>NC_090923.1:318751424-319376424 GCF_040938575.1 Ambystoma mexicanum
TGTGTTTTCTGCCTTTTTCAGAGCCCTCTAAACGACAGGGGATCAATTCGGCGGTGATAGTGCACGGTAGAAAACATTATGCCACTTTCAACGAACAAGTTCAACTTGAGCGGTCTTTAATGCTACGCTATTGTAATTATATTTGGTATAAAGTAATCTAAAGGGTTACTTACAGTACAATTGCAATTTCCATTGTCTACGAGTGGTGCACTCCCAACATACGACTCCGCGTGTGCTAACGATCTTTCGCATAGTGATATAATATATAAAAGTGGTTTCGTTTCAGAAATTTCATCTTTATCTTCTCTTACGTTTTAGCAACACTCCTTCAAGAGAAGTCTTTCATCACAATCTCTGTCTGTAAAGGTCAAAACACAATACAACCTTATAGTCCGCTTCGTGAGCCTCTCCGGGGCCCGAGAAAAAAATGGAAGCAGCTGACCTTCACTGTGAACGAGCATAAATTCTTACTTTGCAACATTCTGTGTAAAGCCATCTGTAGAAGTTGTGGAAGCAGCTGACCTTCACTGTGAACGAACATAAATTCTTACTTTGCAACATTCTGTGTAAAGCCATCTGTAGAAGTTGGTTTTTGCACGCCATGTTTGTATATTGTTTGCGTGATATTAAAAAAAGTTTGTTTAAAGGACGGTATGGTTCTAAGTACAGCCGAAAGACCCCTGAAAATCGCAAGTTATGGTAAGCTTTGAAAAATAACTGGAGCCACCACCGTGCACTGCTAAAACTAACACCCAGGACATCAAAGATGACATCACAAATGTCATTGATGAAATCACTGATGACATCACGTGTGTATGTACTTTTCATGGAATTTGTGTACTAGGGATTTTTATTATAATGTTTAGAAAAAAGTGTCAAGGATATTGCAATAAACATCACACCGTTATTAGTGCTTTGAATGATGCATTGATATAAATAGCATTGTATTATGGGATTCTGTCTAGTATACTGAGCTACTAATGGAGAAACATAGCATTGTGTGCAGAGTATAAGATGAAAGTATAATATGTGTAATGTTAATATGTTGAATAATGAAATAATAATTGTCCTGAAATGTTCAAAAAATCACAAAATGGGGCTGTTCTGAGGACGTTATTCGTATTGTGTGATTGCTTAGCTGTATGCAATGAGGGAATGGCACAGAGAGTAAAGTGGACGCTGTCCGCGGACACCGCGGCTGTTCGTGGACAGGGCGTGCTACATCCGGGTTTTTCCAGGAAATCCAACATGGAAAGAAGACTGTACGGATCAGCCAATCAGATGTCGAGGTTGTGGATTTGTGTTGAAAGAGACTGTGTGTGGTGAAGATGGCAGAAGTGGAGAAAGTCAGGATGTTGGTGCTCAGAGATATGTTTGTGCATGGTTTACAGCAGTACGCTGAATGCAGGCATGTTGCAAAGAACTTTGATGTGAAAGGAGTGGAGGTGGTGTGGAGCAGTGTGCCTGATTGCAATGTACAGGGAATTGTACAAGTTTGTGAGGATATGGCCACGATGAACAGTCCGCATGTGGTAGTTTTGCACTATGGTGCTTTCCATTTGGGCAACGTCAGTGCCCCTACTTTGTTGGCTGATTTGGAACGCTTGGTTCAAGCAGTAATGAAGATCCTTCCAAATGCAAAAGTAATTTTTTCTGGATTACTACCTAGGGCAATATGGGACAATAGTTCAGTTTTTGTTCTCAGCAAAATATTGCTAGGTGTGTCATCAACCGAGCCATGTTTGCCTTCATGCTTAGAGCTGGTATGTTCTTCTGTAACAATGAGAATATTGTTGCCAGTAATGCTGTTAATTTTAAAGAAGATGGCATTTCTTTATCAATCGTCTTGCGTGATGTTCGCGGACATGCAAAGTGTTCGCTGATTGGACGGCGTGGAGCGTGAAGCGCGTCAGATTTTTCGGTAGCGCCCGCCATCTTGGATTCGCGGACGTCCCCGGACAGCGTGGTGAAACTTTGTTCAAAATGTGTATTTTGTAGAGTGTGTTGGTGTGTAGGAGTGTTTGGGGAGGGTGGGAGTGTATGAGATAGGATGAAAGTTGTGCTTTTTATGTGTTAGACGTTCTTTTTGTGTTCGATTTGTTTGCGGCCATCACAGGTGTTCTGAAATGTTCTAAATAAACTGACTAGGGGGTGTTCTAAGGAGTCAATATGTGTCCGTTTTGTTCGCAAGCAAAGTGAAACTGTTCTAAGAACACTCGCGGTGTCCGGGGAGTGTTCGTAGGTGGTGTCCTGAGGACGCTGTCTGTATTGTTCTCTGTCAAGTTGAATGTGTTCTAAGAACACGCGCGGTGTCCTGAAATGTTTGCAAATAAACAAAATGGGGGTGTTCTGAAGACGTTTTTGAGAACACTCGCGGTGTCCGGGGAGTGTTCGTAGGGGGTGTCCTGAGGACGCTGTCCGTATTGTTCTCTGTCAAGTTGAATGTGTCCTAAGAACACTCGCGGTGTACTGAAATGTTCGCAAATAAACAAGATGGTGGTGTTCTGAAGCCGCTTCTAAGAACACTCCCGGTGTCCGGGGAGTGTTCATAGGGGGTGTCCTGAGGACGCTGTCCGTATTGTTCTTTGTCAAGTTGAATGTGTCCTAAGAACACTCGCGGTGTCCTGAAATGTTTGCAAATAAACAAGATGGTGGTGTTCTGAAGACGCTTCTAAGAACACTCCCGTTGTCCTGGAATGTTCGTAGGGGGTGTCCTTAGGACGCTGTCCGTATTGTTCGTTGTTAAGTTGAAAGTGTTCTAAGAACTATCGCGTTGTTCTGAAATGTTCGTAGGGGTAGTCCTGAAAACGGTGTCCGTATTGTTCGCTGGCAAGTTCAAAGTGTTCTAAGAACACTCACATTGTTCGCGGACATTAAAAGTTTCCCATAGATCATAGTTGAAATGTTTGACTCTATGGATGTGATATGCTGCGGTGGTTGTTGCCAGGGCATAGAGTCTTGGGTGCATGGCCATTTGGCCATGCACCCAAGATTGTATGCCCTGGCAACAACCACCGCAGCATATCACATTCATATTTGCTTATAACTTTGGGTGAAAAACAAATGTATAAGGAACAAAGGTATTAGATACTATGGATGTGATATGCTGCTATGGTTGTCCTTATTATTGTATACTTACTGTTTGGTCTAGTAATGGGAGTCCATGTTTTTCTTCTTCATTTCTGTGATAAAAGAAAATAGCATGTTAGTATTAGTATTTTGTAATGACTTATTACATTGTATAAGCAATATACTTTTATAATCAGAGTACTGTGCAATTTGCTCAGTTTCTGTATTTGTTGCTAAAATCATTGGGTCTGTGGGAGAAAAAAAAATCCATGTTGGATTAAAAAAAAAACCTTTTTCTGTTATGCTACAGTTTATTTGTTTGTTTGTTTTCAGTGTTCACTTGTTGTTTCTGGCTAATGCTTTATACTTTGCTTTGTTCTATTTTTTTTGGAGCAGTAACAGATTCTTCATTTGTTTTGGTATTATAAAATTTTGGAGCAGTTAGATACCAATTGGCATATTCTAACTGTCTATTTTTTTAATATATTTTAGTGGTTTTGATTTATCTATTTGGATATTGTTAAATTTTGGGACAGTTAGATACCAATTGGCGTATTCTAACTGTGTATTTTTTGGCCTAATTTAGTGGTATTCATTTATCTGATTAGTTGTTGTAGAATCTTTGAGCTGTTAGATAGCTTTTGGAGTATTCTAACAGTTTATATTATTTTAACACAAATTTATAATTTTGGGACAGTTAGATACCAATTGGCGTATTCTAACTGTGTATTCTTTGGTCTAATTTAGTGGTATTAATTTATCTGATTAGTTGTTGTAGAATCTTTGAGTAGTTAGATAGCTTTTGGAGTATTCTAACAGTTTATATTTTTTTAACATAAATTTATTTAAAGGTTTAAATACAGTTTATTTATCAAATTTTGGTTTTAAGAACATCAAATAAGCGTTTGTAAGATTTGCTGGTAATCTCTGCTTTAGAGTAATGGTACTATCATTACATTCAAACCATCCACATTTCTTTTTTATATATGCAGTGTAGTGCCCTGAATTGGTTGTGGCTCCTGCGTGGTAGATTATACCTATTGTTGTGAAGGATTTCTTACCAAGGGATATTTGACCATGTGTGAATCCAGTCAGCTTGTAGTTGTTTTTGGTACCATCTGCATTGTAACGTAGAAGCATTAGTATTACGTATTTACTATGTGTTTGTATTACTAACGTGGAGCGATTATCTGAATTGCAGGTAGAGCATAATGTACCATGGTTTGCATTTTGTACAAGTTGCTGAAATGGAATGGATTCACAATTTGGTATTGCTATATATATGAAGCGTTCATTGGGGATTTCTTCTTGTGTCACATTGTTGCAGAGAGTGCATGTATGTTTCCACATGTATGAAATCTGAAAGATTTAATTTATAGGTATGTTTTTATTTTCCAGTACTTGTAGTAAGTACATTAGAAATTCTTGTGGATCTTCCTGTGAGTTTATAGTGAATTTCACCATTCCAGCACAGTAGTCCAATTGTCGTCTTATTCCAAAAACACTATATGTGTTGTCAGGATTGTTTGCTACATTTCTGTGAAGTACTAACATTTGCAAACACAATGGGTCTGTACTGTGTGAGTAAATGTTGTCAACAATTGGTGGTAATTGAAATAGAATATTCATTGCTACATTTGCATAGCAACTTACACCAACTATATTTGAGAATTTAAATGGTCCATGTAGTTCTGTATCTAACTGCTTTTTTTGGAGTTTGTCTTCCTTCTTTAAAGAAGTACCTGGTTTACTTTCTCTAATTGATTCTTTTTTGTTTGTGGTACTTGATGAAGTATTAGTTTCTTTTACTCTCTTTGGAGGATTTGCAGTGACGTCCTGTTGCATTTCTGTTTGATTTAGTTTTCTTTTACAACGTTTTAGTTTTTGTGGAACAGAATATGTGTTTAGATGGGGAGTGTATAGTGAGCGAAGTCTATTATATTCTAAAATGCAAGGAATATCAGCGTTTACTTTACTTGCATCAAAGTTGATTAGAAATAGACCGTCAAGTGTACGTAAGCGTGATAGTGCTACGTAGCTCATGCCTTCTTTAAAGACTGTGTTACCAATATCTATCATTGCTTTGTCTAGGGCAAGACCTTGTGATTTATGAATCGTGACTGCGTATGCAAGAGTTAGAGAAAATTGTTCTCTGCGTACATACATATCTTTGAAGAGAAGGAATCTAGCTGTTGAGCGTCCTATCCTTTTTACTTCTGAAAGTTTGTCAAAGAGTATATTGACAAACTGAATTTTGTTGTCACGTGGGTATGTTTGAAAGCCAACAACTGTACCCAGTGCTCCATTAACTAGTCCTTGGTCCACGTCAAGGTTACGTTTAAGCATTACTCTGCAATTTAAGGATAATTTTAACATCTTTTCTAAGCCTGCTGTGTTTGAGATTGATTTTTCTAAATTATTTAGTCTTGTTGTGGCTTGGTCACACATGGGTAGTGTCATACCATGTACATCTAGTTTGTCTGTGGCGCTAATTTCCATTATTGGTTGCATTTCTTTACTTAGCATGATTTCATTGAATTTGAAACAGCTTGCAAGAGTTGGCATTAAAGCCATACAATTGACATTTTTGTGGGCTAATTGTTCAATAACATCTGTAGCACATGCATTATCGCCATAAAGTGCATTAATGTGCCGGATTTTCAATGTTGCTTCTGCTTCTTTAGAAAGTATACCAACTCTCAAACTTTTTAAAATGTTGGCATAAGTTAGATCTGCAGATTGGCGCATGTTTTCTGTTAATTCTCTGTATTGGAAATGTTGCCAAAGGTTGACATTTCCAATGCTGCCAACAGTTTTACGGCAGAGTTTGTGCCCTAATGTTTTAAAAATAGGTTCACCTTTTACTGGTGTTAATTGAAGCAGATCTCCAAAAACAATAATGTGTTTTCCTGCAAAGAGCTCTTCATAGTCTGTTTTGAGTACTTCTTGTAATCTGAGGGGAATCAAAGCTAACATCAGGTTGGAGACCATGCTCACTTCATCTATTAGTAGCATTTTCATTTGTTTCAATACTCTGCGTAATTCCATTGCAGCTTCTGCAGAAAGTTTGGAATAGTCTAATTTGTTCTGGTGTTCTACTGGTAATAGTAGTAATCGGTGTAATCTAACACCACCTATGTTGTTGGCAGCTAAACCTGTGGGGGCAGTGACAACAGCTGACAGTTTGTTGTTTGTCAATTGTTGAAGGAACTTACTAATGATTTTGATTATGAATGTTTTGCCAGAACCAGCTTCACCACTGACGTACAGTAGTATAGGTTCATAATTATGGCAGGAACATTCTTTATTTTCATGTTTTACACCATGTGCAATTTGTTTTGTTACTTCTTGAAAAATGCTACTTTGCTCATTGTTTAGTTTTGATTGTAGTATAGTTAAGTCTTCCTTATCTTCATACTGACACATGGTGTTTTCTACTTCTATCATAGCTAATTCTGCCTCATTTGTTATTAGTGGTTCTCCCAGTGGTTCTTGGCTTCCTGTTACAGAAGGTTGACTACTGTCAGGAGTATCCTTATCTAGTTGGGCTTGGAGTTCTTCTTCATGTTGCTGTTCATTGTGCAACATTGTTTTGTACTGTGTAAAGTTTACATCAGTTATAGTGCTTTCATTTGCTTTGAAAGCATCCTCATATGAGTCATAGTTATCTAGTAATTGTTCTTCTTTTCTCCATGGTTTGAAGAGTTGTAGCAGGGACATGTAATATACTTCTTTATGTTGAGGAGTCTTCAATGACAATTTGATATGATTAATTAAATTTGGTTTAGTGAGTTTAACTAAGCTGCCTTCACAGTCTGTCACTCTATATTTACCTTTTTTTTCATCAGGTTTCATATTATTTTTGTATGTGTAGTTTTGGGCTATTTGGTATAGACACATGTTTTCCAAAGTAGTACTTCTGTTTGGGTAGTATGTGTCCAATAAATTGTTTTTTAAAATGTCTTGGCTGTTGGGACCATGTTTGGCTATTATTTCTATATCTTCATATGATTTTAGAACTCGTTTTCTAGATTTAGCTGGACCAAGACTTCGCCATACTATATTTTCAGATTTACCATACAATGAAGTACCAGTTAAACGATCAGCTGCTTTTTAAGATCCACATTCTCTATGGGTGAGCATTTTTATGCCCAAGCTGTATATTTTCTGAGATACTGTTTTATCTGATGACAGGTCATTGCAGAGGTCTTAGAGCTCTGTCTTTTCTGCTTTAGTTAAGTATGCTGTGACATATCGTGCAACTGCAGTAGAATTGTCTGCAATGTACTGCACATCTATGTTTGCATTCCATAAGTGGGCAATGATTGCATTATAATCATTGATATATTTTTCTTCTTCTTTTCTTTTTATGTAATATGTATTTTTAGGTGACTTACCTTTAACACTATGTCTAACTGAAGACATGAGGTTGTTTACTTGACCTGTATTTGTAACTGGTCTAGGGAAACCAAATCGGCATTTGGTGTAATATTTGCCTTTGTTTTTGTATTTGCGACGACAATATTTTCCACATTTGTGTCTTTGAAATTGTAAAATTTGTGCACGAAGATCACTATTTGTGGCTTCTGATGGAATTTCACAAGTGACATATTTTTCAATAAACTGTAAAACAGTGGCATCACTGTCTTGACCAAATTTAGGAGCATCTTTAATCCATAAAAGCATGTGGATATGTGGTGCTCCTCTGGCTTGGTATTCTTTTCTCCAAAAGAAGTGTTGCACTTCTCCAAGGGGAGGAACAGTTTTATTACAAATAAAATGTAGCATAGCAATGAAGCGATGGTGAAAATATCTTGAAACATTAACAGGACCCAAAGAACAAAGTTCTCCAGGTGTTAGAATATCTATGTTTGTTTTGTTTTTATTTGATATGTGTAGGAAATCATGTAAATCTTCCCATGCATATTCTGCACAACTTAATGTAACAAACCAAGTGGGTGGGCCAAGGTTTCTGATCATACAACGTACATCTCCATGACGGCGAAACCAGTACTCTTTAGTACCACGCATATTTGCTAATAGATTTGTAATATTTGATAGTAAAACCTCATCCTTTTGTTGCACTTTCTCTATTAATTGTGTAGCTGTCATATTTTGAAAGTGTGATCCTGATTTTAATATGTGTGCAACTCCGTAACATACAGTTGCTAGTTCACTTTCAAAGAGTAGGTGGAATATGTATTCCACATTTTGTCTAAATCTGGGATCTTCAGAATACATCCGTAATGAGCGGTATTCTGAAGCTGATATTTGAATAGGTCTATCATCATACCTTCCTCCTTTGCCAGTAAGAAAGAGTAGAGGAAAAGCACGTGCTTCTATACTTTTTTCCCATATACTGATTGGCGATCCTTTTGTTTGACGCATTTGGTAAGTTTCTAGTACATCTTGTACTGTGTCATTACAGTGCAAAGGATGAATTGTATAATGGTCTAAAGTATTTGATATTGTAGCAGGATCTAGTAGCTCAAATTGACCAGCTTCTTGTGTTTCTTGAATTATTTCAGTTGTATCTTTCAAGTTTTCTTCAATATTAATTTCTTTGTAATATTCATTATTCTCTTTAAGATATTGGAAGGCTTGTCTAACTTTATATAAATCTACCAGCTGTTGCCATATTTTTTTGTCTTTTGTAGGTACTCCATTTACTAATATAATTAAAGATTGCTGCATTGGACGTTGCACTCCTAGAGTATGCACTTTTTCTTTTAGATTTAATGGTAAATAAACTACTTTTCCACGAATGCCTTTTACCAATTCAGAGGGAGGTAATTTTGCTGTTTTTGGTTGAAGGCGTATTATTGCTTGAAATGGGTGTACTGTTTGAATTATGATGTTCTCATATAAATTAAGTTGTTGTAGAGGTTTTGGTACTGGGTATAATTCCAAATTATTTGTGATAGCATGTGAAGGAGTTTGGTTGTTGTCAAGTTTTGTAGTGCAATAACTTCAAAGTATTAAGGGCTCAGTTATTTCATATTTGTTTTCTGCTAGACGGTAGAGAGCTAATTCAAACCATTTAGAATCTTCATTGTCTTCTATTTTATATGATAGGTCCACAGTTTTTGTGTTACTTTTATAAAAAATTCTACGGCAACATACACATACATGGTTTGGTTCTTCAGCTGATGTACTTTTAAATTTTAGTATTTCTTTTTTGTATGTGTTTAGCAAAAGGTTGCCATGTGTAGAATTGTTGCTTAATTGGTTTAAAGCTATTTCATTCTGTAAATGGCTTTCACTTCCAAAATATTTTTTCTGGATACAGTGAATTTCTTCAAGTAGGTCTTTTGCTGTACCATGTAGAAGGATGTTATTTAACTTTGCTAGTGCTAAAGCAGGACTTTTAGCATAGTACAGTTTATAGACTAGATTTCTTATAGTTGAATGATGTGTTGATCTCCTTTTGATATCATGGAAAGTGGTTTTACAAGTAGGTCCTGTAATGCAGGCCAATGAATGTCCTTGTAGTCCTGTGTACTTGCGCACTGGACAGGTATCTATATTTTGCAGTAATTTAATTTTGATTTTGTCTTTGCTTTTTACATATTTATTGAGGAATTGGTGTAAAGATTTGAAACATTGTTTGGGAATGTTACACATTGACGTGCATGGCCATTTGTACACTAGACGTTCTGATGCAGTTGAATGGAGGGGTAATTCTAAGTTTTCAGGGCATATTTTTGTAAGGAGTACTTCTTGTTCCATTATGGTATTATTCACTTTTTCATAACCTCGACCACTGCTATTTATGGCAATTGTATTCGTTTGCCTTTGTTTGTACGCTTCTTCATTAAAATATGGTTCTGTGCTCGTAGTGTGATTCCATTCACCTCCGCATATACTTAAGAAGTTCTTTCTGTTGACATTTCGCTTATTGAGAAGTCTTTTTTGTAATTTAGTTGTTAGTTTTGTTAGTGGTTTCATTTTGTTTAACAGTAAAATAAATAAATTTCTTTTGAGAAGAAATGCTTCTAAGATTAATTTCCTACAATAGGTTTTAAGCTTTGAACCTGATTTCTCTCCTGTTTTTATAAGATTTTGAAGGACTTTGTGACAGTATATTTTGACTAAAATACTTTTCTTGGTATGCTTACTTTGCACTATATTAAAATTTGAAGAAGTAGTTTTATCTGTACTGATAGCTGATTTTCTGTTAATTGTTTTTTGGTTTGTTTTACATTTTGATAGAGGAAGCGAAGTTGTTGTACTTGAAACTTCTTGTGTTTCACTAAATGATTGTATTAGCTGTTTTGTTTCAACTTTTTTTACAAATTCTGCTAGAGATGGATGCTTATGTTGGACACCTTTATTTTCATTTGCTCTAATTTTGCGTTGCTTTCTACGGAGTTGTCTTTTGGTAGGCATTCTTTAGGGTCTGCTGAAAAAAATAAAGAAGATATGGGTTGGGGTGTTTTGGAATGTATGTGTGCTGTGTGCATGAGTGTTTGAGTAAGATGATAAAGATGTATGTAATGGTGTGTGATTGTGCATTGGGAACTAAAACTAGTAGGGATAGGTATTCTTGAATTTATGTGTTACTAAACTGGGGTTCAGATGACAAAAAAAAAGTAAGCTAGTGGTGTGGAAAAGTACAAATAGTAAATCTAATGTATACAATTAAAACAGTTGTTTGTTCTATAATATGAAAATTGCAGTGGTTCAGTTGGCTAATTTGTGTGTCCAAAAATAGGAATTCGTGGGCCATTCTGGTTGTAAATCGCTGTTTAAGACATGGAAATTTTTGGACAAAATGGTACAAAATCTCTATTTTAAGAAACCAAAATAGCTCGTATTAATGTTATAGTATATTTGATTAATAATATAAATATTATGGTGATATTTTACTTACGTTTTTTTTAAAATTAACAGGTAACTTCTTAGTTTTTCTTTCTTCTTCAAATTCGGCTGCTTCTTTTCAGGAAACTGGTCTTCACTGCAACTGTAAAAGCTTCAAATTAGTAACTTTGTTTGTATATAGCACTGTTTTTAATTTAGATATTGATTTTTTTAATTGAAATCCTCAGTGCCTTCTGTAAAACCATTAAACTAATTTATTTACATAAGATACATTGCATCAGTTCAGTACATATGATATGTTCTTAATGAACAAATTGTATTGAATGACTAACTGTAGCAAAAATAAAATATCTTTACTATGTCTTGTGAAATTTATAATATATTATTGAATACCACTATTTCTGTAAGTAAACTGTTCTAGGTAATAGCGCCTCAATGTCATGTCTAATTTAAAGTAATTAAGTAAATAAATAAATAAAAACAAAAAATATGAAATTGTATAAGTATTTTTATAAAGGTTTAAACATAGATTGTGTTTGCATGCAATTTTGTTTGAATATATGTAGTCTATATATTTCATTTAAAAAATGTTAGTTTAACATGATTTGAGTGTGTGTGTATAAAGAAAGTAAAAAGTATAAAGGTGTATAAGTGATAGTTGATTTTAGGAAATTGAAAAAAGTACAGTAAATTCATTTTACAGATTTTACAAGGTAAAAGTCTGTTTGAAAATGTGTTCATCTACCATAGCTCTCAACTCACACGCTTTTGGCGGGTGTCACACGCCTTGTAAAGGGCAGACTCACCCGCCAAGCCTCCTGCACGCCCATTCATTCCGATGGGCGTCTCACCCGCCAAAAACAAAATCGGGTGATTTCACCCGCCTGTAAAACAAAAATGGTTGAGAGCTATGTCATCTACTATACAGAAAATATGCATACCTGAAGTTTGTGTTCATGCATATGGATATGCATGGAGCTGCAAGTAGAAATTTTGAAGACTTGTACAGTATTTCTGGTAGATGCTGCTTGCCAATGATATGACACTTGTACTCAGAGAGATTCAGAGTACATTTGCAGTGCTGATCTATGATGATGCAGTTAGATGTAGAGGTCTTGAATGTGATTGGTGCATGGTCATGTGATTTTTGAGGTACATCCAATGAGGGAATGGCGGAGAGAGTGTAGTGGAAATGGTAGAAGGGCTGTTCATGTTACGATATGTCCGCGGACATGGCGGTAGTTCGCGGACATCGGGAGTTACATCCGGGGATTTTTGGGTTCAGAAGTCATGCAAATGAGAATAAGCACTGAAAGGGATTGGTCAGGAAAGTTTGGTGGGTGTGTTGTGCCAGGAGAGATTTTCTCAGATACTCTTTTTGCTGAGAGAACAAAAGATAGCTATGCCTGTGTGTTTCAGAAAACAGATTGTTTGGATTTTAGGAGATTCGTGGATACATTGGTTGAAGGTGCATGCAGAAAGCTGTGGAGTAGCTGTAGATCTTGGATTCCCACATGTGGAAGTACACTGGCATGGAGTACGTGGAATGAAGTGGTTGGACTTGCTACCTCTCTGTGCTACTTTGGAGACAGAGCAACATCCAGACATAATTGTAATTCATTGTGGAGGGAACAGTTTAGGACATGTGACTGGAATTTTTTTGCAATTTGCTATGAAAGAAGGACTGAGGAAGGTTATGGACATGTTTCCTAATTCTCAAGTGATATTTTCACGGATTGCGCAGAGACAAATGTGGCTTCATTCTTCTTCATTTGGTCCACAAATGGAAAAAGCAAGGCACAATGTTAATAAGGCTGTTTGTGGCTTTCTAAGAGATTTTGGCATGTCTTCTTTTCACAATGAAAATATTATGTTTTGTAGCAGATACATTTTTCGCAGAGATGGAGTCCATCTTACTTATGCTGGCAATCAGATTTTTCTGAGAAATGTACAAAATGCATTGCGACCTTTTTTGGAATTACAACAACGATTTTGAAGTAGATGTTAAGCATTTACAATTTTTGACTTACAAACACCACCCAAAGGCTCTTTTCAGAGCCACCACTTCTTTCCAGAGAAAATTACAATGTTTGTGATGGAGTAGCAACCCAATTTTTTTAATGTTCGCGAACTGTCCGCGGACTTCTAAAAAATACAAAGAGCCCTGCTTCATTTATTTTCACTTCTATTTTCTAACTGGGAAAGGCGGCTCTGAAAAGAGCCTTATTTTTTTTTGATTTTTGTAATTTTGTATTTTTTTTGGTTTTTCAGACACGACACACTAGGAGAGGAGGGTAAAGGAGGGTAAAGGGGGGGACACCAACCACAGGGATAGGAAAGGGCGAGCTGAGAGAGGAAGATGTAGAGTGGGTTTTATTTGGGTAGTGAGCAGGTCTTCTCGTGCTCTGAGACGATAGTCTCAAAAGCACTCCGAAGTCGCTCCCCCCTGCAGAGTACTGTGTCACAGTACATACATACAACTGTGACCCTCGAAAGGTAAGGGTCATCAGCATTCTGTATGGCCTGTGAGGCAGCTTGAGAAAGACGCTGTCCCACAGGGGTGGTCCTTGTGGTGACAGGATCAGAAACAGAGGATGAAGTAGAGGAAATCAACCTGCTACGTTCTTCGCAAGGTACAACCCTGCGAATAGCCCCAGAGTGAAATGACCTCAGGTGTCGCTTCATAGTAGTGGTCCCAAAGCTGTAGTTACCGTGCTTCCCGCGACTGAGTATCATTTTGCACTCATTGCAGGTAACATGGTTCGCACGAGCCTTAGGACCATTCCCATGAATGGTAAATAACCGCCACACCCAAGACTCACGCCTAGTGCGGGTAGTAGGGATTTCCTCTACCTCATTCTCATCATCCTCTTCTTCCTCCTCAGCATCCTCAGTCCTGTTCCCCTCTTCAGGCCCTTGGGGAGGTGGTGGTGGTGGAGGGGGAGGTGGTGGTGCTGAAGCAGGTGCAGCACCAAGTGGCAGTTCAGCAGCCAAGGATGCCATGTCGATGATGGTGTAGTCTGCAGGTGGCAGCAAAAATCACTGTGTTCTGAAGAATAGCCAGAAACACAATGGGAATAGGCTCTTGGGCGTGGTCTTTTATAGGGGTGCTTGTGTGCGGTCCGCGGACATGCGCACTGTGCGCTGACAGATCGAACACAAAAAAAGGATCAGAAAGTTTCAAAAGGTATATAGAAACTCAAGATTGCTATGTGGGACTTGTGGCATGGTGAGATTTTATTGAAAAATATTATGGATTAACTGAAAATGTACTTTTAAATTGTTCGGGGACACGAACAGTGTCCGCATTTCAGGACACACGATGAGCGTGGGCGCGGTCATATGATCTGTTTGCGAACTAGTCTGCGAAGGAAGCGCCTGTCGCAGGACACCATGTGCACGGAGATTGGTTAGCGCATGCGCATTGATGTCCTACGGACACTGTTCGGGTTCTGAAGTAATTAAAAGTGCGTCACACGTGAAACGAACATTTCAGGACAACGCGTGTGTTCTTAGAACAGTTTAAACTTGGTAGCGAACAGTAAGGACAGATATAGTGTTCTTCAGGACACGTGTAATTTAGTTTATGTACAAACATTTCGGGACACCAATTGTGTTCTTAGAACACTTTCAATTGGGTAGCGAACACTACGAACAGTTGTACTGTTGTTCAGGACACATCATTTTCGTTTATTTACGAACATTTCAGGACACCAATTGTGTTCTTAGGACAGTTTTAAGTTGATAGCGAACATTACGGACAGATATCGTGTTCTTTAGAACACTTTAATTTTTGTTTCTTTACGAACATTTCAGGACACTACGAGTGTTCTTAGAACATTTTGAACTTGCATGAGAACATTACGGACAGATGTAGTGTCCTCAGGACAGTTACATTTTCGTTTCTTTACGAACATTTCCGAACAACCGCGGTGTCCGTGGACACCTAAATTGGTTTTATCACAAGGAACTGAAAGTAATTACAACACAATATAAGAAAAGTAACTTTATTTCATATATATATACAATTATGACTGGGAAGGTGGGGCAGAAACGGAAACAAAAACAGGAGAATTAGGGATTTCTAGATAACTGGGATCAGGTGAAGAAGGGAAGGAAATCTCATCGAAACGCTTTGGTCCATAGACAGGGTTTGGGGTTAACTGCGTGGGATAGGGTGAGGGGGGACAAGTGCAGGTTGGACAATGGTGTGCTGTTGGGGGTTTCACATAATTTTCCACAAAGTTTTTCAAATCCATAAAATTTTGCATAAGGTCGTCCATTTTTTGATTAATCTGCTGTAGAGTGATATCCTCTGATTGTTGTTGTGAGATGCTTGGAATTTTTGTATGGTCTGTAATTAAAAAAATGTATATGTTAAATGTATACAAAATAATATTCATTATTTGGTTTATATAGTAAAGTGTGTACCATTCCTCTAGCCAGTCGAGAGTACTACACATTTCTGTGAGAAAACAAAAAAGTAATATGTTTTTTTTTTCTAATATAGAAAGTTTATAAATATATGAGTAAAAAGAAGTGCACTTACTATGTCTGGTGAGATATGTAATCAGTAGTGTATACGTCTGGTCTGTTGGTTGTGGAGCGTCTGTGAGGTAATTATGGTGGAAGCCACTTTATCTTCTTTTGGTATATTCCATTTTAAAACATATTGTATTTACATGAATGGTTAGTGTGTTACATATATGGGTAACATTTTTTAAGTATTACTACATATACTTTGTATGTGTGCTGCTTTGTGAATTTGTTAAATGTTCCTATGTTATGATATAACTATTACACATACCCCAGAGTTTTTAGGTGGTGGTACTGTTGTCCAAACATGTTTGCGGACAGTCAAATTCAGTAGAAAGGGTTCAGTACGTTCCATATTATATGTACATAAAGTCAAAGTTATTATTGTTAAGTTGTGCTACTAAAAAACTATGAAATTCAGTAAAAAAAACTTTGTTAAAGGGACGTTATGGTTAAGTTGCGCTAATAAAAACCTATGAAATTCAGTAAAAAAAACTTTGTTAAAGGGACGTTAAGGGTTTTTTATGCTACTAAAAACCTATGAAATTCAGTAAAAAAACTTTGTTAAAGGGACGTTATGGTTAAGTTGCGCTACTAAAAACCTATGAAATTCAGTGAAAAAACTTTGTTAAAGGGACGTTATGGTTCCAAGTAAAACCGAAAAACCCTTGAAATTCGCCAGTTATGGTAAGCTAAGCAACCATAACTCGCGCCACCACCGTGCACTGCTAATACTAACACCCAGGACATCAAAGATGACATCACAAATGTCATTGATGACATCACTGATGACATCACATGTCTGGCTCACTATTTTTTCTTTTGATGACATATCTAGGCCACATGGTTTTCTTCAGTAACAGTCAGAAACTAAGAATTTTGTTTTATTTGTAGACATATCCTTCTAGTAGGTACTTACAGTAATTCCCTTAGAGTACAGTCACATCATATGAAACATATACATAAGGGAAAACACAAGCTTGAAAGGCAGCAATCCTTTTTGTGCATAAAGATAATCACTATACTTATGAGCACTTTCTGATAGTTCTGTTGTTTTTTTTATGGCTGTACTTTCCCTCTATATGGTCATATTTGTATACATTGTACTCACACTACTTTCCTTAGGGTCCAATCACATCAAGTGATACATATACATAGGGTAAATAGCAGCTTTGAAACAGAGCAATCATTTATTTGCATGAAACTAATCAGTTAAGTTATGAATTGTTTCTGCTACTGCTTGTGCTTTTTTGCTAACTTCACTTTCCCTGTATATACCCATATTGGATGTGTTCTTGTGTCTTTGTGTTTTGTCTATAGTAATGCAATTATGTAATACATGGGTTTTATTAGCTACTTATTACATATTTCACAGTACACAAAAATCTATTAAGAAAACAACAATCATTTCATTATTCAACATATGAACATTACGAATATCATACCTTCATCTTGTACGCTGCACACAATGTTATGTTTCTGTATGAGTAGCTTAGTATACTAGATAGAACCCCATAATAGGATGCTATTTATATGAATGCATCGTTCAATGCACTTATTAGGGTATATTTCTTGCAATGATTCTTGACACTTTTTTCGCAACATAATAAGAATCCCTTCTACACATATTTCATGAGAAGTACATACACATGTAATGTCATCAGTGATGTCATCAATGACATTTGTGATGTCATCTTTGATGTCCTGGGTGTTAGTCTTAGCAGTGCACGGTGGTGGCGCGAGTTATGGTTGCTTAGCTTACCATAACTGGCGAATTTCAAGGGTTTTTCGGTTTTACTTGGAACCATAACGTCCCTTTAACAACGTTTTTTCACTGAATTTCATAGGTTTTTAGTAGCGCAACTTAAAAAAACTTTGTTAAAGGGACTTAACCATAACGTCCCTTTAACAAAGTTTTTTTACTGAATATATATATATATTCAGTAAAAAAACTTTGTTAAAGGGACGTTATGGTTAAGTTGCTCTACTAAAAACCTATGAAATTCAGTGAAAAAACTTTGTTAAAGGGACGTTATGGTTCCAAGTAAAACCGAAAACCCCCTGAAATTCGGCCGTTATGGTAACATAAGCAACCATAACTCGCGCCACCGTGCACTGCTAACACTAACACCCAGGACATCAAAGATGACATCACAAATGTCATTGATGATATCACTGATGACATCACATGTGCATTTACTTTTCATAAAAACTCTGTACAAGGGATTCTTATAATGCTGACCAAAAACTGTCAAGTTCCTCACCAAACACCAGAGTGGGCCATATACTTTTTTTGCAAAGTTTGGTGAGGATTCGTCCAGGGGGAGCGAAGTTATAAGCCGCCCAAAAAGTGCTCTTCCTATGGAAACAGCAACTTAACCATAACTACACAGCCACTACCGTGGCTGTGTAATATATATATATATTCAGTAAAAAATCCTTGCTAAAGGGACGTTATGGTTAAGTTGCGCTACTAAAAACCTATGAAATTCAGTGAAAAAACTTTGTTAAAGGGATGTTATGGTTCCAAGTAAAACTGAAAAACCCCTGAAATTAGCCAGTTATGGTAAGCTAATCACCCATAACTCGTGTAACCATCCTGCACTGCTAAGACTAACACCCAGGATATCAAAGATGTCATCACAAATATTGGGTTTTACTTGGAACCATAATGTCCCTTTAACAAAGTTTTTTCACTGAATTTCAAAGTTCTTTTACTGAATTTCATAGGTTTTTATTAGCGCAACTTAACCATAATGTCTACGAATATCTGACTTCATTGCACACCTTCCGGAGAATGCCACATGACCATATGCTGGCGCACAGCATGATGACGTGTCCGAGAACCCGTACGCACTTCACAGTAAGATCTGTGCTTCGTGGACAGTTTGGAACTACATTTTCTACTGATCTAGGAACTTTCAACTTCAACATTTCCCTTGTACAGCTCCAACACCTATTCGTACTCATCCATTAACAATCTAGTACACAGTACATACTTTTGGCAAAACTGCTATTTATCTTAAAATGGCATCAGCTAAGGCCATCCCTCATCCCAAAGAGACACCACCACTGCTGTAATCAAGGAGTATGAGAAACACTTCCCCCTACCTTAGAAATAACACACGCACAACATTTTCCCCTGTCCACCTTCCCCTCCATATTAGTGTTTGATGCCTCTTCCATTATTTCCCTCCCCACCTTTCGTTCTTAGCTCTCCTGCCAAAAATAATCCATCCAAAAACAAAATAAATGTTCCTTTAGGAACCATCTTTCACATGTAAAAAATAGAACTATAAAAAAAAGAGAAAAGACTCCATCTACTTTATATTTCTCAGTAAAGTACATAGACTCAATAAGATTTGCCAACAGTTCCATTTACATTTTGTTTTATGCTAACGGGAATATTGTGGCGTTCATCCCCCGTTCCAGGGACTTGAATGGTGGATACCGGCCCAGCAGCCCAAGTTATCAGCCCAAGCGAAGCAAGGGTGGATAACGAAGTCTCTGGACCATTACCCCCCATTCCAGCCCATTAAATGGGGGATGAAAGCAATTAGCAGCCTAGGTTTCCAAAGCGGTAACCCGTTCTACTAAAAAAGAGTGTGTCCCGGTTTAGGAAGGAAAATCCTTTTCCAAGATGGCCACCATGGAAAGGGAAGGCAGCAGTTCCATACAGGACCCCTCTTTGCTTTCTATGGCAACCTGCAAAAGGCAAAAAGAAAATCCTGTGATCATATTACCATGAGCACATTTTTCTTCCCTTTCAAATCTATCCTAATTTCCAATAACTTTACCACAAAGCCAGTCCCAGGTGGACATGGCCACTTTAATCTTATGTTTTGTCCCTTCTGGACATGGCCAGTAACCACATTGTCCGGATGATGACCTTATACCATGACCCCGACATTCTGACCACTGCCCATGGCTACAACCTACCCCTCAGGAACTAAAGCTATACCACTATTCTTTTTTAGAAAACACAGCCACATTTGCAAAACCATGTTTTTTGATCCTTGCCAATGAGCCTTACGCAAATTTGCTGGAAATCCAACCATGTTTTATTTTTTCAAAACTGTCAAAAGAATGCACACATCTTTCGTCAAATAAGCTGTGCACAAAATCCCAGCAAACTTTGTAAACTCATTCGAAATGACGTCAGAAATATTCCACCCATCATCATCACCCCTCACCTCCCCAAACATTATTTCATAAGTTTCACAAGTGCAATGCTCAGAAAATACTATTGTCCCGAGGGTTCGCCCATGTATTTTTGTACATACGTTGATCTATCGCAAACATTTCCAATTCACCTCACCTCATTTTTCCTCTTTTAGAATCATACGAAATCTGGCAGCAAGGCACGTCCATCTTGTGCTATTCTTATCCATTGCTGCATCTGCCTAAGGTAAACTGCCCTGATGTCACTAAATCATATGCCCCGCCCCTGACCCTCACATAACCAACCCTAGTGATATTCAACACCTTTCTCAGTGACGTTCCTCTTCAGCGTAGCCAAATGCGCCCATAATCACCTGCGTGACGTAACGCAGAACCCAAAAATCAACACACATCGACTAACAACATAGCACGTGACAATTCGAAATATTAAACCGGTCTTTAAAAGAAAACAATAACACTGTACAATTTGTAAAGTACTTTTATTTCACAATAAACTCTCTGAGAACATCCAACTATTCCCATATTCAATCAAATTGCAAAATTGTTTCTTCACTCGTGATCGAAAATGTTAATCGTGGTCTTTTTCCATACACAAAGTGTTCGTTTTCGATAAAGGAACCGCTTGGGTCGCACAGCGAATTCCAGGGCCTCTGCATCAACTTGGGCCTCGACCACCATAAAAGATGTTATGGTACTCCTAATCGCTAATGCAGCGTACGGGCACATGGGCCCTGGGCGATCGTCCCACAAAACAGTCACAGTGATCCAGCCGTTGACGACTACGTGCACCTGGCGAATGAAGAAGCCATCAGTTGGCATCTGGAATCCATGGCAATCGCAGTAAGGCAGCATGTAGCTATTTGGAAAACATAACAGAAAATATGTATCAATACCCGACCTTTATTACAATATATCTATTGATTTCTTAATTCAGCATAGAGTTAAACTAATGATTAGCACACACATCAAACAATCTAAAAAAAGACAAAAAGAATGTGGAAACTGATACACAATTCGATATGGTCACACATGACATTTTAAAGAAATATTAGCGTTGAACCTGGGTGAATCTAGTGACAGTCTACATACACCTAGATTCTGCACTCCCCATAACCACATAAAAAAGACAACCACACAGAAAGATAGTACTTGAGTTACATTGCCAAAATTAATCTTCAAATAATAAGTTAAAGCTTGTTCCAGTGTACAGTCATCAAAAGCAAACTTACATGATATTCACTGTCTCCATTCTCTTAGCGTAACTCAGACCGTAATGCTCAATGCGCTCGCACCAAAGAATCTTCATGAACTGATTTTGCATGTTCGTTAAACAGTTTTGGAATGCATAACCTTATCAAATGTTCATTATTACAAACCTCCTCTCACTGCATTCCTCACGGAATATTCCCTTTCTCTCAAGGTCAAAAAACAATTGACCCTTATAGTTTCTGTCCCATGCGTGGGCTTCCTTAGCTTGCACCAAAAAATAAAAGCTGGTGACCTTCACTCAGAATCTAAATACATTCTCACTTTGCAAAAACATGGCTCAACGCATTCAAGAGACTCGTATTCGCATACACGTGCAGTATCGCTGATTCCATCAAACACTGCAGGTGGCTGCCTCAGATGCCAAACTCTAGGGGGTGACGGTCTGACTCCAATATTATTTTAAATACATTGTAACACAGACACATTAGTCCTTCACCTGTACTTTATGCACATTATATTGAGGAACACCTCCAAATGTCCTGTATGACTTTCGGGACAAAAAAACACCACTTTTTTGCTTCTTGCTGTCATATCCCATTCCATCCTCATCAACCCTCACCTTCCGAGACAGTATTTGATAAGTTTAACAAGTGCAATATTGTGTTTTTTTATATGATTTTGTGGCGATGTCTGCGGACACCAAAACACGGATCAAAGATGGCGGGGGCATCGGAACAATCTGACGCACTTCACGCTCTTCACCATCCAATGAGCGAATGGGTCACATGTCCACGGACATGACGCGACCGATTAGCCAATCGTTAACTTGTCCACGGAGCGAACAGGGAAGTGTGTCCGCGGAGTGGACATAGATATCACTAATTTTTTGAGACCTACTTTTTGATCGTTTAAAAAAAACCTACTGGGCAGATTTTCACCAAATTTACAGAAACACGCTTTCGGGATCAAACCGCTGCTCCTGCCGCAAATTTGGTGAAAATCCGTCCAGCGGTTTGATCTGTAGCCGTGCGCAAAGTTTTTCTCCCATTCAGTCCATGGGAAAAAAATAAATTTTGAACCCCCCCTATAACTTTGCACCCCCTGGACCAAACCTCACCAAACTTTGCAAACAAATTCAGAATGGGCCATGTACTTTCTGTGCACAGTTTGGTGAGGATTCGTGTAGCGGGAGCGAAGTTATAAGCCACCCAAAAAAGTGCATTTCCTATGGGATTAGCAACTTAACCATAACTACACGGCCACTAACGTTGCCGTGTAATAAATATATATATATATATATATATATATATATATATATATATATATATATATATATATATATATATACATATATATATATATATATATATTCAGTGAAAAAACTTTGTTAAAGAGACGTTATGGTTAAGTTGCGCTACTAAAAACCTATGAAATTCAGTGAAAAAACTTTGTTAAAGGGACGTTATGGTTCCAAGTAAAACCGAAAAACCCTTGAAATTCGCCAGTTATGGTAAGCTAAGCAACCATAACTTGCACCACCACCGTGCACTGCTAAGCCTAACACCCAGGACATCAAAGATGACATCACAAATGTCATTGATGACATCACATGTCTGACGCCCCCTTTTTTCCTTTCCTGACATATCTAGGCCACATGATTTTCTTCAGTAACAGTCAGGAACTAAAAATTGTAAATGTACTATATTTGTAGACTTATCCTTCAAGTATGTTCTTACAATAATTCCCTTATGGTTCAGTCATATCATATGAAACATATACATAGGGAAGACACAACCTTGAAAGACAGCAATCCTTTTTGTGCATTAAAATTATCAGTAGAGTTATCAGCACTTTCTGATAGTTTTGATGTTTTTTTTATTACTGTACTTTCCCTGTATATGCTCATATTTTTATATGTTGTACTCACACTATTTTCCTTAGGGTCCAGACACATCATGTGATATATATGGATAGAGTAAGTAACAGCTTTGAAACAGAGCAATCATTTCTCTGCATAAAGGTAATCAGTTAGGTAATGAACACTTTCTGCTACTATTGATGTTATTTTTCTTACTTTAATTCCCTTGTATATATTCATATTTGTATTTGGTGTTGTCTCTTTGTGATTTGTCTATAATAATGCAATTATGTAGTAAGTGGGTTTTATTACCTACTTATCACAAGTTTCACTGTACGCAAAACTCTAATATGAAAACAGTTATCATTTCACTATTCATCATGGCAAGCTTATGAATATTCCACCTCCATCATGTATGCTGCACACAATGCCTATGTTTCTACATGAGTACATTAGTATACTGTATTGAAGTTAATAATAGAATGCTATTTATATCAATGCATAGCTTAATGCACTAATTAGCACTTGATATTTATTCCAATAATCTTTGACACTTTTTTAAATTAACATTACACTAAGAATCCCTTGTACAGACTTTTCATGAAAGGTAAATGCACATGTGATGTCATCAGTGATGTCATCAATGACATTTGTGATGCCATCTTTGATGTCCTGGGTGAAGGCTTAGCAGTGCACAGTGGTGGCGCGGGTTATGGTTGCTTATCTTACCATAACTAGCGAATTTCAAGGGTTTTTCGGTTTTACTTGGAACCATAACGTCCCTTTAAAAAAGTTGTTTCACTGAATTTCATAGGTTTTTAGTAGCGCAACTTAACCATAACGTCCCTTTAACAAAGTTTTTTCACTGAATTTCATAGGTTTTTAGTAGCGCAACTTAACCATAACGTCCCTTTACCAACGTTTTTTCACTGAATTTCATAGGTTTTTAATAGCGCAACTACCATAACGTACCTTTAACAAAGTTTTTTCACTGAATTTCATTGGTTTCTATTTGTGCAACTTTACCATAACGTCCCATTAACACTGTTTTTTCATTGAATTTCATAGTTTTTATTAGTGCAGCTTAACCATAACGTCCCTTTAACACATTTTTTAAATTGAATTTCATAGTTTTTTATTAGTGCAACGTAACCATAACGTCCTTTTCAATGGATGAAGACCACTAGCATCCTAGGTTCTCAAAGTGGGAACCCGGGGTGGTAAAAAAAAGATTTTTCTTCCTAAACCGGAACGCCTGCGGCGTCCCGGTGTAGGAAGGAAAATCTTTTACCAGGATGGACACCATGGAAAGGGAAGGCGGGGTGTATAAAGAGAACACAGCAGGGCATGGGTAGGGGGGACCGGGAGGGAGACACGGGGCATGAGAGGGGGGTGGGGGGTAACAGGAGAGAGACACAGGGCATGAGAGGGGGGTGGGGGGTAACAGGAGGGAGACACGGGGCATGAGTGGGGGGTGGGGGACACAGCAGGGAGACATGGGGCATGAGCGGGGGTAACAGGAGAGAGACACGGGGCATGAGCGGGGGTGGGGGGTAACAGCAGGGAGACACGGGGCATGAGCTGGGGTGGGGGGCAACAGCAAGGAGACATGGGGCAGGAGTGGGGGTGGGGGCAACAGCAGGGAGACACGGGGCATGAGAGGGGGTGGGGGGTAACAGAAAGAGAGAAGGGGCATGAGCGGGGGTGGGGGGCAACAGGAGGGAGACACGGGGCATGACCGGGGGGTGGGGGCAACAGGAGAGAGACGAGGGGCATTAGCGGGGGGTGGGGGGCAGGGCATGAGCAGGGGGTGGGGGGCAACAGCAGGAAGACACGGGGCATGATCGGGGGCGGGGGGAAAACAAGGGAGACACGGGGCATGAGAGGGGGGTGGGGGTAACAGAAGAGAGACACGGGACATGAGCGGGGGTGAGGGCAACAGGAGGGAGACACGGGGCATGACCGGGGGTGGGGGCAACAGGGAGACACGGGGCATGACCGGGGGTGGCGGGCAACAGGAGAGAGACACGGGGCATGACCGGGGGTGGGGGGAAACAGGAGAGAGACACGGGGAATGAGAGGGGGTTGGAGGGTAACAGGAGAGAGACACGGGGCATGAGCGGGGGCTGGGGGGCAACAGCAGGGAGACACGGGGCATGAGCGGGGGGTGGGGGGAACACGAGGGAGACACGGGGCATGAGATGGGGGTGGAGGGTAACAGGAGAGAGACACGGGGCATGAGCGGGGGGCAACAGCAGAGAGACACGGTGCATGACCGGGGGGTGGGGGGCAACAGAAGGGAGACACGGGGCATGACCAGGTGGTGGGGGGCAACAGGAGAGAGACACAGGGCATGAGAGGGGGTGGGGGGTAACAGGAGAGAGACACAGGCATGAGAGGGGGGTGGGGGTAACAGGAGAGAGACACGGGGCATGAGCGGGGGGTGGGGGAAACAGCAGGGAGACACGGGGCATGATTGGGGGGTTGGGGGCAATATCAGGGAGACACGGGGCATGAGTGGGGGTGGGGGGTAACAGGGGTGAGACACAGGGCATGAGCGGGGGGGTGGGGGGCAACAGCAGGGAGACACGGGGCATGACCGGGGACTGGGGGGCAACAGGAGAGACACATGGGGCATGAGAGGGGGATGGGGGGTAACATGAGAGAGACACAGGGCATGAGAGGGGGTTGGGGGGTAACAGGAGAGAGACATGGGGCATGAGCGGGGGTGGGGGGCAACAGCAGGGAGACACGGGTCATGAGCGGGGGTTTGGGGGGAACAGGGGAGACACAAGGCATGAGCGGGGGGTGGGGGGAACAGGAAAGAGACACGGGGCATGAGCGGGGGGTGGGGGGCAACAGCAGGGAGACACAGGGCATGACCGGGGGGTAACAGGAGAGAGACACGGGGCATGAGCGGGGGGTGGGGGCAACAGCAGGGAGACACGGGGCATGACCGGGGGTGGGGGGTAACAGGAGAGAGACACGAGGCATGAGCGGGGGTGGGGGGCAACAGCAGGGAGACATGGGGCATGACCAGGGGTCGGGGGCAACAGGAGAGAGACACGGGGCATGAGCGGAGATGGGGGAACAGGAGAGAGACACGGGGCATGAGCGGGGAGTGGGGGGCAACAGCAGGGAGACACAGGGCATGACCGGGGGGGTAACAGGAGAGAGACACGGGGCATGAATGAGGGGTGGGGGGCAACAGCAGGGAGAAACAGGGCATGACTGGGGTGTGGGGGGCAACAAGAGAGAGACACGGGGCATGAGAGGGGGTGGGGGGTAACAGGAGAGAGACACGGGGCATGAGCGGGGGTGGGGGGCAACAGCAGGGAGACACGGGGCATGAGCGGGGGGTGGGGGGTAAGAAGAGAGAGACACAGGGCATGAGCAGGGGGTGGGGGGCAAAAGCAGGGAGACACAGGGCATGAGCGGGGGGTGGGGGCAACAGCAGGGAGACAGGGGGCATGAGAGGGGGTGCGGGGCAACAGGAGAGAGACACGGGGCATGAGCGAGGGGTGGGGGCAACAGGGGAGAGACACGGGGCATGAGCGGGGGGTGGGGGCAACAGGAGAGAGACACAGGGCATGAGCGGGGGGTGGGGGTAACAGGAGAGAGACAAGGGGCATGAGCGGGGGTGGGGGGGCAACAGCAGGGAGAAACGGGGCATGAGCAGGGGGTGAGGGGCAACAGCAGGGAGACACGGGGCATGACCAGGGGTGGGGGGAACAGGAGAGAGACACAGGGCATGAGCGGGGGGTGGGGGGCAACAGCAGGGAGACACGGGCATGACCGGGGGTGGGGGGCAACAGCAGGGAGACATGGGGCATGAGCGGGGGGTGGGGGCAACAGCAGGGAGACATGGGGCATGATGGGGGTGGGGGGCAACAGGAGAGAGACATGGGGCATGAGAGGGGGGTGGGGGTAACAGGAGAGAGACACAGGGCATGAGCTGGGGGTGGGGGGGCAACAGCAGGGAGACATGGGGCATGACTGGGGGGGTGTGGGGTAACAGGAGAGAGACACGGGGCATGAGCGGGGATTGGGGGCAACAGCAGGGAGACACGGGGCATGACCAGGGGGTGTGGGGCAACAGGAGAGTGACACGGGGCATGAGAGGGGGGTGGGGTTAACAGGAGAGAGACTTGGGGCATGAGCGGGGGTGGGGGCAACAGCAGGGAGACACGGGGCATGACCACGGGTGGGGGGCAACAGGAGAGAGACATGGGACATGAGAGGGGGTGGGGGGTAACAGGAGAGAGACACGGGGCATGAGAGGGGGGTGGGGGTAACAGGAGAGAGACACGGGGCATGAGCGGGGGTGGGAGGCAAAAAGCAGGGAGGCATGGGGCATGAGAGGAGGGTGGGGGGGCAACAGCAGGGGGACACGGGGCATGAGCGGGGGGTCGGGGGAACACGAGGGAGACACGGGGCATGAGCGGGGGGTAGGGATTAACAGGAGAGAGACACGGGGCATGAGCAGGGGGTGGGGGCTACAGCAGGGAGACACGGGGCATGAGCGGGGGTGGGGGGCAACAGGAGAGGGATATGGGACATGAGCGGGGGCAACAGCAGGGAGACAGGGGGCATGACCAGGGGGTGGGGGTAACAGGAGAGAGACACGGGGCAAGAGCAGGGGGGTGGGAAGCAACAGGAGGGAGACACAGGGCATGAGCGGGGGGTGGGGGGAACACGAGCGAGACACGGGGCATGAGCGGGGGTGGGGGTCAACAGCAGGGAGACACGGGGCATGAGCTGGGGCTGGGGGGAACACGAGGGAGACACAGGGCATGAGCAGGGGGTGGGGGGTAACAGGAGAGAGACACGGGGCATGAGCGGGGGGTGGGGGGGAGGGAAAAGTGCAAGGGGAAGGGGAGGGGGGAAGTGCAGTACAGGGTAAGTAGAATAAAAAATAAGTAATAGGGCCAGCTGGTGGCAAGTGCAAGGTAAGTGCAGACAAGTGCTGGGGAGGGGGGGCTGTAGGGATACAGAGACAGTCCCGCAGTGCAGGGGTTGCCAGGGAGGCAGTGCAAGTGGAGAGTGGCTGGGCCAAGGACCGAGGTCGGAGAGAGTGGCCCAGTTGCAGATTCAGTGCAGTTTCAGTGGAGAATTTAGCAGGAGAGAGGGAGAGAGAAAGCAGAAGCAAAGAGGAAGGTTTTGAGGTGCTTCCGGAACCGGAGATGGTTCTTCTCAAGTTTTAGGGAGGCAGGAAGGCTGTTCCAGAGAGAGGCCCCTGCCACGGAAGGAGATCTACCCCCAACTTGTTGCTTCGAGAAGCGGCTGACCCTGAGGGAGTTGGAGACGGATGAGCGAAGGGCTCGGGAAAGAAGATATTTAGGAAGAGAGAGTTGAAGGTATTTAGGCCCCAGGGCCCAGAAGGCCTTGTGGACAATGCAGAGGGTTTTGAACTTAATCCTCGCAGCCACTGGGAGCCAGTGTAGAGATTTCAGTCCTGGAGAGATACGGTACCTGGGCTTGAGGCAAAGGACAAGTCTCTGGATGAGTTGCAGAGGGATGAGTTGCAGAGGGCAGAGAGTGGAGGCAGGCAGATTAAGATAGAGGCTGTTACAGTAGTCCAGCTTCGAGAGAACCAGGGCTCGGCAGACAGTGAGCTTCTGAGGGAAGGAGAGGAAGGGAAGAATACCTCTGAGGAGGTGCAGCTGGTAGTGTGACTTCTAAATAACTTCTTAAATATCTGTGGAGGTGGGTGTCCAGTCAAATGGTCGAAAACAAAGGATCGAATGACCATTTGATCGACAGTCAAATGGTGGGAAAAAAAAGGTCAGATTTATTTATTTATTTATATATATTTTTTAGTTTGGGTTGGTAGAAAAATGTTTTTAATAAAGAAAATGTGGGGTTGGGGGGAACCCTCCCATAAAAAAAAAAAAAAAAATCAACCCTTTTTTCCGATCATTTTACTGTCGATAAAAAGGCATTCGATCCTTTTGTTTTCGACCATATGACCTACAACCGTGGAGGTGAGTGTAGTCACACTACAAGCACAGAACCATATTTTAATGAAGAATCATACACACAAAAGCAAACAAATAAAATTGCCATACATAGGAGTGGACGAGGTTATGAAAAAGTTAATAATACCATAATGGAACAAGAAATACTGCTTACAAAAATATCCCCAGAAAACTTAGAATTACCTCTCCATTCAACTGAATCAGAACATCTAGTATAAAAATGGCCATGCACGTCAATTTGTAACATTCCCAAACAATCTTTCAGGTCTTTACGCCAATTCCTCAATCAGTATGTGAAAGGCAAAGACAAAATCAAAATTAAACTACTGCAAAATATGGATACCTGTCCATTGCACAAGTACACAGGACTACAAGGACATTCATTGGCCTGCATTTCAGGACCTACTTGCAAAACCACTTTCCATCATATCAAAATGATATGAACACATCATTCAACTATAAGAAATCTAGTCTATAAACTGTACTATGCTAAAAGTCCTGCTTTAACACTAGCCAATTTAAATAACATTATTCTACATGGTAAAGCAAAAGACCTACTTGAAGAATAAGACTATACCCAGAAAAAATATTTTGGAAGTGAAAGCCACCTTCAGAATGAAATAGCTTTAAAACAAATTAGCAACAATTCTGTTCATGGAAACCTTCTACTACACACATTCAAAAAAGAAATACTGAAATTTAAAAGTACATCTGCTGAAGTACCAAACCATGTGTGTGTATGTTGCCGCAGAACTTTTTATAAAAGTAACACAAAAACTGTAGACCTAACATACAAAATAGAAGACAATGAAGATTCTAAATGGTTTGAATTAGCTCTCTACCTAATAGCAGAGAACAAATAAGAAATAGCTGACCCTTAATACTTTGCAGTTACTGCACTACAAAACTTGACAACAACCAAACTCCTTCACGTGCTATCACAAATAATTTGGAATTATTTCCACTACCAAAACCCCTACAACAACTCAATTTATAAGAGAGCATCATAATTCAATCAGTGCACCCCTTTCAAGCAAGAATACGCCTTCAACCAAAAACAGCAAAATTACCTCCCTCTGAATTAGTGAAAGGTATTCGTGGAAAAGTAGTGTATTTACCATTAGATCTAAAACAAAATGTGCACGCTCTGGGAGTGCAACGTCCAATGGAGCAATCTTTAATTATCTTAGTAAATGGTGTACCTACAAAAGACAAAACAAATTGGCAACAACTGGTAGATTTACATAAAGTTAGACAAGCCTTGCAATATCTAAAAGACAATAATGAATACTACAAAGAAATTAATATTGAAGAAAACTTGAAAGAAACCACTGAAATAATTCAAGAGTCACCAGAAGCTGGTCAATTTGAGCTTATAGATCCTGCTACAGTATCCAATACTTTAGACCATTATACAATTCATCCTTTGCACTCTAATGACACCATAGAAGATTCACTAGAAATGTACCAAATGCGAAAAACAAAAGGATCACCAATCAGCATATGGGAAAAAAGTATAGAAGCACGTGCTTTTCCTCTACTCTTTCCTACTGGCAAAGGAGGAAGGTACGATGAGAGACCTATTCAAATAACAGCATCAGAATACCGCTCGTTACGAATTTAGACAAAATGTGGAATACATATTCCACCTACTCTTTGAAAGTGAACTAGCAACTCTATGTTACGGAGTTGCACACACATCAAAATCAGGAGCCCACTTTCAAAATATGTCAGCTACACAATTATTACAAAAAGTGCAACAAAAAGATGAGGTGCGAGACACAGGGCATGAGCGGGGGGTGGGGGGAACACGAGCGAGACACGGGGCATGAGCGGGGGTGGGGGGCAACAGCAGGGAGACACGGGGCATGAGCGGGGGCTGGGGGGAACACGAGGGAGACACAGGGCATGAGCAGGGGGTGGGGGGTAACAGGAGAGAGACACGGGGCATGAGCGGGGGGTGGGGGGGAGGGAAAAGTGCAAGGGGAAGGGGAGGGGGGGAAGTGCAGTACAGGGTAAGTAGAATAAAAAATAAGTAATAGGGCCAGCTGGTGGCAAGTGCAAGGTAAGTGCAGACAAGTGCTGGGGATGGGGGGCTGTAGGGTTACAGAGACAGTCCCGCAGTGCAGGGGTTGCCAGGGAGGCAGTGCAAGTGGAGAGTGGCTGGGCCAAGGACCGAGGTCGGAGAGAGTGGCCCAGTTGCAGATTCAGTGCAGTTTCAGTGGATAATTTAGCAGGGGAGAGGGAGAGAGAAAGCAGAAGCAAAGAGGAAGGTTTTGAGGTGCTTCCGGAACCGGAGATGGTTCTTCTCAAGTTTTAGGGAGGCAGGAAGGCTGTTCCAGAGATAGGCCCCTGCCACGGAAGGAGATCTACCCCCAACTTGTTGCTTCGAGAAGCGGCTGACCCTGAGGGAGTTGGAGACGGATGAGCGAAGGGCTCGGGAAAGAAGATATTTAGGAAGAGAGAGTTGAAGGTATTTAGGCCCCAGGCCCCAGAAGGCCTTGTGGACAATGCAGAGAGTTTTGAACTTAATCCTCGCAGCCACTGGGAGCCAGTGTAGACATTTCAGTTCTCGAGAGATACGGTACCTGGGCTTGAGGCCAAGGACAAGTCTCGCAGTCCTGTTCTGGATGAGTTGCAGAGGGCGGAGAGTGGAGGCAGGCAGATTAAGATAGAGGCTGTTACAGTAGTCCAGCTTCGAGAGAACCAGGGCTCGGGAGACAGTGAGCTTCTGAGGGAAGGAGAGGAAGGGAAGAATACCTCTGAGGAGGTGCAGCTGGTAGTGTGACTTCTAAATAACTTCTTAAATATCTGTGGAGGTGGGTGTCCAGTCAAATGGTCGAAAACAAAGGATCGAATGACCATTTGATTGACAGTCAAATGGTGGGAAAAAAAAGGTCAGATTCATTTATTTATTTATATATATTTTTTAGTTTGGGTTGGTAGAAAAATGTTTTTAATAAAGAAAACGTGGGGTTGGGGGGAACCCCCCATAAAAAAAAAAAAATCAACCCTTTTTTCAGATCATTTTACTGTCGATAAAAAGGCATTCAATCCTTTTGTTTTCGACCATATGACCTACAACCGTGGAGGTGAGTGTAGTCACACTACAAGCACAGAACCATATTTTAATGAAGAATCATACACACAAAAGCAAACAAATACAATTGCCATACATAGGAGTGGACGAGGTTATGAAAAAGTTAATAATACCATAATGGAACAAGAAATACTGCTTACAAAAATATCCCCAGAAAACTTAGAATTACCTCTCCATTCAACTGAATCAGAACATCTAGTATACAAATGGCCATGCACGTCAATTTGTAACATTCCCAAAAAATCTTTCAGGTCTTTACGCCAATTCCTCATTCAGTATGTGAAAGGCAAAGACAAAATCAAAATTAAACTACTGCAAAATATGGATACCTGTCCATTTCACAAGTACACAGGACTACAAGGACATTCATTGGCCTGCATTTCAGGACATACTTGCAAAACCACTTTCCATCATATCAAAATGATATGAACACATCATTCAACTATAAGAAATCTAGTCTATAAACTGTACTATTCTAAAAGTCCTGCTTTAGCACTAGCCAATTTAAATAACATTATTCTACATGGTAAAGCAAAAGACCTACTTGAAGAATAAGACTATATCCAGAAAAAATATTTTGGAAGTGAAAGCCACCTTCAGAATGAAATAGCTTTAAAACAAAAAAAGAAATAATGAAATTTAAAAGTACATCTGCTGAAGTACCAAACCATGTGTGTGTATGTTGCCGCAGAACTTTTTATAAAAGTAACACAAAAACTGTAGACCTAACATACAAAATAGAAGACAATGAAGATTCTAAATGGTTTGAATTAGCTCTACCTAATAGCAGAAAACAAATAAGAAATAGCTGACCCTTAATAGTTTGCAGTTACTGCACTACAAAACTTGACAACAACCAAACTCCTTCACGTGCTATCACAAATAATTTGGAATTATTTCCACTACCAAAACCCCTACAACAACTCAATTTATATGAGAGCATCATAATTCAATCAGTGCACCCCTTTCAAGCAAGAATACGCCTTCAACCAAAAACAGCAAAATTACCTCCCTCTGAATTAGTGAAAGGTATTCGTGGAAAAGTAGTGTATTTACCATTAGATCTAAAACAAAATGTGCACGCTCTGGGAGTGCAACGTCCAATGGAGCAATCTTTAATTATCTTAGTAAATGGTGTACCTACAAAAGACAAAACAAATTGGCAACAACTGGTAGATTTACATAAAGTTAGACACGCCTTGCAATATCTAAAAGACAATAATGAATACTACAAAGAAATTAATATTGAAGAAAACTTGAAAGAAACCACTGAAATAATTCAAGAGTCACCAGAAGCTGGTCAATTTGAGCTTATAGATCCTGCTACAGTATCCAATACTTTAGACCATTATACAATTCATCCTTTGCACTCTAATGACACCATAGAAGATTCACTAGAAACGTACCAAATGCGAAAAACAAAAGGATCACCAATCAGCATATGGGAAAAAAGTATAGAAGCACGTGCTTTTCCTCTACTCTTTCCTACTGGCAAAGGAGGAAGGTACGATGAGAGACCTATTCAAATAACAGCATCAGATGAGGTTTTACAATCAAGTATTACAAATCTATTAGCAAATATGCGTGGTACTAAAGAGTACTGGTTCCAAAGTCATGGAGATGTACGCTGTATGATAAGAAACCTTGGCCCACCCACTTGGTTTGCTACATTAAGTTGTGCAGAATATGCATGGGAAGATTTACATGATTTCCTACGCATATCAAACAAAAACAAAACAAACATAGATATACTAACACCTGGAGAACTTTGTTCTCTAGATCCTGTGAATGTTTCAAGATATTTTCACCATCGCTTCATTGCTATGCTACACTTTATTTGTAATACAACTGTTCCTCCCCTCGGAGAAGTGCAACACTTCTTTTGGAGAAAAGAATACCAAGCCAGAGGAGCACCACATATCTACATGCTTTTATGGATTAAAGATGCTCCTAAATTTGGTCAAGACAATGATGCCACTGTGTTACAGTTCATCAAAAAATATGTCACTTGTGGAATTCCATCGGAAGCATCAAATAGTGATTTTCATGCACAAATTTTACAATTTCAAAGACACAAATGTGGCAAATATTGTCGTCGCAAATACAAAAACAAAGGGAAATACTACACCAAATGCTGCTTTGGTTTCCCTAGACCAGTTACAAAAACATGTCAAGTAAACAACTTCATGTCTTCAGTTAGACATAGTGTTAAAGGTAAATCCCCTAAAAATATATATTACATAAAAAGAACAGAATAAGAAAAATATATCAATGATTACAATGCAATCATTTCCCACTTATGGAATGCAAACATAGATGTGCAGTACATAGTAAACAATTCCACTGCAGTTGCACAATATGTTCCAGCATACTTAACCAAACCAGAAAAAACAGAGCTCCAAGACCTCTGGAATGACCTGTCATCAGACAAAACACTGTCTCAGAAATTATACAGTTTGGGCATAAAAATGCTCTCCCATAGAGAATGTGGCTCCTATGAAGCAGCAGATCGTTTAACCGGTACTGCTTTGCATGGAAAATCGGAAAATATAGTATGGCTAAGTCTTGGTCCTGCTAAATCTAGAAAAGGAGTTCTGAAATCATGCGACGATATAGAAACAATAGCCAAACATGATCCCAACAGCCAAGACATTTTAAAAAACGATTTGCTGGACACATATTACCCAAACAGAAGCACCACTTTGGAAACCATGTGTCTATACCACATAGCCCAAAACTTCACATACAAAAATAATATAAAACCCGATGAAAAAAAGGTAGATACAGAGTGTCTAATTGTGAAGGTAGTTTAGTAAAACTCACCAACCCAAATTTAATTAATCATATCAAATTGTCAATAAAGACTCCTCAACATAAATAACTATATTACATGTCCCTGCTACAACTATTTAAACCATGGAGAAAAGAAGAAGAAATACTAGATAACTATGACTCCTATGAAGACGCTTTCAAAGCAAATGAAAGCACTATAACCGATGTAAACTTTACACAGTACAAAACAATGTTGCACAATGAACAACAACACGAAGAAGAACTCCAGGCCCAACTAGATAAAGACACTCCTGACAGTAGTTAACCTTTTGTAACAGGAAGCCAAGAACCACTGGGAGATCCACTAATAACAAATGAGGCAGAATTAGCTATGACGGAAGTAGAAAACACCATGTGTCAGTAAGAAGATAAAGAAGACTTAACTATACTACAATCAAAACTAAAGAATGAGCAACGTAGCATTTTTCAAGAAGTAGCAAAAGAAATTGCAAATGGTGTACAACATGAAAACAAAGAATGCACTGCCAAAATTACAAACCTATACTACTGTACGTCATTGGTGAAGCTGGTTCTGGCAAAACATTCTTAATCAAAATCATCAGTAAATTCCTTCAACAATTGACAAACAACAAACTGTCAGCTGTTGTCACTGCCCCCACAGGTTTAGCTGCCTACAACATAGGCGGTGTCACATTACACCGATTATTACTCCTGCCAGTAGAACACCAAAACAAATTAGACTATTACAAACTTTCTACAGAAGCTGCAATGGAACTACGCAGAGTATTAAAACAAATGAAAATGCTACTAATAGATGAAGTGAGCATGGTCTCCAACCTAATGTTGGTTTTGTAAATCATGCGACGATATAGAAACAATAGCCAAACATGATCCCAACAGCCAAGACATTTTAAAAAAACGATTTGCTGGACACATATTACCCAAACAGAAGCACCACTTTGGAAACCATGTGTCTATACCACATAGCCCAAAACTTCACATACAAAAATAATATAAAACCATTTATGCATTTACAGATTACAAGAAGTCCTCAAAACAAACTACGAAGAGCTCTTTGGAGGAAAACACATTATTGTTTTCGGAGATCTGCTTCAATTGACACCAGTGAAAGGTGAGCCTATTTTTAAAACCTTAGGACACAAACTCTGCCGTAAAACTGTTGGCAGCATAGGAAATGTCAACCTTTGGCAACATTTCCAATACAGAGAATTAACAGAAAACATGCAGCAATCTGCAGATCTCACTTATGCCAACATCTTAAAAAGTATTAGAGTTGGTATACTTTCTCAAGAAGCACAACCAATATTGAAAACCCGGCACATTCATGCACTTTATGGCGATAATGCATGTGCTACGGATGTTATGGAGCAATTAGCCCACACAAATGTCAATTGTATGGCCTTAATGCCAACTCTTGCAAGCTGTTTCAAATTCAATTAAACAATGTTAAAAAAAGAAACGCAACTAATAATTGAAATTAGCGCCACAGACAAACTAGACATACATGGTATGGCACTACCCATGTGTGAACAAGCCACAAAAAGACTAAATAGTTTAGAAAATTCAATCTCCAACACAGCTGGATTGGAAAAAATATTAAAATTATCCTTAAATTGCAGAGTAATGCTTAAACGTAACCTTGACGTGGATCAAGGACTAGTTAATGGAGCACTGGTTACAGTTGTTGTCTTTCAAACATACCCACGTGACAACAACATTCAGTTTGTCAATATTCTCTTCTGTGGGAATGTGAGAAATGGTAGAATACCTCTGAGGAGGTGCAGCTGGAAGTGGGCCTTTTTGGCAAGGTCCGTGATGTGAGGAGAGAAGGAGAGAGTGGAGTCGAAGATGACACAAAGGTTTTTTGCCTCACAGGAAGGCAAGGGTAGAGGGCCCAAGGAGGGTGGCCAGAGTGAGAGAGGGAAATCGGGAGCAAGGGTTCCAATTAGAAGGATCTTTGTCTTACTGGTATTAAGGCAGAGATCATTGGAGGCACACCAATCCTGGATAGACAGTCAGGAATGAGCAAGGGAGAAGAGGCAGCTGAGGGAAGTCTGAAAAAGAGCTGAGTATCATCCACATAACACTTAAAGTTAGAACAGAAGGTGGAGATCAAGTGGGCCAAAGGGGCCAGATAGACATTGAAGAGCCAGGGTGAGAGGATAGAGCTCTGGAGGACACCACATCTGGAGAGAGAGGTGGTGGAAAGAAAGGACCCAAGTTGGACTTGGGAAGGTCGATACAGGAGGAAGGAGGTCAGCCATGCCAGGGCCTGAACCATGATACCCAGGCCCTCACAAAGTTGATTGATCAGGTTGGCATGCTTGACCATGTCAAAAACAGAGGAAAGGTCAAGGAGGATGAGGACAGACGGAGAGCAGGAATCAAGATTGGAGAGCAGATCTTTGCAGGTGTTAACGAGAGCAGGTTCTGTGCCTCTGGCTGCTCTGAAGCCAGACTGATGATCATGGAGACAACCAACAGATTCAGTCTGGAGAGTAAGCTGGGAGCTGGCCATCTTTTCCATGAGTTTGCCAAGAAAAGGAGTGATAGAAATTGTCCCACATGGCAGAATTACCATAGATCAGCATGCAGCAGTTATACAATAAATCCAGACTAGTTGCACCAACGTAGGCCAGTTTAGCCACATAATAACACTCATCATTTCCTTTGATGCCAAGTAAAAAATGGTAAGCCACAGGAAGAAAACAGGACCAGACTGACTGCAGTAATGCAGGCCAGTCGACTCACCTAACACCCTGGCCATGCCCAACAGGCAGCCCAACACCCCCGACCATGCCCCGTAGGCAGCCCAAACCACAGGGGACAAATCAACACCCCTGGCCATGCCCAGCAGGCAGCCCATCACCCCTGACCATGACCCACAGGCAGCCCACACTACAGGGGATCACCCATCACCCCTGGCCATGCCCCCAGGCAGCCCATTACCCCTGACCAGGACCCGCAGGCAGCCCATCACCCCTGACCATGACCCGTAGGCAGGCCACACCACAGGGGACCACCCAACATCCCTGGCCATGCCCCGCAGGCAGCCCATCAGCCCTGGCCTTGCCCCACAGGCAGCCCACATGGCACCATGCACCTGAAAGCCCCAACTCATGACCCCCACCAGTGATGGGCACCTGCCAGCAGGCCCCGACTCATGACCCCCAGCAGTGATGGGCACCTGCCAGCATGCGCCAACTCATTTCCCCCCACCAGTGATGGGCACCTGCCAGCAGGCCCTGACTCATGTCCCCCCATCAGTGATGGGCACCTACCAGCAGGCCCTGACTCATGACCCCCACCAGTGAAGGGCACCTGCCAGCAGGCCCCGACTCAGGTCCTCCCAACCAACACATTGTCACAACATACATGCATGTAGCAAATGTCCACCCAAATGCCACCCCACGCTGCCACCCCCACAGTGCAACTCCACACCCATCCACACAGCAGCGACACATGACTGAGGCAATGACGACTCACACATGCACCAAACAAATGAGAGCAGACAACATAAATATATGAACTGATGGAAATGTATTAAGAAACACAAATCTACCAAATGAAAAGCAACCATGACAACGACGAATAAATGAATGTGAACAGAACAGAAATGCAAAATCAAAAAAATATGTTTGATCCAAAAGAAAATAGCAAATCCTCAAAGTGGTCCATGTCCAGAGTACAAAAATTAGAATCCAAAGAAAAAAAAAAGAAAACATTCCTTCATGGGTGTAACTAAATAGAAGAAAACAATCCACAGTAGCTGAACTATTCACAATGAAACTGTGAGCGTCCATGATCCCAAAACAAAATGAAACTTACCAAAAAACCTACAAGAATACAACTATATACAGAAAGTGGAGCAATGTCCGCGGACTACAAATTTTTAAAAAAACTGTGGAAACCTAAGCCTAAATAACTATGTACAATGGTGGCAGCTAGTCCTACGGCTCACTGTTCTTACCAAGAGTCATGCTCTCCACCAACTCCCTGCGGGTCTCCTCGAGAAACTGTGCCTGCCTCAATGCCCGCCCCATGGAGTTCTCTGCCCTGACCATGGTGAGCCGTGCCCTCTCTGCCTGCCACTGCTCTGCATTCATTTACTGTCCCATCCACTGTCACACAGAAGACACACATAGTCCATGCTCCTCCTGCCCTTCAGCCGATGCCTGCCCCTGTGATGTTGTATGCCCCGAGTCCGGATGCCTCCTATGTCGAGCCTGGTGCTGCTGCCTTGATGTCCTCTGCCTGTGCCACCACGACTGGCTCCGGGACGCTGACGACCCCCGGGGCTATCGTGGACGTGCCCTGCTGTAAATTGCCTGCACATCCTCCATTGCGAGGTATCCTGTTGCTTGGGTGACCACTTCTGCTGAACGTCCGACTCCGGACTATGGCAGGTATGGTGTCAAACTGCAACTCTACCTCAGGGGGGTGTACCACTTTGGCCCCCAGGCACAGATGTCTCTCAGGGCAGTTGTGCACTGTGTTACTGTGTTACTGCAAATAGGCCAAACCAAACCAAACACTAAGAAATAGACACAGGAAATAAGATAACAATGGACACAAATGAAAACACAAAAGTCAGTCTCAATTATAATACTGGAATACATTTATTCATACTCAGCAAGGCATGATAAGCACTTCTAGCAAAATCCCCAATTTGCACCCCGTATATTTGGGTGCAAACTGCAATAAATGTAAGCCTTTCAGGTTTCTAATGCAAGTAATTTAATAGAAATGATCCCTGCTGGATCTATAATGCATTACAGCCTAATAACAACAAATGCTAAATAGCAAAGTACATTGGACAAGCATTCCTCTTCAATCCACACCACACACAATCGCACTCTCTCTCATAAGACAATCTCTTCTGATGAATCTCCCCTTCCTTCAATATGTCAACAACCCATCTAATGTGTGTGCAGATCTCCCATGTCCCAACAAGCCAGTCAATCAGTTAGGCCTAGAACCATACTCCCCTTTGAATGGGCAAGCTTCCCAAGATCCCATCTCGAATGTGTCCGATCTCTCTCCTCTCCAGCTCCCTTGCAGCCATCCAGTCCCTGCACAGCCTCAAACAGGGCCTCTCCTTTCTCCTAAGTGGTCTGGTCTCCTGCCAACTCTCTGCCAGATCGATCTCAAAATCTGCTTCTCATCTGTTCTCCCAGAATGCTACCCCAAGCTGCATGCCAGCCGATTCTCCAAAAGCCTCTCCTTTCTCAATGCAAACCTCACCTCTGGATATACTATCAATGACGTACAACCATCCCTATGGTAACATGTCAAATCTCTCTTAGCAAGCATTTCTCTAAACCAAGCACCTAAAGGTCTGTTAACGTCAGTCTTGTACTCTCTGGTTCAGTGTGTTCTAGTATTCGTGACATTTCAGAGCATATCTTGTACATGTCCTATGGCCTTCTCCTCTGTGTTACAAAACATACCATCCTCCCACTCCTTCATTGTCGGCTCTTTGCAAGCTAAAAATCCCTTTTTCTCTCCACACCACTCTGTGTATGTGTCTGTGCAAGGCAGCAATCCCTCCCACCTTTCTGTCTGTCTGCGAGCAAGCCCAGGAATGCTAAACCAGGCTGCTTCTACTCGGGCAAGAGTTACCTCTTATCTGTCTGCCTGCCAGCTTTTGTTTACACATTCCTGCTTACAGCCTACCATAACAATCCTCCCGCGTACAAAGTGGAGCTGCTTCTCGGTCTCTCAATGAAGTGGCTTCAGAATGCCAGTTTCATGTTTCATGCATTAGTGCCTAACAACATTCACTCAAACCAAAGCGCTACATAATGTGGACTCAATGCATACTAAGTACACACACATGCATGTGTCTAATTGCATACATAATAAAATAATGTCTAAACAAGTATAAGCAAGTCTTAAGCAAGGCCTCTTCATATAACAGGGCCTTTTTCTCTAGCAAATGCATTCAAATGTGGCAAAATATTATGGATAATGGATATATTTGTCTCTGAAATTGGCTCATGACAACATGCAACAGGCCATATATATATATATATATATATATATATATATATATATATATATATATATATATATATATATCCTGTCTTACAATGGGATCTCCACCAGTCTGGCACGCGGTGGATGAGGCAGGTCTACAGGGTGCCCTGGTGGCATCTGGCCCGGAAGACGGCATGGAGGATGACTGGTGCATAGTGGGTGCAGAGGAGGAGAGGGTCGCAAGAGCGGCCAGCACATGGAGGAACCCTGCGACAATAAGCCATCCTAGCCAGTTCTAGGTGGCACACAGCTGTTCGTGATGATGTGCGTTGTCCTTCCTGGAATCACGCACGTGCACATCGCCACACCGACTACGACGGGCTCAACCCTGTCACGGATTGCCTCGGCCGCAGGTAGAGGAAGGTCAGTTGATGTGGACACATCCTGTACCTGTGGACGGACCTGGAATGAGGCATCCCTGCTGGTACAGAGTGATGCAGTTGGTGAATCAGGGACCATATTATGCACAGGCACCTCCGCGGCGACCTGTGCTGCCTCCTGCCCCTTGACTGCACCACTTGCACCAGTGGAATCACCCCCAACAGGCCCCATGTGTGGGTCTAATGCGGCCTCCTCCTCTTCCTCCTCACCCACCACCGACCTGAATGCCTTCGAAACGTCTTCCGCATTGTGCTGCCTCTGTGGGTGCACACCTGCCTTTCGGCTGCCGAGGAGCCCACTTCCAATCTTGACCGGTCCCCTCGCTTGCGGTAGATGGCATAACCTGGCAGGGTGACTGGCCCTTGCGTCTCCGGCCGGTGGAGGCATCCCCGCCACTTAGCTTCACAGCGCCGTCTCCGGCCTTTTCTTCATTTGCTGCTGTGGAAAGGGAGACATTGAACACAAGCATCAGGGTACTGAACGTAAGTCTTCTAGACACAAAGCAAATGCACATGAGTGGCACTGTCATACGTCATAGCCATCATCACCTTCCACAACACTACACAGTCATGCATCCGTCTGTGTCCACCTCCCATCACAGTGCAATCATGGACAGCTAGGCCACAACAGTCAATTCACGCATTGAGATGTGCATATGTCATGCATCCATGACATTTTTCAGTCACACACTCACCACTCAGTAACACGCACATGTACACCATGCATGTCCATGAGGGTCCATGATTCACACACCAGACATGGCCAGGTACAGACACAGGCATGCAATCATGTGTGCATCGTCACATGTAGGTGCACATCATGCATAGCAACACACACACCATTGTCGTTGCACACGCTTGACCGGACCCACATGCTTCACTCTCATGTCCCTGCATACAGACATCCATACATGGGGCATGCCAGACATCCGTCCAAGGTGCACACACCTGACACACCTCAACATGCACTACGCTGGAGATGAACAGATGGACACTTACCACTTGACCTCAGACGGGTCTGCATCTCGAGGACCTGGTGGTGAAGCGCTGGGTTAATGTGCTCCATGACCCTCATCTGGATGTTGGTCAGCTGGTCCTGGCGCCCCACTTCTCCACGAGCTTCAACAAGGCGCCGGGCCATCCTGATGGCCCTGAACCTGAAGTCCCCTCAGCGCTTCAGGACTCGGTCGCAGTCGCGGGATGCCAACCCCTTGTTACTCTCACCTGGTATCCACAGGGACGCCACCCAGCCGGGTTACTCGCTGGTATGCTTCTCAGCTTTGCCCAGATGTGGTCTGCGGGGAAGGTTCTGCCTGAAAATACAGGAGGAGAGAAAATAAAGGGCGCCTGGCGGAGTCCTGATATGCCCAGGTGGGTACATATATTGATAACACAAATAATCAGGATGCAAGATCCTCACAACAATCCACAGTTTTTGGACATATTTATTTCAATCTCAAAAACCAGTGTCTTAAATTATTACAAACTTTCGCTAAGCGCGAAAGCGATACCAGACAGATTTCAATAAAAACATAGGGAAGTGCAGTTGTGCACCCTCATCGGGATGTAGAGGATGAGTACCCTAGTGACAAGCACATGTGAGTATACGAAGTAGGTGACACAAGTAACTCAGATAAGTGCTGCCCGAGGCTGTTCTTCAACCCGGGTGTGGTTTTAAACAAAAACAGTGTACACAACACGAAATTAGAAACATACAAAGGAGGATATTTTCACAGGTGTGAAAAGATTCAACAGTGGGTGTAGATCGGCCGTGCCGGGGAAACCGGATTCAAACGGCGCTGGGCTTATGATTAGCCATTGATCTGATTTGCATTCTTTTAGTTCTAGCTGGTTTCACGCCGCCGTATACTCATATGTGCTTGTCCAAATATGGACAAGCACTGTGGATTGTTGTGAGGATCTCGCATCCTGATTATTTGTGTTATCAATATATGAAAATACAGGAGGACTGTGTTCAAGGCTGACCGACCGGGGTAAGTATCTTCCCTCCACCCCCGTATGATTTCAGCTCCTCTGGGCCCTCTCCTCACCTTGTGGTATAGTTAGGTGTGCTCTCCGTCCTGCCTTCTTTGCAGGGGCGCGTTGTCTTTCTTGGGCGTGTGCGGTCCAGTTACTTCACTGATGCTGGCCCGTTTGATATTGTTCAGGTAGGTCTTATTGCTGTTCTTTAGTTTTGTTGCTATCCTGCATGCTTTTCTTTGGTTAAAATGTCTCTTTTTTCTCCCTTAGGTATGCGGAGCTTCAGCACGGCGAACTGGCTTGGTTGAGCCCCGCTGGTAAATGATGGTGTATTAGGAGCGCTATGATGTGGTAAGTAAGCGCTATGCGCAGCGCTGCAAAGTCTTGCCTTTGCTAACCTGTGTTTTCCTTCCTTGTAGGTTGCAGTGTCCTTCAGCATGAGTGGAATGTCCGTAGTGGTGCCAGCCGAGAGGCGACCAGCCAGGTAAGCCTTTTGAGCAGTTCGTAACTTGCAAATGTCTCTTCTGCTTTCTTTAATGTTGCCTCTATCTTCATCTTTCAGGTCGTTCTGTCCGGGACGCGTGCAGATTCGAGGAAGCTGTTCTCAGTGGCTGTGAGTGACTAAAGATGAAGAAGGCAGCTAAGATGCTGCTGCTAATGATGTTCCTTTTGTCTCCTTGCAGGTTCTGCTTCTCCGAGGTTCGAGGGAATAGCTGGACACGGTGAGCGTCACGTTGCAAGCTGCAAAGTAACGCAAAGCGTGTTGTCTTGCTCAGGTGTGGTTTAAATAGCCCCAACAAAATAGTCCAGGTAAAGTAGTCCCTAGGCTACCACACCCAAAACACTAGACCGCATAGCTTGGTTCCTTGGATGGAACCAAGCTATGTGGAAGCCTCCATGTTGGCTTATAACACATTAAGTAGTTCCCAAGCACATGTTTTTCATGGTGTATGAGCCTGGCGCCATAGGCGCCAGGAGTGGCCCCAAGAGGGTTTTGGAAAAGGATGCCAGGTTCTAGAGGCCCGAGTCCTGACTCTACCTGGCCAATGGGTTTGCCAGAGGGTGTTTTGGGCGAGGGTCGTGACACTCCTGCGCATTAATGGCATCCACGATGTCCTTCCAGATCCTCCTCCGTCCATCCCTGTTGTGGCGCGAACTTGAGAATAGGACATCATAATTCCCCAGGACTCATTCCACCAGGATGCCAACTTCATTTTCAGTGAAGCTGGCAGCCCTCTGCCTCTCTGACTGGGGGCTGCCACTGGCCCCAGATGGTGTTGAGAAGGACATGGCAACCCCCGAGGCAGGTGTGGGTGGGCAACTTGGTCCTGGGGATGGGCTTTGGAGCGATGGTACAACCGTCGGGAGTCTTCTGGGTAAGCAGCGGTAGTCTCAGGTACAGGATCCCTGGTTATGGCTTCTGTGCAGGCACCAAATAGCAGGAAATGTTGGCAGCAGGCAGGCTGGCAGCAGCAGATGGCTCGTAGGAAGCTGCTTGGGGCTCTGCGGGGCATGTAAATGGCCTTCTGTGCAGGAGCATAGTCTTCTGTGTGGTGTCGCGTGGCCAGCTTGATTCAGAGTGAGTCTGCACGTGAAAAAACAGCACGTGAGCGTGTAATTCGAGAAAAGGCCCTTAGCATGTAAGCGTGTAAGTGACGTGGCATGCGTGGGCGTTGCCTTCGTCAGGGGTTAAAGGTCTGCATGGGTAAGTAGTTCGCTGTACATGCTTTTCATGGAGACCGACTGCATGTGTTTCTTCTTCTTGTGGGTTTACACGTGATTACTTCACAGCACTTAAAGTTCGTACTTCTTGTTTTGGCAGGGGAGTTGCCTACGGGCACACTTTCCACGCAAGGCAGACGGGGAGCTGCGCATGATTATTTTTCCCACTGTGGTTGCCCGTGTGTGTCGAGCACCCATTTTCATGGTCAGAGTAGCCTGCGAGTTCCACGCATACTTATTTTTTGTGTCCCTGGGTTCCACAGTGTACTGTGGGCAGGTTTATTCCATGCACGTGGGCTACTGGGGGTTGCGTGCACGTTTATTATCATTTTTTGAGGTGCCTGAGTGTTGTGTGATCCGTCTTTTATCACCAGGGGTCACAGACAGGAGCACATGGGTGCGTCTAACATGACGTACCCTGCCCCCTTCACCCCAATTGCACAGGACAGTTGCTGCGTGCACCTCTTATTGGCAACATACCATCTTCACCATGGTTGGGAGGCCACCAAAAGGGAAGGGCGGCAGAGCTGGGCAACCTCCCAAGGCTGGACGTGGTGGGGCACGTGGCTGGGGTGGCCAGGGAGTCCAGGGAGTCCAGGTAGGCCAAGGTGTACGCGGAGGGGGACGTGGCCAGGGTGTACCACCGGCCAGGATGTCCAGCAACTTGCTGGGACAGCCAGCCACCACCCCCAGCGCCTCAGGGAGATGCTGCTGCTGCAGTCATCCCCAGCACACATCTGACCCCACAGGCAAAGTCATCTGCTGGTACGGGCCACCATGTGGTGGAAGCTGCAGGTGCAGCTGTGGCAACCACCAAGTGAGGAAGGCCAAGCCACGTGTCTCCAAGGTAGCTGTGACCAAGGCACCTATTCCTGGGGCAGTTTTGACATCTGCTGCCCCAAGCAGCCAGGTGGTGGGAGCTGGATGGGCAGATGCAGCCGACACCCCCCCGGCAGTGAGTCTGCCAGCCAGGACTGTGTTGTGCTGCTGGGTCCTGTCAACAGCACCCAGCAGCCAATCGCACAATCCAGGCCTTCCGTCCTCTTGCCAATTCCTACTCCCATTGGCCAGTCCACCATCGCCACTGCCCCAACTGACCAGAGTGGCATTTGCCTCTCACGGTCCTCACAACCGGCCAAGAGGAGGAAGTTTGCTTCTGCGCATGAGGCTGGGATCCCAGACACGGCATCGGCCTCCGGCACAGCAAGGAAAAAGCCTATCCATAAAGAGGAGCTGGACTTCCTTGTGGACTACATGTCGGCCCGCAACTGCGATATGCTGGGGGGCCCAGGATGCCATACTACGCCTGCCCAGCATCAGGTCCACTGGCATATCAATGCGGACGGTGTGAATGCAAAGGGATATGAGAGGCACACAGCTCAGGATTGCTGCAAGCGTTGGACTGACATCCGGAAGCTGTGCAAAACAAAAGCGGGCCTCTAATTAATCCCTGACTCTGGTGACTGGCAGTGGGCCACCACCAGGGAAGGATGAACTCAATCCACACGAGGAAATTGCTGCGGAGTTCATCGATCAGGGACTTATGCAGGGAGTGGGAGAGATGCCAGATTATGACGCAACGTCCGGTGAGTCTTGATGCGTGTGTGTCCAGCCCATGTGTATTTTGCTTGTGTGATGTGTCAGTCCAATTTCACCTTTGTTACAAGCCTGTACTACACAGTAAAGTGGTAGTGATGGCTGAGCAGCCAGACTTATCTCAAGAGTTGAGTGAGCAGTAAAACAAGTTACACATAGGACCAACAAATACAGTGATTCAAACAAACACTTACTCAAGTTTTCTTGGTAAAAGAATATACATTTATGTACACAGTCAATTTGAAAAACATTACACTAGCAAAAGTAGCTCAATATCACACACTATTAAACCACAAATACACAAATGCTAAGTAAAGGAATAGGTTTAGCTACCCTGAAGTGGGAGCATAATGGCACTTCAGATACTTCAGAAAGGGGTGAAAAGACAAGGTTATAAGAATAGATAGCCCAAATACTTTCATAGGCAGGGCAAACGGTTTCCGAAAACTACAACCAGCAATTCAGTTCAAAGGCCTGGGCCAAAGTAAATGGTTCATAGTCTTTGTATAGGATAGCACGGTTCTGGTAGTAAACGGTTAAGTCTTTGCCACAGAGTTTAGAAGAATTTGGCTAGGCAAAAAGTTTGATGAATGTTTAGGGAAGGACGAACCTTTGAAGTTGGGAAAGTTACACAAACTTTCGCCTTCCGGACAATGTTTGCACTGTACCTTTAAATTGAAGAAGCGCTGTAGCTGAGGCAGTTGTTCATGGCAGTTTGAGCAGATTTTGCTGTTCCTGAGCTTCAGTCGTGGTGACACGAAGGGGGATGTCGGGAGGCTCCTGCACTGTTCAGGGATGAGGCCACAAGCTTGGCAAAACGTCATTTTAAGATGTGAGTGCCTTAAAGTCCACAAGCTGGTTTGCTTCCCTCTGGCTATCCGGTTTTCAACAGCACTCTGAAGAAAATTCAACCAGATGGGGACGGTGTCCAGAAGCCCCCCAAAGGCCAATGAACAAAGGGACCAAACCTGGTTTGGTGCGCAGAGACAAACACAAGAAGGACCGTTCCCAAAAGAAATGGTGAAAAAAGATGACCAGAGTCTGTTTTTACAGATAGGTCTTGGGCGCCATATTGAAAAATATGGCTGACCTGATTTTTAGCTACCGTTGTTAGCGGTCGCGAAAAATCATGGTAGTTTAATCTAAACCACTTCTACCAGCCATTTAAAGTAGGAAAGGGTAACATTTGACTTTTACATGAGTGTTTTCACTCAGGCGAAGCCCGGCAACCCCTCCAGTACTCTATAGGAAGATAGTGTGTGCTGGGTCTGTAAATTTAAAGAGACTATTAAAGTCAATTTAACTTTACATGCTCTGGGAGACAGTAGTCAGTCCCAGAGAAGGTATTTCAACATTGAAAGTGCTGTGTGACACACAGAAAAAGATGAAGCCTCTGGAGTTGTTTTAAAACTCCATAACCAAAGAACACAAAAGTAAAACACACATAAAAATACATGAAAGAGTGGGAAAAAAAGGCTCACACTCTTCCCAGGTAAAAAATAAAATCCTAGAAATCCAGCAACGTTTCTTGGGGTCTCAAAAGGTAAGGGAAATTAGCACATTTTGAGAATTCTCCCTAAAACTCGTCCCCCCAGACTAAGGGACAGGAAGATTTCATCCACTCAAGGATGAATCTTCTTACTCCATTCGGTAAAACATCCTGGAGAGACCATCAGCATTTTGGTGGTGACACCCAGACCTGTGTTCAATGGTAAAATCAAACCCTTGCAGGCTGATTGACCATCTCAGTAGTTTAGGGTTTTCCCCTTTCATTTGCATCAACCATTGCAAGGGTTGGTGGTCAGTCTGAATCACAAATGTAGATCCATGGTCTAAACTTCTTCAGTGACCACACAATAGCAAAGCACTCACGCTCAATGGTTGCCCACCTTGTTTCTGGTTCCTTCAGCTTCCTGCTGATGAAGCATATGAGGTGCTCCCTACCTTTCTCATCCAGCTGACTCAGAACTGCACCTATACCTGTATTTGAAGCATCTGTCTGCACAATGAAGATTTGGTTATAGTCAGGAGCTTTTAGGACTTGAGCTCTACAAAGTGCTTTCTTTAGGCTTTCAAATGCTTGAGTGCCCTCCTCATTGCACCAGACTTTTTTTAGGGAATTTGGGAGAGGAGACCACATTCAAGGGAGAAGCTATCGTCCCATAGTACTCTATGAAGTTCATATAGTAACCCGTGAGGCCTAGGAATGCTCTCACTTGGGTTTGGGTAGTAGGGGTGGCCCTGTTTTGTACAGGTTGTACTTAACTGGGCAATGGCCTGCTTTCACCTCCTCCTATCTCATGTCCAAGGTAGACCAATTTGACATTTACTAGCCTTTATGGTCCGATGGGCCTGCTCAAGAGCCTGCAAAACATATCCTAAGTGGTCAACAAGTTCTTTCAAAGTAGGGCTGAACACTGCAATGTCATCCAAATATGCCATGCAGAAGTCCTCCATCGCATTCAGAACTTGATTAACCATCCTTTGGAATGTAGCAGGTGCATTCTTTAATCCAAAAGGCAGTACTTTAAACTGGTAGGGGCCTGCTGGGGTTGAGAATGCAGTTTTCTCCTTGGCATGGTCTGTCAGTGCTATTTGCCAATAGCCTGACATTGGATCAAATGTACTGAGGTACTTGGCTGAACCAAGTTTATCCACAAGTTCATCTGTCCTTGGTAAAGGGTGGGCATCAGTCTTGGTGACTGCATTAAGAGGTCTATAGTCCACACAGAATTTCAACTCCTTGGATCCTGCCTTTGGTACTAGAACAACTGGACAGGTAGAGGGCTCTATTACCCCGAGATAAAGAATCTTGTTGACCTTTTCCTTTATGTGGGATCTTGCATGATCTGACATCCTTTAACCTTTGCTTTTAACACGTAAACAGTCACCACTGAGAATATCATGCTGGCCCCAAGGGGTCAAGCCTGGTGATAGTGAAAACAGGGAGGCAAACTGATTTAACAGAAACTTGCACTCATCCTGTTGTTCTGGTGTCAAATTAGAAGAGAGATAAACTCCTGCTATGTTCTCATCTAAAGGCTGGCCTCTGAGCAGCTCAGGTAGATGTTCACTCTCCTCCTCCTCTTGAGCTGAAGCTATAAGCAAAGCTCCCACTTCTGGTCTTGAGACATAAGCTTTTAGACGGTTGGTGTGAAAGACTCTGGGAGCCTCCTTAGGATTGCCACCAGATAGTTGACCTCTCCAAGTTTACCACAACCTTGAAGGGTCCTATCCATTTGTCCTGTAAGGCCCTCTGCCTTGTAGGTACCATCACTAGAACTAGCTGGTCTTGAGAAAACTCAACCATGTTGGCCTTCTGGTCATGCCAATGCTTCACCAGAGCCTGACCTGCTTTCAAGTTATCTGAGACTTCTGCCATCATGTGTGACATTCTCCTCTGGAGACCTATCACATAGTCAGTGACTCTCACTGGCTTGGGGGAAGGAGCACTCTCCAACCCCTCCTTAATCAGGGCCAGGGGGACTCTAACTGGATGGCCATAGAGAGGTTCAAAGGGGCTAAATCCATCTCCCTCCTGAGGGACTTCTCTATAAGCAAATAGTAGGTATGGCAGTAGAAGGTTCCACTTTTTGTCCTAAGGGGTTCCTTTAAAGCACCTATCATGCATGCTCTTCATTGTACAGTTGAACCTCTCTACCAATCCATTTGTCTGAGGATGGTAGGCAGTTGAGAACTTGTAAATTACTTCACAGTTTTTCCACATGTCCTGCATGTAGTGCCACATAAAATTGGATCCCCTGTCAGAGATAACTTCCTTAGGAAAACCTACACTGGTAAAAAAACAAGTAGGGCCTTAGCCACAGCCTGAGCTCTAACAGTTCTCATAGGTATGGCTTCAGGGTACCTAGTAGCATGGTCTACTACAAGCAGGATAAAGCTGTTTCCTGAAGATGTTGGAGGGTCTAAGGGACCAACAATGTCAATTCCTACCCTGTCAAAAGAGACTCCCACCACTGGGAGAGGCACCAAGGGTGCCACATTCTTGGCTCCACTCTTGCCAGAGGTTTGGCAAGTTTGACAGCTCCTACAGAACCTATCTACATCAGAGCCCAACTTAGGCAGTAGAAATGTAAAAAGAGCCTTTCCATGGTCTTCTTAAAAGTTAAGTGACCAGCCAAAGGTATCTGTAGGAACTGGAGTCTGCTTTCAAGAGGCACTACAAGTCTTCTGTAGCCCCCTGGGATAGACTCAGTCGGTTCACTGTAGAAGAGGCCATCTTCCCAGTACAACCTGTGCTTCCCTGGCTTCAAGAGTAGGACACTCTCTTCGACCTCTGCTGAAGTCTGCCCTACAGGGTCCACCTTCTGCCAGTAAAAACTGTAGTTCAAGATGGTCTGCAGGATCCAGATCTCCAACAGGAGCAAGGTCCTCTTCCAGCTCTCATTCCTCAGCAGCTGATTCAACCACACAAGGGTACACACTCAGCCTCAGCTGGTGGAGGAGTCTAAGGTGTAACCTTTGGACAGTCCTCTCGGGGATGTCCTTGTTGGTAGCACAGGAGTGCTGGCTGGTTTCTTCCTGGAGGTTTTAGGTTTCCCCTTTTCTTCCTTCTTTTTAGAAATTGCAGTCAGTAAGTCCTGTGGACTGGGAGTTATACTTTCTTCTATAATCTCCTCTCGCGAGCCTTTTAAGGTACTCTCTCTGGTCTTCTTAGTCTGTTCCTGTTTCCTTTTGCTCGGAGGCCTTGGGGTGCTTGATACAACTCCTAGAGTTTTTAAGTCATTCCCCAACAGGATTCTCCCAGGTCCTTCACTCTGTACACTTATAGGTATCTTCACAGTCATGTAATTGCACTGCATGAGAGCTGGTAACTGTGGTAGCATTTGGACAGGGCCTCCAGCAAGCTTAGTTAGGAATTTGGGTGCCTTAGCAACATCCTCTACCTTGAAAAGTTATTCATCAACTACAGGTTTGCTGGCCCCAGTGTCTCTGATGGCAGGGGTCTCCTGACCATTCACAAGAACACTGTCTTTGTAATACTCTTTAGTATTGTCTGGAATGGAATTGTAGACATCTAAGTTCTGTTTTTACCACAGACCCAGGGATACTAAAGAAACACTGGCTGAGACTTTAATGGGTTCCTCAGCCAGTATGTGAAAGTTTCCACTTGACATTGGTACTTCATCCTCTGGGGAGAAGGCTAAGAAGACAGTGTGGATCCCTGAAGGTATACCCTTACATCTAGGATCCCCTTTCACATGGTCTTTATTTTTTTTATTTGTTGTTACAGTTAGATAAATCTAACCTTTCAATTTATTCATATAAAATTATATAAAATTGTATAAAATGATAGCTTATGTACATTTATCACAATGAGATCATAACATAAATTAAATGCATCCATTCAACAAACAAATCATCATAATCACATGCTAACCTCAATTTTCTATCGATATATCATTATTAGTTCTTAATTATGTTGTATCCCTGCTAAATTTAATTTGCAAAGATATTGTATAGTAGCATAATTGATTGTTTTCCTATTCGAATGAAACACATAGGACCACATAAATGATGAAGTTATATCCTAATACCGCTCCATATGTACTTTAAAAAATGTGATTCTTTGCTCAGCTAATTCAGTACATTCTGAAACAAGGTGTTCTAGATTTTCACCATGAATCATAAAGAATCTGCATTTGATTTCATCTTTGAATAGCATTTTCCGCATACATAGGAGTTCCTTAGTCAACCATAAATGGAGTCTAAACCGCAAAAAATCTTAACTCTGCTTTGCATTAGGAGCTTTCAACAAATAAGGGGCAGTTTCCCCCAATGTTTTGGGAGCAAATGGATTTTTTGCAAATTGTTTGTTTTTCAGACATACTTGCCCAGTTACAATCCAATCATACTCATATAGCTTTTTTTTTGCTTTAAAAGGATTCTCTATTAACATGACAATTGATATGTTTGCATCGTACAAGATTTCTTCCAATTTAGCACGCCAAGATTTGGGAAATGTATGATCTGAGACTAGCAAGTAAAGCATTATTTGATTCTTGCATTATACATTTCCAATAAAAAAGACACATTTTCCATTTCACTACCACTATGAGTGAAGTTAGCCTTAATTCATAGCGTAGCACAGCAATTGAGGTGGACATGGGCAGATGTAGTACACATTTCCAATACCAACTTTCCCTTTTCATCCAATAAGTCTCCCCTTCCACATCTTGGTCTCAGCGCCATAAAGAAGGATGGGGATGACCTTATGTCTGTAATATACAATAAGGGATGCAATAGAAAACTTGCAATATTTTGCACATATTATTTTGCTCTGTGAAATAGCTGTTACTAATTTGGTGTTTAAACTTTCATTGAATGGTAGATCTTGCGGATGATTGTTAGTAACAACTCCCAAATATACATATTGGGATACGACTTCTATCTTAGAAGCTTGCAGTTGCAGTATGGATGATTTTTTTGCTTAGGTCATGCAAATTGTATGATTTGTGTTTTGCTAGTTTTGATAGTTAAAAGATTGGCTTTTGAATAGTTTTCTAATGCCATTAATAATAGCTGTAAACCTTTAGGCGTTTTTGCAAACACAATTAAATCATCTGCATATAGGAGCTATCTAATAGGTATTCCATTAATGCGGGGTGAATCAGATTGTATGTTGTTGAAATCTTGCTCAATATCAGAAATAAAGAAGTTATACAGAGCAGAGGCAAGGAGACATCCTTGCTTTAAACCGCGAGTGGTCGAGATCGTATCGGATAACGAACCAGATCTATCAAGTCGGATTTGGATGATGGTGTCGCTTTGTAATTCATGTATCCATTTCAAGATTTTCCATGGATATTTTGTTTTTATCAGTTTCATTATTAACAATTCTCATGGAACTGCATCAAATGCAGTCCGGTAATCAACAAAGTCTGCATATATTGGCTGGTTAATTTGTTTAGATCGTTCCAGAATGGCCATCAAAGTTATCAAATTTACTGATGTGCCCAAACCTTGGACGAAGCCCGTCTGGAATGAGTCCCTCAAGTTATTTTCAGTAAGCCATTTGTTAAATTGATGTAAAATCAATCTTGAGAATACTTTGCCTACACAATCGAAAAGGGCAATAGGGCGATAAGACTTTGGATCTGACCTATTACCCTTTTTTGAAAATAGGTAGCACAATGGATCTCTTCGATGACTCTGGAATTTGACCACTTGTCATTACATTACCGAATAAGTTATGCAACCTAGACGCCCAGAGCTGAGGATTTTTTTTCAGAGTGGAATTATCAATGCCATCAGGTCCACATGCACGAGAATGACTTAATTTCTTAATATAATAGACTATGGGCCTCATTACGAGTCACACGGTATGGAAAAAATGGTGGCGGTAAACCCGCCGCCACTGTTGTTTCCATACCGGGTGATCTTGAGTCATGTAGGTGGAGGTGTCATTCCCGCCAGGTCTGACCTGGTGGGTGTAACACCACCCACCTGCAGTCGGAAGTGGAAACACCAGCACCATCACGAGATGGTGCCAGTGTTTCCATGGTCCCCATTCCCATTGAGTCCTATGGGACTCAATGGGAATGGGGATTTACCGAATTCCACCTCCGGAATTCCCGGGTCACTGGGGTTGTAATGCCCCGGTAATTCCAGGAATCATGGAGGCGGATTGGTAATACGAGTCCAGCGGTAACCGAGCCGGAAAAACCGGCAGGTTACCGGCAGACTCGTAATGAGGCCCTATATCTTCCCTATCAAAGGGAAGAGCATGTGATATTTGCAACCCCAGCCATTGTAATGCCAATTCTGGAAATGGAGTTCTATATATGGTAGAATAATATTCCCGCCATATGTGTTCTGATATGGAATTGGACTGCAACCCATGTTGAGTTGACCCAACAGCTGTATTAAGCAAGGACCAAATCCCTGATGTGGATTTGGTAATAATTTGCACCATCATTTTTAAGGCATCATTGTGGTACATAATAGCTCTATGACGTCTTAGCCAGCTTTTATAGGCTAATTTCAAATGCCTTAGCTGATCGGTGCACAATAATTTATTTTCACGTTGTGCAATCCTGATATTACGTCGCAAAGCTGTTTTGTGTTCTCTAATTTCTTGATCAAATACATGTCGATGGCTTAATATTATGGTCTTTCCTTGTTGGTTTTGTCGCTCAAATAATTGTATAGCAATGTCTTCATGAATGGAGGTTTGTTCTGACCTCCTTCTGGTTGGGCACCACGAGGTACACTAGCCTGTTTCAGTTTCCCTGGTGGCTTACCCTTGTTATGTTTGGGGCACTCTTTTGGATTGGAGGTATTAGAATTCTCTTTGGTATCTTTCTTGTGATGCTTCCCCTCATCCTTCTTCTGAGTTACCCCAGAATCCTTGTGAGTAGCGCTGTTGGCAACCCACAAGTCAGCAGCCCTGGCTAACTTCTTTGGATCAATTTCATTAGAGTCAGCCAAGTGCTCTCTCAGCTCAGGAGAGCAGGCATCATAAATAGATTCCAACATAACCAGATTTCTCATACCTTCATAAGTGTTAACTCTGTAACCCTTAACCCATCCATAAGTAAACATTCAGTCACCCAGGTATCCCAAGGGGTACCATCATGCTTTTTGAGGGTTCTAAAGCTCTTAAGATACTTAGAAGGGCTCTTCCCAAATCTAGCTATTAAAGCTAACTTCACAGTTTCATACTCCATTACCACATCAGTTGCAACACAGGGTAGCCTAGAAAAAAGCCAAGGAATCAACTGATTCCCTGTAATGTCTTGAATCACATGGTTATATTCAAAAGCAGCCAACCAATCCAAAATATCAAGCTTAACCTCATCCATACTTACTGCATCTTTGGGCATACAAGGCATCTTAGGACTGGAAAACCTAGAAGACTCTGGGAGAGAACCTGTTTCAAGAGACAACTTTTTTCATTTCAAGGGCATGATTCAACTCCATCTCTCTGAGTTTAAGTACTTGATGTTTGCTTTCAGTTTGAGCTTGGATTGTTTTAAATTCTAACTCAAGTCTCATTCTTTCTAAAGAGACAAATTCAGGACTTAATGTTGGACCTCGTGGGTTCCCTGTGGTCAAAGACTGAGGCCTATGAGCAGTTAGAGGTAAAACAGGGCCTACATATAACTCATCTATAACATTAGAGCTGGCCTCTGACATATTATCATCCTCATCAACATTTTCCACATTTGCTGCAGGTGTGGGGGTTTCAGACCGACTCCTCAGAATTTGGTATTCTAACAACGTTTCTATCAATTCAACCTTTTTGCCTTTTACAGTGAGATTCCTAGATTTACACATATCTCTCAATTGATCAACAGTTAAAGTGACTGGGGTCTCTTGTGTGTAGCTTTCCATATCAGTCATGATAAAACAATTGCTTCTCTAGTGTTGCTTAGCCTTGTGAGGATTATTTGAACAAAGGTAAAAGTAGCACTCTAAATTTAACAAGTATACTTTATCCTCACCACTGTACACCGGTGTTAGGCAGAATCAAATGCAGTACCCTTTGGGAACACTACATGCAATTAAGACTACAAGTGTCAGTACAATTTCACCTTTGGTACAAGCCTGTACTACACAGTAAAGTGGTAGTGATGGCTGAGCAGCCAGCATTATCTCAAGAGTTGAATGAGCGGTAGAACAAGTTACACATAGGACCAACAAATACAGTGATTCAAACAAGCACTTACTCAAGGTTTCTTGGTAAAAGAATATACATTTATTTACACAGTCAGTTTGAAAACATTATACTAGAAAGAGCAGCTCAATATCACACACTAATAAACCACAAATACACAACCGATAAGTAAATGAACAAGTTTAGATCCCCTGAAGTGGGAGCAAAATGGCAGTTCAGATACTACAGAAAGGGGTAAAAAGACAAGGTTATGAGAATAGACAGCCGAAATGCTTTCATAGGCAGGGCAAAGGATTTCTGTAAACTACAAACAGCAATTAAGTTCATAGGCCTAGGCCAAAGTCAATGGTTCAGAGTCTTTGTATAGGAAAACAGGGTTCTGGCAGTAAACGGTTAAGTCTTTGCCACAGAGTTTAGAAGAATTTTGCTAGGCAAAAACGTTGACGAATGTTTAGGGAAGGATGAGCCTTCCAAGTTAGGAAAGTTCCACAAACTTTTGCAATGCCCGAAAAGATTACCGGACCGCTTTTGCACAGTACCTTTAAATTGAAGAAGAGCTGTAGCTGAGGCAGTTGTTCCTAGCAGTTCGAGCAGATCTCGCTGTTCGTGAGCTTCAGTCATGGGGACGAGAAGGAGGACATCGGGAGGTTCCTGCACTGCGGAGGGATGAGGCCACAAGTTTGTCAAAACGTTGTTTTAAGGTGTGAGTGCCTTAAAATCCACAAGCTGGTTTCCTTCTCTCTGGCTATCTGGTTTTCAACAGCACTCTGAAGAAAATTCAACCAGATGGGGATGTTGTCCAGGTGGCTTGCGAGTTGGTTGTTCTCACCAAACTCAAGGGAAGAAGTTAACCTTGAAGGGCTTCTCTGTCGATGGAGTTTCAGGCAATTTGGACCTGCAGCAGGGCTTCACCGGTCATGCAGGAGTTGCAGCAGTCCTCTTCCTTCAGCTCATCATCGGTTCTTTCATTCCAGTGGTCGACTCTGCTTTCCAAGTCCCAGAGGCCTGCTTTTAAACAGTTTTCCCCCATTCATTCCAGCCTGACTGTTACTCTCACAGCAAGGTGGCTGTCCTTGCCGGACAGCCAGCCGGCCAATCACATCAGAGTGCATTCAGGTCTCCTAGGATACTAAGAACAGGGAGTTTCAGGCAAGGAAGGAAGTTCTCTCATATCCTGTCCACCCCAGACACTCAGGCGCCAGAGGAGGGCTTCAGCCCTGAAGCCTGCCAAAGGCCAATGAACAAAGGGACCAAACCTGATTTGGCGCACAGAGACAAACGCAAGAAGGACCTTTCCTAAAAGAAATGGCAAAAAAAGATGACCGAAGTCTGTTTTTACAGATAGGTCTTGGGCGCCATATCGAAAAACATGGTTGACCCGATTTTTAGCTACCGTTGTTAGCGGTCGGGAAAAATCATAGTAGTTTGATCTTAACCACTGCCACCAGCCTTTTCAAGTAGGAAATGGTAACATTTGACTGTTAGATGAGTGTTTTTGACTCAGGCGAAGCTAGGCAACCCCTCCAGCACTCGATAGGAAGATAGTGTGTGCTGAGTCTGTAAATTTAAAAAGACTAGTAAAGTCAATTTAACTTTACATGCTCTGGGAGACAGTAGCAGTCCCAACGAAGGTATTTAAACCTTGTGGCGTCTGAAAGAGAAAGACATCCCTGTGCCACTGCCCTCAGGGTGCTGTGTGACAAATGGAAAAAGATGATGCCTGTGGAGTTGTTTTAAAACTCTATATCCAAAGAACACAAAAGTAAAACATACATCAAAATACATGGAAGAGTAGGAAAAAAGGCTCACACTCTTCCCAGGTAAAAAATAAAATCCTAGAAATCCAGCAAAGTTGCTGGGGGTCTCAGAAGGTAAGGGAAATTAGCACATTCTTGAGAATTTTCCCTAACACCGAGCACAGGGAGTTTCGATCACCTCCCTCACTTCCTGCCCACCCCAGACACTCAGAAGCCAAAGGCGGACTTCAGTCCTGAAGCCCGCCAAAGGTTCACGAACAAAGGGACCAAACCTAGTTTGGCACGCAGAGTTAAACACCAGAAGGACCTTTCCACGAAGAAATGGCGAAAAAAGATGACCAGAGTCTGTTTTTACAGAGGGGTCTTGGGCACCATATTGAAAAACATGGCAGCCCCGATTTTTAGCTTTTAGCTACCGGTGTTGGCAGTCGAGAAAAATCCTGGTAGTTCATTAAAAAACCACTGCCACCAGCCATCTCAATAGGAAAGGGTAGCTTTTGACAGCTACTAGAGTGTTTAGACCTAGGAGATACTAAGTAACCCCTCCAGCACTCTATTGGAAGATAGTGTGTGCTGGGTCTATGAATTTAAAAAGACTAGTAAAGTCAATTTAACTTTACATTCTCTGTGGAGCAGTAGTTCACCTCAGAGACGGTTTTTAAACCTTGGGAAGTCCAAAGGATATCCCTGTGCCACTGCACTAAAGGTGCGGTGTGACACAAAAATGAAAAGATGATGCCTATGGAGTTATCTAAAACTCCACAACCAAAGAAAATAAACACAGAAAAACAACAGAATTAAAAGAGCAAAGTCCCCATGGTCAGCAAAAGAGCTGGGGGTCTCTAAGGGAGAGAGGAATTAGCACCTTTATGAAAATTCTTCCTAACAGGTACTTACCTCATTGCCATTTTAGCTGTGCTTTTCTTAGTTGGGAATTGCATTGGCTTACCTTTAGAGTTGAGTCCAACTCTGTTTCATCACAAGCTTAACAGCTTGTGACCCTACAAGTGATTTTCAAACAAACACTCTAACTTTGTGCAAGGCTTTGATTCTAAGAAGTGCCTTGGCTCAATAGACTGTTTCCAATTGACTTGGGCATTCCTGGCTCCCTGAAGACTCTTCCGGCCCATTGACTTTGATATTGTTTGTCCCTCATAGATGGCAGCTTGTTTTAGACTGTTACTGCCTGGAAAGGCTTATCTAGAGTTCATTGGAAGATTTTGTTGTCCTCACAATTACTGAGAACCTGTTTAACCTTTTCCTTCCCTAAACCTTTCCTTTCTGCAACCTCAAAATCTGTAAAGTATAACTAGTGTATAACTAGTGTGATATATAAATGCCATTACTGTCCTCAGGGTGTAGGAATTGTGCAAGAAGCATATCCAAAATTCATCCACTAACTTGTTCTGATTCTGAAAAGTAAGTTTAAAGTATATTTACATTGATATTGCCTTTTTAAACAAAGCTTAATACATATTGATGTTAAATAAATAACTATTTATAACTGAAACCTTGAATGTAATTGTTACTTGGCCACTTGTATTTATGAATTTCATTTGTACAGCTCTACAGCTCACATTTGAGATAAGCCTGGCTGCTCAGTCACACTACCAACGTGTGTAGTACAGATCCATACCAAAAGGTGGGACACCTAATACCACGCAAATAAGTGTTGTGTGGTCTCACACAGTGTGACTGCATCAATTCTTACCTAGTAACGAGACCAATTCCAATGGGTATTGCCATACATAATCCAGCCAATCCAGTGCAGAAGGAAATGCTGTCACTATCATACATAGATGTCAATATAGGTTTCTGTGGTTAAGTGCAGACATGTTATCATGTATCTAATGAAAACCTACGAGAAATAGTTGTCTTTCATTAATGTATTATCGATGCCTACGTGCTTTCTTTTACAGTTTTCGATGTTCAGATGTGTATCCTCCATTTGTTCATATTCAGGGGTCGGTTGTTCAGCATTTTGTAATATTTGGTAATAACATCACATTACTGATAATTTCTCAAAAGAGGCCGAGACGTGCACATGTTGAAAAAGAATGCTGACCGCAGAAGATGATGTACACAGTCACGAGGTGTATCTATCTTTATCCATATGGCACCTCGCGCCTAAAGATTCAGTTTAACCAGTGGTTGCACATGCCTGTAGATGGTTACCGATGACATAGCGCATTTTGCACGTATAGAAACCACTGTTATCCTGAAACATCCAATTCATAATTGAAAGTCGAATGCTTTTTTTTATTCCTCTAGCAACAATACATACTGAAATCCCCACATAGTTGCTTGTTTGCTAATTAAATGGCTCTTATACACGTGTAGAAGGCTACATTGATTTCTTTGAGAGTATATATTTATATTCATAAACAAGTCTTACGACATGAGAGGTGACGTAATGTTTAGCGGTTCCTAAATGATCATGAATGTGTATGCTTAAAGCAGGAGTCTGCCCAGTCGGGCTTTGCACATGGCCAGTTGACTACAGGGAAGTACAGTAAAGCCGACAATTTCACTGCCTTTACTTTTTGGTGAGCAAATCAATAGAAACTAATCAGGTTTGGAATGTCTGCAACGCTGTTAGCAAGCAAACAAAATAATTCAACTGAGACAGGGGAAGCGTTGTCAAAAGGTGGCTGTACCGTACAGCCTGTACGGTATTACACAAAACCTATTCCGAATAAATCTATCAGACATCAGGTGTCGACGAGTAACGCAGGCAGAACTCCAATAATCACTGGCAAAATCCCATAAGCATAGATTCTTTAAGCGTATTTGGTGTACAGTGGAGAGTGGCTGGATGTGTCCATTAGGGTGTTTTTGTTCATCAGTCCTTCTTTGGGGGTTTAGATGCTTGATTTGTATAGGAATGGTTGCCATACTGTCGCGGTGGTCATATGCTAGAGATTAGAGTGCTGTGTGTCCACATGTTCAAGGTCCTCAGACCGTGTGCTGTATATTGTCATGAAATAGCTACACATTTCTACCATATTTTCAGATTCTCTTTCAACGTGTACCGAGAATTGGCATCATATTGGAATGGTCCTCAAGCTGTTTGCTAGTTATTGGTTCTGATACTCGGGTAGTGCTATTCTCCTATTAAATACACACACAGCCAACCCAGACATTTGCATTATATGCCAAGATGTTTCTGTTGAATGACCGGTGCTGTTATGATATGGCCAGCTACTCTCAGCTTTTATGTTTCTTCGTCTTGGTCTCCACTCACAAGACAGTAATGCCAACAAGCAGCATTTCATTAACATTATGTACCCAACTAACACCTTCCATTTTCCAAGTACTCACATTATGTCATGTATTTCCTATTTTCTAATGAGACAGAAAAGCTGTCTCAAGACCACACACATACATTCATACAGACATAGACACATACCCACAAACAGGGAGACAAGCACTCACAAATCTCCACACGTGATATACTCACTGATATTCATTCACAAATGCACACACAGTAGCTCAAACCTCCAGACAAGCCTGCACATACGCACATACACACTCAAACACAAAAAGCATGCACAGACACTTTAAGGTACTCACATGTCAACATGCCCTCACATACAGGGGCATAATAACTAATATACTTGCACCAACGCATACATACACTTGCATACAGATGCACACATACACCAAGATACACGCATACACACACACACACACACACACACATACACACTCATGTAGAGACATACAACCATACACTGATACACCAATATTCAGTGGACTAGATACATCCTTGCACACTCGCATTGTATTGGATTCAATTCAACACTACAGCTAAGTCAACGCCTAGTCTAGAATACTGAATGAAAACCCTTATTGATATATCTTTATGTCCAGTTCATGCGTTCTGGATGAGTACCCCTATATAACACCCCTCCCTTGGAATCCCCCTGACCCCACTGAGCCCAGAAGTAGTTCTGTTTTGCAAGTTAAAAGGTTTATTTGATAATTTAAACAATAGATATATATATATCACACTTTATAATAATTTAATAATTGAATATCACACTGAATCTGAGCAGTAATCAATAATGGATAGTCTGGCACTAGCACACTTCTTTAAAATCAATGATGAGTGGTTATAGGATGGATAAGATAGCAACAAGACTTTATGGTTTCAAATGGATGCAAGGTGGAATGAAAATGCAGTATAGAAAATACTCAATATGCGTTCAACAAAACAATGTAATCACTTTTCTCTGGCAATCCCCTCCCCCCTTTATGCAATGCAAGGAAATGGAAGGAAAGCACACAGTTCTCAGAAATGCAATCAACTGTAATTCAGTTCACCCCAGCAAGCTTAGACTACAGAAGTTGGAAACACAGGCCCAAAATGCTTTTATATGTGCGGGCAATGAAGTGAAAAATATGCTAAAATGCTTTTAATTCCCTCTAGAGGTTCAGGGTGAGTGGTATCAAGTTAATATTAGTCCAGGCTCACTTTAGCAAGGGTCTAGGAGTAACTAGCAGGTTAAACGAATTTTTGGCAACTGAAAGCAAGAAAACTGCTGTTTTCACACGTTGAGAAATTTGCAAATCGTGGCAAATTCGCGAGTGCGTTTTTCGCGATTGCGGCAAAAGTATCGGGGGTAGGAATGCGGTTCTAGGTTCGTAGGAAAGCCACGATTCTAAGCTTTCAGAGGAAAGTTACTGCAAGTCTCTAAGACAAACGGTCACGGAGATATGAGCGATATGGTAAAGGTCGTTTTTCAGATTTAAAATTTTAAAGTTCAAAGTGACAAGTGACAGCTAGCAACTAGAAAATGACAGGTGACAGCTTTACAAATGACAGGTGACAGCTTTACAAATGACAGGTGACAGCTTTACTCCAGTTAAAATAGCTTGCATTAGATTATTTTAACTAAGAGATTGGTTCTGCACAGTCTTGCTAGGTACTCACACTATATTCTTGAATTAGAATGGGCCTCGCCATGGATCTGGTCAGGTTTTAGACTGGACTCTGGTCTGGTCTCTGCACTTCACAGTGATCTGGGTCAGCTCTCTGGTTCTGCTAACAGTGGTCTGGGTCAGCTCTGCTCTCTCTCTAGCCTCTCTGGATTCTGGAGATTGATGGATTTGAAGTCTGGATCTCTGGATGTGGTATGGTCCGGCAGAGCGCGTTGCAGCAACTGGAATTGAAGGTCCCTATCTGTCCTGTCTGTCTGCTTTTATGTGTTTTGAAAATGGGTGTGTGTGCAGCATCACTAGGCTCTACCCCTCTCCACTTGTCATTGGCCACTTCATCCTCTTCCCCTTGATTGGGGGAATGAAATGAAGTGTCATCATGATGAGGTCTGTTTATGATACAGAGAACCCACCCCTGTCAACTTTACACACAATCTATATTTGATCCAAAAGACATATTTGCACAGGTACACATTTGTTTAAAATTACATGCACCCATCACATATCACAGGAGGTATCCCCTGTTCAAAATCTGCTCTTCCTGGGAGCTTGCATTCAGAAATGGCAACATTTGCACTTTTTAACTGGTTTCGTAATATCGGACATTAACCCAAATTTACACACATGTGCGCAAGGAGTATGGACATTAATTGATGAAGTGTCAGATTTTTAACATGCATACATTTTAAGTAATACCCTCTTAACTGCTAGTTTGCCCCCAGATCATGCCACCGGTTCTAAAAACCTCTTAAAATGTGGGCAGAAAAATCACAAGAATTATGGTATCATTTAAATAATTATGACAAGTCCGTACTATGAGTTATTCATCTTTTTCTAAAACCATATTCTGGCTACAGGGGTGTGGTTTCCCCCCAGCACAAGGTTGAATTTCTGGTTTTTCCAGTTCTGCCAAGCCAGCTTGCTCTCACAGGCAGTGCTCCTCCCCTTTACTTCCAGGAGGAAGCCACTTTTTACGGCCCCCATAATAAAACATTTGCCTGAGTCAGGACAGGGCTTTGTTCAATTTCCTGCAGAGCCCAGGTAATTCAATCAGGGAAGTGTCATATCCCTTTTGGTGGGAGCAGCAAAAGGCAGATAGGCCTGGGAACACAGCTGTTGTGCAAGTCTCAACTCCTGTCGGGGGTAGCTGGTGGGCAGAATTCAGTTCCTTAAGCCAGCCCCCAGCTAATGTCACTTTTGTTCCCCAGTTTAAGTCAAGACAATTTTTTTACATATGCAGCTAGGATGCTGATTCCAAGTTTAAAACTATGACATTTAAACAATTGCAACCTATGTGACACTCAAAAGTAGGTCACTCATTTGTTTTAAACATTTAGGTTTTTAGTGTCTTTCAGTCCAAATTTACTTAAACTGCTGAAATCCACAGCTCAGCCAGTCTTGTTATAAACCTTCAAGTCACTTCAGAATATAACTTTAGATTGTATCCACCTCTCAGTAATTCTTTCTTTGGCTTGCCTTGGGTTCATTTATTCAGTTTTAAACAAAATCTGGTGGTTATAAACGCCGGCTTTCTGATAGTGGTGAGTACTGGTACTGCACCCCTTTTTGAGATTCAAGAAAATGAATTCCCCACAATTCTAGGTTGCTTTTGGCAATCAGCATTGTCATTCCCAATGGTTTCAGACTACTGTGTGGGTAGTCCAATGGTGGTTTTAGGCAGTGCCCTTCTGTGCCCATAACATCGGCAAAAATGAGTGGCAGCCTATTCTTCATGCATTTCCCTGTGCATTTTCTGGGAAGCTCTGGCCATCATGATGTTTTCCGTGTCAGTACTGCACAGTTTTTGAGGTAGGGCTTGGATGCATGGGTAAAAACATCCCACAAGCCCCCCTCTTGCGATGGCCATTCTGTTTCAATGATGGAACTCGCAAGACCTGGGATGTTTCCTCATCTTCTTCCAATAGATTGCACAGTTCAGCATCTTTTTCTCCATCCGGTCGGATCGATCGGTTCTCCTCGCCGGTCCTGATGGGAATATTGGGCGGTACCCTGGGCCCCCCGCGTCTCTGCTCCCGGTCTCCGGATCGTCCTCCTTGGCCCGTCTCCAGGTTTTCTTTCTCCTACGACGACAAAGGAAGAGCGGCAATACCTATTCATGGACATTTCTCCCCCACCATTGATATAGTGGGGTGGCATATAAATTTATAGTCAAAACATATGAACATGCACATTTCTTTTTCCCTTCAACAACAAAAACACCCACATTGAGAGACTCAGAATTTGATAGGCTATATGTAGGATCTTTTAAGTTAGAACTGAATTAATCTGAGACAGTCCCCTCTAGGATTCCAGAGGATTCCTCCAGTTGTTGCAGAGTGTGCCTGGGATGGCAACACTTCAACTGGTTTATGTGGACCCACTTGTCTTCTCCCTCTGCCAAACCGCCTTTGGGGATGCGGATCTTGTAGGCCACAGGGGAGATTTTGTCTATAATCTCAAAGGGTCCCTTCCATGTAGGCAAACATTTTCGCTGTTTGGCCTGGTTCCTTTGGAAATTGTATAGATAGACCCGGTCCCCCACCTGATATTCCTTCCTGGAAGTCTTCAGGTCATAGTGGGTCTTCATGCTATCAGCTGATCTTTCTAGATTCCGCTGAGCATAAGCAAAAGCATGTTGAAGGTGTTTCCTTAAATTCTCCACATACTCATGAGTTATGGAGGCATTTATCAGTGTCTGCTCTTGGGTCCTGTAGAGAAAATGCTGAAGAAGCACCATCTTGCGTCCAGTCATCAACTCAAATGGTTACATTTTGGTTGCAGATGAAGGGGTAGATCTGATGGCCATTAGGACCAGAGGTAATCGGATATCCCAACTTGGCCCTGAATCTGCCACAAACTTTTTTAGTATGCTCACAATGGTTCGGTTATATCTCTCTACTGCCCCAGACGAAGCTGGCCTGTAAGCAATGTGTAGCTTTCTCTTGACCCCCAGTATCTCCCACATCTTTGTCATTACTTCACTGGTGAAGTGGCTACCTCTGTCTGACTCAATCCTTTGAGGTAGACCAAAACGGGAAAAGATGTGGTTAATCATCAGGGCAGCTGCGGTTTCTGCCTTGCAATTTGGGGCTGGGAGACATTCCACCCACTTGGTAAACAAGCATGTCACAGTCAACATGTACTTATTCCCCCTAGCAGAGCGAATCACGGGGCCTACAAAGTCGATTTGTAAATCTGACCATGGCAGTGTCATCCCCTCTTTTGGAGAGGCGCGAGGTGCGTGAGGGATTATGGCTGAAATTGTGCACACACAAGACACCCCTTCAAGTAGTGGTCAAGGTCCTGCCCCATGTGTGGCCAGTATGCAACCTCTCTTAAGATTTCCAATGTTGTGTGAAACCCCCTATGACCGGCGGTGGCCGCATCATGGGCGTGACTTAACATCAGGCTTCGGAATGAGGTAGGAACCACCCACTGATCGTGGCCCGCTTTGGATTTCCTTACCAGCAAACCGTCTTGGATTCGGAACATTTTTGGACATTTCATCAACACTCTTAGGTCCTCTTTCCCTAAGTAATCGGTATCCGTCAGGGGAAAGTTCTCAGGGTCATCAAGGTGTTGGTAAAACTTACCAATAATTGGATCCCCCTTCTGAGCTGTAATCAAATCAGCATCAGGGGTCTCCTTACTCCCTTGTGCAATTGAAAGGTCGTTGTGAGCATTTGTCTGGGACCTAGTGATAGCAGTGACCTGGATTTCCCCCAACAGGGACTCAATCTCAATTAGATCCCCTTGGATGGCCCCGGTTTTGGCCAGCTGATCAGCTAAGTCATTTCCAGTTTTGTCTGGTCCCTCTACTTTGGAATGACCCTTGATCTTTTTCCAATAGATGGTCATCTCATTCGAGGTGACCAGATCATCAATGTTTTGGATCATTTCCCATGTTTCAAGGGTTTGTTGTTAGCACATAACATGCCTCTGGTTTTCCAATTAACCAGGTGCTCCACGAACCCGTTCCGTACATAATCCGAATCTGTGATTATGACCAGTTCGTGGAGTTGATGCTGGACAGCAGTGAGGATGGCCTGATGCACAGCCATCAATTCTGCCACCTGACTACTTCGGGGACCAATTTTGTATCCAGCGGAGGGTTCTGGGGACTCATTCACCCATGCATTCCCTACGCCGGCCACCAGTTCTTTCTCCCCGTCGTTTTCAACATGGTAAGAGCATCCATCCACATAGACAGTGGGCATTCCCTCACACTTGTCTTCTTCAAAGACTTTGTGGGGGGAATTAAGGTATGCCTCTGTGTTGTCCTTGATTTTTAGACTTTCGTCCTCGAGACAGTTTTCTCTGGCACAATCATGCAAGTCAGCCAGACCTTGCGCAGGGGACTCTTCTTGTTTTGGCCATATCTGACCTCCACAGGAAAGCCTTGCATTGACAGAATCCAGGAAGTAATTCGGGAATTACTCACATTTCCGGCCCGGATTCTATCACTTTGGAGATATTGCAGAGGCTGGTGTGGAGTCTCCACTATGATGTGTTCCCCATGGATAAACGGGCGGTAATTCTTCAATGCCCACACCGTCGCCAGGAGTGCCTTCTCACAATCGTTGAATTTTTCCTCCACAGAGGATAAAGTTTTGCTCGCATAGCAGATTACTTTATTGACCTTGTCATGCTTTTGGTATAATACCGCCGTCAAGCACGTATTAGAGAACCCCGTCTCCAGGAAGAACTCCTTGTTTCTGACAGGGTAAGCTAGGCAAGGCGCTTGTGAGAGGCTTCTTTTGAGTTGTTTTACTGCCTCGGCTTGTTCTGGACCCCATTCCCACTTGACCCCCCCCCTTCAGGAGATGAATCAGGGGTCTGGTGATCTCTGCGTAGCCCTCAATGAACTTTCTGCTGTAATTACTCAGTCCAAGGAGGCTCCTTAGTTCCCGCTCCCGCAGAGTTGTGGGGTCTTTCAGTTTCTGAAGTGCTTCCACTTTCTTTTCCTGGGGACAGAGACCCTGAGGAGTAATCTCATGCCCCAAGAAATTAACACGGGTTCTACACCACTGTGCTTTCTGAAAGGAAAGTTTTGCTCCGGCGGCCCTAAACTGGGTCAGAACATAACGGATCTCCGCTATGTGTTCCTCCACAGATGAACTTTTGATGAGGACATCATCTACATAAGCCAGGTTACCCCTCGCACCCAGGTTGGGCATTGCCTTATGTAGGAAAATATTAAACTCATTACCCGAGTTAAGGTATCCGAAGGGAGTCCGGGTCCATGTGTACTGCTGGCCCCCAAAGGTAAAAGCCAGCTTGTATTGGTCCTCCCTACTGACAGGCACAGTCCAGTATCCATTGGTCAGGTCTATTGCAGTGAATACCTGTGACCCCTGGATCTGGGCCAGCCCTTGGTCAATGTAGGGCAGAGGCCATCGGGAAGTATGGACCCGTTTGTTGAGCTCCCTGAGGTCAGCGCAGAGTCTCCACTGGCCGTTTGGCTTTAATATTCCCAGCACCGGATTATTGAAGGTGCTGTGGACGGGACGGATTATTCCCCGGGACTCAAGGTTCTTAATTATTTCAGTAAGGGACTCCATTGATGCGAGAGGCAAGCGATATTGCTTCACAAACACAGGAGTCATGCCAGGGTCCGTGGGGATTGTTGTTGTGTGGATGTCAGTGCGACCACAGTCATATGAGTCTACCGCAAAGAGATCTTGCAAATCCAAGAAAACTTGTTTCAACTTTTGCTTCTGTTCCAGAGTCACACAGGCGTCAGCTAGGTTGACTCTCTCTTCCACCATCTGCCTGAAGCCTGGAAAGACTTCTGGTTTGGCTATTTCAGCGGCCTCCTCCAGCTGGGTGGAGAAGTCCCTGGTCAGAGTGCTGATTTGGACTGGGGGCTTCAGGTGGGAAAGGCAGCCCTCATGGACTATGAAAATCACCTCATCCCTCCTGAAGTCACAAGTCACATCTTCCTTACCATAAGGGCAAGAAGTGTACACCAGGAAGTTCCCCCCATGCCGGGTAAAAATCCTGTCTGGTGTTGTATTGTCGTCACTGTCACTGTCAAAGCAGTCCTTGGGGATTGGCCCTAAAAGTTCATTACATAAATCTATAGAAAAATGTCGGTCATCAACCGCCATTCCAATAATGGTGCCTGCGGCTAGAGTAATACTCTTTAAGTCGCTGTTATCCACCTCTATTGGAATGGTGTCATGTTCTATGTTGACTAATGGTGTTGGGTTTACCCCTAACCCTTGCTGTTGGAGAGAAGCATTTAGATGTATGTAAGCATCAGGGTTTTGCAAATATTGTCCTCTTTTAACTTTCACTTCCAGGGAGAATTGTCGGGTCCTTTCTGGGATGGTGACTTCCTCTTTGATCTGAATTTCAACTGCATAAGGTAGCAATTGAGCTGACCTAAATGCTTTTTCTGGATCATCAACCCCCATGGGATTATCCGCTAATCGGGACCAAGCTTTGAAGTTTATTAGGTCCAAACTAATGGCAAAGCGATTGAGAATGTCATTGCCTAAGTAAAAGGCGGCAGGGACGTCTTGCACGACCCAACAATTGTGGACTATGCTCTTGTTGCCAATGGAGATTTTGAGCATACACCTGCTTGGCAGGAGATGTTTGGAATTAGGTGCTTCCAGGTCCATTTCCCATTTGTCTATCAGTTTGAATGTGGGAATGGCTGGATCTTTTGGGAGTTGGCGAAACATGGCTTCGCTGATGAAGCTCTTACCATTGTTCACGCACACTCGAGCGAGAACAGAGTCCTTCCCCTCATTTAACTGAACAGGGATGAACAACTGCTCTCCAATTTGCTGAATATCAGCCAGGCTCTGAGCTGATTTCACATCTTTCTGGACTATAGGAGTGGGAGTTTCTGATTGTGGATTAGTATAGAATCTCAGAGTGTTTCCTTCCAGCGTGGAGTACCACTTTAGACTGGAAGGAAGGTTGATTTTCAGAAATAGAGAGGACCCCCCATCACCAGTCTGTTGTCCTACTGCTATTACTGTCACGTCTGGAATTTGGCTATTCTGGAAGTGAAATTCTACTTGGTCAGATTTTTGTTCAACCATGTGGCAGGTGCCGTTTAAACTAACATGGTTGACACTCTGTTTTAATTTTATTGGTCGGCTAGTCTGGGTCCAGAGGACCTTGTTTACGCAATCTATTAAGGGTGACAACCTCCTCAGGAGGTCATTCCCCAGTAAACAAGGGGTGCCCTCTGGAGTCACAACTATGACCGGGTGTTTCAACTTGTGTCGCCCAATTTTAATGTCCAAATCTGCCGTCCCCTCAACGGGAATTTCCTTCCCGTCAAAGTTCTGGAGTTGTCCAGGAAGTGAGGTGAGAGGAATTTGGTAATTCCCTCCCCTTCCTGCATTCAGTTCATCAAAGGCCCTTCTGGACAGAAGGGTGGCTTGAGGTCCAGTGTCCACCAGTGCCAAAATTGTACCCTGCCCCTGTACTTGTACCGGGGCATAGTATCTTCCCTCCTTCTCCTCAAGGGGGCACAGATAATGCACATTTTTGGACAACTGGTGGGCTAACTTTCTGGTTTTGTACATCGCTAGCGAAGAGATTTGGGCGGAATTCTGTGGAGAGCCTTGGGAATCTGAAAGAAAAATTTGGCAACTGGAGATCAGAGCCATTGTGGGTTCCCCTGGCTCCGGTTCCGGGACGCCCCCCCCTTTTTGGAGGCAGTCACCAGGATGGGTTTGAACCAGGGGATTTTCTTGCTGTTGGTTCTGGGATGAGATGGTGGGCGGCGGTAGCTCAGTCTCCACATCTCCCCAGTCTGGGTTGGAATCCCTTGGGACCCATTTTTCTTTGGGAGGAGTTCCCCCCTCTCTGAAGGAGAAGATCCTTTTCCCAGGATCCTCTGAGGATCCCTCTCCCTCAAATTGGAAGATCTGTACCTCCTCCTTAAACTGAGTCTGTTTGGGTCTTTTGTTTCTCCTACCCCCCCTCTGCTCCTTAGGAGGCAGACTTTCAGGGGCAAGAGATTTTGTTTCCGGTTCCTGGGTTTCCAGGGGCTGTTTACAAGTGAGGAAGGAAGCTTCCTCCAAGGCTTTACACCCCCCTTCCCTTTGTGCCTCCTCCCTGGGAACCGGTGAGTTATCGGGGTGCTGCCCCCGTCATTGTTCTGGAGCACCAGGTCCAGAGTTTGGGGCATTCTGCGGTGGCACGCTCATCTGAGGGTTCTGTTGAGCCCTCAGTATGTGACCCAGATCCCGTGCCATATTTTGGACCTGGCGCTCTAACTGGGAAACCCGCTCAGGCTGATACAGGGCCCTGTTTTCTCCCCTGGGCTGATCCCGGGAAGGGTAGCTATCCCTTCTTTGGTAGTACCCCTGGTTGGGAAGATTTGGATACCCCTCCACCCTTGGCCTCCCCTCTCCCGGATTCGGTTGTCTGGGCTCAGGGAATTGGGGAAAGAAGGGTGGAGGATTTTGGGGCTGGAAATTGGGTGGATACCTGGGGAAAAAGTTCTGCCCAGGATTTGGAGAATTTCTGCCCTCCTGTGGGAAGTTGGGAGGGAAGTTCCCTGGGTTAGGTGCTTGGCTGGATCCCCCCCTTGGGCTGGAGGAGTCCACACATAACCCAGGATGGGTCGATTTCCCTTGTAACGGGGACTTACATAGTCAGGAGAGCGAGGGACCCCATTTGTGGGACTACCTCCTTGGCTCCCTGTCTGTGACTGGCCCGAGGACCTTCTGGGCCTAGCATTATTAGGTGCAGGTAGGTTTTTAGGCCCCCCCATCTCCAACTCTAAAACGGGGATGACCTTTACCTCTGCCACCTTGGCAGTAGCAGGGGTGTTGTTGGCTTTGGGGTTTTTGGGCTGGTTTTTGTTTTCCACCGGTTTCTGCACCTCGTAGATGCGGGTGGCTTGTTCAATGACCCATTCTAAAGACCTTTTCTCATGAAAATCTCTCACGAGCTGGGTCATTATGTATTTGGGCAAGGCATGGGAAAACGTATTAATAAATTCTCTGCTATCCGTGCGCACCCTTCTTGTGGTCTGTGCAAAAGCACGCTTTAACTCCTGCACAAATTCTTGTGGGGCCTGATCCTCCCCACATTGTAAATTGTAGGCTGCCTTGCGAGCCTCTTGAGGATTTCTATGAGTAGAAAAATGTTTCAAGATGGCCGCCTTATAGGTGGACCATCTTAAATGATTTTGGTCCTCCAGCCCCGCAAAGAAACTGGAGTATTCCGGGGAGAAGGTCCACTTTACATATTGGATACAGCTTTGGCTGTCCTTCAAATGAAAAGTCTCCATCATTTGCTCATAGAGCTCCAAGTGTTCCCAAACAGAGTACTTGGCGTTCTTATGATAAGGCGTGATGACACTCCTGATTGCCTTAATCTGTTTCAATGGGTCCTTAATCAAGGCCCTTTTTGCCTTATTGGCCTTTTTGGTTCGGGTAACCCTTGTCCATTCATCTTCTGACTCAGAGGCACTGCTCCCAGAGGTTCCCGTCTGTTCTTCCAGGTTTTCCCGGATTCTGCGAGCCTGGGAATGGCTGGCAGAATGTGGGGACCTGGTCTCCTGTGTCCTGTCCCGCTCAGAAGAGTCTTCAGATCCCTCCTTGCTGCCAGGATTTGATGGGTACCCCCCCCACTGACCTAACTGGGCAGAGGTTTTCAGGATGCCCTTAATGAGCCTACTCACCTGGGGTTCCCCCTCAAATTGCACTGTGCTTGGGTGCCCATACCAGGATGCCCGCCCCTCCATTCCTGGGTGGTACTGGCCTATGAGCCCCATGCTTCTGGCTGGATAGTAATCTGCCATCCCTGTGGCCCTGTGCTCATGTGCGCCAGGGGACATGGGGGTGGCAGAGTCCAGGGACTGAGAGAAATAAAGGCCTCTGGTACTAGGGCTCCTAGGGTTATGCTCAGGAGTTTCACTTTCCCAGCGCACCTCATCTCTATCCGCCCCTGCTCCCTGTTGCAATGCAAGAGCCTGCGCCTTCAGTTCCTCAGTTAAGGCCTTACTAGACTCTATCAGTCTCTCCTGCATCGCTACCTGTTGTTGGAGTCTATCATTGTGCTGGCAGAGAGCCTCATTCTCTCTCTGCGTTTCCTGATTGGTCCTGGAGCACTGGGCCAGTCTTTGCTGCAGGAGGGTTACCTCCTGAGCTGTGTCCCTATTGGCCTGCTCCTGTCTTGCCAGAGCCTCCTCCACCCTCCTGGTGTGCTCTAGCAAGTCCTGGTGTTCTTTTTGGAGGTCACCCAGTCCCTGGTGGGCCAGGTGATTTTCTTCTGTTTTTCTTTTTAAATGGCAGACTTCCTGGCCTAAGGCGTCTCTTTCCTGACTTAGAGCCTGCATTTGTGCCGCCAGGTCGTCCCTTTGACTTTGGAAGGCACCAGCTTTCTGGCGCTCCTGATCAAACTCTGCCTGGGTATCCAGGTCTTTCAGAATCACTTTATTGCTCTCTGCCTTCTCCCTATCTAGGTGGCTTTGCAGGGTGACTACCTGCTCAGCACATGCCCTATTGAAGTCTAACTGTTGCTCCAGCTTTTTCTGGCTCTGCAGTAGGGAGTCCAAACCTTCTTGGTACTCCTTCTGCAAGGCCAGAAATCTGGTATCCTGGTCAGCCTTTTCCTGTTGCAGGATGTCCATATCCCTCTTTATTTTAATGATGTGCTGTCTACTCTCATTTTCTGACTCCTGGCTCCCCTGCAGCCTCTGCTCAGAAGAGACCAGGTCAGATTGGACCTTCTGTAATGCAAGCAGTTGCCTACTCGCCAGATCTTGGCCTTCAGCACATTTGTCCTGCATGGCTCCCATATGTAAATATAAATATGCCGCTACCCTGGCAATCTTGTTGTGCTCATCCTTGGCCTTAGAGGACATATATAGTTCACTCAGGGCCACATGTAAGGGACCCTGGTCTCTCCATGTATCTGACCCTGTTTCAGTGACCTGTTGCGTGATGGCCTGCAACCAGACCATGCGGTCCTGGTGAGTCCACTCACCTCTCACAAATAACTTATGTAAGAAGTGCTCTCTGGCTTTTTTCATGTCTACTAAGGTCGTCATTCTAGAGATTGGACTCTGTCCTGACTTACAGAAGTTTGTATTTTATTTTTGCAAAACAGACCTTTTCCTTAGGGCGTTCCTTTGAGGAGTGCTTTACAGCGTAACACAGCGTGTGATCCGACCGGATATGTGTATCTGGTCAGCTGGCACGCTGTATTAATCTGCACAAGTGATAGATCTAACCCAAACGTCCGGCACGAGCCCCCAATTTGTAAGAGGATTCAATTCAACACTACAGCTAAGTCAACGCCTAGTCTAGAATACTGAATGAAAACCCTTATTGATATATCTTTATGTCCAGTTCATGCGTTCTGGATGACTACCCCTATATAACACCCCTCCCTTGGAATCCCCCTGACCCCACTGAGCCAAGAAGTAGTTCTGTTTTGCAAGTTAAAAGGTTTATTTGATAATTTAAACAATAGATATATATATCACACTTTATAATAATTTAATAATTGAATATCACACTGAATCTGAGCAGTAATCAATAATGGATAGTCTGGCACTAGCACACTTCTTTAAAATCAATGATGAGTGGTTATAGGATGGATAAGATAGCAACAAGACTTTATGGTTTCAAATGGATGCAAGGTGGAATGAAAATGCAGTACAGAAAATACTCAATATGCGTTCAACAAAACAATGTAATCACTTTTCTCTGGCAATCCTCTCCCCCCTTTATGCAATGCAAGGAAATGGAAGGAAAGCACACAGTTCTCAGAAATGCAATCAACTGTAATTCAGTTCACCCCAGCAAGCTTAGACTACAAAAGTTGGAAACACAGGCCCAAAATGCTTTTATATGTGCGGGCAATGAAGTGAAAAATATGCTAAAATTAATTCCCTCTAGAGGTTCAGGGTGAGTGGTATCAAGTTAATATTAGTCCAGGCTCACTTTAGCAAGGATCTAGGAGTAACTAGCAGGTTAAACGAATTTTTGGCAACTGAAAGCAAGAAAACTGCTGTTTTCACACGTTGAGAAATTTGCAAATCGTGGCAAATTCGCGAGTGCGTTTTTCGCGTTTGCGGCAAAAGTATCGGGGGTAGGAGATATGAGCGATATGGTAAAGGTCGTTTTTCAGATTTAAAATTTTAAAGTTCAAAGTGACAAGTGACAGCTAGCAACTAGAAAATGACAGGTGACAGCTTTACAAATGACAGGTGACAGCTTTACAAATGACAGGTGACAGCTTTACTCCAGTTAAAATAGCTTGCATTAGATTATTTTAACTAAGAGATTGGTTCTGCACAGTCTTGCTAGGTACTCACACTATATTCTTGAATTAGAATGGGCCTCGCCACGGATCTGGTCAGGTTTTAGACTGGACTCTGGTCTGGTCTCTGCACTTCACAGTGATTTGGGTCAGCTCTCTGGTTCTGCTAACAGTGGTCTGGGTCAGCTCTGCTCTCTCTCTAGCCTCTCTGGATTCTGGAGATTGATGGATTTGAAGTCTGGATCTCTGGATGTGGTATGGTCCGGCAGAGCGCGTTGCAGCAAATGGAATTGAAGGTCCCTATCTGTCCTGTCTGTCTGCTTTTATGTGTTTTGAAAATGGGTGTGTGTGCAGCATCACTAGGCTCTACCCCTCTCCACTTGCCATTGGCCACTTCATCCTCTTCCCCTTGATTGGGGGAATGAAATGAAGTGTCATCATGATGAGGTCTGTTTATGATACAGAGAACCCACCCCTGTCAACTTTACACACAATCTATATTTGATCCAAAAGACATATATGCACAGGTACACATTTGTTTAAAATTACATGCACCCATCACATATCACAGGAGGTATCCCTTGTTCAAAATCTGCTCTTCCTGGGAGCTTGCATTCAGAAATGGCAACATTTGCACTTTTTAACTGGTTTCGTAATATCGGACATTAACCCAAATTTACACACATGTGCGCAAGGAGTATGGACATTAATTGATGAAGTGTCAGATTTTTAACATGCATACATTTTAAGTAATACCCTCTTAACTGCTAGTTTGCCCCCAGATCATGCCACCGGTTCTAAAAACCTCTTAAAATGTGGGCAGAAAAATCACAAGAATTATGGTATCATTTAAATAATCATGACAAGTCCGTACTATGAGTTATTCATCTTTTTCTAAAACCATATTCTGGCTACAGGGGTGTGGTTTCCCCCCAGCACAAGGTTGAATTTCTGGTTTTTCCAGTTCTGCCAAGCCAGCTTGCTCTCACAGGCAGTGCTCCTCCCCTTTACTTCCAGGAGGAAGCCACTTTTTACGGCCCCCATAATAAAACATTTGCCTGAGTCAGGACAGGGCTTTGTTCAATTTCCTGCAGAGCCCAGGTAATTCAATCAGGGAAGTGTCATATCCCTTTTGGTGGGAGCAGCAAAAGGCAGATAGGCCTGGGAACACAGCTGTTGTGCAAGTCTCAACTCCTGTCGGGGGTAGCTGGTGGGCAGAATTCAGTTCCTTAAACCAGGCCCCAGCTAATGTCACTTTTGTTCCCCAGTTTAAGTCAAGACAATTTTTTTACATATGCAGCTAGGATGCTGATTCTAAGTTTAAAACTATGACATTTAAACAATTGCAACCTATGTGACACTAAAAAGTAGGTCACTCATTTGTTTTAAACATTTAGGTTTTTAGTGTCTTTCAGTCCAAATTTACTTAAACTGCTGAAATCCACAGCTCAGCCAGTCTTGTTATAAACCTTCAAGTCACTTCAGAATATAACTTTAGATTGCATCCACCTCTCAGTAATTCTTTCTTTGGCTTGCCTTGGGTTCATTTATTCAGTTTTAAACAAAATCTGGTGGTTTTAAAACGCCGGCTTTCTGATAGTGGTGAGTACTGGTACTGCACCCCTTTTTGGGATTTAAGAAAATGAATTCCCCACAATTCTAGGTTGCTTTTGGCAATCAGGATTGCCATTCCCAATGGTTTCAGACTACTGTGTGGGTAGTCCAATGGTGGTTTTAGGCAGTGCCCTTCTGTGCCCATAACATCGGCAAAAATGAGTGGCAGCCTATTCTTCATGCATTTCCCTGTGCATTTTCTGGGAAGCTCTGGCCATCATGATGTTTTCCATGTCAGTACTGCACAGTTTTTGAGGTAGGGCTTGGATGCATGGGTAAAAACATCCCACAAGTCCCCCTCTTGCGATGGCCATTCTGTTTCAATGATGGAACTCGCAAGACCTGGGATGTTTCCTCATCTTCTTCCAATAGATTGCACAGTTCAGCATCTTTTTCTCCATCCGGTCGGATCGATCGGTTCTCCTCGCCGGTCCTGATGGGAATATTGGGCGGTACCCTGGGCCCCCCGTGTCTCTGCTCCTGGTCTCCGGATCGTCCTCCTTGGCCCGTCTCCAGGTTTTCTTTCTCCTAGGACGACAAAGGAAGAGCGGCAATACCTATTCATGGACATTTCTCCCCCACCATTGATATAGTGGGGTGGCATATAAATTTATAGTCAAAACATATGAACATGCACATTTCTTTTTCCCTTCAACAACAAAACACCCACATTGAGAGACTCAGAATTTGATAGGCTATATGTAGGATCTTTTAAGTTAGAACTGAATTAATCTGAGACACTACCCTCTAGGATTCCAGAGGATTCCTCCAGTTGTTGCAGAGTGTGCCTGGGATGGCAACACTTCAACTGGTTTATGTGGACCCACTTGTCTTCCCCCTCTGCCAAACCGCCTTTGGGGATGCGGATCTTGTAAGCCACAGGGGAGATTTTGTCTATAATCTCAAAGGGTCCCTTCCATGTAGGCAACAATGTTCGCTGTTTGGCCTGGTTCCTTTGGAAATTGTATAGATAGACCCGGTCCCCCACCTGATATTCCTTCCTGGAAGTCTTCAGGTCATAGTGGGTCTTCATGCTATCAGATGATCTTTCTAGATTCCGCTGAGCATAAGTAAAAGCATGTTGAAGGTGTTTCCTTAAATTCTCCACATACTCATGAGTTGTGGAGGCATTTATCAGTGTCTGCTCTTGGGTCCTGTAGAGCAAATGCTGAGGAAGCACCATCTTGCGTCCAGTCATCAACTCAAATGGTGACATTTTGGTTGCAGATGAAGGGGTAGATCTGATGGCCATTAGGACCAGAGGTAATCGGATATCCCAACTTGGCCCTGAATCTGCCACAAACTTTTTTAGTATGCTCACAATGGTTCGGTTATATCTCTCTACTGCCCCAGACGAAGCTGGCCTGTAAGCAATGTGTAGCTTTCTCTTGACCCCCAGTATCTCCCACATCTTTGTCATTACTTCACTGGTGAAGTGGCTACCTCTGTCTGACTCAATCCTTTGAGGTAGACCAAAACGGGAAAAGATGTGGTTAATCATCAGGGCAGCTGCGGTTTCTGCCTTGCAATTTGGGGCTGGGAGACATTCCACCCACTTGGTAAACAAGCATGTCACAGTCAACATGTACTTATTCCCCCTAGCAGAGCGAATCACGGGGCCTACAAAGTCGATTTGTAAATCTGACCATGGCAGTGTCATCCCCCTCTTTTGGAGAGGCGCGCGGTGCGTGAGGGATGATGGCTAAAATTGTGCACACACAAGACACCCCTTCAAGTATTGGTCAAGGTCCTGCCCCATGTGTGGCCAGTATGCAACCTCTCTTAAGATTTCCAATGTTGTGTGAAACCCCCTATGACCGGCGGTGGCCGCATCATGGGCGTGACTTAACATCAGGCTTCGGAATGAGGTAGGAACCACCCACTGATCGTGGCCCGCTTTGGATTTCCTTACCAGCAAACCGTCTTGGATTCGGAACATTTTTGGACATTTCATCAACACTCTTAGGTCCTCTTTCCCTAAGTAATCGGTATCCGTCAGGGGAACGTTCTCAGGGTCCTCAAGGTGTTGGTAATACTTACCAATAATTGGATCCCCCTGCTGAGCTGTAATCAAATCAGCATCAGGGGTCTCCTTACTCCCTTGTGCAATTGAAAGGTCGTTGTGAGCATTTGTCTGGGACCTAGTGATAGCAGTGACCTGGATTTCCCCCAACAGGGACTCAATCTCAATTAGATCCCCTTGGATGGCCCCGGTTTTGGCCAGCTGATCAGCTAAGTCATTTCCAGTTTTGTCTGGTCCCTCTACTTTGGAATGACCCTTGATCTTTTTCCAATAGATGGTCATCTCATTCGAGGTGACCAGATCATCAATGTTTTGGATCAACTTCCCATGTTTCAAGGGTTTGTTGTTAGCACATAACATGCCTCTGGTTTTCCAATTAACCAGGTGCTCCACGAACCTGTTCCGTACATAATCCGAATCTGTGATTATGACCAGTTCGTGGAGTTGATGCTGGACAGCAGTGAGGATGGCCTGATGCACAGCCATCAATTCTGCCACCTGACTACTTCGGGGACCAATTTTGTATCCAGCGGAGGGTTCTGGGGACTCATTCACCCATGCATTCCCTACGCCGGCCACCAGACTTTGTGGGGGGAATTAAGGTATGCCTCCGTGTTGTCCTTGATTTTTAGACTTTCGTCCTCGAGACAGTTTTCTCTGGCACAATCATCCAAGTCAGCCAGACCTTGCGCGAGGGGACTCTTCTTGTTTTGGCCATATCTGACCTCCACAGGAAAGCCTTGCATTGACAGAATCCAGGAAGTAATTCGGGAATTACTCACATTTCCGGCCCGGATTCTATCACTTTGGAGATATTGCAGAGGCTGGTGTGGAGTCTCCACTATGATGTGTTCCCCATGGATAAACGGGCGGTAATTCTTCAATGCCCACACCGTCGCCAGGAGTGCCTTCTCACAATCGTTGAATTTTTCCTCCACAGAGGATAAAGTTTTGCTCGCATAGGAGATTACTTTATTGACCTTGTCATGCTTTTGGTATAATACCGCCGTCAAGCACGTATTAGAGAACCCCGTCTCCAGGAAGAACTCCTTGTTTGTGACAGGGTAAGCTAGGCAAGGCGCTTGTGAGAGGCTTCTTTTGAGTTGTTTTACTGCCTCGGCTTGTTCTGGACCCCATTCCCACTTGACCCCCCCTTCAGGAGATGAATCAGGGGTCTGGTGATCTCTGCGTAGCCCTCAATTAACTTTCTGCTGTAATTAGTCAGTCCAAGGAAGCTCCTTAGTTCCCGGAGAGTTGTGGGGTCTTTCAGTTTCTGAAGTGCTTCCACTTTCTTTTCCTGGGGACAGAGACCCTGAGGAGTAATCTCATGCCCCAAGAAATTAACACGGGTTCTACACCACTGTGCTTTCTGAAAGGAAAGTTTTGCTCCGGCGGCCCTCAACTGGGTCAGAACATAACGGATCTCCGCTATGTGTTCCTCCACAGATGAACTTTTGATGAGGACATCATCTACATAAGCCAGGTTACCCCTCGCACCCAGGTTGGGCATGGCCTTATGTAGGAAAATGTTAAACTCATTACCGGAGTTAAGGTATCCGAAGGGAGTCCGGGTCCATGTGGACTGCTGGCCCCCAAAGGTAAAAGCCAGCTTGTATTGGTCCTCCCTACTGACAGGCACAGTCCAGTATCCATTGGTCAGGTCTATTGCAGTGAATACCTGTGACCCCTGGATCTGGGCCAGCCCTTGGTCAATGTAGGGCAGAGGCCATCGGGAAGTATGGACCCGTTTGTTGAGCTCCCTGAGGTCAGCGCAGAGTCTCCACTGGCCGTTTGGCTTTAATATTCCCAGCACCGGATGATTGAAGGGGCTGTGGACGGGATGGATTATTCCCCGGGACTCAAGATTCTTAATTATTTCAGTAAGGGACTCCATTGATGCGAGAGGCAAGCGATATTGCTTCACAAACACAGGAGTCATGCCAGGGTCCATGGGGATTGTTGTTGTGTGGATGTCAGTGCGACCACAGTCATAGGAGTCTACCGCAAAGAGATCTTGGAAATCCAAGAAAACTTGTTTCAACTTTTGCTTGTGTTCCAGAGTCACACAGGCGTCAGCTAGGTTGACTCTCTCTTCCACCATCTGCCTGAAGCCTGGAAAGACTTCTGGTTTGGCTATTTCAGTGGCCTCCTCCAGCTGGGTGGAGAAGTCCCTGGTCAGAGTGCTGATTTGGACTGGGGGCTTCAGGTGGGAAAGGCAGCCCTCATGGACTTGGAAAATCACCTCATCCCTCCTGAAGTCACAAGTCACATCTTCCTTACCATAAGGGCAAGAAGTGTACACCAGGAAGTTCCCCCCATGCCGGGTAAAAATCCTGTCTGGTGTTGTATTGTCGTCACTGTCACTGTCAAAGCAGTCCTTGGGGATTGGCCCTAAAAGTTCATTACATAAATCTATGGAAAAATGTCGGTCATGAACCGCCATTCCAATAATGGTGCCTGCGGCTAGAGTAATACTCTTTAAGTCGCTGTTATCCACCTCTATTGGAATGGTGTCATGTTCTATGTTGACTAATGGTGTTGGGTTTACCCCTAACCCTTGCTGTTGGAGAGAAGCGTTTAGATGTATGTAAGCATCAGGGTTTTGCAAATATTGTCCTCTTTTAACTTTCACTTCCAGGGAGAATTGTCGGGTCCTTTCTGGGATGGTGACTTCCTCTTTGACCTGAATTTCAACTGCATAAGGTAGCAATTGAGCTGACCTAAATGCTTTTTCTGGATCATCAACCCCCATGGGATTATCCGCTAATCGGGACCAAGCTTTGAAGTTTATTAGGTCCAAACTAATGGCAAAGTGATTGAGAATGTCATTGCCTAAGTAAAAGGCGGCAGGGACGTCTCGCACGACCCAACAATTGTGGACTATGCTCTTGTTGCCAATGGAGATTTTGAGCATACACCTGCTTGGCAGGAGATGTTTGGAATTAGGTGCTTCCAGGTCCATTTCCCATTTGTCTATCAGTTTGAATGTGGGAATGGCTGGATCTTTTGGGAGTTGGCGAAACATGGCTTCGCTGATGAAGCTCTTACCATTGTTCACGCACACTCGAGCGAGAACAGAGTCCTTCCCCTCATTTAACTGAACAGGGATGAACAACTGCTCTCCAATTTGCTGAATATCAGCCAGGCTCTGAGCTGATTTCACATCTTTCTGGACTATAGGAGTGGGAGTTTCTGATTGTGGATTAGTATAGAATCTCAGAGTGTTTCCTTCCAGCGTGGAGTACCACTTTGGACTGGAAGGAAGGTTGATTTTCAGAAATAGAGAGGACCCCCCCTCACCAGTCTGTTGTCCTACTGCTATTACTGTCACGTCTGGAATTTGGCTATTCTGGAAGTGAAATTCTACTTGGTCAGATTTTTGTTCAACCATGTGGCAGGTGCCGTTTAAACTAACATGGTTGACACTCTGTTTTAATTTTATTGGTCGGCTAGTCTGGGTCCAGAGGACCTTGTTTACGCAATCTATTAAGGGTGACAACCTCCTCAGGAGGTCATTCCCCAGTAAACAAGGGGTGCCCTCTGGAGTCACAACTATGACCGGGTGTTTCAACTTGTGTCGCCCAATTTTAATGTCCAAATCTGCCGTCCCCTCGACGGGAATTTCCTTCCCGTCAAAGTTCTGGAGTTGTCCAGGAAGTGAGGTGAGAGGAATTTGGTAATTCCCTCCCCTTCCTGCATTCAGTTCATCAAAGGCCCTTCTGGACAGAAGGGTGGCTTGAGGTCCAGTGTCCACCAGTGCCAAAATTGTACCCTGCCCCTGTACTTGTACCGGAGCATAGTATCTTCCCTCCTTCTCCTCAAGGGGGCACAAATAATGCACATTTTTGGACAACTGGTGGGCTAACTTTCTGGTTTTGGACATCGCTAGCGAAGAGATTTAGGCGGAATTCTGTTTAGAGCCTTGGGAATCTGAAAGAAAAATTTGGCAACTGGAGATCAGAGCCATTGTGGGTTCCCCTGGCTCCGGTTCCGGGCCGCCCCCCCCTTTTTGGAGGCAGTCACCAGGATGGGTTTGAACCAGGGGATTTTCTTGCTGTTGGTTCTGGGATGAGATGGTGGGCGGCGGTAGCTCAGTCTCCACATCTCCCCAGTCTGGGTTGGAATCCCTTGGGACCCATTTTTCTTTGGGAGGAGTTCCCCCCTCTCTGAAGGAGAAGATCCTTTTCCCAGGATCCTCTGAGGATCCCTCTCCCTCAAATTGGAAGATATGTACCTCCTCCTTAAACTGAGTCTGTTTGGGTCTTTTGTTTCTCCTACCCCCCCTCTGCTCCTTAGGAGGCAGACTTTCAGGGGCAAGAGATTTTGTTTCCGGTTCCTGGGTTTCCAGGGGCTGTTTACAAGTGAGGAAGGAAGCTTCCTCCAAGGCTTTACACCCCCCTTCCCTTTGTGCCTCCTCCCTGGGAACCGGTGAGTTATCGGGGTGCTGCCCCCGTCATTGTTCTGGAGCACCAGGTCCAGAGTTTGGGGCATTCTGCTGTGGCACGCTCATCTGAGGGTTCTGTTGAGCCCTCAGTATGTGACCCAGATCCCGTGCCATATTTTGGACCTGGCGCTCTAACTGGGAAACCCGCTCAGGCTGATACGGGGCCCTGTTTTCTCCCCTGGGCTGATCCCGGGAAGGGTAGCTATCCCTTCTTTGGTAGTACCCCTGGTTGGGAAGATTTGGATACCCCTCCACCCTTGGCCTCCCCTCTCCCGGATTCGGTTGTCTGGGCTCAGGGAATTGGGGAAAGAAGGGTGGAGGATTTTGGGGCTGGAAATTGGGTGGATACCTGGGGAAAAAGTTCTGCCCAGGATTTGGAGAATTTCTGCCCTCCTGTGGGAAGTTGGGAGGGAAGTTCCCTGGGTTAGGTGCTTGGCTGGATCCCCCCCCTTGGGCTGGAGGAGTCCACACATAACCCAGGATGGGTCGATTTCCCTTGTAACGGGGACTTACATAGTCAGGAGAGCGAGGGACCCCATTTGTGGGACTACCTCCTTGGCTCCCTGTCTGTGACTGGCCCGAGGACCTTCTGGGCCTAGCATTATTAGGTGCAGGTAGGTTTTTAGGCCCCCCCATCTCCAACTCTAAAACGGGGGTGACCTTTACCTCTGCCACCTTGGCAGTAGCAGGGGTGTTGTTGGCTTTGGGGTTTTTGGGCTGGTTTTTGTTTTCCACCGGTTTCTGCACCTCGTAGATGCGGGTGGCTTGTTCAATGACCCATTCTAAAGACCTTTTCTCATGAAAATCTCTCACGAGCTGGGTCATTATGTATTTGGGCAAGGCATGGAAAAACGTATTAATAAATTCTCTGCTATCCATGCGCACCCTTCTTGTGGTCTGTGCAAAAGCACGCTTTAACTCCTGCACAAATTCTTGTGGGGCCTGATCCTCCCCACATTGTAAATTGTAGGCTGCCTTGCGAGCCTCTTGAGGATTTCTATGAGTAGAAAAATGTTTCAAGATGGCCGCCTTATAGGTGGACCATCTTAAATGATTTTGGTCCTCCAGCCCCGCAAAGAAACTGGAGTATTCCGGGGAGAAGGTCCACTTTACATATTGGATACAGCTTTGGCTGTCCTTCAAATGAAAAGTCTCCATTATTTGCTCATAGAGCTCCAAGTGTTCCCAAACAGAGTACTTGGCGTTCTTATGATAAGGCGTGATGACACTCCTGATTGCCTTAATCTGTTTCAATGGGTCCTTAATCAAGGCCCTTTTTGCCTTATTGGCCTTTTTGGTTCGGGTAACCCTTGTCCATTCATCTTCTGACTCAGAGGCACTGCTCCCAGAGGTTCCCGTCTGTTCTTCCAGGTTTTCCCGGATTCTGCGAGCCTGGGAATGGCTGGCAGAATGTGGGGACCTGGTCTCCTGTGTCCTGTACCACTCAGAGGAGTCTTCAGATCCCTCCTTGCTGCCAGGATTTGATGGGTACCCCCCCCCCACTGACCTAACTGGGCAGAGGTTTTCAGGATGCCCTTAATGGGCCTACTCACCTGGGGTTCCCCCTCAAATTGCACTGTGCTTGGGTGCCCATACCCGGATGCCCGCCCCTCCATTCCTGGGTGGTACTGGCCTATGAGCCCCATGCTTTTGGCTGGATAGTAATCTGCCATCCCTGTGGCCCTGTGCTCATGTGCGCCAGGGGACATGGGGGTGGCAGAGTCCAGGGACTGAGAGAAATAAAGGCCTCTGGTACTAGGGCTCCTGGGGTTATGCTCAGGAGTTTCTCTTTCCCAGCGAACCTCATCTCTATCCGCCCCTGCTCCCTGTTGCAATGCAAGAGCCTGCACCTTCAGTTCCTCAGTTAAGGCCTTACTAGACTCTATCAGTCTCTCCTGCATCGCTACCTGTTGTTGGAGTCTATCATTGTGCTGGCAGAGAGCCTCATTCTCTCTCTGCGTTTCCTGATTGGTCCTGGAGCACTGGGCCAGTCTTTGCTGCAGGAGGGTTACCTCCTGAGCTGTGTCCCTATTGGCCTGCTCCTGTCTTGCCAGAGCCTCCTCCACCCTCCTGGTGTGCTCTAGCAAGTCCTGGTGTTCTTTTTGGAGGTCACCCAGTCCCTGGTGGGCCAGGTGATTTTCTTCTGTTTTTCTTTTTAAATGGCAGACTTCCTGGCCTAAGGCGTCTCTTTCCTGACTAAGAGCCTGCATTTGTGCCGCCAGGTCGTCCCTTTGCCTTTGGAAGGCACCAGCTTTCTGGCGCTCCTTATCAAACTCTGCCTGGGTATCCAGGTCTTTCAGAATCACTTTATTGCTCTCTGCCTTCTCCCTATCTAGGTGGCTTTGCAGGGTGACTACCTGCTCAGCACATGCCCTATTGAAGTCTAACTGTTGCTCCAGCTTTTTCTGGCTCTGCAGTAGGGAGTCCAAACCTTCTTGGTACTCCTTCTGCAAGGCCAGAAATCTGGTATCCTGGTCAGCCTTTTCCTGTTGCAGGATGTCCATATCCCTCTTTATTTTAATGATGTGCTGTCTACTCTCATTTTCTGACTCCTGGCTCCCCTGCAGCCTCTGCTCAGAAGAGACCAGGTCAGATTGGACCTTCTGTAATGCAAGCAGTTGCCTACTCGCCAGATCTTGGCCTTCAGCACATTTGTCCTGCATGGCTCCCATATGTAAATATAAATATGCCGCTACCCTGGCAATCTTGTTGTGCTCATCCTTGGCCTTAGAGGACATATATAGTTCACTCAGGGCCACATGTAAGGGACCCTGGTCTCTCCATGTATCTGACCCTGTTTCAGTGACCTGTTGCGTGATGGCCTGCAACCAGACCATGCGGTCCTGGTGAGTCCACTCACCTCTCACAAATAACTTATATAAGAAGTGCTCTCTGGCTATTTTCATGTCTACTAAGGTCGTCATTCTAGAGATTGGTCTCTGTCCTGACTTACGGAAGTTTGTATTTTATTTTTGCAAAACAGACCTTTTCCTTAGGGCGTTCCTTTGAGGAGTGCTTTACAGCGTAACACAGCGTGTGATCCGACCGGATATGTGTATCTGGTCAGCTGGCACGCTGTATTAATCTGCACAAGTGATAGATCCAACCCAAACGTCCGGCACGAGCCCCCAATTTGTAAGAGGATTCAATTCAACACTACAGCTAAGTCAACGCCTAGTCTAGAATACTGAATGAAAACCCTTATTGATATATCTTTATGTCCAGTTCATGCGTTCTGGATGACTACCCCTATATAACACCCCTCCCTTGGAATCCCCCTGACCCCACTGAGCCAAGAAGTAGTTCTGTTTTGCAAGTTAAAAGGTTTATTTGATAATTTAAACAATAGATATATATATATCACACTTTATAATAATTTAATAATTGAATATCACACTGAATCTGAGCAGTAATCAATAATGGATAGTCTGGCACTAGCACACTTCTTTAAAATCAATGATGAGTGGTTATAGGATGGATAAGATAGCAACAAGACTTTATGGTTTCAAATGGATGCAAGGTGGAATGAAAATGCAGTACAGAAAATACTCAATATGCGTTCAACAAAACAATGTAATCACTTTTCTCTGGCAATCCCCTCCCCCCTTTATGCAATGCAAGGAAATGGAAGGAAAGCACACAGTTCTCAGAAATGCAATCAACTGTAATTCAGTTCACCCCAGCAAGCTTAGACTACAGAAGTTGGAAACACAGGCCCAAAATGCTTTTATATGTGCGGGCAATGAAGTGAAAAATATGCTAAAATGCTTTTAATTCCCTCTAGAGGTTCAGGGTGAGTGGTATCAAGTTAATATTAGTCCATGCTCACTTTAGCAAGGATCTAGGAGTAACTAGCAGGTTAAACGAATTTTTGGCAACTGAAAGCAAGAAAACTGCTGTTTTCACACGTTGAGAAATTTGCAAATCGCGGCAAATTCGCGAGTGCGTTTTTCACGATTGCGGCAAAAGTATCGGGGGTAGGAATGCGGTTCTAGGTTCGTAGGAAAGCCAAGATTCTAAGCTTTCAGAGGAAAGTTACTGCAAGTCTCTAAGACAAACGGTCACGGAGATATGAGCGATATGGTAAAGGTCGTTTTTCAGATTTAAAATTTTAAAGTTCAAAGTGACAAGTGACAGCTAGCAGCTAGAAAATGACAGGTGACAGCTTTACAAATGACAGGTGACAGCTTTACAAATGACAGGTGACAGCTTTATTCCAGTTAAAATAGCTTGCATTAGATTATTTTAACTAAGAGATTGGTTCTGCACAGTCTTGCTAGGTACTCACACTATATTCTTGAATTAGAATGGGCCTCGCCACGGATCTGGTCAGGTTTTAGACTGGACTCTGGTCTGGTTTCTGCACTTCACAGTGATCTGGTTCAGCTCTCTGGTTCTGCTAACAGTGGTCTGGGTCAGCTCTGCTCTCTCTCTAGCCTCTCTGGATTCTGGAGATTGATGGTTTTGAAGTCTGGATCTCTGGATGTGGTATGGTCCGGCAGAGCGCGTTGCAGCAAATGGAATTGAAGGTCCCTATCTGTCCTGTCTGTCTGCTTTTATGTGTTTTGAAAATGGGTGTGTGTGCAGCATCACTAGGCTCTACCCCTCTCCACTTGTCATTGGCCACTTCATCCTCTTCCCCTTGATTGGGGGAATGAAATGAAGTGTCATCATGATGAGGTCTGTTTATGATACAGAGAACCCACCCCTGTCAACTTTACACACAATCTATATTTGATCCAAAAGACATATTTGCACAGGTACACATTTGTTTAAAATTACATGCACCCATCACATATCACAGGAGGTATCCCCTGTTCAAAATCTGCTCTTCCTGGGAGCTTTCATTCAGAAATGGCAACATTTGCACTTTTTAACTGGTTTTGTAATATCGGACATTAACCCAAATTTACACACATGTGCGCAAGGAGTATGGACATTAATTGATGAAGTGTCAGATTTTTAACATGCATACATTTTAAGTAATACCCTCTTAACTGCTAGTTTAACCCCAGATCATGCCACCGGTTCTAAAAACCTCTTAAAATGTGGGCAGAAAAATCACAAGAATTATGGTATCATTTAAATAATTATGACAAGTCCGTACTATGAGTTATTCATCTTTTTCTAAAACCATATTCTGGCTACAGGGGTGTGGTTTCCCCCCAGCACAAGGTTGAATTTCTGGTTTTTCCAGTTCTGCCAAGCCCGCTTGGTCTCACAGGCAGTGCTCCTCCCCTTTACTTCCAGGAGGAAGCCACTTTTTACGGCCCCCATAATAAAAAAATTTGCCTGAATCAAGACAGGGCTTTGTTCAATTTCCTGCAGAGCCCAGGTAATTCAATCAGGGAAGTGTCATATCCCTTTTGGTGGGAGCAGCAAAAGGCAGATAGGCCTGGAAACACAGCTGTTGTGCAAGTCTCAACTCCTGTCGGGGGTAGCTGGTGGGCAGAATTCAGTTCCTTAAGCCAGGCCACAGCTAATGTCACTTTTGTTCCCCAGTTTAAGTCAAGACAATTTTTTTACATATGCAGCTAGGATGCTGATTCTAAGTTTAAAACTATGACATTTAAACAATTGCAACCTATGTGACACTCAAAAGTAGGTCACTCATTTGTTTTAAACATTTAGGTTTTTAGTGTCTTTCAGTCCAAATTTACTTAAACTGCTGAAATCCACAGCTCAGCCAGTCTTGTTATAAACCTTCAAGTCACTTCAGAATATAACTTTAGATTGTATCCACCTCTCAGTAAGTCTTTCTTTTGCTTGCCTTGGGTTCATTTATTCAGTTTTAAACAAAATCTGGTGGTTTTAAAATAACGGCTTTCTGATAGTGGTGAGTACTGGTACTGCACCCCTTTTTGGGATTTAAGAAAATGAATTCCCCACAATTCTAGGTTGCTTTTGGCAATCAGCATTGCCATTCCCAATGGTTTCAGACTACTGTGTGGGTAGTCCAATGGTGGTTTTAGGCAGTGCCCTTCTGTGCCCATAACATCGGCAAAAATGAGTGGCACCCTATTCTTCATGCATTTCCCTGTGCATTTTCTGGGAAGCTCTGGCCATCATGATGTTTTCCATGTCAGTACTGCACAGTTTTTGAGGTAGGGCTTGGATGCATGGTTAAAAACATCCCACAGCATATAGTTGTACACACGCCGCTGGGGCATATCAGGATGGTGAATTTTGGACTAATGACTGGTGCTGATGATCAAGTGTTCAGAATCCCTCATCATTGTGTTTGAGGTAGACAACCAAAGTGCACCTATACAATGGTTTCACAGATGGTGGGTTATGGTTAGAGTGACGTTGCAGCAGGAAGTGGCAGGTACCTTCCATGAATCATGGTGTGGCGGGTTACTCACACCATGTGCCATCTATGGCTTTTTGTGGCCAGTTACCATCTCAATATATGAGGCTCTGACAAACTATGCTCACCTTACGAAACATAGTGGTGTCATATGACCACATGATATAATTTGCCCCGGTAAGCTGGTGTCTTCTAGGAAGTTCTATGGCATGTCTAGGTACCATATGACAGGCATTGCTATGATAGATAGGTCACGAGCAATGACAGCAAGGTAGACCTCTGGGCAAAATGAGCAGTGATTCTGGGTCCAGCCCCATCAATGCCTGGCGAACGCCTGACTATAGCTTTCCCTGCCCTCGACAGGCAAATGTCCCAGCAGGCCACTGAGCATAGCAACTGAGCATGTTTGAGGGAAGTCTGAGGCATTTCTCAGTCTGTAAAACAACATACTAAGCATGTGAAACGGGTGATGTAGGTCCTCAGTCTCCAATCATCCCTTGATCTGAACCTAAATGTGTTGCCCCCCATGACTCTTAGCAGTTATCCCGTGGCAAATCATCCATTTACCTCATCTGCCAGCTTGCAGGCACTTATTTTGTTCCTCAGGGGGTAAAATGTATCTATTTGAGACACAGAGAGATATGAAGTGTGAGAGAGAGAACTACAGAGCGAGAGAGAGGGTGAGAGAGAGGGAGAAAGATAGACAGAGTGGAGGCTTTGGGAGCTAGGGAAATTGGACCTTTCTGCAGATGACAAAAGCAAGGAGTTCAGGGTTTCAGGTTTTTTTTTGCCTTGTAAGGTCTATTCCCCCTTCCCTCGACTAACTGTCTCCCATCTAAGATCTCCTATAACCTTACACTCCTCACACAAACTCCGTACAGAAGGCCACCACAGGCCTTGCTATTAGCACCTCAACACAGTAACCGAGCCACGACTCTGCTCTCCTCTTTAGCCCTATCACACTCTCCCACATCAGCTTGCAAAGCAGACCCAAAGAGCAATAGTCTGTCAAATCCATATGGAAAGAGACAGAGGATGAGCTGAGCAGCAAGGCTGCCCCTAAGGCCTGAGCATGAGCAGAGCCTGACACAACCACTGCTGCTCAAGATGTCAGGGAAAGAGCACTTCTACAAGCAGAAGCTCAACAAGATGATGTGGGAGGTGTCCGGTTAGTACATCAGCCTCTCCCACTTGGGCTCCAGTACCTGTGGCTCTGTCTGGCACAAGCACAAGCATTGGCCCAGTTGTTACTTAGGTCGTCATTCTAAGTTTGACGGTATCCCACCAGTAACACGGGCGGGACACCGTCAAACTGCCCTTACCCTTTCAGCTGCCCAAGATCCCGGTATTACAGGAATATTATTGGCAGCAGTGCCAGTAAGTTTCCATTACCATAGGACTCCATGGCATGGGATTTCCGGAATCACCAGCACCGTTAGTAACGCTGGTGCTGGTGATTCGGGCATTTGTTTGCCAGTAGGGGCCTGAACTCCCGGCAGGTCAGGCCTGCCCGGTAGATCAGTGTACTCCACCAGCAAAATTGAAGTGCTCTGGTGTGGAAAAAATGCCAGAGCCGGAATTACCAGAATTATTTCTGATTTTTTTTTCAGAGCGGCACCCTTGTAATGAGGCCCATAGTCTCTATCATCTTCAATACAGTTTTTACTTCTCCACTCTTTGGCCTTGAATGTCTGAACACTTGACATTTCTGTTTTCTGGACAGTGCCTAAACTACAATTTCTTTTGCATGTGGTCTGGCGAAGGGCCATACGTCTTACAGTGCTTCAACACTATTACATATGTCAATGTTAATGTTTAAAGCTTTTATAACATGCACTGATGCCACTTGTGTGGTCTTCAGGCAGCCAGGCAGATCTGTAATGCAAGGAGGGAGGCTGGATGGTTAGTAGATATGAGAGGGAGAAGAGCCAGAGATCTGCAATGGGCTGTTGGTAGCTTTAGTTCAGAAACAATGTTCGGTGAACCTAAATGTGAATTTTGGAAGTTGACCACCATGTGCTGCTGTGCGAGATTATGTGAGGTTTGTTTTGCTGTTGTGGTGTTGTGACGTATATACGGACTGTGGTGCTGTAGAGGTCTGGTTGTGTTAAGTGCATGGTTTGAGAGGTGCATGCAGAGGAGTAGGTTTGTTAGTATGGATTGTTGTTGAAAGTCCTGGAAATCCATCACAGTGCTCCACACCCACCACCCCATGAATCCATCCAAGTGGGCCCCACCGCCCCCTCCCGTGAATCCTCTCAAGTGCCCCACTTGAGCCAGCAATCAATCCAAGTGAGTCGCACTTCCCCCTCTTGAAAATCCATCAAAGTGCATCACATCTCCGACCCCTGAAATTCATCAAACTGCACCATAACGCCCGCCCCTGAAATTTATTCAAGTGTGTCACACCTCCCACACCAGGAATCCATCCAAGCATATCATTTTTCCCCCAATCCCCTCAAAACCTGTCTAAGTGCATCACATTTCCTAACCCTGAAAACTACCTAAGTGTGCCTGATTCCCTAACTCTGACATCCATCCAAGTGCATCATAATTTCCACCCCTAGAATCTGTCTAAGTGCGCCACAGTTCCTACCCATGAACTTCATCTGACTGCATCAACTGTGCCAGTCGTGATCTTTGTCTCCAACTTGATGCCTTTTCTGAGTTTTTCCTTGATTGTCACCTCAGGGGTCATGATTATCAAGCTTCTCCTGCGTTTTGTTAAGCTGTCTGATTTCTTAGTGCAAGACCTATTTCTATCAAGGTGATGTGTTCCCTGGCCTAAGGGGAATCCGTAGGGAATGGTTAGTCGTCTTTCTCGATACCCTACAGGCATTGACTTTTGTCTATTGGGGAGGGTCTGGTGCATTACTCCTGTCTACTTGTTGGTCATCAGTGGGGGTACGCCTAGGCTGAGAGTCTCCCTTCCCTGATTTTCCCTAGCCCAGTTTTCCTTGAGGCTCCTTCCCTGGCCTAATCGTATCAGGCCTATCAGCTTCTCCTGTTTTTTAGTGGTCCCTCTTTAGGGGGCAGGGTGGAGGGGTTGTCTCTGCTTAAGGTCTCTCTTCCCACTCCTATCACTCATTTGTCTAATGTTTTTGGACTATTTTTCCTTTTTCAGTACTCGGCCGGTTATGATATGTGCGGACACTGTTCAGTCGCTTTCATTGGGTTCAGAGCTGAAGAGCCAGGTTTTAAGAAGTTTTCTGAATTGTGTATGGTCCTCCATAATTCTTATTTCTCTGGGAAGGGAGTTCCATATTTTCATGGATAAGCAGGAGAATGCTGATCCACTGAGTTTTTTCTTTGTGTATTGTTTGGGTTCTAGGCCGATATCGTTGCAGAATCTCAGGGTTCTGGTTGGTTTGTAAATGGAAAGTTTCCTTTGAATCAATTCTGCTCCCTGGCCGTGTATTGCTCGGTGTGTTATGCACATTGTTATGAAAGTTATTCTCTTTTTGACCGGGAGGCAATGTAACATCCTAAGAGCTGATGTGATGTGATCTCTTCTGGTAAGTTTAAGAAAAAGTCTGGCTGTTAAACCATATTTGGATAATACAGTCTGATTATGAGCTCTCATGATTCCTGCCCCTCATGTCCCCAGCACTCCAAGATGTCAGGCTAGAGCCAGGTCAAGATCACCTACATGGCCCTCATAGGATAACACTGGGGATTGGACTTGTAGTGCATTGATGGGGACAAGATGGATGCCCCCACATATTTATGTTCCCAGAACTGCATGTGCAGTCTAGTCATTTGGGTGTGGTTCAGCCCAGAGACACCTGGGATACCCAGAGACTATTTAAGCCACGCCCAGGCTAAGAAACATGCTTTGCATTTTCTGCACCTGCAGCGTGACACTCACCGTGTTCGGATCGGTCTCCAGTAGGCCTGCATCTTTCTTCTGCGCTCAGCTCCTGCAAGAACAAGAACACCGTTAGGAACAGCCTTACCTTGCAGCACTTCTGCCCATCATTCATCGCTCCTTCTGTTCTGCGGGCATCTTCGGCGGTGTCATTCCCATCCCAGCACGCCACTTCCTAAGGAAAAGGGAAAAGAACAGAAAAAAGGCATTAGCAAGCATTCTGCAAATCTTCGCTTATTTTTAAATACTTTTCAAGCTTCAAACGCTTACTTGAATCCAAGTCGCTCTGGGGGAACTCTGTCTCTGGAACTTCTCATCCATCTGCAAGAGGGAAAAGACACTCCAGGTTAGCGTGGAAACATCTAGAGGCGCTGCATACCACGCTTACTCACCGCATTTGTTCTTCATAACCGGCATCCACGCTGAAAAACGTCGCGGCACCTAAAAGACACAGAAAAATAACTCAATACAAATATGAAAGGGGTTTATCGCGCTCTCACTCACCTTCAGCGCTACTCATCTCAGCAGCACGCCACCATCCCCAGACGCCAGCCATCGTCTAAGGAAGGATTGGAACGAAGATAGAGAACTGTTCAAAAGACTCATTATACTTACCTGTCGGACTCTTGCCAGTGAAGTAACTAAGCAGCAACCAGCCCACATCAATCAATGCGCCCCTGCACTGAAAGCAGGACGGAGAGCACACTATCCAAAAAAACAAGGTGAGCTGTGGATCAAAGGGAAGGGTTGGACCCCGGGAAGAAGGGGTTCAAGCACACAGAGACAATAGGGAGTTAAACTCTACCAATCCTGTGTTTCAGGCCCAGTCTCCAGTCGAATAGCCTCCAGGGAAGGGTTCTAGGTCGTAAGAGGTCAGAACATGCTGAGTGACATCCCCGTGGATACCAGGTGAGCGTTACAAGAACATTGGCCTAAGCACATTCGTATTGTACAGAAAGCCGCATCTAAAATGCCCAGAATAGAATTGACTAAAGCCGCCATTTTAGAAACATCTGCCATTTTGATTCTAACCCCTGCTTTCTCATAAGAGGTCAGAACAGGCTGAGTGACGTCCCCGTAAGTAACCAGGTGAGCGTTACAGAACGCAAAGCCTCACATCAAAATCCACCTGGGCATCATGGAAACGTCAGAAACCGACCGACCAGTTAGCCCACATGTTGGGGCAGCTATGTTCCAAAGTACTTGCAGCCAGGCAGGAGACCAACACCCTGAGGAGAGAGCTGATAGTAGCCAAAGAACGCACTGATGATTTAAGCCGGCAACTTCTCCAGTCAGAAGCAGGGCATGCACCATTGCCGGGAAGCGTGCCCTCGATGCCAGCGCCATCAGCCAATCCCGTTCAGATAACCCTTCCTGGGGCAGTTCCCTTGGCCCCGCCCAAACGATTTACGGGGATCCCAAGAGGTTTGCAACGGTCATGAACCAGTGCCGTCTGCACTTCCTTTGTAGGCCAGCGGCCTTTCCGAATGACCAATCACGGGTCGCTTTTGTGCTATCCTACCTGAGTGGTAGCGCCGCGGACTGGTATGTACCCTTTGTGGCCCAAGACGATCCTTTGCTGCATGACTTCAGGGGCTTTCAGCAGGAGATGGAAAATCTGTTCGCCTGTCGTATTCATGGGCAGGCATTAGACAACAAACTTCTGTCCCTACGCCAAGGGAATCAAGACCTATTAACATATATAGCCATGTTCAATAGACTAGTAGTTGAAGCAGAAAGGCCAATGGAGAAGAGAATCACGTTATTTCATCAGGGGTTGCGGGGGGAGCTCAAGGATGTTATCGCACAAGTAGTGAACCCCGAAAGACTGCTCAGAATTCATTGAGCTTCTTGTTCAACTGGATCATAGGTTGCAGGACCGAAGAGCAGATCGAACCAGACCGGACCCTCGCCCTATGTATGTGCGTTCAAAGGACAATACTGCCCGAACAACGGAAGGTTCAGGAGAACCAATGGAAATGGGGGGGTCAGATCTCCCTTGACTAAAGCGAAAAGGGATAAAAGGAGACAGCAGCAGTTATGTCTGTACTGTGGAAGGTCAGGTCATTTCCTTAAACAGTGCCCTGTGAAGCCACCGAGGAGGACGGTAGGGGCCACGGACATGGAAGATACCATCAAGGAATCAGAAAACTCCCCAGCCCGGCAAGTGTAGAGATCCACTTGTCGAGCGAAGAAAGTGAACTACAGACCTCCCACTTGCACTATCTGTGGTCCTGATCAATCACCAACAACCATCTCGGATGCACGCAGTAAGAGCGTACATAGACAGTGGAGCCGTTGGGAATTACATCGACCAGGATCTTGCGGCAAAGATGGGGCTTCCGTTACAGCCTAAATCAACCACCAACACTGTTACCACTGTTGACGGCACGGAAATAGCTTCTGGTCCAGTATCCCAATGCACTGCAGCTTTAACCCTTCTGTGCCAGGATGGATACCAAGAATCTATCGTTTTCGACCTCATTAAGGCACCAAAGTTCCGGTTGATTTTGGGAATGCCATGGTTGGTAGCTCACAATCCTCGAATCGATTGGCGAGCAAAAGAATTGGCCTTTCCGGAGACTTGCGACCACACATGTTATTGCCGAGAGAAACAACCAATAGACACCAGAACCTCCACACTTGCGACTGTGACAATCGGCACCCTACCAAGTGAATACCAGAACTTTCAAGATGTCTTTCAGAAAGAACAGGCTAATACCCTGCCACCACATAGACTATACGATTGCCAAATTGACCTAATACTCAGCGCACAAATCCCTTGTGGGCGAATTTATGCACTCAGGGAACCAGAAAACCAGCACCTGAAGGCCTATCTTGACCAATACCTGGCCAATGGGTTCATCTGTCCCTCGAAGTCTCCAGCAGCCAGTCCTCTATTCTTTGTACTGAAAAAGGAGGGGGACTTGAGAACGTGCATTGACTATCACGCATTGAACCAGATTACCGTAAAAAATTGCTACCCCCTGCCACTGATCCCTGAATTGCTTTATCAAGTCAAAGATGCCCAAATCTACACAAAACTAGACCTGAGGGGGGCATATCACCTTGTTCGCGTAAAACAGGGGTACAAATGGAAAACCGCTTTTTGCACCAAATACGGCTTGTACGAATATCAAGTAATGCCCTTTGGCCTTTGCAACTCGCCTGCTGCATTTCAATACTTCATGAACGATGTCCTACAGGAATTGATTGATGTCTGTGCTCTAGTGTACATCGACGATATCCTAGTATATTCCGCATCAAAGCAGGACCACGTTAAACACATCCGATCCATATTTGATCTGTCAACACCAGCTCTATGCCAAGCTCGAAAAGTGCTCATTCCACGTCTCCGAGGTGGAATTCCTGGGCTTTATTCTCAGCCCGAATGGAATCCGAATGGATGTACACAAGGTAGATGCTATCCTGAACTGGCCATCCCCAAATTCATTCAAGGGGGTTCAAAGTATGCTGGGTTTTGCAAACTTCTACCGCCGGTTCATCCCAGGATTTTTCGCAAATCGTGCATCCCATCATGTCATTACTAAGGAAAAGCAACAAAATGTTCCAGTGGACAACAGAAGCTGAGGAGGCTTTCCAGGAACTGAAAGCAAGATTCACATCTGCCCCAATCTTACGCCACCCTTGCCCTGATCTCCCATACCTGGTAGAAACGTACGCCTAAAGCATGGCTATGGGAGCTGTCCTCTCACAATAGGACCCCGAAACGGGCCAGTTACACCCTGTTGCCTTCTGGTCGCGTAAATTCACACCCCCTGAACTCAATTACTCTATCACAGACAAAGAACTCCTGGCCATTAAGTCAGCCTTTAAGGCATGGCGGCACTACCTCTTGGGCACCAGACACACAATCACCGTAATAACTGACCACCTGAACCTCCAGTACCCAAAAACGGCAAAGGCCCAATCCTCATGACAACTACGTTGGGCTCTTTTTTTGCTGAATATGACTACGTGATTACATTTCGACCAGGGGTTAAAAACGGGAAGGCCGATGCCCTTTCCCGTATGGGGGTGGAAGAGCAAGGGTATCAGACCCCTGACCCAATAGCAATCATCCCGAGTGACAAGCTCCTAGGAATCACAGAAATCATAACTCAGAAAGAATTACATGAAGAAATCCAAAACCTAAAGAGTCCAGAGCAGTTACAAGCGTGGAGTGCGTAAGGAGACCATTACATGATAAAAAGATCAGTTGCCCTAATTCAGGAATCGTTTATTCTTACCAAACCAAGAACTACGGGAACAAGTCATGTCCGGTTAACATGATTCCTTGATCGCGGGCCACCCCGGAATCGCTAAAACCCTAGCCAAGGTAAAACAAAATTATTGGTGGCCAAAGTGGCGTAAAGACATTATCCAATTCATCCTATCTTGTGGAGTGTGTGCTCAAAACAAGTCATCCAAGCAGAAACCGACTGGGCTATTACAACCATTAGAAATCCCACCAGCACCCTGGCACACGTTGTCCCTCGATTTTACTATTGACTTACCACCCAGTCAAGGGTTTAACACTATTCTTGTGGTCGTGGTCTTATTTTCAAAAATGACACATTTCATTCCTCTTAAGGAGCTCCCAAATATTTCCACTCTGGCAAAGGTATTTCTTGAAGGCATCATACGGCTCCATGGGTTTCCTTCAGTTTTGGACTCAGACCGAGGGACGTTCTAACTTCTGGAGAAAATGCTGCTCTATGGCCCAGATCGACATCCGGCTATCCACCAGTCACCATCCCCAAACGGATGGTCAAACTGAGAGGACAAATCAGACGCTCGAGCAGTATCTGCGTTGCATGTTACACCAAGCTGAAGGAAGCTGGTTCGACCTATTATGGATAGCTGAATATGCTTATAATAATTACCTACACACCAGCACTGGGCAGACACCCTTCTATACCATGTATTTCAGGCACCCACGTACTTCTGAGTTGGACGTTCCTACAACCCTGGAAATGCCAGCAGTCAAAACCTTGCACACGACCATTTCTCAAACCTTTAAAAGGGCAGCTGAACACCTACTTCAAGCTAAGAATCACCAAAAGAAGTTTGCTGATCAACACTGAGCAAAGGCCCCCAACTACCAAGTGGGAGACAAAGTCTGGCTGGCTTCTAAACACGTGTTCATTAAAGGAACCCGAACTTTCCGTCCAAGACACCTGGGTCCATTCACCGTCACCTCCGTGATAAATCCTGTGGCGGTCCGACTCGCTTTGCCGTCAAACATGCAGATTCATCCTGTGCTCCCCGTGTCTCTCCTTAAACCTGTTCAACCTGGGACCCGGGTAGCAATGCCACCGCAGCCAGTAGAAGTCACCGGGGAGCCAGAATTCGAAGTCAAGGACATCCTAGATTCAAAGTATGTCAGATCCAAATTATACTACTTAGTAGACTGGAAGGGGTATGGTCCACATGACAGGACATGGGAGCCTTGTGAGTACATCCATGCACCTCGCTTGTTTAGACGATGGCACCAGACTCACTCACTTCCATAGGATAACATTGGGGATTGGACTTGAAGTGCATTGATGGGGACAAGATGCATGCCCCCACATATTTCGGTTCCCAGAACTGCATGTGCAGTCTAGTCTTTTGGGTGTGGTTCAGCCCAGAGACACCTGGGATACCTAGAGACTATGACTCATGCTTTGCGTTTTCTGCACCTGCAGCGTGACACTCACCGTGTTCGGATCGGTCTCCAGTAGGCCTGCATCTTTCTTCTGCGCTCAGCTCCTGCAAGAACAAGAACACCATTAGGAACAGCCTTCCTTGCAGCGCTTCTGCCCATCATTCATCGCTCCTTCTGTTCTGCGGGCATCTTCGGCAGTGTCATTCCCATCCCGGCACCCCGCTTCCTAAGGAAAAGGGAAAATAACAGAAAAAAGGCATTAATAAGCATTCTGCAAATCTTCGCTTATTTTTAAATACTGTTCGAGCTTCAAACGCTTACCTGAATCCCAGCCGCTCTGGGGAAACTCTGTCTCCGGAACTTCTCATCCATATGCAAGAGGGAAAAGATACTCCAGGTTATCGTGGAAACATCTAGAGGCGCTGCATACCGCGCTTACTCACCGCATTTGTTCTTCATAACCGGCATCCACGCAGAAAATGTTGCGGCACCTAAAAGACACAGAAAAATAACTCAGTTCAATACAAATATGAAAGGGGTGCATCGCGCATGGCGCTCTCACTCACCTTCAGCGCTACTCATCTCAGCAGCACGCCGTCATCCCCGGACGCCAGCCATCATCTAAGGAAGGAAAGGAACGAAGATAGAGAACTGTTCAAAAGACTCATTATACTTACCTGTCAGACTCTTGCCAGTGAAGTAACTAGGCAGCAATGTGCCTGCATCAATCAACGTGCCCCTGCACTGAAAGCAGGATGGAGAGCAACTTATCCAAGAAAACAAGGTGAGCTGTGGATCAAAGGGAAGGGTTGGACCCCGGGGAAGAAGGGGTTCGAGCACACAGAGACAAGAGGGAGTTAAACACTGCCAATCCTGTGTTTCAGGCCCAGTCTCCAATCGAATAGCCTCTGGGGAAGGGTTCTAGGTCATAAGAGGTCAGAACAGGCTGATTGACCTCCCCGTGGATACCAGGTGAGCGTTACAAGATCATTGGCCTAAGTACATTCGTATTGTACAGAAAGCCGCGTCTAAAATGCCCTGAATAGAATTGACTAAAGCCGCCATTTTAGAAACATCTGCCATTTTGATTCTAACCCCTGCTTTCTGTCCTGAAATGATTAACTGTGTTTTCAGCTGCCACTGAGCAGAGTAACCTTAGAGCCTATGTCAACATCAGGGCTGCCAAGAGCAGAATGTTTGTTCTGTGCAAAGAGACCTTGCAAACAAGATGAACTGCCATTCAAAGTGTTATCTGTGTCTACAGCCTCATCCACATTCACACAATGGCACACAATGCAAAGTAACTAAAACAGTGTGCTTTGGGAGGAATCCTTTGTGCACATCTCTTGGAACAGCACTTACCCTAAAGCTCAGTGAACAAAGAAAAATCCACCCAGCTGACTACAACAAGGTTTGCCAGCATTGTATCTTTAAGGGCAAGACAACATGTCAAAAGTGCAAACCAATATTTTCATATTTGCCATGTGAACTGGGCATCGACCCTATTTTGTAACTTATTAGTTTGGAGATGGGCTGGGCATTGACTGGGACTGGATATAAATAAGGAATGCTTTGTAATGTTCAGTACTCTCTCCTCTCACTGTCAGGGTAATTCATAGAATTTCGCAGAAAAGTGTCGCAAGCGGCTGGCGCAGAGTGTCCGCGTGCGATTGTCTGCGCCAGGCACGTGCGCTAAAACCGATTTCCGCGCACAGCGTATTCATGGATTTTAGGCTCCCAAACCAGCCGTGGCGCAGAGTATCGCAGCGACCCTGCAGCAGCGCCAGTAAGGCCCCCAAGAACGCCCTCGCGCAAGGAAAAGCCATCAAAATCGCTAAATCATCGCAAAGGGCTGCGCTAACCCTGGACCAGTCTACAGGGCTGCCAAACAAGGAACGCAAAGCGGGTAACGTGCATATCAGGGGTACGCGGGAAGTTATACACGCGATTAGCCAGGGTACGTGTATTACAGGGGTACGCGTGAAGTATTACACGCGATTAGCCAGGGCACGTGTATCACAGGGGTACGCAGGAATTATCACACACGATTTGGCTGGGTACGTGTATTACAGGGGTGCGCGGGAATTCTCACATGCGATTTGGCCAGGTACGTGTATTACAGGGGTGCGCGGGAATTATCACACGCGATTTGGCTTGGTACGTGTATTACAGGGGTGCGTTGGAAGTTCTACACGCGATTGGCCAGGGTACGTGTATTACAGGGGTATGTGGGAATTATCACACGCGATTTGGCTGGGTACGTGTATTACAGGGGTACACGGGAAGTTCTACACGCGATTCGGCTGGGTACGTGTATTACAGGGGTGCGCGGGAATTCTCACATGCGATTTGGCCAGGTACGTGTATTACAGGGGTGTGCGGGAATTATCACATGCAATTAGGCTGGGTGGGTCCTCACAGGTGTTCCCTGTACACCCTCCACGGCCCCTGCAGGCAGCCCACAAAACAGGGGACTACCCTGCACACCTGCTCATGTCCCCCTGCACCCCCACCCCCCAGCAGTGCAGGGGCAGCCTCCACCAGGACCCCACTCATGTCCCCTATCACCCCCACCCCCCCGCCACCAGGGGCACCCTCCACCAGGCTCCCATCCATGTCTCCCACCACCCCCACCCCCCAGCAGTGCAGGGGCACCCTCCACCAGGCCCCCACTCATGTATCCCACCACCCCCACCCCCCAGCAGTGCAGGGGCACCCTCCACCAGGCCCCCACCCATGTCCCCTATCACCCCCACCCCCCAGCATCCAGGGGCACCCTCCACCAGGCCCCCACCCATGTCTCCCACCACCCCCACCCTCCGCCACCAGGGGCACCCTCCACCAGGCCCCCATCCATGTCTCCCACCACCCCCAACCCCCAGCCACCAGGGGCACCCTCCACCAGGCCCCCACTCATGTCTACCACCACCCCCACCCCCAGCATCCAGGGGCACCCTCCACCAGGCCCCCACCCATGTCTCCCACCACCCCCACCCCCCAGCATCCAGGGGTACCCTCCACCAGGCCCCCATCCATGTCTCCCACCACCCCCACCCCCCAGCCACCAGGGGCACCCTCCACCAGGCCCCACTCATGTCTCCCACCACCCCCACCCCCCAGCATCCAGGGGCACCCTCCACCAGGCCCCCACCCATGTCTCCCACCACCCCCCAGCCACCAGGGGCACCCTCCACCAGGCCCCCACTCATGTCTCCCACCACCCCCACCCCCCAGCAGTGCAGGGGCAGCCTCCACCAGGCCCCACTCATGTCCCCTATCACCCCCACCCCCCCGCCACCAGGGGCACCCTCCACCAGGCCCCCATCCATGTCTCCCACCACACCCACCCCCCCGCCACCAGGGGCACCCTCCACCAGGCCCCCATCCATGTCTCCCACCACCCCCACCCCCCAGCAGTGCAGGGGCACCCTCCACCAGGCCCCCACTCATGTCTCCCACCACCCCCACCCCCCAGCAGTGCAGGGGCACCCTCCACCAGGCCCCCACTCATGTCTCCCACCACCCCCACCCCCCAGCCACCAGGGGCACCCTCCACCAGGCCCCCACTCATGTCTCCCACCACCCCTACCCCCCAGCAGTGCAGGGGCAGCCTCCACCAGGCCCCCACTCATGTCCCCTATCACCCCCACCCCCCGCCACCAGGGGCACCCTCCACCAGGCCCCCACTCATGTCCCCTATCACCCCCACCCTCCCCCCGCCACCAGGGGCACCCTCCACCAGGCCCCCATCCATGTGTCCCACCACCCCCACCCCCCAGCAGTGCAGGGGCACCCTCCACCAGGCCCCCATCCATGTCTCCCACCACCCCCACCCCCCAGCCACCAGGGGCACCCTCCACCAGACCCCCACTCATGTCTCCCACCACCCCCACCCCCCAGCCACCAGGGGCACCCTCCACCAGGCCCCCACTCATGTCTCCCACCACCCCCACCCCCCAGCCACCAGGGGCACCCTCCACCAGGCCCCCACTCATGTCTCCCACCACCCCCACCCCCCAGCCAGCAGGGGCACCCTCCACCAGGCCCCCACTCATGTCTCCCACCACCCCCACCCCCCGGCCACCAGGGGCACCCTCCACCAGGCCCCCACTCATGTCCCCTATCACCCCCACCCCCCAGCAGTGCAGGGGCACCCTCCACCAGGCCCCCACTCATGTCCCCTATCACCCCCACCCCCCAGCCACCAGGGGCACCCTCCACCAGGCCCCCACTCATGTCCCCTATCAGACCCACCCCCCCGCCACCAGGGGCACCCTCCACCAGGCCCCCATCCATGTCTCCCACCACCCCCACCCCCCAGCAGTGCAGGGGCACCCGTCACCAGGACACCAACTTCCCTGGCACTGAAGCTGGTGCCCCTCTGCCTCCTTGGCCGGGGGTTTCCACTGGTGCCAGATGTTGTAGTGCCCGACATGGCAACCCCAGAGGCAGGAGTGGGTGGGCAACTGGGTCCTGGGGCTGGGCTGTGGGGCGACGGAAAAGCAGTCGGGAGCCTTTGGTTCCAGCAGGGGTGGTCACAGCAACAGCACCCCTGGCTGATGTGCAGGCAGCAAATATCAGGGCACGTGGGCAGCAGGCAGTCAGGCAGCAGCAGATGGCAGGTGGGAGCGTGCTCAGGGCTCTGGGGGGCAGTAATTTGGCCTCCTGGGCAGGAGCGTGGTCTTTCGTGTGTGAACGCGTGGACAGCTTGATACGTAGTGAGTGATTTTGCACGTGAAAATCCCACACGTCTGCGTGTAAATCGATGAAAGGCCCTTAGCGCGTAAACGCGTATGCGTGTCTATGAAGTCACGTGCACGCGTAGGAAAAAGTTGCGTGACACGTCCGAGTGTCAAAGCGTGTTATTGGTGGAAATAGCCCTACACGCAGAAGTGTCAAAGCGTGTAATTGGTGCAAATGGACCTACACGCAGAAGTGTCAAAGCGTGTAATTGGTGCAAATGGACATACACGCAGAAGTGACAAAGCGTGTAATTGGTGCAAATGGACCTACATGCAGAAGTGACAAAGCGTGTAATTGGTGGGAATGGCCCTAGCACGTACACGCCGCGTAAGTGACGCTGTACGTGTGGGCCTGCATATAAGGTACGTGTAGAACACCAATTCCTTGTACTGCTTTTCGTGGAGAGCGAGTGGGTGAATTCTGTACTTCTTGTCGTTTCACACGCGATTTACTTCACAGCGTTTCAAGTTCGTACTCCCTGTTACCTCTGACAGCTTTTTCTATTTTTTCTCTTGTACTGGTTTACCTGGGCCTGTTCCCTCAAACAGTGTTCCCTTCTACTGTTGTCCTGTCTCCTCAGACAGCGTACATATCTTCTTTTGGCGGGGGTGTTGCCAACCAAACGCGCTCATTTTTCACGCTCTTTTACCTGGCAGACGGTGAGTCACGCACGTATCTAACATCTGTGCTTGCCACGTGTGTAGCCTACCCCTTCAGAGGTCATTCTAGGCTGCGTGTGACACGCATACGTTCATTCTTGTGTTACTGGGTGCCACAGCGTAGTGCAGGTTTTTCTTTCTGCACACGTGGTCTAGGAGGGGTTGCGTGCACGTCATCTCCCTTTTTTGGGCCTCCTGTGCGTTGCGTGACCCGTCATCTTTCCCCAGGAGTTACATTCAGCCTTGCTAGAGCACTAGGGTACAATTACCATCTGGTACCCAACCCCTTTGACCCCCAATTGCCCAGGACAATAGTCTACATCCACTCCCATACGCACATTAACATCAGTGCCATGGCTGGGAGGCGAGGATTCCGTAAGGGTGGCAAAGGTGGAAGAGCCACAAGTGGTGGCCGTGGTGGATCCGGTAGGGGACGTGGTCGTAACTTGCAGGGTGAGCCTGTCCCCCCATGTGTGGAGGACCAGTCACGGGCACCCATAATCCCCCCTTCCCCCCCTCCCGTTGAGGCTGATGTGGCTGACACCATCCATGCTCAGCCCTTGTTGGACCAGCCCATTGTGGCACCAGACCTGGCTGACTCCATGGCTGACTTCCAGGTCAGCAGGGCTACGACACGTGCGCTGGTGCACGTTGATGCCATCATGCCACGTGGATCTGGGGCAGCAAGGTCATCTGCTGCACCAAGGAGGCAGGGCGGAGAGGCTGCAGGGGCAGCTGCGGCTCCATCCACCCCAGCCCTCACACACCCAGCCAGGACAGTGTCGGTCCTAGTCCATGCTGCTGACATTCCCCCTGACACCATCACACTAGAGCCAATGCCTGCACCAACTCCCATGCTGAGTGTGCAATCCCACACTCCTGATACAGAGTCCACCAGGGCTCCTGCCCCTAGTGTCCACAGCGGCGCAGGACACTCAGGATCACCACCACCTTCCAAGCGGAAGAGGAAGAGTGCTCGTCCGGCACAGGCTGATGCCCCAGACACGGCTACACAGTCCGGCCCGTCCAGGAAGCCCAGCTTCACGGATGACGAACTGAATGCACTTTTCGAGTATGTGTCCGGACATGACAACGAGATGGTCATTGTTACAGGATCCAAGACCACACCTGCACAACGCCAGGCACACTGGCAGACCGTTGCGGACATCGTAAGTGCCTTTGGAATCGTGAGGCGCACAGCCAATGATTGCTATAAGCGCTGGAATGACCTAAAGCGCAGGGCAAAGAGTAAGCTGGCCTCAAGTCATGCCGCAACTCTAGTGACTGGAGGTGGGTCTCCAGTAGTAGACATGGAACTCACTCCACATGAGTCAGTCGCTGGGACCTACGTCACGGAGGAACAGATCCAAGGCGTGGGAGATCTGGCTGATTACGAGGCATTGTCCGGTGAGTGCACATGCATGTGTGTGTCATCCATGTGCATGGTGTGTGTGTGAGGGCTTCTGTTTGTGTGCCAGGTGAGAGTGTGTGCGCCTGAGTCGTATGGGTCAGCCATGTGCCTCATGCAATACTTCCTGCGCAGCTGCATTTGGCCATAGCAGTATCCCTTCTGCCAACAGTAGACATCTAGCCCAACTGCACGCCAGTTGCCCTTGAAGTGTCACCTTGCCACAACATAGTTGCTTATTTTTCACTGTTCATTCAGTCAGATTGTTTGCATTCCCCCACTTTTACTAGCCATGTCGCTGTCCACTTGTCACATGTCTGACATGGCTACGGTAAAGTGGAGTGACTTTGTTACCTGGATATCATTTGTACACACATGTCCCTGTGCAATTGGACCATTTCAGACTGGCAGTTCCAGGTGAAAAATCTGACCTGTTAGAATTAGAAAAGCAATTACATGCGGGAACTGGACTGAATGAATAGGTGCTGCCCTCCTCTCCATCTTCACTCAATAGCAATGGTACATGCCATCTGTGTGATGGCATGTGTGTTTCACCTGGCAATCACAGGCCAATGTGTGATGCCACTGCCAGGCAGCATGCAGAAAATGTGTTCATCTTCCATCTTGGTGTCATCAGTGTGTGCCATTTGCCTGCACTTCATACGCAGTGAGGGTGCATGCATGGGAGGGTTTTAGTCATGTGGGACATGTGTCAATCAAGTACTGGTTCTCTTTCTTCTCAGCCCTCATTGTGTGCCATGGTGCTAATGCCTGTTTCCATTTCTTTGTTTTCATGTCTTTGCAGGGGAAGACGCACCTGATACTGCTGGGGTTGTGGAGATGGTGCAGACCCAGGAGGGGTCCGAGGGCCGACCAACCACCAGTGAGGGACGTGGTGTGGTGGTGGGGGAGAACCCACAACTGCTGCAGGTCGTGCTCTCAAGGGGTGTCTCTGGCTGCACCTCCCCCGAGCTGTACTCAGGTGTTGATTCGGATGAGACCTACGTGCCGTCGCAGGTGAGTGTTCCAGGGAGGGATTCTGTTCTGTCTCACCCACCTGCACCAGGGTCAGAACCCTCCATGGGGATGTCAGTGTTGGCAGCTACGCCTTTGGTGGTTACGGATGCAGGGTCACACTCCGCGACATCTGATCCTGTTCCTGGGCCAGCAGATCAGAGGGGGAATGCAGTCCTGCAGCCTCAGGCAGTGCCGGCACAGCAAGGCGCAGTTCGCCTTGCCCCAGACAGGTGTGGTGCCCGCCGACGTGGTGGCCGTACGCCACCTGGCAATACCGCATGGGAGCAATCCATTTACGGTATGGCAACCCAACAGGCTGCATCATCCGAGATGATGGCTCAGGCCATGGATAGGGTGGCCACTTCCATTGTCCCCCCAGAAAGGCTGATGGAGCGACTAGAGCAGGCAACCGACTCCATCTGCCAGTCACACAGGGAGGACATGTTGGGGTCCAACAGGGACAGGCGGGCGGCACTGGCGACTCTGCAGGAGGCCATCTCCATTGAGTCCCAGGGCCACAGGGAAGCCCTGAGGCAGGAGCTCCTTCACCTCAGGACGACTCTTGTTGAGCTTGAGGCTTCAACACACCAAAGGACAGAACAGCAGCTGGAGCGTCTCACCCGTACGCTCTCAGCTGAGATGCAGGCAACGAGGGCGGAGGTCCGGGCATCCCGTGAGTTGTTGCATGGGGACCTCCGCACACTCATCCTCCATAACCAGACCTACCACACCCGCATGCTTGCAGCCATGGAGGAGCAGACTAGGGCCTTGCGTGGGCTGCCTCCCATAGTGCAACCACCTCCGGATGCAGCTGCACAGGGTGATAATAGCGACAGCAGTGATACTCCCACAATAGGGTAGCCGTGTGGGCCATGAGCCCATGGAGGTGTTTTATTTTCCCAGGATCCACGCAGGTGGGTTCTGGTGTGCATCCTGTCCTCGGACCTCCTGGGTGGCCTCCCCAACCCCCCCGGGCCCATCAATGGCCATTTTTGATTGTTTCTTATTTTTATTTTTATTTTTATTTATTTTATTCCCTATTTTTTTGGGACGATTTGTTGGCTTCCGTGGTTCCTGTGGGCATACGCTGCATTGTGGCTGGGCACATGCAGGCTTGTAATGTATTTGGTTCAGATGCTTGGGTTTGAGTCACACACACCCCTCCTGCTTCCCGTTTCCATGGGCTTGCAAAGGGTGTGCCCAAGTGACAGTGAATTACACAGTGACGTTGGACTCCCATGAGCTGTGTGGGCAGTCTGTAGTCAATACTGTGTATACATTCCTAGTGCATATTGCTGTTGTGTTGTACACTGCATGTTGCATTGATGTGTAACTCATCTTCTGTGTCTACCTCCCAATTTGCAGGTCCCTTCCTCATGTCTACACAAGGACCTCTAGTCTGGAGATGGGGTCCATGTTGGCAGCAGTGCACCTACAACTCTACATGGCGCCAACACTGCACAGTTGGTAGTGGTGGGAGTGCAGGCATTTCCAGGTGGTGAGACTACTAATATGTAACATTTGTGATGTCATGTTAATGGTAGTACGTGCTCAAGTATGTTGTTGGTCCGGCATTGCTGTGAGCATTTCAGGTGTTGCAGGTTTCTAATAGGGACACTGTCCATAGTGACACTAGTGTCATGTTGTGGGGATTACTTTGTTTACCTGCAAATAGCATGACATGGCACGGTGTGTCGTGTGGCGGTGCTGGGGTTGGGTTGGCTGACATGGCACTGTCCTCTTGTTGCATTTTGCAAGTGGGTATTCTTTTTAGCTGCTTGAATGTGTAACTCCACAAAACTGCATTGGTGGTGTCTGTGTGGGTAGGGATGCACACATTGTGACACTTCCAGGTGAACAATCTCAGGCTGATATGGTATTCACGGTTCATTCTCCAGACATTCTGGATCAGTGTCAGGTTGAGTCATCATTGATTGTCAGATGGAATGTGCCAGGGCAGTGTGCACTCCACAGGGGTGTGATTTCTATGTGAAGTAATTTGCCACTAGCTGTGTACGGGCTGCCTCCCCCCGTGCCCTTTCCCCTCCCATGCGCAGCGGCTGTGCATGTGGTTGGGGATGTGGGGCCACCACCATGTCCACGGCCAGGCCCCGGCGTGTTGCAACGTTGTGCAGGACACATGCTGCCACTATGATCCTGCACACTACTGGGGGAGCGTATAACAGCTGGCCGCCAGAACGGTCAAGGGAGCGAAAGCGTGACTTTAGCACTCCGAATGTGCGCTCCACTATGCCCCGGGTCGTAATGTGGGCTGTGTTATATCTTACCTCGGGTGGCGTGGTGGGGTTCCGAATTGGCGTCATCATGTGGGGGCTGAGAGGGTAGGCACTGTCCCCTGTGGAGGTGGTGATTGGTATCATTGGTGGGGTTGTGACCTTGCTCAGTATCCAACATGCATGCATGTGCAGTGGCATACATACTCACCAAGCAGCCATGTATCGCCATGCCGCTCAGCTTCTAGGTCCCGGCTTAGGGTGGACATTCGGTAAATGAAGCTGTCGTGGGTGGACCCGGGATAGTTGGCATATACTGAGGTGATGATTCCCTTGGCATTACATGCTACCTGCACGTTGATGGAATGCCAGTGCTTGCGGTTCCTATAGATGTGCTCAGATGCCCTGGGGGGACGGAGAGCCACATGGGTGCAGTCGATGGCACCTAGCACTTTGGGGAATCGTGCCACACCGTAAAAATCCAGGGGGGCAGCATGCCTTTCTGCAGGTGTTCTGGGCAGGTATATGTGCCTGCGGACTGATGTGCGTGCAGTGATGATGTTCAAGACCATGTGTAGGCAGCGTGACTGGGTGGCCTGTGACACCCCACCCACTATGGCACTTGTCCGCTGAAATGATCCAGTGGCTAAGAAGTGCAGTACATTGAGGACCTTCTCCAGGGGGCTGAGTGCTTGGGAGCACAGAGTGGGTGATGTGAGGTCATCCTCCCACTCACTCACCAGGTCCAGTATTATGTGTGGTGGAAACCTGTACCTCCCATACACCTGGTCATCAGGCATTCCGAAAAGGCTGGTTCTGCGTGTGAATATTCTGGCCCTGACTATCCTCCTCCTCCTCCTTTGGTAGCCCACTGCCACTGCTGCTAGGAACGGTATGTTCATCCTGGCGTCTGAGCTTGTTATTGTTAAAGTGCGCAAATTTATGCTTTGCGCGTGTTCTAGGCGAGCGTGTGACCCGCGCACCCCTGGAATCCAGTTCCCAGTCCAATAGCGTGTGGAAATTCCCACACACCACGGGATACAGGTGCGCTGACGTACTTGCGTGTGTAAGTGCCCGCGCACCCATGAAATACACGTACATAGGCCAATCGCGTGTACGCGCACTTTTGTCCAATTACACGCTGACGTGCAGTATTTCCACGTGTGCTCCGTCATCACGTGCTGAGTGGGGAACACCCGTGCGGGTCACGTCACAGACGCGCTTACGCGCTGAGGGACTCTGGTCCAATAGATTCGCGTATGCGTGCGGACGCGCTTACGTGCTAAGGGCCTTTCCTCGGATTTCACGCTGACGTGCAGGATTTTCACGTGCCAAATCACTCCGTATCAAGCTGGCCATGCGAAAACACACGGAAGACCACGCTCCTGCCCAGAAGGCCGAGTTACTGCCCCCCAGTGCCCCGAGCAGCCTCCCACGTGCCATCTGCTGCTGCCTGCCTGCCTGCCTGCTGCCACCGTGCCCTGCCATTTGGTGCCTGCACATCAACCATCTGCAGGGGTCCAGTTGCTGTGTCCACCCCTGCTGGAACTGAAGACTCCTGACTGGGATTACATCGCTCCACAGCCCAGCCCCAGGACCCAGTTGCCCACCCACACCTGCCTCTGGGGTTGCCATGTCGGGCACTTCCACATCTGGCACCAGTGGCAACCCCAGGCCAGAGGAGCAGAGGGGCACCAGCTTCACTGCCACCGAAGTTGGTGTCCTGGTGGAGCATGTCCTGGGGCAGTATGATGCCCTCTTTGGATCGTCCCGCGCCAGCAAGGAAGGACGGGAGAGGATCTGGGCCGACTGTGTGGTTGCCATCAACGCGGAGGGGGTGGCAACCCGCAACGTCCTGAAGATCAAGAAGCGCTGGGAGGACTTGAGGTCCAGGACCGTTGTGAAGGCCCGGCGCCTCGTGGAGGGGGGCCGGGCCGCATGAGTTCCATCCAGATGAGGGTCCTGGAACGCGTACGCCCAGCGCTCCACGCCCAGATCCTTGAGAGGGAGGCCCGTCTGGAGTTGAGCGGTAAGTGTCCAAGCATTACTGTGTGAGACAGGGCATGTTGCGGTGTGCTGGTTCTATGATACTTGCCTGTATGTGTGCCATAGGCCATGTATGCATGTATGTGTGCAGGGACATCATAGTAATGCATGTGCGACCAGTGATGTGTGACCCACATGGTTGTTGCATGTGTTCAAATGCCGCATGGGGAGCCCTATGCAGATTTTGAACATGAGAGCATGCCAGTCTCTGTACCTGAACATGGGTGGGGGTGAGGGATGGGTGCTGATGCCAGGTACATATATGGTAGCCATGTCTGTGTGCCTGACCTGCGTGTCTGTGACTTGTGCATGCCATGGATGCATGACACATGTGTGTGACAATGCACAGATTCAGTGAAGCAGCCAAATTACCCTTGTATCCGCTGTGTTTGGTGTGTTTGGGGCCAGATGGATGTGACTGAGGTGAAGTGTGTGCATGTGATAGGCATGAGCCATGATGCATGTGAGTTACATATCATTGAATGTTTCAAGAGTCCATTGGACATGCATGGAAATGTCCATGGCATGCACCATGCCTGTTACTGTGTGTGTTTTGCCTGGACTGACCCATGTGTTGTGGAGGGACATGATGGAAGTGTACTTTGACAGTGGTGCTCATCTGCTATTGCTTCCTGTCTAGGGGACCATTGTACAGTACCCTGATGCTTGTGTTCTTTGTCTCCCTCTACGCAGCGGCTAGTGAAGAAGAGGGCGGAGATGGCGCTGTGGAGCAAGGCGGCGGGGATGCCCCCACGGCTGCAGCGGAAGGGGTGGGTGAGCCCCCACAGGGGCCTGCTACGGTGGGAGACGGTGAGGAGCCATCCAGGTTGGTGGTTTGCACAGAGGAGGAGGAGGCCGCCACTGGGGCACACATGGGGCCTGGTGGGGGCATCCCTGCTGGTGCAAGTGGTGCAGTCCAGGGCCAGGGGCAGGAGGCAGCACAGGTCACCGTGGAGGGGCCTCTGCATGCCGCTGTCCCTGACCCTGTGAGTGCACCACCATGCACCAGCAGGGATGCCCCGTCCCAGGCCCGTCCGCAGGTAGAGGGGATGTCCATGTCACCTGACTCCCCTCCACCTGCGGACGTGGGAACCCCTGGCCGTGTGGAGAAGGTCCTGATTGGGGTCGCAATGCGCACGGCTGTGATTCGTGATGCCGTGCATGCGTCCCGGGAGGAGCACGCACGTCATCACGAAGTGCACCGTGCCGACGTGGCCCAATTGGGATCGGCCATGTTCGGGGGTTTGCTGCATGTGTTGGCCAATCTGGCGGCCCTCTCCTCCTCTGTGCAGGCTATACACCAGTCGTTCTCCTTGCCGTCTTCCGGCCCAGATGACACCAGGGCCCCCTGTGGACCTGCCCCGACCAATGCAGCCAGCTCGGTGGGGATCCCATCCCTGCCACAGTTGGGAGTCGGAGGTCCAGCAGGGGTGGACAACACAGCAACTGGACCCCAGCAGATGGAAGATGTGATAGCATCATCGGGCAGGGCACGTGCACGACGGCGTCGGTGGTTTCCATCAGCCTGGATGCCGTCGTGCATGCAGAGGCAGTGGCGTCGGAGGCAGCAGCAGGCTCGACGTGGGAGGCATCATGGCTCGGGGCCATCAAGATCAGAGGGGCAGGCATCGGCCGGAGGGCAGGGCAACCCTGGGATGGTGGTGTCTTCCGTGTGGGAGCAGTTGGTCCAGCGGATAGGTGCGGAGCGGCAGCGGGCGGAAGAGGAGCGGTTCACCATGGTCAGGGCGGAGTTCTCCATGCGTCGGGCGTTGAGGCGGGCTGAGTGCCTCGAGGAAGCTCGCAGGGAGTTTGAGCTGAACATGGGGTTATCCCTGCGAGACCTCGGGGCCAGGACAGAGTCCCGCCTCCAGGACATCGACATGGAGTTCGATGATGCCCTGGCCAGCAACATCACCGAGTGAGCCGCAGGACTTGCCCGCTGCCTTTGTATATAGCTATTTAGTTAGTTAGTGTTAGGTTTCCTTTATTCATTTTTATTTTTTTGGACCGCTCGGACAATGGCCACTTTTTTGTAGATATTTTTTTCATTAGGTAGTAGTAGGTTTCATTTATGGTGTTGGGCTCATGGACCCTGGAATATTCGTGTATATAGTTTGCTTTTTAAAGAAACATTTTTTTTATTGATTATTGGGTTCACCATGAGGAAATGGTTTTTCATTATTTTCCTTCCACATGACATTGCTTTGGACAACATTTGTGTTTGGATTACTTTTTTTTTTTTTATTTTTACATTTGTTCTCGGACATGGACCATTTATTTTGTTATCCCCATTGTTGTATGTTTGATTTGTTTACTTATTTTTCATCTTTAATACATGTTTTTTTAACTTTCACTTGTGGTATTTTCTCATTGGTTTCATACATGTCATGATATGGGTTTTGACATTCACTTGCACCCGTTGTGTATGTGTGTGTGACGGACATGTGTTCATTTACATACTTGCCATTGGGGTTGTATCATGTAATTGCATTCACTATGTGGGTGGATGCAATCCTTGCCTGGGTGTTTGTGCTGGGTATGCTGCCCATTACTGCCATGATTGAGTATCGTCAGGACCTGGGGGCAGGGGGACATGTGTGGGTGCCTGCTGGAGGATGCCCCTGCACTGCTGGGGGGTGGGGGTGGTGGGAGACATGGGTGGGGCCTGGTGGAGGGTGCCCCTGGATGGTGGGGGGTGGGGGTGGTGGGAGACATGAGTGGGGGCCTGGTGGAGGCTGCCCCTGGTGACTGGGGGGGTGGGGGTGGTGGGAGACATGAGTGGGGGCCTGGTGGAGGGTGCCCCTGGTGGCAGGGGGGGTGGGGGTGGTGGGGGACATGAGTGGGGGCCTGGTGGGGGCTGCCCCTGGTGACTGGGGGTGGGGGTGGTGGGAGACATGAGTGGGGGCCTGGTGGAGGGTGCCCCTGGTGACTGGAGGGGTGGGGGTGGTGGGAGACATGAGTGGGGACCTGGTGGAGGGTGCCCCTGGATGGTGGGGGGTGGGGGTGGTGGGAGACATGAGTGGGGGCCTGGTGGAGGCTGCCCCTGGTGACTGGGGGGGTGGGGGTGGTGGGAGACATGAGTGGGGGCCTGGTGGAGGGTGCCCCTGGTGGCGGGGGGGTGGGGGTGGTGGGGGACATGAGTGGGGGCCTGGTGGGGGCTGCCCCTGGTGACTGGGGGGGTGGGGTGGTGGGAGACACGAGTGAGGGCCTGGTGGAGGGTGCCCATGGTGGCAGGGGGTGGGGGTGGTGGGAGACATGAGTGGGGGCCTGGTGGAGGCTTCCCCTGGATGGTGGGGGGTGGGGGTGGTGGGAGAAATGAGTGGGGGCCTGGTGGAGGGTGCCCCTGGTGGCGGGGGGGTGGGGGTGATAGGGGAAATGAGTGGGTGCCTGGTGGAGGCTGCCCCTGCACTGCTGGGGGGTGGGGGTGGTGGGAGATATGAGGTGGGCCTGGTGGAGGCTGCCCCTGCACTGCTGGGGGGTGGGGGTGGTGGGAGACATGGGTGGGGGCCTGGTGGAGGCTGCCCCTGCACTGCTGGGGGGTGGGGGTGGTGAGAGACATGAGTGGGGGCCTGGTCGAGGGTGCCCCTGGTGACTGGGGGGTGGGGGTGGTGGGAGACATGAGTGGGGGCCTGGTGGAGGGTGCCCCTGGTGACTGGGGGGGTGGGGGTGATAGGGGACATGAGTGGGTACCTGGTGGAGCCTGCCCCTGCACTGCTGGGGGGTGGGGGTGGTGGGAGACATGAGTGGGGGCCTGGTGGAGGGTGCCCCTGGATGGTGGGGGGTGGGGGTGGTGGGAGACATGAGTGGGGGCCTGGTGGAGGGTGCCCATGGTGGCAGGGGGGTGGGGGTGGTGGGAGACATGAGTGGGGGCCTGGTGGAGGCTGCCCCTGCACTGCTGGGTGGTGGGGGTGGTGGGAGACATGAGTGGGGGCCTGGTGGAGGCTGCCCCTGCACTGCTGGGGGGTGGGGGTGGTGGGAGACATGGGTGGGGGCCTGGTGGAGGGTGCCCCTGCACTGCTGGGGGGTGGGGGTGGTGGGAGACATGAGTGGGGGCCTGGTGGAGGGTGCCCCTGGTGACTGGGGGGGTGGGGGTGATAGGGGGCATGAGTGGGTGCCTGGTGGAGCCTGCCCCTGCACTGCTGGGGGGTGGGGGTGGTGGGAGACATGAGTGGGGGCCTGGTGGAGGGTGCCCCTGGATGGTGGGGGGTGGGGGTGGTGGGAGACATGAGTGGGGGCCTGGTGGAGGGTGCCCATGGTGGTAGGGGGGTGGGGGTGGTGGGAGACATGAGTGGGTGCCTGGTGGAGCCTGCCCCTGCACTGCTGGGGGGTGGGGGTGGTGGGAGACATGAGTGGGGGCCTGGTGGAGGGTGCCCCTGGATGGTGGGGGGTGGGGGTGGTGGGAGACATGAGTGGGGGCCTGGTGGAAGCTGCCCCTGGTGACTGGGGGTGTGGGGGTGGTGGGAGACATGAGTGGGGGCCTGGTGGAGGGTGCCCCTGGTGGCGGGGGGTGGGGGTGATAGGGGACATGAGTGGGTGCCTGGTGGAGGCTGCCCCTGCACTGCTGGGGGCTGGGGGTGGTGGGAGACATGAGTGGGGGCCTGGTGGAGGCTGCCCCTGCACTGCTGGGGGGTGGGGGTGGTGGGAGACATGGGTGGGGGCCTGGTGGAGGCTGCCCCTGCACTGCTGGGGGGTGGGGGTGGTGGGAGACATGAGTGGGGGCCTGGTGGAGGGTGCCCCTGGTGACTGGGGGGGTGGGGGTGGTGGGAGACATGACTGGGGGCCTGGTGGAGGGTGCCCCTGGTGACTGGGGGGGGTGGGGGTGATTGGGGACATGAGTGGGTGCCTGGTGGAGCCTGCCCCTGCACTGCTGGGGGTTGGGGTGGTGGGAGACATGAGTGGGGGCCTGGTGGAGGGTGCCCCTGGATGGTGGGGGGTGGGGGTGGTGGGAGACATGAGTGGGGGCCTGGTGGAGGGTGCCCATGGTGGCAGGGGGGTGAGGTTGGTGGGAGACATGAGTAGGGGCCTGGTGGAGGGTGCCCATGGTGGCAGGGGGGTGGGGGTGGTGGGAGACATGAGTGGGGGCCTGGTGGAGGCTGCCCCTGGATGGTGGGGGGTGGGGGTGGTGGGAGACATGAGTGGGGGCCTGGTGGAGGGTGCCCCTGGTGGCGGGGGGTGGGGGTGATAGGGGACATGAGTGGGTGCCTGGTGGAGGCTGCCCCTGCACTGCTGGGGGTTGGGGGTGGTGGGAGACATGAGTGGGGGCCTGGTAGAGGCTGCCCCTGCACTGCTGGGGGGTGGGGGTGGTTGGAGACATGGGTGGGGGCCTGGTGGAGGGTGCCCCTGCACTGCTGGGGTGTGGGGGTGGTGGGAGACATGAGTGGGGGCCTGGTGGAGGGTGCCCCTGGTGACTGGGGTGGTGGGGTGGTGGGAGACATGAGTGGGGGCCTGGTGGAGGGTGCCCCTGGTGACTGGGGGGTGGGGGTGATAGGGGACATGAGTGGGTGCCTGGTGGAGCCTGCCCCTGCACTGCTGGGGGGTGAGGGTGGTGAGAGACATGAGTGGGGGCCTGGTGGAGGGTGCCCCTGGATGGTGGGGGGTGGGGGTGGTGGGAGACATGAGTGGGGGCCTGGTGGAGGGTGCCCATGGTGGCAGGGGGGTGGCGGTGGTGGGAGACATGAGTGGGGGCCTGGTGGAGGCTGCCCCTGCACTGCTGGGGGGTGGGGGTGGTGGGAGACATGAGTGGGGGCCTGGTGGAGGCTGCCCCTGCACTGCTGGGGGGTGAGGGTGGTGGGAGACATGGGTGGGGGCCTGGTGGAGGGTGCCCCTGCACTGCTGGGGGGTGGGGGTGGTGGGAGACATGAGTGGGGGCCTGGTGGAGGGTGCCCCTGGTGACTGGGGGGGTGGGGGTGGTGGGAGACATGAGTGGGGGCCTGGTGGAGGGTGCCCCTGGTGACTGGGGGGGTGGGGGTGATAGGGGACATGAGTGGGTGCCTGGTGGAGCCTGCCCCTGCACTGCTGGGGGTTGGGGGTGGTGGGAGACATGAGTGGGGGCCTGGTGGAGGGTGCCCCTGGATGGTGGGGGGTGGGGGTGGTGGGAGACATGAGTGGGGGCCTGGTGGAGGGTGCCCATGGTGGCAGGGGGGTGGGGGTGGTGGGAGACATGAGTGGGGGCCTGGTGGAGGCTGCCCCTGCACTGCTGGGGGGTGGGGGTGGTGGGAGACATGAGTGGGGGCCTGGTGGAGGCTGCCCCTGCACTGCTGGGGGGTGGGGGTGGTGGGAGACATGGGTGGGGGCCTGGTGGAGGGTGCCCCTGCACTGCTGGGGGGTGGGGGTGGTGGGAGACATGAGTGGGGGCCTGGTGGAGGGTGCCCCTGGTGACTGGGGGGGTGGGGGTGGTGGGAGACATGAGTGGGGGCCTGGTGGAGGGTGCCCCTGGTGACTGGGGGGGTGGGGGTGATAGGGGGCATGAGTGGGTGCCTGGTGGAGCCTGCCCCTGCACTGCTGGGGGGTGGGGGTGGTGGGAGACATGAGTGGGGGCCTGGTGGAGGGTGCCCCTGGATGGTGGGGGGTGGGGGTGGTGGGAGACATGAGTGGGGGCCTGGTGGAGGGTGCCCATGGTGGTAGGGGGGTGGGGGTGGTGGGAGACATGAGTGGGTGCCTGGTGGAGCCTGCCCCTGCACTGCTGGGGGGTGGGGGTGGTGGGAGACATGAGTGGGGGCCTGGTGGAGGGTGCCCCTGGATGGTGGGGGGTGGGGGTGGTGGGAGACATGAGTGGGGGCCTGGTGGAGGCTGCCCCTGGTGACTGGGGGTGTGGGGGTGGTGGGAGACATGAGTGGGGGCCTGGTGGAGGGTGCCCCTGGTGGCGGGGGGTGGGGGTGATAGGGGACATGAGTGGGTGCCTGGTGGAGGCTGCCCCTGCACTGCTGGGGGCTGGGGGTGGTGGGAGACATGAGTGGGGGCCTGGTGGAGGCTGCCCCTGCACTGCTGGGGGGTGGGGGTGGTGGGAGACATGGGTGGGGGCCTGGTGGAGGCTGCCCCTGCACTGCTGGGGGGTGGGGGTGGTGGGAGACATGAGTGGGGGCCTGGTGGAGGGTGCCCCTGGTGACTGGGGGGGTGGGGGTGGTGGGAGACATGACTGGGGGCCTGGTGGAGGGTGCCCCTGGTGACTGGGGGGGGTGGGGGTGATTGGGGACATGAGTGGGTGCCTGGTGGAGCCTGCCCCTGCACTGCTGGGGGTTGGGGTGGTGGGAGACATGAGTGGGGGCCTGGTGGAGGGTGCCCCTGGATGGTGGGGGGTGGGGGTGGTGGGAGACATGAGTGGGGGCCTGGTGGAGGGTGCCCATGGTGGCAGGGGGTGGGGGTGGTGGGAGACATGAGTGGGGGCCTGGTGGAGGGTGCCCATGGTGGCAGGGGGGTGGGGGTGGTGGGAGACATGAGTGGGGGCCTGGTGGAGGCTGCCCCTGGATGGTGGGGGGTGGGGGTGGTGGGAGACATGAGTGGGGGCCTGGTGGAGGGTGCCCCTGGTGGCGGGGGGTGGGGGTGATAGGGGACATGAGTGGGTGCCTGGTGGAGGCTGCCCCTGCACTGCTGGGGGTTGGGGGTGGTGGGAGACATGAGTGGGGGCCTGGTAGAGGCTGCCCCTGCACTGCTGGGGGGTGGGGGTGGTTGGAGACATGGGTGGGGGCCTGGTGGAGGGTGCCCCTGCACTGCTGGGGTGTGGGGGTGGTGGGAGACATGAGTGGGGGCCTGGTGGAGGGTGCCCCTGGTGACTGGGGTGGTGGGGTGGTGGGAGATATGAGTGGGGGCCTGGTGGAGGGTGCCCCTGGTGACTGGGGGGTGGGGGTGATAGGGGACATGAGTGGGTGCCTGGTGGAGCCTGCCCCTGCACTGCTGGGGGGTGAGGGTGGTGAGAGACATGAGTGGGGGCCTGGTGGAGGGTGCCCCTGGATGGTGGGGGGTGGGGGTGGTGGGAGACATGAGTGGGGGCCTGGTGGAGGGTGCCCATGGTGGCAGGGGGGTGGCGGTGGTGGGAGACATGAGTGGGGGCCTGGTGGAGGCTGCCCCTGCACTGCTGGGGGGTGGGGGTGGTGGGAGACATGAGTGGGGGCCTGGTGGAGGGTGCCCCTGCACTGCTGGGAGACATGGGTGGGGGCCTGGTGGAGGGTGCCCCTGCACTGCTGGGGGGTGGGGGTGGTGGGAGACATGAGTGGGGGCCTGGTGGAGGGTGCCCCTGGTGACTGGGGGGGTGGGGGTGGTGGGAGACATGAGTGGGGGCCTGGTGGAGGGTGCCCCTGGTGACTGGGGGGTGGGGGTGATAGGGGACATGAGTGGGTGCCTGGTGGAGCCTGCCCCTGCACTGCTGGGGGTGTGGGGGTGGTGGGAGACATGAGTGGGGGCCTGGTGGAGGGTGCCCCTGGATGGTGGGGGGTGGGGGTGGTGGGAGACATGAGTGGGGGCCTGGTGGAGGGTGCCCATGGTGGCAGGGGGGTGGGGGTGGTGGGAGACATGAGTGGGGGCCTGGTGGAGGCTGCCCCTGCACTGCTGGGGGGTGGGGGTGGTGGGAGACATGAGTGGGGGCCTGGTGGAGGCTGCCCCTGCACTGCTGGGGGGTGGGGGTGGTGGGAGACATGGGTGGGGCCTGGTGGAGGGTGCCCCTGCACTGCTGGGGGGTGGGGGTGGTGGGAGACATGAGTGGGGGCCTGGTGGAGGGTGCCCCTGGTGACTGGGGGGGTGGGGGTGGTGGGAGACATGAGTGGGGGCCTGGTGGAGGGTTCCCCTGGTGACTGGGGGGGTGGGGGTGATAGGGGACATGAGTGGGTGCCTGGTGGAGCCTGCCCCTGCACTGCTGGGGGGTGGGGGTGATGGTAGACATGAGTGGGGGCCTGGTGGCGGGTGCCCCTGGATGCTGGGGGGTGGGGCGGTGGTAGACATGAGTGGAGGCCTGTGGAGGCTGCCCCTGCACTGCTGGGGGGTGGGGGTGGTGGGAGACATGGGTGGGGGCCTGGTGGAGGCTGCCCCTGCACTGCTGGGGGGTGGGGGTGGTGGGAGACATGAGTGGGGGCCTGGTGGAGGCTGCCCCTGCACTGCTGGGGGGTGGGGGTGGTGGGAGACATGAGTGGGGGCCTGGTGGAGGGTGCCCCTGGATGGTGGGGGTGGGGGTGGTGGGAGACATGAGCAGGTGTGCAGGGTAGTCCCCTGTTTTGTGGGCTGCCTGCAGGGGCCGTCGAGGGTGTACAGGGAACACCTGTGAGGACCCACCCAGCCTAATCGCGTGTGTAACTTCCCACGCACCCCTGTAATACACGTACCAAGCCAAATCGCGTGTGATAATTCCCGCGCACCCCTGAAATACACGCGCCCAGGCTATTCGCGTGTGGAAATTCCCGCGCACCCCTGAAATACACGTACCCTGCTGTAATCACGTGTGGGACTTCCCGCGCACCCCTGAAATACACGCGCCCAGGCTATTCGCGTGTGGAACTTCCCGCGCACCCCTGAAATACACGTACCCTGCTGTAATCGCGTGTGTGACTTCCCGCGCACCCCTGAAATACACGCGCCCAGGCTATTCGCGTGTGGAACTTCCCGTGCACCCCTGAAATACACGCGCCCAGGCTATTCGCGTGTGGAACTTCCCGCGCACCCCTGAAATACACGCGCCCAGGCTATTCACGTGTGGAACTTCCCGCGCACCCCTGAAATACACGTACCCTGCTGTAATCGCGTGTGGGACTTCCCGCGCACCCCTGAAATACACACGCCCAGGCTATTCGCATGTGGGACTTCCCGCGCACCCCTGAAATACACGTGCCCAGGCTATTCGCGTGTGGAACTTCCCGCGCACCCCTGAAATACACGTACCCTGCTGTAATCGCGTGTGGGACTTCCCGCGCACCCCTGAAATACACGTACCCTGATGGAATCGCGTGTGGAACTTCCCGCGCACCCCTGAAATACACCTACCCTGATGGAATCGCGTGTGGAACTTCCCGCGCACCCCTGAAATCCACGTACCCGGCCAAATCGCGTGTGAGACTTCCCGCGCACCCCGGTATACACGCACACGTATTTTTTGTCAGCGTGTCCGTGTTTGTGGGTACCCCTTTGCACGTCATTTGTCCTGGAGGGCCACAGTATAGGACATTCATCATGGCAGTATATGGGTGCTATTTGTTGGCGCACCTTTTGGCGCACATTTCTTACAGCCGCAGAGACGCTACCGCCTGCTTTCTTGTGGCGGTCGTGTTTGTGCCTGTGCGCTGGTTTGAGCGTGCGCTTTTTGCCCTATTCTATTCCATGAATACGTGTTGTAGGCGAGCGTGTGGGCGTTCCGCGCACTTGTGCCCTGTACTTCCCCCGTGACGCCCACGTTTTTGCAAGTTGTTCCCCATTCCGAGTGTTACGCCCGTGTTCCGCCTACTTTTGTTGCGTGCGCCGCGCTATGTGCGAATTTCGCTGTGGCCTGTGCGATTTTCGCTGTGACCTGGCGCACGCTGTTCGATGGCCTGTGCGCCAACGTGCGCAGCGCACTTTTTATCGCACATCCGCTGGTTTTCTCGCGCACGGACTTCCATGAATCGACGTGCGCTGCTTTTCGTGCGATTTTCGCACTTGCACTGCGATTTTCGGTATTCCACTGCGATTCGCACGTTTTTGCCCACTTGCGCCGCGCTAATTATTCCATGAATCGGCCTGTGTGTCTGCTGGCACACACTATGAGGCACTTGAGAGCCAGATAGCTATCTGCTTTCATATTTGTATCTGTACAGAATAAGAGTTATGTTTATAACTTTGACTTCGTGACTGGTGAATTCATTTTTGGTGGTACTAAGCCTCGATATTCCTTGCTGATCTATCATGGCTGCCGGCTTTTGTATTTGTTGCAGTTTCCTTAGTAGGTAGTCTGGCATTCTAAGGTATTTGCTGTTACCATAATCTATCCTGCACATAATGAGGGATATGATTGCCAGTGTTGTGTGCGTAAATGAGAGTAATGGTAGAATTGTTTTAATCGTTTGTAGGTTGAAGAAGCACTTCTGGATTATCATATTAACTTGTGGTTCTAGTGTTAACTCTTTGTCCATGATGATTCCAAGGTTTTCTACAGCTGCAGATGGTGTCTGTGGGTTTCCTAGTTCTTTGGTCCATGGGATCCGCTGATTGGTTCTTCTGTATTTTGGTGTAATCATGATTACATTTTGTATGGGTTAATTTTGAGTTACTTGATGATCATCCATTGGTAGAGCTCCTTGAGACACTCTATTAGGGGTGCATTCATTTCCTGTATGTCACTGTATTTGAAGATGATTTGTGTATCATCTGCGTAGTTGTAGCATGTTAATCTGTGTTCTTTGATGAGGTCGATTAGTGGAGTCATGTAGATGTTGAAGAGTAGCAGTGATAGCGATGAGCCTTGGGGTACTCCGCAGGTGGGGTCCCGTGGTGTGGATTGGAAACGTTTTAATCAAACAGTTTCTTTCTTCCTGAGAGGAAAGATTTGATCCAGAGCAGCACTGTGTCAGTGAGCCCTATTTATTCAATTTTTTTATTAGATTGCTGTGGTTGACTGTGTCAAAGGAGCTGAGATATCCAGTAATGTCAGTGTTGATTTGGTGTTGGAGTCTGTGTTCATCTTTAGATCTTCCCATATTGAGACTAGTGCTGTCTCCATTCCTTTCAAGGGTCTGAAGGCTACTTGTGCCGTGTCCATTAGATGGTTATTTTCAACGATGGGCTCCAGTAGTTGTCCATAGACGTAGGTTTCTAGTAGTTTTGCCTCATATGGGATGTTCGAGATTGGTCTATAGTTTGAGAGGTCTTCCACATCGACCATTGTGTCTTTGAGAAGAGGTTTGTTGTAGGCCGTTTTGAATGCTCGTGTTACTCTCCCTGTTATAAGTGCTTGATTGAAGAGATTTACATAGTACTGATTGTTTATTTATAGATGTCTGGAAAGCTGGGTCCATTGGGCAGCCAGCCTTATTACTCTTTTTAACCAGGATTAGTAGTATTTCTCTTGACATCTGTTGAAAGCAGCACCATTTGTTTCGTGGACCAGTGGCTGGTGGTAGCTGGTGCATTGTTTGGTCAATTGGTCTGTTTTTTATGACCCATTGTATGTTTGTGATTTTGTTCTTGAAGTGATCTGCAAGATCGTTGCATAGCTTTTGGGAGGGTACTGGTTAGTTGTTGCATATGGGTCGGTGACTTTTCTGATCCGTTCATCATAGTGCTTCTTTATTGTTTTAAGAATTTTGGATTTGTATGATCGAATTTGTAGTTGGTATTTTACTCTTTTGTCTTGGTCGTAATTTTTCCTCTAATTATGTTCTCGTTTACGGTTACTTCTTTTCCCTGCTTTCAGGTGGGTGGCTTGACCATCTAGCCACTGTTTTTCTTTCTTGATGGGATGAGGCGTGTTGCTGGGCAGATGGCATCTATTGTTTCTGCAATCCACTTCTGTATCACTTTTGCTTTTCATCTATGCCTGTTGCATCCGATGATATGGCTGTTGGCATTGTGGTTTCTAGTTCTTCTAAGGTACTGTTCCTGATGGTTTTCCAGTTTCATTTCCAAATTCGTGGGTATTTCTGCAGATTTTTGGATGGGTTTGATAGTATTTGGATCACAAAAGGGATGATGAGGTTGTCGCTTCATAGTGTTTGAATGTGTGGTTCTGTTATGATCAGGTATTCTATGGCAAATATTGCATCTATGGTGTGTCCTGCTGTGTGTTTGGCTCCTTTCACCATCTGGTGAAGGTTCATAGTCTCCAGTTGCTTGAATATGTTTTTTTTTCGAGTTGGGGTTCCCTTCTCCAAACCATATGTTGAAGTCCCAGAGAATGATCATATGATCATGTTTGATGCCTAGACTAGTGACTGATTCTATGAAGGTGTCTGTGAAGGCAGCATCATAGGTTGGATCACTGTAGACAAGTGTGAATGTAAGGTTTGATTGTAGGCCTGTGGTAAGGTGGAGGATGAGGGATTAGCAATTCTGGATGTTTAAAGGCTCTGCTGTTTTAATTTGTAGGTTTTCTTTGTAGGCTACTGCGAGTCCTCCTCCTCTTTTTCCTTTTCTGTTTGCCTGTTTACATTCAAAGTTATCACATAGTCAGCTGTGTAGTATGACTTTGTAGTTTTTAGCTAGCCAGGTTTCTGCGATGAATACAATGTCAATTTCCCCGTCGCAGAGTAGGTCATAGATCTCGGTTGCGTTTTTGGGCATAGATCTGGCGTTGATTAGATTGCAGTGCAGTTTTCTTTGTAGTCAATTGATTTGTTCTGATTTGCATCTTTGAGTGGTTTTGTTGGTGATTCTCCTCATCATCTTTGGGTTGTTGAGGGTGTTCAGTTATTCTTGTTTCATTATTGAATAGGACGATTAGGTTTCTAATTGGGTTCATGGCCATGTCAGGCTCCTCTTCAGGATTCAGGATGTTGTTGGTGGTTCTCTTGTGGTTTGGTGATGTATGGAGTGAGGGTGCAGCTTCTCATTCTTCCAGTTGTTTCTACCTTTTTCTTATGGGGTCCTAGTATCCTGCTGTCTTGTATGGGCATCTGTTCTGTTGTTGCGAGGCATGGTGTAAGGTAGAGTGATTTTAGTCTTGTTTTTCGGGTGGCCCTTATTCCTGTGATGGTCTTGGCTGTGCATTCTGATGATGTTCTGGAGTTTGACGGGGTAGGGGTCTGCTGTGGTTCCCTTTTGGGTTTTCTTTCTTATTGTTTTCTCTCACTGCGACTGTTTCTCTGACATGGCATTGTCTGGCCTTCTGGTATTTTTCAAATTGCTTCACTGTTGCGAGTGGCTTCCTGTGATCTGGGCTATTTGGAGTTACAGGGGCATAAGCCCTCCAGTGTTAATTGTTCTGTGTTTTCTGTCTGTCTTGTGGTTGTCTGCCTTGTTGGTTTTTGGGTTGGGTTCCTTTCACTGGTGGTTTCCTAATGTGTTTTCTTTCAGTGGGTAAATTAGGGGGTTCTGGGAGTGGCTGAGTCAGGTCAGTGGTAGGCTGTGGTCTCACGCTGTGTGCGGCCTTGGTTGGGCTCCTAGATTCTCCCCTTGGAATAGTTTTACCAACTAGTCTGATTCTGGGTTCTGTCTTACTTATGGTTGATGAGGTTTCTGGCGAGGTTGCCTACCTTTTTATTATTGTTGAAAGTTTGCTTTTTGCCTTTTGCCTGGGTTTGAAATATGGCTAACTAACGCAGTTGGTCTAGATTCAAAACACAATTCGCCTGAGTGTGAGATATGGCTAGCCCACACAATCCGCTCAGGTGTGAGACACCTAATTGACACTATTCACCCACATGTGAGAAATGGCTGACTAACACAGTTGGTCTGACATAAAATAGGGCTGGAGCACAATACACCTAAGTCTGAGACAGGGCTAGCCAACACAGCTGGGCCAAAATCAAATTGGGGTAGAACCCAGTTAGTCTAAGTGTGCGATATGACTAACCAGCACAATTCAGCTAAATGTAGTAACACATCTGTATAGAGGGAGAATGGCCTAAAATGAGGGCATAACTGTAAATGTAGTAAGACTTAAAACTCATGGTTTACAAAGCAATCAGTCTAAATGCGAGATATGGCTAAGTAAACACAGTCAGGCTAAAAGTGACACATGGCTAACTACACACAGTCAGGCTAAATGCGAGATATGGCTAACTAAACAAAGTCAGGCTAAATGTGAGATATGGCTAACTACACACAGTCAGGCTAAATGTGAGATATGGCTAACTAAACACAGTCAGGCTAAATGTGAGATATGGCTAAGTAAATAGAGTCAGGCTAAATATAACATGAGTTGATATACAAATATAAGATAACATGGCATCACATATACTCATTTGCTCAGACTATGTGCCAGGCATTGCTGAACAAAAATGAGATGGTGAATAATATAAGTAAAACCAAAACCAAAACCATGTGCCTGGGAAAAAAGCTACCAGGAAGATCCCATGGGTGTGGAAATTATATGATCAGTCACTAGAAAATGTTAGTGAGTATATCTACCTGGGCTTCCTGATCACTATAACTCCCCCCTCCCCCCTGGGAAATACATATTAAGTAAAACCTGGAACAAATGGCTGACTGCAAGAGAGTATATCATCCATAATGGGGGGTACAATATCCAAGGTCTATTAGAAATATACTGTACTGCTATCATACCGGATATTTTATATGCAATGGTAGTTTTACCTGCGGGCCAAATTAGAACCACATTGAGGCGAAAATATAAATCACAGTCATTAATATGCCTCAAGGTGTTCTGGTAAAGGCACTCAGGCTGGAGTTTGGTCGCTTCTTTCATTATGGCAAGTCCAGAGATCTTTTCTCTTTGTAAAAATAATGCAATGTAACCTGAACTCCAATAGTATGTTAAAATTATTGGGTTCTAAGTTGAAAGACCAGAAAACAAACTGATTTGTGCTCGAATTGAAATAGAGTGCTGCCTCAATCCTTGTGGGTTTGGGGGTTCATGACGATTTATTGGAGGTTGATCCTAATTATGAAAGTAAGAATAAAAAAGAAGGCTGACTATGGGATAGGTCTTGTAATGTTGATGCAATAAATATGAAAAGAAGAAATTTGGAATACTCCCATCAGAGTTTTGCTGTCACCAAACCATGTGGGTACCTGGTAAAACTATTTTCAGTGGAACTTAAACGCTTTATTCTTTACTTACATTTTAATATTCGTCCGACTAGGGAGCTTACGATAAATGGAACAAAAAGGTAAATAATACAGGTGTATGCCGAATGTGTCATAATGATATCCAGTCAACTCGCCATCTGCTAACAGCATGCCCTGCTCTTAGAAGAAAGCAGTATATAAGAGGATACGCAGCCTTTGTTTCAAAGATTGAGAATGTTACGAGTGATCAATTTTGGTATACATTGTATGGGGCTGAATCTTATATCGTCTGCAGCTTTTATGATATGGAAGGAAATTCTAAAATACTGTATAGGAATAGATTGGTACCAACGAGTGCTTCTTTGTGAGGGGTGTTGTTTCTTCTGTACATGATTTGACATGCAAAAATATCTTTTGAGTGGAGGACGGGTTCTTCGGATGGAAAGTGGGTGGAAATATTATATGTGGATTTTAATAATGATTTTATTTAAGTGTTGCTCGATGTAATTCATTATCTAAGTATTAATTGTATTAATTGTATATATGATGATGTAGTATGAATGGTTTCTTTTAAACTGTGCTAAAAGTTTATAATTAACTATTACACAATAACATTAAACAAATTTAAAATAATTTGGTAGATACCCCCACCAGAGAAGATTTGGCCATTATGTACCTTGGTACGCTTAATTAATCCCTGGAAATGGCATTATATGCCTACTTATTCATACACACACACATGCATCAGGTGATAAATATCAGGAGGATAGGGAGAAGCTGGGAATCCCTGAGGCCAGTTTGTGGGAGAGTCAAAGTCCCCTGATTTTGCTGGGAGTAAGCAGCAGACGTTCCGGAAGGTGAGTGACACACCAGTCAGTTTCCATCTCTTGGAGTGACTGGGCAAGACATGTGTTATCAGCTAACAGTTGGGGAGTAGCTGGAGGAGCTGAAGGAGCTGGGAATCTCTGAAGGCAGCATGGGGAAAAGTCATGCTGCACTGATTTGGGGGTGGAAAGGGCAGCTGAGATTCAGGAAGATGTTGACACACCAGTCAATGGGCCTCATTACGACCCTGGCGGTAGAGTGATAACACCGCCGATAGTGCTGCCGGCGCTGTTATGATATGATATGATAGTTTATTTATATAGCGCCTATACACAATGTGTTTCAAAGTGCTTCAAGGCAAGGGAGGGAACAAAGGAAAATACAACATTCTTACAGGCCATGAACAGTAAGGATGTGAAATAAACTATCGTACTCGGCCTGGCGACATTTCAGATACTGCAAGTGCTAAGACATAGATAAGGAAGGGAGGGGGGAGTGGGAAGGAAATGGAAACAGACAGGCGACTACTGTACTAGGCCTGACGACATTTCTTGTAGAGCCGGAGGAAAACAAAAGGTTAGGTAGAAGGGTGCAGAATGGGAGGGGAGGAACAAAACAAGCGACTATCCTACTAGGCCTGACAACATTTCAGATAGTTCTGGAGGGGGCGGGGGACAGTAAGGGGATAGGCGACCGACAGATGAGCTTACTATCATGCTAGATCCAGGGCCAGTTCTGATAGAGCAAGTGCATAGAAGAAAGTAAGGGGAGGAGGGCAGGACATAGGAAAAGGGAGAAGGGAGGGGGGAGAGAACAGAGAATAAGCAGCCAAAAAGAGTGGAGACCGAATACAATTGCAGAAGTCAGTAGTAACACATAGGGCCTCATTAGGGACCGGCACCGTTCATTACGGGCTGCCCTTTTCCGAGGACTGCTGTGGGACCCGCCAAGGAACGCCCGGTCAGACCAGGCATCCCTAGCATGTCCCGCAAGCAGTCCCGGATGCTAACAACGGGCTCGTCATTAACGGGCCCATTGTTAGCATCCTCCCCATTCCCATTCAGCCCTATCGGGGCTCAAATAGGAATGGGGATGTACCGGGTCCGGGTCCCACGAAAGGGACCCACCGGGCCCTCCAAGGACGGAATGGCCCGGTATGCCTCCCTTTGCAGGACCCGGACCTGGTACCTGGTATGACTCTACCACCACATTAAGAGTTCTGATCGCGGGCTGCTCTTCACGCTTGGTCAGACCAGACGTGCAGAGTGGCACCCGCTAGCAGAACAGGATGGTAGCAATGGCCCCATTACGAACAGGACCGTTGTTACCATCCTCCCCATTCCCATTGAGCCTTATTGAGGCTCAAATGGGAATGGGGACGTACCAGGTCCGGGTCCCATGAATGGAAATTACCGGGCCCGCAAAGGTCAGAATGGCCCGGTTATTCCCATTTTGCGGGACCAGGACCCGAGTTTGGAGGTAGCCATGTCTGTAAAAATGGCATGGCTACCTCCAAACTCGTAATGAGGCCCAATGTCTTTCTCCTGAAGTTAGTGGACAAGGCAGCTGCCATTGGGGTCACTTGCAAGGGGATCAGGAGGAGCCATAAATCCCAGGTGTACTAATGTGCAATATGCCTGTTTTTTCTGGGTGGGAGAAGCAGAAACTCAGGGAGATTGGTGATACACCAGTCAGTATCTTTCTCTTGAAGTGAGTTGATGAGACAAGTGCTATCAAGTAATACCTGGGAGGAAGAGCAGAAGGAGCCGTACATCCCTGAGTTCAGCTTGTTGAAAGTCAAACAAGCCAATGGGAGACTGAAGCAGAATTCATAGAGGCAGATGACTCACCAGTATCTGTTGCTTGAAGAAAGTGTACAATACATTATCATTGGGAGATATTTAGGAGCAGGAGTTGGAGGAGCAAGGTACTGAAGATGGAAGATCGTGGCAGAGTCATATCTGATTTTGCTGGGAGGCAGCTGCAGATATTCAGGGAAGAGGTGACACGCAGGTCAGTTTCTGTCTCTTGAAGTGAATTGGCAAAACACCTACCTTTGGGTGACAATTGTGAGGAGTAGCTGGTAATCCATAACGGCATGTTGAGAGAGATGCAAACCTGATTTTTCAGGAAGGGAGCAGCAGAGATTTGGGGCACCAACCGTTGACAAACCAGTAAGGGCCTCATCAGGAGGTTTGCTGTATCCAGTTGGTAATAGCACAGGATACCGCCAACGCAAATAGTGTTACTGCTCCTCCGGCTGGCGCTATTAGCGCTGGATCACGAGTAGTGGTAAAGCAGTTATGCCTGATTCCCCATTGGGTCAATAGGACCAAATGAGGGTGGGAGCGCTATTAGTGCTGGCGCAAATTGCGCTGCCACAAATTGCACTGGTGCTATTGGCACTGAAAATGCCCTCTCCGCCGGCGCATTCACCTCCAGCTGAGAGCTGGAGGTGAATGCGTATTGGCACAGCCCAACTCGTGATTGGGCCAGCCCTTAAATGCAGCGGTAATTGCAGTACCACCATAATGAAGTGCTACCACCTAACTCCTGATGAGGCCCTAAGTGTCCATTTCTTCAAGTGAGTGGAGACCACATGCCATTGGGTGATACCTGGGAGGGGGAGCGTGTTGTAGAAAAATCAATGCAAACGAAAAAGAGCTAATGAAAATTCCACATTTTCAAAATAAATATATAAACTGCATTCTGCACAATGAATTTGAAAAGAAACATATGAGAGGAAATGTTGTGATGTCAGGAGTAGATACAACAAAGTGTAGTTTTCCTCAGTAAATGACAAGGCACAAAAAGAAAACTTTTCAAGCACATGGAAGTATACTGCAATTTGTAATAAATGGAGAATGGTCAGTTTACTATAAAAAAGCACAGCATTTTTATAGAAAAGTGGAAATCAAATTGAGGCTTACATTATCTGCTTTTTTCATTAGAGGACATAGAATCACCCTTATATAAAAAAGTATACGGAGATTGGAAGTGTAAATTGTTATTGACAATAGCCTAAGAGCAAACATGTTATAATGTCACTATTTAAAGAACAAAATTATGTGGAAATGTAACGTCATATGCTAAACTTATACATGAATACAGCCACATTGGTTAAATAGCAAGTTGCATTTTCTCTGACCCAGCATCAGTGATGAGGAAAGGTGTTCCCATGATAAATGAAGCCAAGGCCTTTAGGCTGAGCCATAACCTTTATGACAGCATCCTTGCACGAAAGGATCAAATGCTCTCTTTGTTCTGAAACCAAGCCTTGGTAATAAATCAAACAATGTTCATTAACAGTTTCCATTTGCCACCGAGTCTAAGAATTCCCTACAAATACAGAGAAATATATCCGGGATTTTGGACTGATAGTGTAGTTGCCCAATGTATCTGCAACCTTCATCAAACAGGCCCTCCATTAGGGATACACAAAATCCATAATAGGATCAAATGGGCCACGTGACCTGGGTTAATTTTTCTAGACATATGGACCTGGTCAATACCAATGGGATGCCTAATAGGTACCCAGCTCGATAACCCACTTGGGTCTGGCTCCCACAATGAATCAGCCCCAGCATAATTGGTATATATATATATATACCTATGTTAAGACAACCATCACCCAACCAGAGATTCACATTCATGCATAAGGGGTTATTACGACTTGGGCAGTAAGGGATAACAGGCACCGGTAAGGAGACCATTGCCGATAATCCCTTAACACCCTATTCCAAGGACCCCATTTCAATTGAGCCCTATGGGGGCACAAATGGGAATGGGGAATGGTCTGTTCAATGGGGCTTACCGGTCACGCCAGGGTCGGACTGCAACGGTAAGTCCCCATTGGTGCCGGTCCCGGTATTGGAGGCAGCCATGGCGCAAATAGTGCAATGGCTACCTCCAATCTCGGAATGAGGCCCATAGTCTTTTTGTAGTCTCATAATTGTAGCTATGCATTATGGTGGTCCTTTCTGTCAAGATTCTAGTGCATCACTTTTCAGCATTATACTTCTTAAAAATTGCGCCCACCCAGGGCCATTACAAGATTGAGGGCCTCTCCCTCAAAAACGAGACAGCACAAGTATGCATGCCCAACCCATGAGTAAATTAATTATATCGTGCTCGCTTTCTGGTGAATTAGGCTACAGTGGATACATACATAGTCAGTCAACTTTGAAATATGAAGCCCTTTATGTGTGATCCCCCATGAGATAGTATCTGTCAGTGGATTTTATCTCATGGCGCAAAGTATACTTCATGCCCCTCACAATACAGAGACTACATAAATTCTCATTATTTAATACAACAAAACATTTTGCTGCACTGCAGGAACTTTGAGGGTGAGGAAATAGGCATACGCATCGAGCACAGAGCACATCCGACCACTTAACAATGGCAGCTCCGGTGCCAGACCCACCATATGGAATGCCGCGATAGAACACACCTCCAATTCAAAATGTAGACTTTGTATAGATTATAGCAACTTTGTAGCCATCCTGACAATCAGAAGCTTTGTCGTGCGTGTGAATTGAATTGCTTTCTATTGGTAAGCCTCTATATGAGCTAATTTGAAACTTTCCTTAACTGCAAAATGAAATCTTATAAGCCTTCATCCGGCTACAATTGCTAAAAGCCACATTATATGTTATATTTTGGATTCTGGAAATAAATCATTACTGCTACAGTAATACAGCAGTTAACACATAGACAGATGCCCCCATCAGCCCTCAAGAACAGGAACTCACTGTAGAACTGGTGAGTGCATGTCTTTTTCACCTCACAAGTTGAGCACCCTGCTTGTAAAACTACCTAATATTGGGTAGTGACAAAACACCCCCCGCCCCCTTTTGTTTTTCCTGTCTCATTATAGGTATCTAACGAGGGTGCAGTAGTCTGACTTTGTGAACCTCCATTGTGATTGTGGCAGGACAATTCTAAATGTGTTTTTGGATCCTGAAGAAAACGCGGGAGAAGGAATGGATTACCCATTGGAACAGGTCAATCACATACTTACGGACTGTCTATTCACTCATCAGACATCCTGGTGAAATTGTCTATGGTTTTTTTTTATTCCACATTTGAGTAGATAAGTAGGCAGTAATAAATTGTGTTTGATTCATTTCTGTGCTCCTTATTCCGGCACCTCCAGATTTTAGTATAGTGTGGTATTCATCACATAGCCATTTCATTGCATTCTTCTGAGATACTGGTCTATATTTAGTTAGGGCCAGTAACTTCTTTCTATCCCCTAACCCTAGATAAGCGGCGCACCAGCTCCTGTTAGGGCTAGTCAACCCACAGGAGCTATCTAGTGGCGGTTGGAGGGCAAGTAAAGCTAATTTCTATAGCTCAAAATATAATTAAAATTAAAGTCTAATTGCCTGGACCTCTTTGTGTGTTCCCTTCATTAGGGATGCCATTCACACTTGCAGAGACATAACGCGTGGTATCTGTGAAGCCTGCTGATACAATCACTAAACTGACCAAGGACTGTATCAGCATTTGGGCCCTGGGCAGCATCATTTCAAAGAAACTTATGACAATAGTGCTATGACAAACAGACTTCTCAGGGGTCATACATTGCCCACCTCTGAGCCTTAAAGGACTGACACCATGTGGCCTCTTGCCAGGCCATAGAAGGAAACTACTATTTAATATATTCTTAAATGGGGACAATAAGTGCATCTTTAAATTTGACATACAGGATCATATTTTCCTGAATATCTTCTGATAGGAGTGTCATAGTAATTTACCTTGTAAAACATTTTTTTAGAGTGAAAACATCTATTGGCTGTATGAAAAACCATGCATTTATTGTATTAATTTAATTATGCAAATTATTTGAATGTATATATGATTGCAGAAAAGCGTTGCACGTCTGTGATTCATATATCCTAGTGTCCGATCCAGCTAAACGTATATTCTGAGATAGGAATAGAATATTTGGGAAAGTATCAGAGAATCAATAAACAAAAATCTGTCCCACACACTAACATTATTCGATTCACATGAGTGAGAGCAAATTTGCAAAGAGAATATTGCATAAAGGATATATCAGAGAATATCATGCTGTAACACATGTATTTTTTAGCATCAGGCACATTATATATTGTTTGCCATGAACGTGGATTGCTTGTTTTACACGGACTGTGAATGCTATTACTTTCTCTTTCTTGAGTTAACAGTGTTACACAATTTTATATGACATATCATTATCAAAATGATAAGGAGTAATTTATAATAGTAGAAACAGTTGCTCACTTTGTCAGTTAAATATTTCCATCTGTAATTATCTATGTGTGTCTGATTGTTTTTTAAAATACCTGTTTTACTTTTTGTTTTTTTCATCTTAAACTATCCTTGGGTTTATTTTCATGTACTTTTACTCACTTAATTCTAAGGTTCAGGTACCTTTTTACGACTCTCTTTTTGCAATTTATGTTTGTGTTCCACGGCATGCACATTGTTCTAAAATGGCCCTGCATAGCGTTTTCATGGATGTTAAATCGATATGGCACTTTTATACCAATTGGAACCTTTGAGATGCAGGTTAGGGCCGCGTATCTCGAGCCACGCGAATGCATCATCAGATACGTGATATATGCGCATGCACACTTCTAAATAAGAGTGCACATTGTGAGGTTGGCATCATGGAAGGAAACACAGACAATGTTTATGTACAATTCAATGTTTATTTTATTTATTTATTTAACATTTATTTAAAAGCAAGGATTTTATTTAAAAACATGTCAGGATGGAGTCAAGCCTATATTGCCCTAAACTAAGGTGGGATTTCCCTACCTAAAGAAACTATGGAAAGTCTGTGTCAGAATGTTCAACTAAAAAGTCTGTCTGTGGCCAAAATCTATCCTTGCCCTCACAACTAAGGCAAAACAATGTGTAGGGATGTCAATCATACACTAAACAGTGTGTCAGTTCTGAGCTATATCCAGCTCGGGCTTCCTCTTCAGCTTGTTTTCCCCAATGTCAATTTACCTTCATTCGACGCAAAGGAATACAGTTGCACACTTTTATACAGGTCAGGCTGCCCTTCCCCAAGCTCAATATATTTCTGGACAACACGTCTCAGGGTTTTCTTCCCCAAGTTGAATGTCCAAAATATGACATAAAAAGAAGGAGCTTGAAGCTTTATCTTTCAACTGGATGTTCACAATTCTTTACAACTCAGGGCTCCCTTCCCCAAGAATGGCATTCATCAATAATTGTTTTTCCTTTTTCCACAACAGCAAACTTCCTTGTCAGCATATAGGGGTTCTCTGGTCTCGGTCACAGTTTTAGACCACACGGGCCACCCATTACAGGTCACGCAACCAGGAACCTGGCATTTGCTTTCCACAGTTCTTTATTCACCAGTTATTAGTTCTCTGGCCTTGGCACAGTTTTAGAATACACAGTCCACCCATTACTCTTCACGCATCCAGGAACTTCCAGGTCTCTTTGAGAAGTTCAATGTTTAGCCAAACAAGCAGTTTCTAAAATGCAACTTCACAACTATCATGTATGAGTGGTTTCTCAATCTTGGTTCCACTTTATATTCATAGGAGTCTCTAATTCCACTTGGCTTTCTATTTGCTTTCAGTTCATTGTTCACTTAAATGCAGCTCATTTTATTTCACTCAGGAAAAAGATTGGCAGAAAAAGACAGCGAGATTCAGCGCAAGGACTGAGCAATTTGGTATGATTTGGCTGGGCTGCAGGCGAATGCAGTGGTGGAAACCTGCCAGGTTATCCACTAGGTAAGTGTTGCATAAGAGGGGTTTGAATGCAAAACACACTGCGCACACAAACAATGTTAAAGATCAGTTGCTTGGTAATTTAATCGCAAGGTGATACAGCCTGACACGTGTTTCGAGCAATTGGGTCTTCTACTGAGGCTGAAGTCTGGACTACCTTTCACAATCACCAATGATTGGTATACGATCCTCTTTATTAATAACGTGGGCTCCACTGTATAGTGCAGTTGCAAGATAGACATTAATTGGGACGTTTCACCAAGGGACGCAGCGTCTCCGCTGTGTATGTGGATCAGGATATTAAGGAAATATGAACAATAGAAGATTACCTACAATTCAGGAAGCTATTTAAAACATGGCTCTTTAACACACTATGCTGAAGAAAACACTGGAGAGAAACCTCACCACCACAACACAAGAAAATACTATGAAATTGGACCACCCAAAGAGATATTGAATGCTGAACCAAAAAGGAATAAAACTAAACGGAAGGGCTAACCCAACACAATACAGCCCAGAACCCCCCGATTAACCCTGCTAAAAACTCTCTAACACTCTGCACATCCACCACACAACCCAGACCTTTGCCACAAAACAGCCAAACTATAGGTACTCTACCAACTAACCACAACAGCCAACACGTACATGAAATATTAGCATACAACCACCCATGAAACATCACAAAAAATGCCAATCAACTAAAATCATGCCAGCACACAGTGACCGGTTTTTCAAAACTGTGGCTACCAACAGCACATCAAAGCTCGTTTGAGCTTCTCCCTCTCAACCTTACTAACAACCTAAACCAATCCTTTTCTGAACCGCCAGAGTGCCTGCAGACCATGAAAAATGGCAGCAGTGTGTGGGTCAAGTCACAATAACATAACATCTGAACAGGTAGATTGTCAATACTTTGGGCTAGGGCTGTTCCAAAAAATAGATCCATTTGTATCTATTTTACAAACTTTGGATTTGTAAAATAGATCCAAATGGTGTGCATATTGGGAGATGCCTGACTCATTTTCTGTGTAATGGCCAAGTATAGACTGGGGCTTAATAGTATCTCACTTTGCACATGCCTAGGAATGTAATGTAATCCAAGTCATTCTCTGGTTATATGACTGAGAAAAGTCCTGTTAATTGAACTCAAGTTGAAAGGGAAAAGTTTTTTTTAACTGCCACTCATTTTAAATTGCCCATTGAAACATGAAAGAAATACACATCAATGCAATAGAAGCACCATTGAAGCAAATCTAGGGCACATATACGTTAAATAGACATTTGTCTTTTGCAAGAGATTTACACGTAGGACTGTCAAGTAGTCTGTTTTTTATTGAATTTTCTAAAGGGCTTTTTGAAACCCTCTTGTATCCACTGACAAAATAAAAGAGGTATTTATTTTAAATAAATGAAAGATAGAGATGTCTAAATAGGCAGATGATGTTCTGAATGAATTTTATTTCCTATAAAATGTAAGCTTTGTCCTGAACCCTAATTTTTCAACCCACGGTGAAAGTGCTCTCAGAAGACCAGACCTCCATTTGGTGATGAGTGTGCTTTTAAAAAGTCTACATTCAAGTTAAATGCAGTTTTGACAATTGAATTGACCAGTGTATTGATCATTGAAGTAATCATTGCACCTGAATTCCGTAGAGAATGGAAAAGATGTATAATTTGTTTATATTTTAAATTGGTTCAGACCTACCTCCTGTGCAACCCTGCATATTCCTTGTCCCGAAAGGGTTAGGGAGGCTGTACGGAATTGATACTATTAAACTGCTGGGTCCCATGTTCTTAAAAAGAACTTTGTTAAATACATACAAATTGTGCACACCTGATTTGAGGTGGGTGAAAAATTCCCCAGAACTAAATGCCATCCTATTAAATCATCCTGCTGTGTGAAACTGGGATTGTGGGAGAGTTGCACTCACCTGATCTTTCTGGAAAGAATCGTGGGTCACTCAGGGATGTGGGTGACATACCAGTCAGTGCCCATCTCATTAAGAAAATGGACTAGACATTCGCTACTAGGTGACGCCTGTGGGGAGGATCTGGAAGAGTGGCTAATTCCTGAGAGCAGCTTGTTGGAGAGTCACACTCACTTGATTTTGGGAGGGAGAAGCTTTGGGGAGGCCAATGGCACACCAGTCAGTGTCCATCTCTTGTCTCTTGAAGAAAATTGAAGAGACACAGGTGACCTTTGGGGACAGGAACAGGAGGAGTTAGGGTTCATCATCGGCAGATTTAGGGAGGTACTGTTACACCATTCCTGCGATGGCAGATTAGGCGCCATTGGTTTCTGTGTGGAGGCATGTTACAAAGAATCCCTAATAGGGCAAGAGAGAACTGTTTCAGCAGTCTAGTTGTTCCATGCTAGCAAAGGCACGTGACTGATCACCTGACACCTCTTAAGGAACACGGAATGCCGCTTCGATGTGTCGCTTCTGTTGAGTGTGAAGCTCCGTAAATTCGCAGAGGATTCTTCCCTTATATTCTAATCTATTGAAAGCAATCTCTCTCTCCCTTCTGACTAACTTTCTTTCTCTCTTAGAATTGCGTCCCGTGTCGGCCTCCCTGCTCCCGCTCCCTCTTTGCTTCTCTGGGTATCTCCCATTTATTCGAGCTGGGCTCTCGATTCCAATTTCCGACCCGATCCAGAGAGAAAGTCCGCCTTGCGGAAGTAAGTTCCGTGTGTACGTTGACTCGTATTTTTCCTTCTCGGTTTTATCTTTATTAACCATTCTTACTTTGTCAGTTACTCCCCTACCCTTCGGGTTACAACACTCCCAACCAACAGGATTGATCAATTCGATTCTGGACACATCAATTATTAATAAGCACACTCACTGCTACAGATTACCATTCTTCCCTTCCACTTGTTCTATTACTTACCTGTCATTCTCTCGTCCTGTAGGACTCCTTCCCACTTTCACCACCTTGAGAAAGTCATCAGTCCCAAAAAGCCATTCCAGGACGTCCTGAGTCGTCAATTCAAAAAGGCTGAGCCCAGACGTCCAGGGTTTTTTCCCCCAGAGGGTTTCCCTGGGGTTCGTGTTTCCCTTTGCTGGTACTCTGATCTCCAGTGATTGAGGGAGGCAGGGACTCCCGGGTGATCCTTTATTTCTGCAGTTGTTGCTCCAGACAAGTTGGTGCTCGATCATGTTAGTGTCTACTCCTGTCTGATCTCCTTTTGGAATTTGGCTATACCATACTGTGTTGTAATAAATTCACAGATATCAGCAACAGTAACAGGTACATGTTCACCTGATTTTCATGGGATGAAAAAGTAAACCTTAAGGGAGGGTGTGACGCACCAGTCAGTCTCTTGGAGCAAGTGGACGAGACACATGCCATCATGCATTAGTATTTTGTACTTATTTGAAGAACATGGATGCCAATTATGTTCAGAAATGAATTATAATGACACATTTACAGATGGTGGAGGCTTTCCTGAAGGAATAAAAAAGTGGGACATATTTCGGAGACAAAGCAACAAAAAGAAAACATATATAAAATGTAGGTGAATTACAAAGGTAACACATATAAAGAGAAGTACTGTATAAATATACATTATTATTATATTATTAAGAATCACTGGCGGTGTAGTGGTGAGGCCATGTAGGAAGGAAGTGGGAGCAGTGACACCTGGGACAAGCAGATGGAAGAGCCAGGAATCCTTGAGGGCAATTTGAGTGAGAGTTACACTCACCTTTTTTTGCAGGGAGGGAGCAATAGAGGTTTAGGGAGGTAGGTCACATACTAGTCAGTGTTCATCTATTGAAGCAAGTGGATGAGACACATGCCATCAGATGATACCTGGGAAGAGGGGAAACAGCTGGAAATCCCAGAGGGCAGCTTGCGGCAGAAACAAGCTCACTTGATTTTGCTAGAAGGAAGCCGTAGAGATTCAGGGAAAAACATAAGTTATTATCCGTCTCTTGAAGTGAGTGTATGAGGAACATGCCATTGGTTGACACCTGGGAGGAGTAACAGGAGGAGGTAGATAACCCTGAGTGAATCATGTCAGAGAGTCACACTTGCCTGATTGTGAAGTTAGTGAGAGCAGAGATAAGGGAAGGTGAGGGACACACTAGTCAGTATCCATCTCCTGAAGTGTGTGGACAAGACACATGCCAGCAGGTGACATCATCATGGTGGAGTGGTGGGAGCTGTGAAGCCATAGAACACGTTGTGGGAGCTTTCCCCATTGGCTAATTTTCCTGTGACCTGATCAGCAGAGATTTGTGTAGTCAGTGGTGATCTCTTGCAATACGAAGACGAGATAAATGCCCTTCTGTGACAGTTCGGAAGAGGAGCCGGAAGTAGCAGAAGCCCCAAAGGGCAGCTAGTGTGAGAAATACATGCATGCATTTTACAGGGCAGGAGCAGCAGAGGTTCAAGGATGTGGGTGACACAAAGTTGGACAAATTTGGAAGCACATGTCAGCACCCAAACAAGCAAAAGGCAGAAGCATATGGGCAGCTTGTGGTATTTTAACTCCAGCAGCAGCATTTTCTGAGTGCATGGGGATGCCAGAGTTACAAGTGAACCATTGAAGAAATCATATAACTCACGTTCACCACCCCATCAAAAGTCACTCAGGAATAAATAATAGGATAATGCATAGGAATTTCACATGGCAATGAACTTCGACTGAGACCCAACTCTAAACAGACTCTTTGAGAAACAGACCTCCCGTTGCAGATCACTGAGCATGCTCCATTATTACATTTCATGCAGAACTCCACCAGCACCACCAACCTACAGCCCCATCATGCCCTAAAAAGATCTGAGGCACACCCCTCCTCATAACATCAAACAAGCAGAATACCTCCACCAGTCCATACAATTACCCCTGAAAATACGTTAACATCATTATTGCTTATCACTGGGATAAAGACACCAAGCTCTACTCCTTGTACCCCAGTCCAGCATAGCAGTGATCACCCTTTGTGTTAGGGAAATGCTATGGGCATATTTGAGCATGGCCAGAAACATCACAAGTCGCATGACAGAGCCTGCTTGATGTCAACCGTGCTATGATGTTGGTCCTAAGTGATATAATCATTTAAAAAAAAAAAAGATTATAACACAGACCAATTTAGAAAGACTGCTCTGTGCTCGCACAAATCCGGCAAGTGTGGGTGATGGTGTGGTGGGGGGTTGGGGCGTGGTTGGGTGATGGGAAGCAATGTATTTTTTTTTGCTTTTTTGTAGGCTGCCCAAAATTGCCCAAAATAAATCTGCCTTTTTGGTAGGTGCCCTACAAAAAGCAAAAATAGGACATAGAATCACCATTTTGGCAATGTATTTTTTATCCTGCTCATTTGTGAAAAATTCTGGATTCTGACATTTTACAAGAGAAGTGATCAGGACTAGGAAGTACTCAGCCCAGGCTTTTTAGCTTGCAAAGTCGTACTAGCATTTTACAATGAGTTTTACAGTGGGGTGGGTTCTACAGGCAAACCATTTGGCAAAAAGTTCACTTCGGCATGGACATGTGCATTGAGTACATGTCCGTCACAGCACACTTGGTTGTGTTTCCTTTCCCTAACTGTCAAGAGAGGTCCCTGAGTAACTCAAGAGGACAGTGGATGAAAGCAGTTTGGCACCAAATAATGTTTTGTATGAAAGGGTTTTGGGGCAGAAGCCACAAAGGAATTGCCACCTGGGAGATGGTGGAGGTGGCTAGTTTGTATTTGGGCTTTGTTGCAGTTGATATAGTATCATAGGTCCTTGCTGCTTTACACATTGGCAAGTCAATGCAAATCCACTGCTTTGCACATGTCTTTTACCTCAGGCTCATTCCCTTTATCTGTAATTGTGAGCCTGTCAAAGAAATAGGCAGGCTCAGAAGATCAGCTACCTTTTCATCTGGGCTCTCCATGCCATAAATCAACCATGCCAACTTCAAGTGTGCCAAAGGTTGCCACTACACAACCTGAATACTTCAGTGACCACCCACTGGAACTCTACTTTGCACATGCTGGACATTCTACATGCACAGTGCAATGCCATCACAGATTGTTGCAACACTCTTTGCCAAATTCCAGATAGGGCTTGTTAACACTTTGACAGTGGCAGAGGCTGTCTAATGTCTACTTTGTGCAATGCCTATTCAAGGAGGTTGCCAAGTGAGTTAGCTATCAGAACACATCCGTGAGTGAGGTTCTCTCTCTAGTTAACCGAAACAACCTAGAAACCCATGCATGGTAGGTGATCCTTATGTGGAACGGCTGCTTCAACCTTGTGTAGTGACCCACGGGCAGTTGGATTTAAAGATTACATGACAGCTTCTTTGTGGACCCACTTTTCAATACACATGTCTATTATATCCTCATGTAGACAAATTTGTGAATTGAATGTTGCTACAATCAGTTTTGCATTTACTGATTGGGAATTTCTCACCCAAGGTCTGCTATTCATGATTCTGTGTCTATGGGCCTCATTACACGGTAGGCGGTAGGGATTTAACGTTACCGGTAATGGAATACCTGTAAGGTTAAATCCCCATGCTAATTACGACCTGGCTCACCGCTATTAGCGGCCCCGCTAAGTACGGTGCCACTAATAGCGGGCAGTCCGCGTGCGCGCGACCCTCCATCCCGTAAATAACGCCATGCCGCTATTAGCACAGCATCACAAGGTGAGCGGACATGCCAATAGTGGCATGGTAAAGCCCCCAAAACCCCTTACGGCCATGGCGCTAATACCGCCATCGCGAAACACCCGTTAAGAGAACTGAGCAGTGTTCCCACCTGCCACAGGTGGACACAATCAGCACAGGTGGAGGCAATGGAGACTGTGGCAGCTCAAAAGGAGCACACCACACCCCTTCCCACACCCCTTCCCACACTAAGATGGTTCCAATACTTGCAGCATTACATGGGCTGGAGGACATAATTGCAGCGCAAGCAGCAACAACAACAGGCAGCACAGAGGAGACGCAGGAGGAGGAGGGCAAGACAGGCACAGCAAGCACCACCATGGCACCTAATCATACCACAGAGGCACCCACCAATCCCCAGGATCAGAGCCAGTCCATTTAACCTAAACCCAGAGCAGATACACACCCTGTACCGTCTGGACCGGGATACCATCACCAGCATCGTAGACATGATACACAACGACATTGTGAGTCTCATAGACATCCGAACTGCCATCCCCCCTCTACTCAAGGTGGTGACTGTGCTCCACTTCCTGGCCACAGGCACCTACCAGCATACAGTGGGCCAGATGCATGGCATCTCACAACCAGTATTCTCACGCACACTGAACCAGGTACTTGATGCCCTCCTGAAGCATGCACCTGAACACATATTCATGCCACGGACTGCCCAGGAGATTGCAAACACCAAAGTTGGCTTCTATTCACTGGCAGGTCCCTCAAGTTGCATCGGGGCCATCGACTGTACCCATGTGGAATTGGTTGTACCACATCACAATGAAGTAGTCTCCCGAAACAGGAAGCAATTCCACTCCATCAATGTCCAAATGGTATGTGACGCCAACAAGGTAATCACACATTGTTGTGCCCGTTTCCCCGGATCAACCCATGATTCCATGGTCCTGCGGAACTCAACTATCCCACGCTACATGGAGCGACAAGCCGGACAACATTCGTGGCTACTTGGTGAGTTGCATGGCAAGCACATGGCACTGTGATGGGGGGGGATACATACTTCAACTGGGTGTGATTGGGGGGGAGATGCATACTCGAAATGGGTGTAGCTTGTCGTCCGTCGGACGAATGCACATACAGATGTACGCCAATGTCCATCTGGGAAGCCTGCAACATACTTGAGATGAACGGACATGCAAGTATAAGCTCCACAACATAGATGACAATCCAGGTCTAGAAACCTTAAAGATCCATCCACATCCACATTGCACAACATTCCACGCCACAAAATACACAAATGTCATACATGCCGTCAAGATAGTCATACAGATTTAGTCCAGCACAACAACAATGATGCAATGTGCCCTTGAAAGCATTCAAAGGGATCACCCCTAGCCATAGCATTGCACCATGCACTTATAGCACCACTGAAGTGATGCCTCTCAGCATGGGAACATCAATGTTGGAATGGCATAAGACCAGCAGAGTGGCACCAAATCTGCCTGGGCCCAGGGACACCTTAAACCTGGCCTCACCCTGGACATGTCAATTACTGTTGGAGGCATTAATGGGGCATGTCTACTTGCAGGGTCGAGCTCACCTTTACACATTGCAGTCACACAGACCATCTGCATGTATGCTGTTAATTGTGTACTTCAATCACAATGCAAAGTCAATTTGTGTGATATGAACAGGCCGCTCTTGAGGTGAACAGTAACAGGACCCCATTCGTCCCCCCATACAGGTGATGCTGGCTATCCCCTGAAGAGGTGGCTCCTCACCCCTGTACGGAACCCACAGAACAGGCACGAAGAGGAATACAATTGTGCACATACCCGTACCCGCATTGTGATCGAGCAGACTTTTGGCCTTTTGAAGACACGGTTTAGGGGCATTAGCAGGTCTGGTGGCGCTCTGTTGTATGGCCATGAGAAGGTGGCCAAGATCACCATGGCATGTGTCATGCTGCACAATATGTGTATCAGACGGAATGTGCCACTGCCCCTGATGTTGAAATAGAAGCACCTGATGAGGATGATGATGGTGATGATGACGGAGGTGAAGGGGATGCAGGTCATGCAAGAGGGGATGGCTAGGAGGGACGTGCTTTGAGACAGCATCTGATCAACCAAATATTCTGAGTAACGATTTGTACTGTCACATGGATATGGGTAGTAATGCACTGGTGTCTGTTTGGAAGAGCACAATGGACCATGGCGTCAATAAAGTACACATACACAATGAAGAAGTCCAAGCCTGTGTTTTGTTCAAACACCAGTGTATTAAGGAACGTAAAGAAGAAAATGTGCATGTCCCCAAACATCCCACCACCCTTCCCCTCCACGCCCCACAACAGTTCCACATGTGTCTGCCACAATGTTTCCCTCCAGCCATGCACGCGCAGGCTTCACCATGCACTCCCTATTGGCCATTGCCAACACCAGCATTGGGAGGCTGCATAGACGTGCGCCTGGTGGTGCGTGAGGGGCGGCGGAGGGGGCTTGTCTGCCTCGAACTGGCGGATGAGGGTGTGGCAGACTGTCCTGGTGGTGCTGGTGGTGGGAATTGGCGGTCTAATGCGTCCGCTATCTGTGTGAGGACCTCCCTGACTCGGATTATCTCCCCACACAGCCTGTCTGTACATGCCTCCATCCCCTCCCTGGAGTGCCTTGCTGTCTGCGTAATCTCTGCTCTGAGACGGGCAGCCTCCTCCACATGCTGCCCAACCAGCACAGTTATTTCTTGTTGCTGCTGGCTGATGCTGGCCAGGTCGAGGGCAGTGTTGACTTCTGGTGGTGTGGCTGCTGTGGCCTGTGATGGTACCAGGTCAACAGATGAAGCCACCGGGGGGCTACTAAAAGCTCCCATGTTCTCATCGCCAGTGACATTGGACCCAGGTGTGTGCTGTGCTGATGGCTCGGGGGTTTCAGGGGGGGTTGGTGTGTGCATCTCCATGTGGCAGTCGGTTGGGTCCTCCATATCTGATAGTGGGGCAGTGGCTGCCGCCTCTCCTGCAGAACTAGCTGGAGCTGAGGGTGGGCCCTCTGTGGCTGGGATCGGTGGTGGTGGGTTAACCACCAGAGGTGGGGCAGTTGTTGGTGGTGTGGCAACTTGTGTCTTGGAAGTGGCGCTCTACCAATGTTTCGCACTCTGCATCTGGACCCTTCTGCCTTTGCCCCTTGATGTTGTGGGGGTGTCCTCTGTGTCCAAAGCCCTTTGTTTCTTATGCGCAGGGGGTGCCTGTGATGCATTGCCAGCATCCTCACTGTCTGTATGTGAGCCTGTCGGGGACAAGAAGGGGGTTGTCATTGGTTACGGTTCGAAGTAATTAATGCAGTATACATCAATAATGCAGTTGTGGCCATTTTGTCTACATTGTAAAGGATGCAGGTGATGTGTCAGTTCAGTGGCTCATCCCTGCATGGTTGTGTGTGGCACTTGTCTCTGGTGATGTGTGCATGTGTGTGTGTTTGGGTCTGACACTGACATGGCCAGGGTGTGATGCATGTGTGTATGTTTGGCCATCCATGAGGTGATTCTGGGCTTACATTTGGGGGGACCAGTAGATTCACATTGCATGCTTTCATGTGTACACTCACCTCCATCTGAAGTGGTTGCCACGCCATGCCCCATTGTGCCGACTCCCTCTATGCATTCCACTCCAATGAGGTTGGTGCATGTCTCCTCCCATTCTTTAAGTTTTATGGGTGACCTAGATCCACCTGCTGTGGCAATGTTGTGGTTTTCGGCAAGGATGCTTCTCACCCGGAGTCTCAGGTCATCCCACCTCTTTCGGCACTCACGCACATTGCGGGTGGTGGTGCCCATAGCACTGACTTTCAATGCAACCTCAGCCCAGATTGCCTTTTTTTCATGAGTGTCTCCCGCAGCATGTCGCTGGCAAAAACCACGGCGGCATTGTCAGCTAGGGTCTGGGTCAGCATTATTAGCTCCTCTGAGGTAAATCTTTAATTCCGCTGCCGGTCGGTGGTCTTTTTCAATGCCTTGGGCATGTTGAGGATGCCCAGATGATTTCCAACTGCAAGCTACTCCAAACAGGTCCAGGGGGCAGAGGATGGCAATGGATTGTGTTTTTAAAGATGGCCACCGTGCTCTTTCCCGTTCCTGTGCGATGACGCTATTTCCGGTTCTGCAATTTAACGGTCACCGCTAATAGCGGTGACCGCTATTTGCATGCAGCGTGAGGGCGGAGGTGCTATCTGCACTTTCGTCGAAGGCGATAAGAGACTTTTTGGGGTCTTTAGCGGCATGACGGTAGGGTCATTACCGGCATGGCGCTATGCTCGTGTCCGCGTACTCGTAATGGTACGCTATTAGCGCCCTCTTGCGATGGTGGACACGTTAAGAGCACCATGCCGGTAATTTTAGATTTTTAGCGCACAACGTGTAATGAGGCCCTACGTCTCAAAGTAATGAAAATGATGTGCCATATATGTAGCATTTTCACCAAAGAGCTTTACATAGAACATATTTATATACAATATCATCGAACATAAGTTGTTACTCATTATCGACCTCGGAATGATGAAAGGCTGAGTTGTCCTTACCGATATTCAAACCTGCAACCTGCAGATCACAGACAGATTGCAGCACCGATTGTTTAACCCACTGAGCTATTTTACCGACTAATATAGAGACACCTTCTCTACCCTCAACCCCAAGTATTGAAACATCTATATTCTATCACACAAGCTATGTGGGAGTTTTCTGTTTGTAAGCACTGTGTTGCTCTTTATGGGACAGCAATTGTCTTTGGCGCAGAATTTAAGCTTCAGCATTTTCCTACACCTGTCTTTGGTATGTGTGTTCTTTTACAATGATTTCTTATTGTAAATCCTCTCCTCACTCTCTGATTTCAGTATACTATAACACCTAATGTGATTCATATGGTGATGTTTTTAAGAATCTGCAGCTATAAATCAATATTTGTGTGACTGTTCTCCCTTTCATACATGTCGAATTTGGATATAAAAATATATTTGTTTGTTTTGTAAAAGGTTACTTTGCAACAGTAGTCCTTCCAGTTTGTGCCCTTTACGAAAAGATAACTAAGCATAGAAGTACACATAAAAGAAGACACTTGTAATTCACATAATAATAATAATTATATATTATTTATATTTTTTGTTAGAAGGTGCACACCGTATTGTACATTTTGGAGTACTGATTTGTTAGGCATAGACAAAAATCTAAGAATATCGTTTTGCCATTTTTGTTGTTGTTTATTGTGTAGGAACATGATGTGATATCTAACTTGTGGCTACATTCTCACTGACAAACGTATGTTCAAAATGAAATATAACACCTGGCAATAAAAGGATGTTTTATTAAAAATAATTTAAATCTGTTATCAGCTGTTTGCCTGGTTCTTCTGTAATTCAAAGCTGATTTTCAGTATTCATCATCAGCATTTTTGGACCGGGAAAGTCAGGTTTATTTCTTCTGCGTGTATCAAACCCATCAAAAGAAAAAAAAGAGTTTTGTTTATGTTTCTTCAGACTGTTACACTTCTTGACATCATTTGTCCTTTCAGACACGTCTGTCCTGAAGAGGCAAAAAGAGTATATTGTCTTGCTGCTATCTTACATTTGTCTTTAGGATGGGTATAAACAATGCTTATCTGAGCCTCGGTAGCAGGTATGCCAGAAAACCCGTTGACACCATTGTTGTTTCACTGTTAATTTAGCACATCTTTAAAAAATCATTTAACCTACTTTCAAGCCTCTCTGTATTAGGTTACGCTGCCTTTTGTGATATTTTTGCCCTCAGAGAGAGGCTGTTTATGGAGTCTTAAGGCACAGACATGTTATGCAAGTTGGCTTCTATTGCATAAGACAGAAGCACTTGCCTACAGCTTCAGTTCCTTTCTTGACTGTTTTGCAAAACAACAATGGATTTTAGGCAACTCAGGTGTTACCTTGTCATACAGTTTAACTAATAAGACATTTTGTGCATAGTGTTATAAATCTTGTACGTTTGATCTTTCATATAAAATGCTTTGTTTAGTATCACAAACTATATCTCAGCTGTTATATAAAAATACATACTAAATTATTTATTTAATGTGTTTAAGTTTACAAGTAAACTTTTCACATTACATGAACATTAAACACATTCAGTTATACATTTCATCAGGAAAGTGTAAAGTGTAAAATACCAAAAATAAAATTACATAGTTTTGCAATATTTCAACAATAAATCATCTAATCAATCACACAAATTAATCAGTAGCCAGTTATCGATAAGAATAAGAATTATATACACATACAATGATCTCAAAATATATATTCACAGTTCCTCAAGTTTTACAAACTCCTTGCCTTCCTATAGTTTCGAAAATGGTGACCTGTTTCTGATTCTATATGGTAATTCCCACAATCCTCTCTATTTTTTGCCAGCCATTATACATTGAAATATACACTTTCATATTCCTTGTATTAATGCGCTGTTGCCAAAATGCAAAACATTTATTGTATCTGGGTTATGTACATATCTATCATACGATTTAAGATACATCTCGGTCAGATTAAGGCATTCAAATAATAAATGGTTCCCAGTTTCAATGATATCCCTGTTTTTACACATACGACACCATCAATCGGTTCATGGTATTTGACTTACAGTCCCCGTAACTGACAATACAGGCAGATGATCCAATCTCAGAAGCAATATAAAGCATCTCAATCTGGGAGAAGGAGAAAGGTTCAAATACAACTGTGGCTTCTTAAAGCCATACAGCAAATGGGACCCAGATTTATACTTTTTCAAAATGAGCATAGTTCTCAAGTCAGTCCCATAGCTCAACACGCCTAACAAGGCCACGTTTATTTTTGATAATATCATTCCCCTTACTCCGTATCCAGCATATCTCCTCAAAGAACGCTTCCATGCTTTTTTTAATTGGCATGTCGTAGATTCTTTAAGTGATTCCTGTTTCATGGCCCTTACCAGACTGTTATTAGTGTTGTTCTGCCCGTTTTTTTAACACAATTGATTTGAATGACATAAGGTCTAACTCCAACCTGATTGTGGCCATTGGGATACAATCCGATAGACTTAAAATGTTCCTCCAATATTTTCCCTCATATTGATACATACGTATCTTAATTTATCCTTTAAGATATAGATCCACTTTCAAGTCAAACTCTGTTTTGATAACTCTGTCTCTTTATGTGCCAATTGAGATCTGTCTAAAATTCGTCAGTGACTTTTCAGATTTGCACCACCCTCCTAGCTAAACCTAGCTCAGATATAGGTTGTCTGGTACACTTGGAAGTGTCCTGACTCATAGATTTGGAATACAAAACGTCATGGGCTCTTTGGTTGTAAGTATATATTGAGGATTCTTTGCTAGCTATCAAGGCATCCTTGGAAGATATAGATTACTGTATGGTAAGTGCTTCTCACGTACTGCTGCTCTCAGTAAAATATCATCATATTAATACAAGCTATTTGTTGATCCCTTAAACCCTCTCTGTTGGTCTGCACATTTTATTGTATATTTTTATGAAATTGTTCTCTTAGTGTCTTCTCCCAAATATGGTTTTAGGTGAGTGCAGTGCTTTATATGCCCTCTATACTCCAGTATCTTATTGTTGCACACCTAGTTGCTAGTGAAGATGTTGTCCATATATCCATCAATAAGTTACACTTCTTCAGCAGTTATTTAGAACTATTGCATCAATGTTCCTTTCCGTATTTGGTAGTGAGTTTTGATTCAATGGTAATGACTCACATTTTTCATTTAAAACCATTTTTTTTCTTTTATCGTCTAATAATTTAATGAATTTTTAGTATGATGTCTGTATTTTACGTGCTTCAGTTAGTTTGCAGTACTGCATGGACTCAGTATTCTGTAAATATATTCACCTGTGAATAATTATCTAGTTTTGACAGTCACTATTTCTCTCAGCTTTGAGCTATTTCGTTTTGAATGGCCTGTCTAGTCAGATTGTTTAAAAAGTGATCTCCTTTTATTTGTATAGCTATTCCTTCCAATTCTGTATGACAGTATCAAGGTTGCAAAATAAATGCTTTCCTTATCCTTTGCTTGCATCAAACAGTCAAAATTGTCACTTGTTTAGGATAGTCTCTAATTTAAATATAAAACATTTAAATTAAGCATCTCTATGTATGTCAGGTATGTAAGCAGAGCCATGTGCTCTCTTTCACACAGCAGGTTATGCAAGGTATTTTGCAGTTTAAAAATTATACGGTTGCTGCATTGGCCTTTACACGAGGTACTGTTTTTTGAAACGACAGGGACTTCTGCGTTAGCCATTGCTGCCTTTGCACTTGTGATTTCATAGGGGAACTTGGTGATTTGACTCGGAAGATGCACAGTGAGTGTGTTTACAGTAAATGCATGGTGTGTTTGGCACAATGATATTTCATATTATGGACAGTGGCAATAAGCCACGAGACGGCGGGCGAATACCTCCCCAGGTAATGCCCCCAGGGCCGTAGTTACAGGGCCGAGCATAGCGAGGGCATTAACGAAGCCCAGGGGGCATTACCACGGGCAGTATTGGACCGCCGTTGAGGGGCTTATTGCCATTAGTACCCTGGCCCGTTAGACCGGGGTAGTAATTGCCTATTTATCTGTTCAGAAACGCATTTCCGAACAGAAAAAGAAAAAATGGCCACCGGGAAAGGGAAAACGTAGTCCGTTTTCCCTTTCCATGGCGGCCATCGGGAGTGGATGCACTGGGGAAACTCTGTTCCCAGCGCGTCTGCTCCCAAGAAAAGAAGAAAAAATAAGGTAAGTGGGATTGGGAGGGAGGGGATAGTTTGCAGGGGAGTGGGGTGGAGGAAGAAAAAAAAATACCTGGGTCCCCGGTGGGGGACGAAGGCAGCCTCCAGCCATGGGGAGCCTCGGAGCGGGGATTGCCCCATTTCGAGCCTCCTCATTGGCTAAGGGGCCGCCACGCCCCCGCCGGGAACCAAAGGCATGTATAGCGTGCAAGGGATTCCCAGCCAGGTAATTCCCCGGTGAGGGCCAATCAGAATGCATGTTGCATTCTGGTTGACCCTCGCTGCGTACTAATATGGTTTTCTGTTCTGTAGATGTGTGTAGCTATTGAGTGAATATGACCTTCTCTCTCATTGAAGGCCACGGAGTGTGGATGATCTTACCTTCATGAATTCAGTGAAGATATGTCCGAATTCAAACATACATGATTGCAGTGGTAGCTGAATGGCGTTCAACAAGTCTCACTCAAGGAAACATCAATGATTTGGCTAGCACCATTCACAAGATGGTGCCATAGCTGAAAGAAGGAGGGAATGACAAGTGTTATAATCAGTACATGTCTGTTGTCCAGAGTCATGGAAGCCGTTCAAGCATTCCTTCATCACAAAGACTACATGACAGCACGCTATGGGCATCATTGGCTGAGAACACTAAAGATTGAATGATAAACATCCTGGTCTCACTGATAAGGATGCTCATATGGGGACTGTGGGCACGTCACAAATGAGAAATGTTAGAGACCGGGTCGATGCTGCTAACCACACTACAACATATCCATACATGCACAGCTGTCAGATTGAGTATAAAGTTCTGTAGAGATGTCATTGATTTGAGAAATTGTATGAAAAGTCAGATGCACCTGACATATTTTCAGAACATATATACCTCTACTTAAATCGAGTGACAGCAAGTACTCAACAAGTATCTCACAGACTCTCTATGTTCTGTGCAACTGACTCAGCAAATTACAATCTCTCCCTACATCCTTCCATGTTCTGTGTCTGGTGTGAGAAACCTGAAGGTGACTCCCTAGCTAGTTCTTGTGGATCTGTCATCCAGGTGGACAGGACATGGTCATCGCTATTGGGTCCAATTCTGGGGGTGGACCAGTGAGAGAGGATCACCTGGATGGGGGTTCCTTGGGGAGTGGGAGTGGGACACTGATGGGTGAGACACAGTATCCCCCTTCTTTCAACAACTTTTCCTCATCCTGTCACATAGGATATTCTAAAATACTGCCACCCCTTTTCAGACACGAACACTTTGGCACAACACAAAAGACAAAGGACTAACACCAGAGCCGTTTACCTGACATGTCCCAATACAAGGGTCAGGCAAAGTCAGGCAATTGAAGAGAACTACACACACCTGATGGCCCTTTCCCTTCCCCACAGGGATAAAAGGTGCAGCACAAGAGCACAGGACAAGCAAGGCAGACCGCACAATGTAATGGCTAACTCAGCACATCAGTTCAAGAGGAGGCGAAAGAAGGTGAATACCGAGAGGGTGGCAAGGAGAATTCTCAAAATGTGCTAATTCCATTTGAGACCCCCAGCCCCTTTGCTGGATTTCTAGGATTTGATTTTTACCGGGGAAGAGTGTGAGCCTTATTTTTCCCACTCTTCCATATATTTGATGTGTGTTTTACTTTTGTGTTCTTTGGTTATGGAGTTTTAACACAACTCCATAGGCATCATCTTTTTTCTGCCCCAGTCCTAAGAGCTCCTGACTACAACCAAACCTTCATTGTGCAGACAAGTGCTTCAAATACAAGTACAGGTGCAGTTTTGAGTCAGCTGGATCAGAAAGGTAGGGAGCACCCCATTTGCTTCATCAGCAGGAAGCTGAAGGAACCTGGGACAAGGTGGGCAACCATTGAAAGAGAATGTTTTGCTATTGTGTGGTCACTGAAGAGGTATACACCATACTTGTATGGATCCACTTTTGTGATTGAGACTGACCACCAACCCTTGATATGGTGGATGCAAATGAAAGGGGAAAACCCTAAAGTACTGAGATGGTCAATCAGCCTGCAAGGGTTTGATTTTACCATTGAACACAGGTCTGGGTGTCACCAACAAAATGCTGATGGTCTCTCCAGGATGTTTGAACGACTGCAATAAGGAGATTCATCCAGGAGTGGATTAAATCCTCCTGTCCCTTAGTCTGAGGGGCGAGTATTAGAGAGAATTATCTAAATGTGCTAATTTCCCTTACCTTTTGAGACCCCTAGCAACTTTGCTGGATTTCTAGGATATGATTTTTACCTAGGAAGAGTGAGAGCCTTTTTTCCCCACTCTTCTATGTATTTTGATGTGTGTTTTACTTTTTGTGTTCTTTAGTTATGGAGTTTTAACACAACTCCATAGGCATCATCTTTTTCTGTGTGTCACACAGCACCTTCAGTGCGGTGACACAGGGATGTCTTTTACACTTCCCAAGGTTTAAATACCTTCTAAGGTGAAATGTACTGGCACTTGTAGTCTTAATTGCATGTAGTGTTCCCAAAGGGCACTGCATGTGATTCTGCCTAACAACGTGATCTTGTCCTTTCTGATTCAGGCCCGTGAAACCTCTTTATTCTGAAACATAAGACTGCAAACAAAGGCCAGCATGTGTTGCAGCAGATGTCTACGGTACGTGAGACCCTCCTCAGCTGATAACCAAGCCGGGGAGAGACTCTTGTCTCGGTGGTACCAACCTTGACTTAAAGGAGAAGAATGCCAAGCGGTTCATCACAGCCGTTGAGTCGAGGGGAGAGTGATGAGAAACCGAACTGTGCTGAATGACTTGACCTTTGAAAGAAACTATTGCGAAAAGAGGGGGAAACACTGTAACATAGGCGACTGGCACCACGTGGGTGCTCACACAGGAAACTCTGGGCAATTACCCAATGATAAGAGACTACTGTAACCAGAATGCCTTGGGAAGAGGCGAAGAGAAGTCAAAGTGGTCATACAGGGGTCTTTTAAAATCCCCTGTACCGTTGAAAGTCTTTGACCGACTGATAATTGTGAAAGAAAGGTAGATGAATCCTGCATGGTGAAAACTAGTACATGAACTGTTTGCTAAAATGTTGCACGAGTGAACCCGGCAGGAGGATGCCAACGAGAAAGGGCAAAGTTTGAAGTCCCATGATGTGGAACTGCGTGTAAAAGTTGGCAAGAATGAATCTGGCAGAGAGAAGTGGACAATCAGAGTCGAAGCCTGAAGAACTGTTTAAAAAGACATTTAGACCTGTGAAAGGGAGAAGCATTGGAAGAAAGGGGAAGTGAATGGTCCCCCTTCTCGAGTGTGTCCTATCCCTGTCGAGGGAGATCCAAGGGGAAAAGTCCTGATCCGAAGTCCATTGAGAATGGAAATATTTTTTTTTTCTTGTTGACCACATCAGGCCCTCGAAGAAAAGAGACTTTTTATTGAAAAGAGACTTATCCATTGAAGAACCTGATAGCTGGAATGGAACAGTTAGCTTGTGCTGAGAAAGCTCGACCGTGTGCTGTGCTCCAAGGTCCCACCTTGTCCCATGCTGAAAATGTGGGGAAGGGAGACCCCTGGCAATCACATCCTGACTTACTATTTGTAAACACTTCTTTCTTTACTGCCCCTTATCCCACACTCATTTTGTAATTCGTTGTAAGGAATTGGCAATAGGTTTTTCTTAGTATAGGCCCTTTAATTTTGACACAACGGCACAAGAACCGCCTTATTTTTCATTTAGTGCTCAACGCTTGCTCCCATCTTAGATTTAGGTTTATATTAGACATTTTTCCACCCTGCATTTACAGTTTAATAAACACCCTTTAACTGTGATCACATGTGTCTGTCTTTACTGTTGCCACCATGAGTTCCTTACACTGGGTACATATGATTTGCTTGCCGTGACATTGCGAGTAGCATCATATTCATGTACATACCCTTTTGAACACAGTCATTTGTCCATAAGGACACATTGTATAAAAGAGTGGACATATGCTCATCTCCCAGTCTACTTCAGTGAACGGGTACACAGTGTATACGTTTCCACACTTGAACCCTCACACAACAGCTGAGCCAACCAACTCTGGCCAGTGGAGACATGGCTACAGTGGTGTGTACTACATAGGAATGATGCAAGTTTGTAAAGCCATGAAATAGGACCTCAGCATTTCATTCTGTTCCATTGATGTGGGTTTGGAATGCCTGTGACAAGGAGACACATATGCAGCTGGACAAGAAGTAAATTAAACAGTCAGAGAAAATTGACCTCACCCAGGACAGCAGCTAGAAACTGGATTGTGGACAATGAAGCATGCCAGATTTCCATTGGTGCAGCACATATTACCACTGCATCTGCGGCACCAAATCACGAGAACATCAGCTGGATTTTTACATCACAAACAAGTCTACATTAGGCACATTCAAATATATTTGTCCATGTAACATAGAAGGCAGAAAAAGAAGAGACAAGCAACAATGCGCATCAGTCAATTCCCCTAAAATGGCAGATTCAACCATGGACATCCTATAGACCCAGGTAATAGCCACCCCAGAGGTTTATCCACACTTAGCACATGGGAGGGTCCTACACACCACCCACAACACATGCCACATTGGAAGCAAAGTCTTTCCAATAGCAGGAGAATTCCCGGGTAGGCCTGACAGCCATGTACAGAATTTTGGTCCTACTGCTTTAGTGGACAGTTCATGGGGGACTTGGTCAGACATGTTGAAGATTACCTTCAAATCCAGAAATAGCTGTACTGCAATAGTCAAGTAAGAATGCATGCACACGATCTGCACCATTAAAACAACTGGTTAATAAGCAGTAGAACACGTAGCAATAAGATATCTTCCTTTAAGACATTCCAATGGTAGGGTGTTTTGAAAAGTACACCGGGAAACAGCAAAACACATGATCAAAATTGTGGAGAGCAGAACAACAGAGGGAACTATTCTGTAAAAGGGAATGCAATAGAAGTATATACAAGGACAGTTAGAGGGCACACAGAGTCAACAAATAAGGAACTTGACAAAACAATTATGTCTTGTCAGGGGAGTAGGTTTTCGATGCGCAACTATGAGGAAGAATGATAGTGATGGGAAGGAGATGGTCCTAACCAACCGCTTTAACCCCAATCGGGCCAAATAAACTATGTGTGGGCCAAGGGGGGAGACGCCCCTACCCCCACAACACTCATCCGCACAAAATAACATGAGGAAATACACAAATAACCTAGCGTAAGTCCCTGCCCGGAGATACCATTTTGTATAAGATCAGACGCCATGTTTTTACTAGGCCCAAAAATCATCTCTCTGTCAAACTCAGCCGTCCCATCACCAGCACCTCGCACAGAGAGCCCAAGACATCGCCACCCGTACCGGCTCAGCGCAAACCTTGTTCCCATGGAAGTCCAGCCATTTATTGTTGCATATGTTTAGTATCATTTCCACAGGATGTGCTCTCTGCAGAGAGTGAAACCAAAGCCAGCCCCAACACAAGAACCCATCCATCTCCACTAAACTGACCATGCCCTCTCAACCCACCACTCTACCAGGCCAGGGCACACCATTTCTGACCCCCCACTCTCTTTCATGTTGATATCCATCTGACACTCTCGCAATGAACATTCCAGAACACCCATCATATACTTAATCCTGTGCAGCAGTATATTCTCTCTAAAGCAATACCCGTCTGATCGTATCATGAGGCACCAGGGAAAGTAAACAGTAGATCAAACCCCAAGGGGGAGACACCTGGGAGCAGGACCCCGGGATCAATGAGGTCGTAATGCCAAAATATTAGTTCATTTTCTCTAAGTACCCCCATTCATTCAAGGATTTTATATATGCCATTATTTTCGTATTATCAGTTCCTGTTGTTTATCTTAGACAGTTAGCCATGTATCACATTCATCCTGACCTTCACCACGGAGATGAGCCCACCTAACCCACGTGCCACCCGATCAAGTGGGAAGCAGTGGCCAATTGGAGCCTTGGACCCGCTATAGAGCAGGCTGTGCCATACCGCCCTTCCAATCCGTATTGTGATTTCTTACTGTATATTATGACACCATTCATGATGAAATTGTTTCTTATAATATTCTGCTCATGTAATTTTTAGCAGAGTGCTCTCGGGCAGCAGAGTTCTTTGCTGGCATTTTTTATTACATAAACCTTGTCATCCTTGCAACTCATCTCTTGGTCTTATTCCCTAATGGGGCGTATTAACTTTACTTTTGCATTTTTATGAGGACACATGTATGTTGGGTGCCCTCAACTGCATTACTCATATGCCCTCTAATTCCTAACTGATGCATTCTCCCACGAACATCTCATTGAGGTCATCCTCCTTCACCTCATCAAGTGGCAGAGGCCTTACAGGGGTGGAGTAGAGAGGTGTCTTTAAAATCAACCTCTCAACTGGAGCGCCATGTCCACCTGAAGGAGGCATGAATTGGAGAAATATTGCACTGGACATGTGAGGGACAGAAGATGTCCGTGGCATCAAAATATGTCGTTTGTAGATTAATGCCTCTGCCAGCCTCTTCTATCTCATGTAACACCATACTCACCCCTGCATTACTCTACTCCAGTCGCCATCCTTCCTCCCCTAATCCCTGGGCCTACCTCACTGACACTGCTGCCTATGCCACCAAGTGTTATAGCTCCTTCAAAGCTGCAGCCTGTCTCTCCTCTACTTCCCTTACTTCCCTTTCCACCTCCAGCATCCATAAACTAATGGCATCAGAGGCTGCCTGCATGAACTCCAAAAGCGAATGCCATAAATCCATGAAGGGGTGGGACCTGTCTCATGATGATGGGCCTCATTACAAATCAGGCGGTCCGGAAATAACGGTGGCGGTAAACCCGCCGCCACCGTTGTTTCCGGACCACCGATCCCGACTCCTGCAGGCGGGAGGTGATGATCCCGCCAGGTTTGACCTGGCGAGTTTAACACTGCCCGCCTGCAGGCAGACGAAGAAACACCGGCAGCATTACGAGATGCTGCCGATGTTTCCATGATCCCTATTCCCACTGAGTCCAATAGGACTCAATGGGAATGGGGATTAACACCATTCCGCCTCCGTGATTCCCAGGAAACCGGGGTTGTAATGCCCCGGTAATTCCGGGAATCACGGAGGCGGAATGGTAATACGACCGGCACCGTTCATTACGGGCTGCCCTTTTCCGAGGACTGCTGTGGGACCCGCCAAGGAACGCCCGGTCAGACCAGGCATCCCTAGCATGTCCCGCAAGCAGTCCCGGATGCTAACAACGGGCTCGTCATTAACGGGCCCATTGTTAGCATCCTCCCCATTCCCATTCAGCCCTATGGGGGCTCAAATAGGAATGGGGATGTACCGGGTCCGGGTCCCACGAAAGGGACCCACCGGGCCCTCCAAGGACGGAATGGCCCGGTATGTCTCCCTTTGCAGGACCCGGACCTGGTACCTGGTATGACTCTACCACCACATTAAGAGTTCTGATCGCGGGCTGCTCTTCACGCTTGGTCAGACCAGACGTGCAGAGTGGCACCCGCTAGCAGAACAGGATGGTAGCAATGGCCCCATTACGAACAGGACCGTTGTTACCATCCTCCCCATTCCCATTGAGCCTTATTGAGGCTCAAATGGGAATGGGGACGTACCAGGTCCGGGTCCCATGAATGGAAATTACCGGGCCCGCAAAGGTCAGAATGGCCCGGTTATTCCCATTTTGCGGGACCAGGACCCGAGTTTGGAGGTAGCCATGTCTGTAAAAATGGCATGGCTACCTCCAAACTCGTAATGAGGCCCAATGTCTTTCTCCTGAAGTTAGTGGACAAGGCAGCTGCCATTGGGGTCACTTGCAAGGGGATCAGGAGGAGCCATAAATCCCAGGTGTAGTAATGTGCAATATGCCTGTTTTTTCTGGGTGGGAGAAGCAGAAACTCAGGGAGATTGGTGATACACCAGTCAGTATCTTTCTCTTGAAGTGAGTTGATGAGACAAGTGCTTTCAAGTAATACCTGGGAGGAAGAGCAGAAGGAGCCGTACATCCCTGAGTTCAGCTTGTTGAAAGTCAAACAAGCCAATGGGAGACTGAAGCAGAATTCATAGAGGCAGATGACTCACCAGTATCTGTTGCTTGAAGAAAGTGTACAATACATTATCATTGGGAGATATTTAGGAGCAGGAGTTGGAGGAGCAAGGTACTGAAGATGGCAGATCGTGGCAGAGTCATATCTGATTTTGCTGGGAGGCAGCTGCAGATATTCAGGGAAGAGGTGACACGCAGGTCAGTTTCTGTCTCTTGAAGTGAATTGGCAAAACACCTACCTTTGGGTGACAATTGTGAGGAGTAGCTGGTAATCCATAACGGCATGTTGAGAGAGATGCAAACCTGATTTTTCAGGAAGGGAGCAGCAGAGATTCGGGGCACCAACCGTTGACAAACAGGTAAGGGCCTCATCAGGAGGTTTGCTGTATCCAGTTGGTAATAGCACAGGATACCGCCAACGCAAATAGTGTTACTGCTCCTCGGGCTGGCGCTATTAGCGCTGGATCACGAGTAGTGGTAAAGCAGTTATGCCTGATTCCCCATTGGGTCAATAGGACCAAATGAGGGTGGGAGCGCTATTAGTGCTGGCGCAAATTGCGCTGCCACAAATTGCACTGGTGCTATTGGCACTGAAAATGCCCTCTCCGCCGGCGCATTCACCTCCAGCTGAGAGCTGGAGGTGAATGCGTATTGGCACAGCCCAACTCGTGATTGGGCCAGCCCTTAAATGCAGCGGTAATTGCAGTACCACCATAATGAAGTGCTACCACCTAACTCCTGATGAGGCCCTAAGTGTCCATTTCTTCAAGTGAGTGGAGACCACATGCCATTGGGTGATACCTGGGAGGGGGAGCGTGTTGTAGAAAAATCAATGCAAACGAAAAAGAGCTAATGAAAATTCCACATTTTCAAAATAAATATATAAACTGCATTCTGCACAATGAATTTGAAAAGAAACATATGAGAGGAAATGTTGTGATGTCAGGAGTAGATACAACAAAGTGTAGTTTTCCACAGTAAATGACAAGGCACAAAAAGAAAACTTTTCAAGCACATGGAAGTATACTGCAATTTGTAATAAATGGAGAATGGTCAGTTTACTATAAAAAAGCACAGCATTTTTATAGAAAAGTGGAAATCAAATTGAGGCCTACATTATCTGCTTTTTTCATTAGAGGACATAGAATCACCCTTATATAAAAAAGTATACGGAGATTGGAAGTGTAAATTGTTATTGACAATAGCCTAAGAGCAAACATGTTATAATGTCACTATTTAAAGAACAAAATTATGTGGAAATGTAACGTCATATGCTAAACTTATACATGAATACAGCCACATTGGTTAAATAGCAAGTTGCATTTTCTCTGACCCAGCATCAGTGATGAGGAAAGGTGTTCCCATGATAAATGAAGCCAAGGCCTTTAGGCTGAGCCATAACCTTTATGACAGCATCCTTGCACGAAAGGATCAAATGCTCTCTTTGTTCTGAAACCAAGCCTTGGTAATAAATCAAACAATGTTCATTAACAGTTTCCATTTGCCACCGAGTCTAAGAATTCCCTACAAATACAGAGAAATATATCCGGGATTTTGGACTGATAGTGTAGTTGCCCAATGTATCTGCAACCTTCATCAAACAGGCCCTCCATTAGGGATACACAAAATCCATAATAGGATCAAATGGGCCACGTGACCTGGGTTAATTTTTCTAGACATATGGACCTGGTCAATACCAATGGGATGCCTAATAGGTACCCAGCTCGATAACCCACTTGGGTCTGGCTCCCACAATGAATCAGCCCCAGCATAATTGGTATATATATATATATACCTATGTTAAGACAACCATCACCCAACCAGAGATTCACATTCATGCATAAGGGGTTATTACGACTTGGGCAGTAAGGGATAACAGGCACCGGTAAGGAGACCATTGCCGATAATCCCTTAACACCCTATTCCAAGGACCCCATTTCAATTGAGCCCTATGGGGGCACAAATGGGAATGGGGAATGGTCTGTTCAATGGGGCTTACCGGTCACGCCAGGGTCGGACTGCAACGGTAAGTCCCCATTGGTGCCGGTCCCGGTATTGGAGGCAGCCATGGCGCAAATAGTGCAATGGCTACCTCCAATCTCGGAATGAGGCCCATAGTCTTTTTGTAGTCTCATAATTGTAGCTATGCATTATGGTGGTCCTTTCTGTCAAGATTCTAGTGCATCACTTTTCAGCATTATACTTCTTAAAAATTGCGCCCACCCAGGGCCATTACAAGATTGAGGGCCTCTCCCTCAAAAACGAGACAGCACAAGTATGCATGCCCAACCCATGAGTAAATTAATTATATCGTGCTCGCTTTCTGGTGAATTAGGCTACAGTGGATACATACATAGTCAGTCAACTTTGAAATATGAAGCCCTTTATGTGTGATCCCCCATGAGATAGTATCTGTCAGTGGATTTTATCTCATGGCGCAAAGTATACTTCATGCCCCTCACAATACAGAGACTACATAAATTCTCATTATTTAATGCAACAAAACATTTTGCTGCACTGCAGGAACTTTGAGGGTGAGGAAATAGGCATACGCATCGAGCACAGAGCACATCCGACCACTTAACAATGGCAGCTCCGGTGCCAGACCCACCATATGGAATGCCGCGATAGAACACACCTCCAATTCAAAATGTAGACTTTGTATAGATTATAGCAACTTTGTAGCCATCCTGACAATCAGAAGCTTTGTCGTGCGTGTGAATTGAATTGCTTTCTATTGGTAAGCCTCTATATGAGCTAATTTGAAACTTTCCTTAACTGCAAAATGAAATCTTATAAGCCTTCATCCGGCTACAATTGCTAAAAGCCACATTATATGTTATATTTTGGATTCTGGAAATAAATCATTACTGCTACAGTAATACAGCAGTTAACACATAGACAGATGCCCCCATCAGCCCTCAAGAACAGGAACTCACTGTAGAACTGGTGAGTGCATGTCTTTTTCACCTCACAAGTTGAGCACCCTGCTTGTAAAACTACCTAATATTGGGTAGTGACAAAACACCCCCCGCCCCCTTTTGTTTTTCCTGTCTCATTATAGGTATCTAACGAGGGTGCAGTAGTCTGACTTTGTGAACCTCCATTGTGATTGTGGCAGGACAATTCTAAATGTGTTTTTGGATCCTGAAGAAAACGGGGGAGAAGGAATGGATTACCCATTGGAACAGGTCAATCACATACTTACGGACTGTCTATTCACTCATCAGACATCCTGGTGAAATTGTCTATGGTTTTTTTTTATTCCACATTTGAGTAGATAAGTAGGCAGTAATAAATTGTGTTTGATTCATTTCTGTGCTCCTTATTCCGGCACCTCCAGATTTTAGTATAGTGTGGTATTCATCACATAGCCATTTCATTGCATTCTTCTGTGATACTGGTCTATATTTAGTTAGGGCCAGTAACTTCTTTCTATCCCCTAATCCTAGATAAGTGGCGCACCAGCTCCTGTTAGGGCTAGTTAACCCACAGGAGCTATCTAGTGGCGGTTGGAGGGCAAGTAAAGCTAATTTCTATAGCTCAAAATAGAATTAAAATTAAAGTCTAATTGCCTGGACCTCTTTGTGTGTTCCCTTCATTAGGGATGCCATTCACACTTGCAGAGACATAACGCGTGGTATCTGTGAAGCCTGCTGATACAATCACTAAACTGACCAAGGACTGTATCAGCATTTGGGCCCTGGGCAGCATCATTTCAAAGAAACTTATGACAATAGTGCTATGATAAACAGACTTCTCAGGGGTCATACATTGCCCACCTCTGAGCCTTAAAGGACTGACACCATATGGCCTCTTGCCAGGCCATGGAAGGAAACTACTATTTAATATATTCTTAAATAGGGACAATAAGTGCATCTTTATATTTGACATACAGGATCATATTTTCCTGAATATCTTTTGATAGGAGTGTCATAGTAATTTACCTTGTAAAACCTTTTTTTTAGAGTGAAAACATCTATTGGCTGTATGAAAAACCATGCATTTATTGTATTAATTTAATTATGCAAATTATTTGAATGTATATATGATTGCAGAAAAGCGTTGCACGTCTGTGATTCATATATCCTAGTGTCCGATCCAGCTAAACGTATATTCTGAGATAGGAATAGAATATTTGGGAAAGTATCAGAGAATCAATAAACAAAAATCTGTCCCACACACTAACATTATTCGATTCACATGAGTGAGAGCAAATTTGCAAAGAGAATATTGCATAAAGGATATATCAGAGAATATCATGCTGTAACACATGTATTTTTTAGCATCAGGCACATTATATATTGTTTGCCATGAACGTGGATTGCTTGTTTTACACGGACTGTGAATGCTATTACTTTCTCTTTCTTGAGTTAACAGTGTTACACAATTTTATATGACATATCATTATCAAAATGATAAGGAGTAATTTATAATAGTAGAAACAGTTGCTCACTTTGTCAGTTAAATATTTCCATCTGTAATTATCTATGTGTGTCTGATTGTTTTTTAAAATACCTGTTTTACTTTTTGTTTTTTTCATCTTAAACTATCCTTGGGTTTATTTTCATGTACTTTTACTCACTTAATTCTAAGGTTCAGGTACCTTTTTACGACTCTCTTTTTGCAATTTATGTTTGTGTTCCACGGCATGCACATTGTTCTAAAATGGCCCTGCGTAGCGTTTTCATGGATGTTAAATCGATATGGCACTTTTATACCAATTGGAACCTTTGAGATGCAGGTTAGGGCCGCGTATCTCGAGCCACGCAAATGCATCATCAGATACGTGATATATGCGCATGCACACTTCTAAATAAGAGTGCACATTGTGAGGTTGGCATCATGGAAGGAAACACAGACAATGTTTATGTACAATTCAATGTTTATTTTATTTATTTATTTAACATTTATTTAAAAGCAAGGATTTTATTTAAAAACATGTCAGGATGGAGTCAAGCCTATATTGCCCTAAACTAATGTGGGATTTCCCTACCTAAAGAAACTATGGAAAGTCTGTGTCAGAATGTTCAACTAAAAAGTCTGTCTGTGGCCAAAATCTATCCTTGCCCTCACAACTAAGGCAAAACAATGTGTAGGGATGTCAATCATACACTAAACAGTGTGTCAGTTCTGAGCTATATCCAGCTCGGGCTTCCTCTTCAGCTTGTTTTCCCCAATGTCAATTTATCTTCATTTGACGCAAAGGAATACAGTTGCACACTTTTATACAGGTCAGGCTGCCCTTCCCCAAGCTCAATATATTTCTGGACAACACGTCTCAGGGTTTTCTTCCCCAAGTTGAATGTCCAAAATATGACATGAAAAGAAGGAGCTTGAAGCTTTATCTTTCAACTGGATGTTCACAATTCTTTACAACTCAGGGCTCCCTTCCCCAAGAATGGCATTCATCAATAATTGTTTTTCCTTTTTCCACAACAGCAAACTTCCTTGTCAGCATATAGGGGTTCTCTGGTCTCGGTCACAGTTTTAGACCACACGGGCCACCCATTACAGGTCACGCAACCAGGAACCTGGCATTTGCTTTCCACAGTTCTTTATTCACCAGTTATTAGTTCTCTGGCCTTGGCACAGTTTTAGAATACACAGTCCACCCATTACACTTCACGCATCCAGGAACTTCCAGGTCTCTTTGAGAAGTTCAATGTTTAGCCAAACAAACAGTTTCTAAAATGCAACTTCACAACTATCATGTATGAGTGGTTTCTCAATCTTGGTTCCACTTTATATTCATAGGAGTCTCTAATTCCACTTGGCTTTCTATTTGCTTTCAGTTCATTGTTCACTTAAATGCAGCTCATTTTATTTCACTCAGGAAAAAGATTGGCAGAAAAAGACAGCGAGGTTCAGCGCAAGGACTGAGCAATTTGGTATGATTTGGCTGGGCTGCAGGCGAATGCAGTGGTGGAAACCTGCCAGGTTATCCACTAGGTAAGTGTTGCATAAGAGGGGTTTGAATGCAAAACACACTGCGCACACAAACAATGTTAAAGATCAGTTGCTTGGTAATTTAATCGCAAGGTGATACAGCCTGACACGTGTTTCGAGCAATTGGGTCTTCTACTGAGGCTGAAGTCTGGACTACCTTTCACAATCACCAATGATTGGTATACGATCCTCTTTATTAATAACGTGGGCTCCACTGTATAGTGCAGTTGCAAGATAGACATTAATTGGGACGTTTCACCAAGGGACGCAGCGTCTCCGCTGTGTATGTGGATCAGGATATTAAGGAAATATGAACAATAGAAGATTACCTACAATTCAGGAAGCTATTTAAAACATGGCTCTTTAACACACTATGCTGAAGAAAACACTGGAGAGAAACCTCACCACCACAACACAAGAAAATACTATGAAATTGGACCACCCAAAGAGATATTGAATGCTGAACCAAAAAGGAATAAAACTAAACGGAAGGGCTAACCCAACACAATACAGCCCAGAACCCCCCGATTAACCCTGCTAAAAACTCTCTAACACTCTGCACACCCACCACACAACCCAGACCTTTGCCACAAAACAGCCAAACTATAGGTACTCTACCAACTAACCACAACAGCCAACACGTACATGAAATATTAGCATACAACCACCCATGAAACATCACAAAAAATGCCAATCAACTAAAATCATGCCAGCACACAGTGACCGGTTTTTCAAAACTGTGGCTACTAACAGCACATCAAAGCTCGTTTGAGCTTCTCCCTCTCAACCTTACTAACAACCTAAACCAATCCTTTTCTGAACCGCCAGAGTGCCTGCAGACCATGAAAAATGGCAGCAGTGTGTGGGTCAAGTCACAATAACATAACATCTGAACAGGTAGATTGTCAATACTTTGGGCTAGGGCTGTTCCAAAAAATAGATCCATTTGTATCTATTTTACAAACTTTGGATTTGTAAAATAGATCCAAATGGTGTGCATATTGGGAGATGCCTGACTCATTTTCTGTGTAATGGCCAAGTATAGACTGGGGCTTAATAGTATCTCACTTTGCACATGCCTAGGAATGTAATGTAATCCAAGTCATTCTCTGGTTATATGACTGAGAAAAGTCCTGTTAATTGAACTCAAGTTGAAAGGGAAAAGTTTTTTTTAACTGCCACTCATTTTAAATTGCCCATTGAAACATGAAAGAAATTGCAATTTCTACACATCAATGCAATAGAAGCACCATTGAAGCAAATCTAGGGCACATATACGTTAAATAGACATTTGTCTTTTGCAAGAGATTTACACGTAGGACTGTCAAGTAGTCTGTTTTTTATTGAATTTTCTAAAGGGCTTTTTGAAACCCTCTTGTATCCACTGACAAAATAAAAGAGGTATTTATTTTAAATAAATGAAAGATAGAGATGTCTAAATAGGCAGATGATGTTCTGAATGAATTTTATTTCCTATAAAATGTAAGCTTTGTCCTGAACCCTAATTTTTCAACCCACGGTGAAAGTGCTCTCAGGGAAGACCAGACCTCCATTTGGTGATGAGTGTGCTTTTAAAAAGTCTACATTCAAGTTAAATGCAGTTTTGACAATTGAATTGACCAGTGTATTGATCATTGAAGTAATCATTGCACCTGAATTCCGTAGAGAATGGAAAAGATGTATAATTTGTTTATATTTTAAATTGGTTCAGACCTACCTCCTGTGCAACCCTGCATATTCCTTGTCCCGAAAGGGTTAGGGAGGCTGTACGGAATTGATACTATTAAACTGCTGGGTCCCATGTTCTTAAAAAGAACTTTGTTAAATACATACAAATTGTGCACACCTGATTTGAGGTGGGTGAAAAATGCCCCAGAACTAAATGCCATCCTATTAAATCATCCTGCTGTGTGAAACTGGGATTGTGGGCGAGTTGCACTCACCTGATCTTTCTGGAAAGAATCGTGGGTCACTCAGGGATGTGGGTGACATACCAGTCAGTGCCCATCTCATTAAGAAAATGGACTAGACATTCGCTACTAGGTGACGCCTGTGGGGAGGATCTGGAAGAGTGGCTAATTCCTGAGAGCAGCTTGTTGGAGAGTCACACTCACTTGATTTTGGGAGGGAGAAGCTTTGGGGAGGCCAATGGCACACCAGTCAGTGTCCATCTCTTGTCTCTTGAAGAAAATTGAAGAGACACAGGTGACCTTTGGGGACAGGAACAGGAGGAGTTAGGGTTCCTCATCGGCAGATTTAGGGAGGTACTGTTACACCATTCCTGCGATGGCAGATTAGGCGCCATTGGTTTCTGTGTGGAGGCATGTTACAAAGAATCCCTAATAGGGCAAGAGAGAACTGTTTCAGCAGTCTAGTTGTTCCATGCTAGCAAAGGCACGTGACTGATCACCTGACACCTCTTAAGGAACACGGAATGCCGCTTCGATGTGTCGCTTCTGTTGAGTGTGAAGCTCCGTAAATTCGCAGAGGATTCTTCCCTTATATTCTAATCTATTGAAAGCAATCTCTCTCTCCCTTCTGACTAACTTTCTTTCTCTCTTAGAATTGCGTCCCGTGTCGGCCTCCCTGCTCCCGCTCCCTCTTTGCTTCTCTGGGTATCTCCCATTTATTCGAGCTGGGCTCTCGATTCCAATTTCCGACCCGATCCAGAGAGAAAGTCCGCCTTGCGGAAGTAAGTTCCGTGTGTACGTTGACTCGTATTTTTCCTTCTCGGTTTTATCTTTATTAACCATTCTTACTTTGTCAGTTACTCCCCTACCCTTCGGGTTACAACACTCCCAACCAACAGGATTGATCAATTCGATTCTGGACACATCAATTATTAATAAGCACACTCACTGCTACAGATTACCATTCTTCCCTTCCACTTGTTCTATTACTTACCTGTCATTCTCTCGTCCTGTAGGACTCCTTCCCACTTTCACCACCTTGAGAAAGTCATCAGTCCCAAAAAGCCATTCCAGGACGTCCTGAGTCGTCAATTCAAAAAGGCTGAGCCCAGACGTCCAGGGTTTTTTCCCCCAGAGGGTTTCCCTGGGGTTCGTGTTTCCCTTTGCTGGTACTCTGATCTCCAGTGATTGAGGGAGGCAGGGACTCCCGGGTGATCCTTTATTTCTGCAGTTGTTGCTCCAGACAAGTTGGTGCTCGATCATGTTAGTGTCTACTCCTGTCTGATCTCCTTTTGGAATTTGGCTATACCATACTGTGTTGTAATAAATTCACAGATATCAGCAACAGTAACAGGTACATGTTCACCTGATTTTCATGGGATGAAAAAGTAAACCTTAAGGGAGGGTGTGACGCACCAGTCAGTCTCTTGGAGCAAGTGGACGAGACACATGCCATCATGCATTAGTATTTTGTACTTATTTGAAGAACATGGATGCCAATTATGTTCAGAAATGAATTATAATGACACGTTTACAGATGGTGGAGGCTTTCCTGAAGGAATAAAAAAGTGGGACATATTTCGGAGACAAAGCAACAAAAAGAAAACATATATAAAATGTAGGTGAATTACAAAGGTAACACATATAAAGAGAAGTACTGTATAAATATACATTATTATTATATTATTAAGAATCACTGGCGGTGTAGTGGTGAGGCCATGTAGGAAGGAAGTGGGAGCAGTGACACCTGGGACAAGCAGATGGAAGAGCCAGGAATCCTTGAGGGCAATTTGAGTGAGAGTTACACTCACCTTTTTTTGCAGGGAGGGAGCAATAGAGGTTTAGGGAGGTAGGTCACATACTAGTCAGTGTTCATCTATTGAAGCAAGTGGATGAGACACATGCCATCAGATGATACCTGGGAAGAGGGGAAACAGCTGGAAATCCCAGAGGGCAGCTTGCGGCAGAAACAAGCTCACTTGATTTTGCTAGAAGGAAGCCGTAGAGATTCAGGGAAAAACATAAGTTATTATCCGTCTCTTGAAGTGAGTGTATGAGGAACATGCCATTGGTTGACACCTGGGAGGAGTAACAGGAGGAGGTAGATAACCCTGAGTGAATCACGTCAGAGAGTCACACTTGCCTGATTGTGAAGTTAGTGAGAGCAGAGATAAGGGAAGGTGAGGGACACACTAGTCAGTATCCATCTCCTGAAGTGTGTGGACAAGACACATGCCAGCAGGTGACATCATCATGGTGGAGTGGTGGGGGCTGTGAAGCCATAGAACACGTTGTGGGAGCTTTCCCCATTGGCTAATTTTCCTGTGACCTGATCAGCAGAGATTTGTGTAGTCAGTGGTGATCTCTTGCAATACGAAGACGAGATAAATGCCCTTCTGTGACAGTTCGGAAGAGGAGCCGGAAGTAGCAGAAGCCCCAAAGGGCAGCTAGTGTGAGAAATACATGCATGCATTTTACAGGGCAGGAGCAGCAGAGGTTCAAGGATGTGGGTGACACAAAGTTGGACAAATTTGGAAGCACATGTCAGCACCCAAACAAGCAAAAGGCAGAAGCATATGGGCAGCTTGTGGTATTTTAACTCCAGCAGCAGCATTTTCTGAGTGCATGGGGATGCCAGAGTTACAAGTGAACCATTGAAGAAATCATATAACTCACGTTCACCACCCCATCAAAAGTCACTCAGGAATAAATAATAGGATAATGCATAGGAATTTCACATGGCAATGAACTTCCACTGAGACCCAACTCTAAACAGACTCTTTGAGAAACAGACCTCCCGTTGCAGATCACTGAGCATGCTCCATTATTACATTTCATGCAGAACTCCACCAGCACCACCAACCTACAGCCCCATCATGCCCTAAAAAGATCTGAGGCACACCCCTCCTCATAACATCAAACAAGCAGAATACCTCAACCAGTCCATACAATTACCCCTGAAAATACGTTAACATCATTATTGCTTATCACTGGGATAAAGACACCAAGCTCTACTCCTTGTACCCCAGTCCAGCATAGCAGTGATCACCCTTTGTGTTAGGGAAATGCTATGGGCATATTTGAGCATGGCCAGAAACATCACAAGTCGCATGACAGAGCCTGCTTGATGTCAACCGTGCTATGATGTTGGTCCTAAGTGATATAATCATTTAAAAAAAAAAAAGATTATAACACAGACCAATTTAGAAAGACTGCTCTGTGCTCGCACAAATCCGGCAAGTGTGGGTGATGGTGTGGTGGGGGGTTGGGGCGTGGTTGGGTGATGGGAAGCAATGTATTTTTTTTTGCTTTTTTGTAGGCTGCCCAAAATTGCCCAAAATAAATCTGCCTTTTTGGTAGGTGCCCTACAAAAAGCAAAAATAGGACATAGAATCACCATTTTGGCAATGTATTTTTTATCCTGCTCATTTGTGAAAAATTCTGGATTCTGACATTTTACAAGAGAAGTGATCAGGACTAGGAAGTACTCAGCCCAGGCTTTTTAGCTTGCAAAGTCGTACTAGCATTTTACAATGAGTTTTACAGTGGGGTGGGTTCTACAGGCAAACCATTTGGCAAAAAGTTCACTTCGGCATGGACATGTGCATTGAGTACATGTCCGTCACAGCACACTTGGTTGTGTTTCCTTTCCCTAACTGTCAAGAGAGGTCCCTGAGTAACTCAAGAGGACAGTGGATGAAAGCAGTTTGGCACCAAATAATGTTTTGTATGAAAGGGTTTTGGGGCAGAAGCCACAAAGGAATTGCCACCTGGGAGATGGTGGAGGTGGCTAGTTTGTATTTGGGCTTTGTTGCAGTTGATATAGTATCATAGGTCCTTGCTGCATTACACATTGGCAAGTCAATGCAAATCCACTGCTTTGCACATGTCTTTTACCTCAGGCTCATTCCCTTTATCTGTAATTGTGAGCCTGTCAAAGAAATAGGCAGGCTCAGAAGATCAGCTACCTTTTCATCTGGGCTCTCCATGCCATAAATCAACCATGCCAACTTCAAGTGTGCCAAAGGTTGCCACTACACAACCTGAATACTTCAGTGACCACCCACTGGAACTCTACTTTGCACATGCTGGACATTCTACATGCACAGTGCAATGCCATCACAGATTGTTGCAACACTCTTTGCCAAATTCCAGATAGGGCTTGTTAACACTTTGACAGTGGCAGAGGCTGTCTAATGTCTACTTTGTGCAATGCCTATTCAAGGAGGTTTCCAAGTGAGTTAGCTATCAGAACACATCCGTGAGTGAGGTTCTCTCTCTAGTTAACCGAAATAACCTAGAAACCCATGCATGGTAGGTGATCCTTATGTGGAACGGCTGCTTCAAACTTGTGTAGTGACCCACGGGCAGTTGGATTTAAAGATTACATGACAGCTTCTTTGTGGACCCACTTTTCAATACACATGTCTATTATATCCTCATGTAGACAAATTTGTGAATTGAATGTTGCTACAATCAGTTTTGCATTTACTGATTGGGAATTTCTCACCCAAGGTCTGCTATTCATGATTCTGTGTCTATGGGCCTCATTACACGGTAGGCGGTAGGGATTTAACGTTACCGGTAATGGAATACCGGTAAGGTTAAATCCCCATGCTAATTACGACCCGGCTCACCGCTATTAGCGGCCCCGCTAAGTACGGTGCCGCTAATAGCGGGCAGTCCGCGTGCGCGCGACCCTCCATCCCGTAAATAACGCCATGCCGCTATTAGCACAGCATCACAAGGTGAGCGGACATGCCAATAGTGGCATGGTAAAGCCCCCAAAACCCCTTACGGCCATGGCGCTAATACCGCCATCGCAAAACACCCGTTAAGAGAACTGAGCAGTGTTCCCACCTGCCACAGGTGGACACAATCAGCACAGGTGGAGGCAATGGAGACTGTGGCAGCTCAAAAGGAGCACACCACACCCCTTCCCACACCCCTTCCCACACTAAGATGGTTCCAATACTTGCAGCATTACATGGGCTGGAGGACATAATTGCAGCGCAAGCAGCAACAACAACAGGCCGCACAGAGGAGACGCAGGAGGAGGAGGGCAAGACAGGCACAGCAAGCACCACCATGGCACCTAATCATACCACAGAGGCACCCACCAATCCCCAGGATCAGAGCCAGTCCATTTAACCTAAACCCAGAGCAGATACACACCCTGTACCGTCTGGACCGGGATACCATCACCAGCATCGTAGACATGATACACAACGACATTGTGAGTCTCATAGACATCCGAACTGCCATCCCCCCTCTACTCAAGGTGGTGACTGTGCTCCACTTCCTGGCCACAGGCACCTACCAGCATACAGTGGGCCAGATGCATGGCATCTCACAACCTGTATTCTCACGCACACTGAACCAGGTACTTGATGCCCTCCTGAACCATGCACCTGAACACATATTCATGCCACGGACTGCCCAGGAGATTGCAAACACCAAAGTTGGCTTCTATTCACTGGCAGGTCCCTCAAGTTGCATCGGGGCCATCGACTGTACCCATGTGGAATTGGTTTTACCACATCACAATGAAGTAGTCTCCCGAAACAGGAAGCAATTCCACTCCATCAATGTCCAAATGGTATGTGACGCCAACAAGGTAATCACACATTGTGCCCGTTTCCCCGGATCAACCCATGATTCCATGGTCCTGCGGAACTCAACTATCCCACGTTGCATGGAGCGACAAGCCGGACAACATTCGTGGCTACTTGGTGAGTTGCATGGCAAGCACATGGCACTGTGATGGGGGGGATACATACTTCAACTGGGTGTGATTGGGGGGGAGATGCATACTCGAAATGGGTGTAGCTTGTCGTCCGTCGGACGAATGCACATACAGATGTACGCCAATGTCCATCTGGGAAGCCTGCAACATACTTGAGATGAACGGACATGCAAGTATAAGCTCCACAACATAGATGACAATCCAGGTCTAGAAACCTTAAAGATCCATCCACATCCACATTGCACAACATTCCACGCCACAAAATACACAAATGTCATACATGCCGTCAAGATAGTCATACAGAATTAGTCCAGCACAACAACAATGATGCAATGTGCCCTTGAAAGCATGCAAAGGGATCACCCCTAGCCATAGCATTGCACCATGCACTTATAGCACCACTGAAGTGATGCCTCTCAGCATGGGAACATCAATGTTGGAATGGCATAAGACCAGCAGAGTGGCACCAAATCTGCCTGGGCCGAGGGACACCTTAAACCTGGCCTCACCCAGGACATGTCAATTACTGTTGGAGGCATTAATGGGGCATGTCTACTTGCAGGGTCGAGCTCACCTTTACACATTGCAGTCACACAGACCATCTGCATGTATGCTGTTAATTGTGTACTTCAATCACAATGCAAAGTCAATTTGTGTGATATGAACAGGCCGCTCTTGAGGTGAACAGTAACAGGACCCCATTCGTCCCCCCATACAGGTGATGCTGGCTATCCCCTGAAGAGGTGGCTCCTCACCCCTGTACGGAACCCACAGAACAGGCACGAAGAGGAATACAATTGTGCACATACCCGTACCCGCATTGTGATCGAGCAGACTTTTGGCCTTTTGAAGACACGGTTTAGGGGCATTAGCAGGTCTGGTGGCGCTCTGTTGTATGGCCATGAGAAGGTGGCCAAGATCACCATGGCATGTGTCATGCTGCACAATATGTGTATCAGACGGAATGTGCCACTGCCCCTGATGTTGAAATAGAAGCACCTGATGAGGATGATGATGGTGATGATGACGGAGGTGAAGGGGATGCAGGTCATGCAAGAGGGGATGGCTAGGAGGGACGTGCTTTGAGACAGCATCTGATCAACCAAATATTCTGAGTAACATGGATTTGTACTGTCACATGGATATGGGTAGTAATGCACTGGTGTCTGTTTGGAAGAGCACAATGGACCATGGCGTCAATAAAGTACACATACACAATGAAGAAGTCCAAGCCTGTGTTTTGTTCAAACACCAGTGTATTAAGGAACGTAAAGAAGAAAATGTGCATGTCCCCAAACATCCCACCACCCTTCCCCTCCACGCCCCACAACAGTTCCACATGTGTCTGCCACAATGTTTCCCTCCAGCCATGCACGCGCAGGCTTCACCATGCACTCCCTATTGGCCATTGCCAACACCAGCATTGGGAGGCTGCATAGACGTGCGCCTGGTGGTGCGTGAGGGGCGGCGGAGGGGGCTTGTCTGCCTCGAACTGGCGGATGAGGGTGTGGCAGACTGTCCTGGTGGTGCTGGTGGTGGGAATTGGCGGTCTAATGCGTCCGCTATCTGTGTGAGGACCTCCCTGACTCGGATTATCTCCCCACACAGCCTGTCTGTACATGCCTCCATCCCCTCCCTGGAGTGCCTTGCTGTCTCCGTAATCTCTGCTCTGAGACGGGCAGCCTCCTCCACATGCTGCCCAACCAGCACAGTTATTTCTTGTTGCTGCTGGCTGATGCTGGCCAGGTCGAGGGCAGTGTTGACTTCTGGTGGTGTGGCTGCTGTGGCCTGTGATGGTACCAGGTCAACAGATGAAGCCACCGGGGGGCTACTAAAAGCTCCCATGTTCTCATCGCCAGTGACATTGGACCCAGGTGTGTGCTGTGCTGATGGCTCGGGGGTTTCAGGGGGGGTTGGGGTGTGCATCTCCATGTGGCAGTCGGTTGGGTCCTCCATATCTGATAGTGGGGCAGTGGCTGCAGCCTCTCCTGCAGAACTAGCTGGAGCTGAGGGTGGGCCCTCTGTGGCTGGGATCGGTGGTGGTGGGTTAACCACCAGAGGTGGGGCAGTTGTTGGTGGTGTGGCAACTTGTGTCTTGGAAGTGGCGCTCTACCGATGTTTCGCACTCTGCATCTGGACCCTTCTGCCTTTGCCCCTTGATGTTGTGGGGGTGTCCTCTGTGTCCAAAGCCCTTTGTTTCTTATGCGCAGGGGGTGCCTGTGATGCATTGCCAGCATCCTCACTGTCTGTATGTGAGCCTGTCGGGGACAAGAAGGGGGTTGTCATTGGTTACGGTTCGAAGTAATTAATGCAGTATACATCAATAATGCAGTTGTAGCCATTTTGTCTACATTGTAAAGGATGCAGGTGATGTGTCAGTTCAGTGGCTCATCCCTGCATGGTTGTGTGTGGCATTTGTCTCTGGTGATGTGTGCATGTGTGTGTGTTTGGGTCTGACACTGACATGGCCAGGGTGTGATGCATGTGTGTATGTTTGGCCATCCATGAGGTGATTCTGGGCTTACATTTGGGGGGACCTGTAGATTCACATTGCATGCTTTCATGTGTACACTCACCTCCATCTGAAGTGGTTGCCACGCCATGCCCCATTGTGCCGACTCCCTCTATGCATTCCACTCCAATGAGGTTGGTGCATGTCTCCTCCCATTCTTTAAGTTTTATGGGTGACCTAGATCCACCTGCTGTGGCAATGTTGTGGTTTTCGGCAAGGATGCTTCTCACCCGGAGTCTCAGGTCATCCCACCTCTTTCGGCACTCACGCACATTGCGGGTGGTGGTGCCCATAGCACTGACTTTCAATGCAACCTCAGCCCAGATTGCCTTTTTTTCATGAGTGTCTCCCGCAGCATGTCGCTGGCAAAGACCACGGCGGCATTGTCAGCTAGGGTCTGGGTCAGCATTATTAGCTCCTCTGAGGTAAATCTTTCTTTCCGCTGCCGGTCGTGGTCTTTTTCAATGCCTTGGGCATGTTGAGGATGCCCAGATGATTTCCAACTGCAAGCTACTCCAAACAGGTCCAGGGGGCAGAGGATGGCAATGGATTGTGTTTTTAAAGATGGCCACCGTGCTCTTTCCCGTTCCTGTGCGATGACGCTATTTCCGGTTCTGCAATTTAACGGTCACCGCTAATAGCGGTGACCGCTATTTGCATGCAGCGTGAGGGCGGAGGTGCTATCTGCACTTTCGTCGAAGGCTATAAGAGACTTTTTGGGGTCTTTAGCGGCATGACGGTAGGGTCATTACCGGCATGGCGCTATGCTCGTGTCCGCGTACTCGTAATGGTACGCTATTAGCGCCCTCTTGCGATGGTGGACACGTTAAGAGCGCCATGCCGGTAATTTTAGATTTTTAGCGCACAACGTGTAATGAGGCCCTACGTCTCAAAGTAATGATAATGATGTGCCATATATGTAGCATTTTCACCAAAGAGCTTTACATAGAACATATTTATATACAATATCATCGAACATAAGTTGTTACTCATTATCGACCTCGGAATGATGAAAGGCTGAGTTGTCCTTACCGATATTCAAACCTGCAACCTGCAGATCACAGACAGATTGCAGCACCGATTGTTTAACCCACTGAGCTATTTTACCGACTAATATAGAGACACCTTCTCTACCCTCAACCCCAAGTATTGAAACATCTATATTCTATCACACAAGCTATGTGGGAGTTTTCTGTTTGTAAGCACTGTGTTGCTCTTTATGGGACAGCAATTGTCTTTGGCGCAGAATTTAAGCTTCAGCATTTTCCTACACCTGTCTTTGGTATGTGTGTTCTTTTACAATGATTTCTTATTGTAAATCCTCTCCTCACTCTCTGATTCATATGTGATTCATATGGTGATGTTTTTAAGAATCTGCAGCTATAAATCAATATTTGTGTGACTGTTCTCCCTTTCATACATGTCGAATTTAGATATAAAAATATATTTTTTTGTTTTGTAAAAGGTTACTTTGCAACAGTAGTCCTTCCAGTTTGTGCCCTTTACGAAAAGATAACTAAGCATAGAAGTACACATAAAAGAAGACACTTGTAATTCACATAATAATAATAATTATATATTATTTATATTTTTTGTTAGAAGGTGCACACCGTATTGTACATTTTGGAGTACTGATTTGTTAGGCATAGACAAAAATCTAAGAATATCGTTTTGCCATTTTTGTTGTTGTCTATTGTGTAGGAACATGATGTGATATCTAACTTGTGGCTACATTCTCACTGACAAACGTATGTTCAAAATGAAATATAACACCTGGCAATAAAAGGATTTTTTATTAAAAATAATTTAAATCTGTTATCAGCTGTTTGCCGGGTTCTTCTGTAATTCAAAGCTGATTTTCAGTATTCATCATCAGCATTTTTAGACCGGGAAAGTCAGGTTTATTTCTTCTGCGTGTATCAAACCCATCAAAAGAAAAAAAAGAGTTTTGTTTATGTTTCTTCAGACTGTTACACTTCTTGACATCATTTGTCCTTTCAGACACGTCTGTCCTGAAGAGGCAAAAAGAGTATATTGTCTTGCTGCTATCTTACGTTTGTCTTTAGGATGGGTATAAACAATGCTTATCTGAGCCTCGGTAGCAGGTATGCCAGAAAACCCGTTGACACCATTGTTGTTTCACTGTTAATTTAGCACATCTTTAAAAAATCATTTAACCTACTTTCAAGCCTCTCTGTATTAGGTTACGCTGCCTTTTGTGATATTTTTGCCCTCAGAGAGAGGCTGTTTATGGAGTCTTAAGGCACAGACATGTTATGCAAGTTGGCTTCTATTGCATAAGACAGAAACACTTTGCTACAGCTTCAGTTCCTTTCTTGACTGTTTTGCAAAACAACTATGGATTTTAGGCAACTCAGGTGTTACCTTGTCATACAGTTTAACTAATAAGACATTTTGTGCATAGTGTTATAAATCTTGTACGTTTGATCTTTCATATAAAATGCTTTGTTTAGTATCACAAACTATATCTCAGCTGTTATATAAAAATACATACTAAATTATTTATTTAATGTGTTTAAGTTTACAAGTAAACTTTTCACATTACATGAACATTAAACACATTCAGTTATACATTTCATCAGGAAAGTGTAAAGTGTAAAATACCAAAAATAAAATTACATAGTTTTGCAATATTTCAACAATAAATCATCTAATCAATCACACAAATTAATCAGTAGCCAGTTATCGATAAGAATAAGAATTATATACACATACAATGATCTCAAAATATATATTCACAGTTCCTCAAGTTTTACAAACTCCTTGCCTTCCTATAGTTTCGAAAATGGTGACCTGTTTCTGATTCTATATGGTAATTCCCACAATCCTCTCTATTTTTTGCCAGCCATTATACATTGAAATATACACTTTCATATTCCTTGTATTAATGCGCTGTTGCCAAAATGCAAAACATTTATTGTATCTGGGTTATGTACATATCTATCATACGATTTAAGATACATCTCGGTCAGATTAAGGCATTCAAATAATAAATGGTTCCCAGTTTCAATGATATCCCTGTTTTTACACATACGACACCATCAATCGGTTCATGGTATTTGACTTACAGTCCCCGTAACTGACAATACAGGCACATGATCCAATCTCAGAAGCAATATAAAGCATCTCAATCTGGGAGAAGGAGAAAGGTTCAAATACAACTGTGGCTTCTTAAAGCCATACAGCAAATGGGACCCAGATTTATACTTTTTCAAAATGAGCATAGTTCTCAAGTCAGTCCCATAGCTCAACACGCCTAACAAGGCCACGTTTATTTTTGATAATATCATTCCCCTTACTCCGTATCCAGCATATCTCCTCAAAGAACGCTTCCATGCTTTTTTTAATTGGCATGTCGTAGATTCTTTAAGTGATTCCTGTTTCATGGCCCTTACCAGACTGTTATTAGTGTTGTTCTGCCCGTTTTTTTAACACAATTGATTTGAATGACATAAGGTCTAACTCCAACCTGATTGTGGCCATTGGGATACAATGCGATAGACTTAAAATGTTCCTCCAATATTTTCCCTCATATTGATACATACGTATCTTAATTTATCCTTTAAGATATAGATCCACTTTCAAGTCAAACTCTGTTTTGATAACTCTGTCTCTTTATGTGCCAATTGAGATCTGTCTAAAATTCTTCAGTGACTTTTCAGATTTGCACCACCCTCCTAGCTAAACCTAGCTCAGATATAGGTTGTCTGGTACACTTGGAAGTGTCCTGACTCATAGATTTGGAATACAAAACGTCATGGGCTCTTTGGTTGTAAGTATATATTGAGGATTCTTTGCTAGCTATCAAGGCATCCTTGGAAGATATAGATTACTGTATGGTAAGTGCTTCTCACGTACTGCTGCTCTCAGTAAAATATCATCATATTAATACAAGCTATTTGTTGATGCCTTAAACCCTCTCTGTTGGTCTGCACATTTTATTGTATATTTTTATGAAATTGTTCTCTTAGTGTCTTCTCCCAAATATGGTTTTAGGTGAGTGCAGTGCTTTATATGCCCTCTATACTCCAGTATCTTATTGTTGCACACCTAGTTGCTAGTGAAGATGTTGTCCATATATCCATCAATAAGTTACACTTCTTCAGCAGTTATTTAGAACTATTGCATCAATGTTCCTTTCCGTATTTGGTAGTGAGTTTTGATTCAATGGTAATGACTCACATTTTTCATTTAAAACCATTTTTTTTCTTTTATCGTCTAATAATTTAATGAATTTTTAGTATGATGTCTGTATTTTACGTGCTTCAGTTAGTTTGCAGTACTGCATGGACTCAGTATTCTGTAAATATATTCACCTGTGAATAATTATCTAGTTTTGACAGTCACTATTTCTCTCAGCTTTGAGCTATTTCGTTTTGAATGGCCTGTCTAGTCAGATTGTTTAAAAAGTGATCTCCTTTTATTTGTATAGCTATTCCTTCCAATTCTGTATGACAGTATCAAGGTTGCAAAATAAATGCTTTCCTTATCCTTTGCTTGCATCAAACAGTCAAAATTGTCACTTGTTGAGGATAGTCTCTAATTTAAATATAAAACATTTAAATTAAGCATCTCTATGTATGTCAGGTATGTAAGCAGAGCCATGTGCTCTCTTTCACACAGCAGGTTATGCAAGGTATTTTGCAGTTTAAAAATTATACGGTTGCTGCATTGGCCTTTACACGAGGTACTGTTTTTTGAAACGACAGGGACTTCTGCGTTAGCCATTGCTGCCTTTGCACTTGTGATTTCATAGGGGAACTTGGTGATTTGACTCGGAAGATGCACAGTGAGTGTGTTTACAGTAAATGCATGGTGTGTTTGTCACAATGATATTTCATATTATGGACAGTGGCAATAAGCCACGAGACGGCGGGCGAATACCTCCCCAGGTAATGCCCCCAGGGCCGTAGTTACAGGGCCGAGCATAGCGAGGGCATTAACGAAGCCCAGGGGGCATTACCACGGGCAGTATTGGACCGCCGTTGAGGGGCTTATTGCCATTAGTACCCTGGCCCGTTAGACCGGGGTAGTAATTGCCTATTTATCTGTTCCGAAACGCATTTCCGAACAGAAAAAGAAAAAATGGCCACCGGGAAAGGGAAAACGTAGTCCGTTTTCCCTTTCCATGGCGGCCATCGGGAGTGGATGCACTGGGGAAACTCTATTCCCAGCGCGTCTGCTCCCAAGAAAAGAAGAAAAAATAAGGTAAGTGGGATTGGGAGGGAGGGGATAGTTTGCAGGGGAGTGGGGTGGAGGAAGAAAAAAAAATACCTGGGTCCCCGGTGGGGGACGAAGGCAGCCTCCAGCCATGGGGAGCCTCGGAGCGGGGATTGCCCCATTTCGAGCCTCCTCATTGGCTAAGGGGCCGCCACGCCCCCGCCGGGAACCAAAGGCATGTATAGCGTGCAAGGGATTCCCAGCCAGGTAATTCCCCGGTGAGGGCCAATCAGAATGCATGTTGCATTCTGGTTGACCCTCGCCGCATACTAATATGGTTTTCTGTTCTGTAGATGTGTGTAGCTATTGAGTGAATATGACCTTCTCTCTCATTGAAGGCCACGGAGTGTGGATGATCTTACCTTCATGAATTCAGTGAAGATATGTCCGAATTCAAACATACATGATTGCAGTGGTAGCTGAATGGCGTTCAACAAGTCTCACTCAAGGAAACATCAATGATTTGGCTAGCACCATTCACAAGATGGTGCCATAGCTGAAAGAAGGAGGGAATGACAAGTGTTATAATCAGTACATGTCTGTTGTCCAGAGTCATGGAAGCCGTTCAAGCATTCCTTCATCACAAAGACTACATGACAGCACGCTATGGGCATCATTGGCTGAGAACACTAAAGATTGAATGATAAACATCCTGGTCTCACTGATAAGGATGCTCATATGGGGACTGTGGGCACGTCACAAATGAGAAATGTCAGAGACCGGGTCGATGCTGCTAACCACACTACAACATATCCATACATGCACAGCTGTCAGATTGAGTATAAAGTTCTGTAGAGATGTCATTGATTTGAGAAATTGTATGAAAAGTCAGATGCACCTCACATATTTTCAGAACATATATACCTCTACTTAAATCGAGTGACAGCAAGTACTCAACAAGTATCTCACAGACTCTCTATGTTCTGTGCAACTGACTCAGCAAATTACAATCTCTCCCTACATCCTTCCATGTTCTGTGTCTGGTGTGAGAAACCTGAAGGTGACTCCCTAGCTAGTTCTTGTGGATCTGTCATCCAGGTGGACAGGACATGGTCATCGCTATTGGGTCCAATTCTGGGGGTGGACCAGTGAGAGAGGATCACCTGGATGGGGGTTCCTTGGGGAGTGGGAGTGGGACACTGATGGGTGAGACACAGTATCCCCCTTCTTTCAACAACTTTTCCTCATCCTGTCACATAGGATATTCTAAAATACTGCCACCCCTTTTCAGACACGAACACTTTGGCACAACACAAAAGACAAAGGACTAACACCAGAGCCGTTTACCTGACATGTCCCAATACAAGGGTCAGGCAAAGTCAGGCAATTGAAGAGAACTACACACACCTGATGGCCCTTTCCCTTCCCCACAGGGATAAAAGGTGCAGCACAAGAGCACAGGACAAGCAAGGCAGACCGCACAATGTAATGGCTAACTCAGCACATCAGTTCAAGAGGAGGCGAAAGAAGGTGAATACCGAGAGGGTGGCAAGGAGAATTCTCAAAATGTGCTAATTCCATTTGAGACCCCCAGCCCCTTTGCTGGATTTCTAGGATTTGATTTTTACCGGGGAAGAGTGTGAGCCTTATTTTTCCCACTCTTCCATATATTTGATGTGTGTTTTACTTTTGTGTTCTTTGGTTATGGAGTTTTAACACAACTCCATAGGCATCATCTTTTTTCTGCCCCAGTCCTAAGAGCTCCTGACTACAACCAAACCTTCATTGTGCAGACAAGTGCTTCAAATACAAGTACAGGTGCAGTTTTGAGTCAGCTGGATCAGAAAGGTAGGGAGCACCCCATTTGCTTCATCAGCAGGAAGCTGAAGGAACCTGGGACAAGGTGGGCAACCATTGAAAGAGAATGTTTTGCTATTGTGTGGTCACTGAAGAGGTATACACCTTACTTGTATGGATCCACTTTTGTGATTGAGACTGACCACCAACCCTTGATATGGTGGATGCAAATGAAAGGGGAAAACCCTAAAGTACTGAGATGGTCAATCAGCCTGCAAGGGTTTGATTTTACCATTGAACACAGGTCTGGGTGTCACCAACAAAATGCTGATGGTCTCTCCAGGATGTTTGAACGACTGCAATAAGGAGATTCATCCAGGAGTGGATTAAATCCTCCTGTCCCTTAGTCTGAGGGGCGAGTATTAGAGAGAATTATCTAAATGTGCTAATTTCCCTTACCTTTTGAGACCCCTAGCAACTTTGCTGGATTTCTAGGATATGATTTTTACCTAGGAAGAGTGAGCGCCTTTTTTCCCCACTCTTCTATGTATTTTGATGTGTGTTTTACTTTTTGTGTTATTTAGTTATGGAGTTTTAACACAACTCCATAGGCATCATCTTTTTCTGTGTGTCACACAGCACCTTCAGTGCGGTGACACAGGGATGTCTTTTAGACTTCCCAAGGTTTAAATACCTTCTAAGGTGAAATGTACTGGCACTTGTAGTCTTAATTGCATGTAGTGTTCCCAAAGGGCACTGCATGTGATTCTGCCTAACAACGTGATCTTGTCCTTTCTGATTCAGGCCCGTGAAACCTCTTTATTCTGAAACATAAGACTGCAAACAAAGGCCAGCATGTGTTGCAGCAGATGTCTACGGTACGTGAGACCCTCCTCAGCTGATAACCAAGCTGGGGAGAGACTCTTGTCTCGGTGGTACCAACCTTGACTTAAAGGAGAAGAATGCCAAGCGGTTTATCACAGCCGTTGAGTCGAGGGGAGAGTGATGAGAAACCGAACTGTGCTGAATGACTTGACCTTTGAAAGAAACTATTGCGAAAAGAGGGGGAAACACTGTAACATAGGCGACTGGCACCACGTGGGTGCTCACACAGGAAACTCTGGGCAATTACCCAATGATAAGAGACTACTGTAACCAGAATGCCTTGGGAAGAGGCGAAGAGAAGTCAAAGTGGTCATACAGGGGTCTTTTAAAATCCCCTGTACCGTTGAAAGTCTTTGACCGACTGATAATTGTGAAAGAAAGGTAGATGAATCCTGCATGGTGAAAACTAGTACATGAACTGTTTGCTAAAATGTTGCACGAGTGAACCCGGCAGGAGGATGCCAACGAGAAAGGGCATGATGTGGAACTGTGTGTAAAAGTTGGCAAGAATTAATCTGGCAGAGAGAAGTGGACAATCAGAGTCGAAGCCTGAAGAACTGTTTAAAAAGACATTTAGACCTGTGAAAGGGAGAAGCATTGGAAGAAAGGGGAAGTGAATGGTCCCCCTTCTCGAGTGTGTCCTATCCCTGTCGAGGGAGATCCAAGGGGAAAAGTCCTGATCCGAAGTCCATTGAGAATGGAAATATTTTTTTTTTCTTGTTGACCACATCAGGCCCTCGAAGAAAAGAGACTTTTTATTGAAAAGAGACTTATCCATTGAAGAACCTGATAGCTGGAATGGAACAGTTAGCTTGTGCTGAGAAAGCTCGACCGTGTGCTGTGCTCCAAGGTCCCACCTTGTCCCATGCTGAAAATGTGGGGAAGGGAGACCCCTGGCAATCACATCCTGACGTACTATTTGTAAACACTTCTTTCTTTACTGCCCCTTATCCCACACTCATTTTGTAATTCGTTGTAAGGAATTGGCAATAGGTTTTTCTTAGTATAGGCCCTTTAATTTTGACACAACGGCACAAGAACCGCCTTATTTTTCATTTAGTGCTCAACGCTTGCTCCCATCTTAGATTTAGGTTTATATTAGACATTTTTCCACCCTGCATTTACAGTTTAATAAACACCCTTTAACTGTGATCACATGTGTCTGTCTTTACTGTTGCCACCATGAGTTCCTTACACTGGGTACATATGATTTGCTTGCCGTGACATTGCGAGTAGCATCATATTCATGTACATACCCTTTTGAACACAGTCATTTGTCCATAAGGACACATTGTATAAAAGAGTGGACATATGCTCATCTCCCAGTCTACTTCAGTGAACGGGTACACAGTGTATACGTTTCCACACTTGAACCCTCACACAACAGCTGAGCCAACCAACTCTGGCCAGTGGAGACATGGCTACAGTGGTGTGTACTACATAGGAATGATGCAAGTTTGTAAAGCCATGAAATAGGACCTCAGCATTTCATTCTGTTCCATTGATGTGGGTTTGGAATGCCTGTAACAAGGAGACACATATGCAGCTGGACAAGAAGTAAATTAAACAGTCAGAGAAAATTGACCTCACCCAGGACAGCAGCTAGAAACTGGATTGTGGACAATGAAGCATGCCAGATTTCCATTGGTGCAGCACATATTACCACTGCATCTGCGGCACCAAATCACGAGAACATCAGCTGGATTTTTACATCACAAACAAGTCTACATTAGGCACATTCAAATATATTTGTCCATGTAACATAGAAGGCAGAAAAAGAAGAGACAAGCAACAATGCGCATCAGTCAATTCCCCTAAAATGGCAGATTCAACCATGGACATCCTATAGACCCAGGTAATAGCCACCCCAGAGGTTTATCCACACTTAGCACATGGGAGGGTCCTACACACCACCCACAACACATGCCACATTGGAAGCAAAGTCTTTCCAATAGCAGGAGAATTCCCGGGTAGGCCTGACAGCCATGTACAGAATTTTGGTCCTACTGCTTTAGTGGACAGTTCATGGGGGACTTGGTCAGACATGTTGAAGATTACCTTCAAATCCAGAAATAGCTGTACTGCAATAGTCAAGTAAGAATGCATGCACACGATCTGCACCATTAAAACAACTGGTTAATAAGCAGTAGAACACGTAGCAATAAGATATCTTCCTTTAAGACATTCCAATGGTAGGGTGTTTTGAAAAGTACACCGGGAAACAGCAAAACACATGATCAAAATTGTGGAGAGCAGAACAACAGAGGGAACTATTCTGTAAAAGGGAATGCAATAGAAGTATATACAAGGACAGTTAGAGGGCACACAGAGTCAACAAATAAGGAACTTGACAAAACAATTATGTCTTGTCAGGGGAGTAGGTTTTCGATGCGCAACTATGAGGAAGAATGATAGTGATGGGAAGGAGATGGTCCTAACCAACCGCTTTAACCCCAATCGGGCCAAATAAACTATGTGTGGGCCAAGGGGGGAGACGCCCCTACCCCCACAACACTCATCCGCACAAAATAACATGAGGAAATACACAAATAACCTAGCGTAAGTCCCTGCCCGGAGATACCATTTTGTATAAGATCAGACGCCATGTTTTTACTAGGCCCAAAAATCATCTCTCTGTCAAACTCAGCCGTCCCATCACCAGCACCTCGCACAGAGAGCCCAAGACATCGCCACCCGTACCGGCTCAGCGCAAACCTTGTTCCCATGGAAGTCCAGCCATTTATTGTTGCATATGTTTAGTATCATTTCCACAGGATGTGCTCTCTGCAGAGAGTGAAACCAAAGCCAGCCCCAACACAAGAACCCATCCATCTCCACTAAACTGACCATGCCCTCTCAACCCACCACTCTACCAGGCCAGGGCACACCATTTCTGACCCCCCACTCTCTTTCATGTTGATATCCATCTGACACTCTCGCAATGAACATTCCAGAACACCCATCATATACTTAATCCTGTGCAGCAGTATATTCTCTCTAAAGCAATACCCGTCTGATCGTATCATGAGGCACCAGGGAAAGTAAACAGTAGATCAAACCCCAAGGGGGAGGCACCTGGGAGCAGGACCCCGGGATCAATGAGGTCGTAATGCCAAAATATTAGTTCATTTTCTCTAAGTACCCCCATTCATTCAAGGATTTTATATATGCCATTATTTTCGTATTATCAATTCCTGTTGTTTATCTTAGACAGTTAGCCATGTATCACATTCATCCTGACCTTCACCACGGAGATGAGCCCACCTAACCCACGTGCCACCCGATCAAGTGGGAAGCAGTGGCCAATTGGAGCCTTGCACCCGCTATAGAGCAGGCTGTGCCATACCGCCCTTCCAATCCGTATTGTGATTTCTTACTGTATATTATGACACCATTCATGATGAAATTGTTTCTTATAATATTCTGCTCATGTAATTTTTAGCAGAGTGCTCTCGGGCAGCAGAGTTCTTTGCTGGCATTTTTTATTACATAAACCTTGTCATCCTTGCAACTCATCTCTTGGTCTTATTCCCTAATGGGGCGTATTAACTTTACTTTTGCATTTTTATGAGGACACATGTATGTTGGGTGCCCTCAACTGCATTGCTCATATGCCCTCTAATTCCTAACTGATGCATTCTCCCACGAACATCTCATTGAGGTCATCCTCCTTCACCTCATCAAGTGGCAGAGGCCTTACAGGGGTGGAGTAGAGAGGTGTCTTAAAATCAACCTCTCAACTGGAGCGCCATGTCCACCTGAAGGAGGCATGAATTGGAGAAATATTGCACTGGACATGTGAGGGACAGAAGATGTCCGTGGCATCAAAATATGTCGTTTGTAGATTAATGCCTCTGCCAGCCTCTTCTATCTCATGTAACACCATACTCACCCCTGCATTACTCTACTCCAGTCGCCATCCTTCCTCCCCTAATCCCTGGGCCTACCTCACTGACACTGCTGCCTATGCCACCAAGTGTTATAGCTCCTTCAAAGCTGCAGCCTGTCTCTCCTCTACTTCCCTTACTTCCCTTTCCACCTCCAGCATCCATAAACTAATGGCATCAGAGGCTGCCTGCATGAACTCCAAAAGCGAATGCCATAAATCCATGAAGGGGTGGGACCTGTCTCATGATGATGGGCCTCATTACAAATCAGGCGGTCTGGAAATAACGGTGGCGGTAAACCCGCCGCCACCGTTGTTTCCGGACCACCGATCCCGACTCCTGCAGGCGGGAGGTGATGATCCCGCCAGGTTTGACCTGGCGAGTTTAACACCGCCCGCCTGCAGGCAGACGAAGAAACACCGGCAGCATTACGAGATGCTGCCGATGTTTCCATGATCCCTATTCCCACTGAGTCCAATAGGACTCAATGGGAATGGGGATTAACACCATTCCGCCTCCGTGATTCCCAGGAAACCGGGGTTGTAATGCCCCGGTAATTCCGGGAATCACGGAGGCGGAATGGTAATACGAGTCCGGCGGTAACCAGGCGGTTTTACCACCTCGGTTACAGCTGGACTCGTAATGATCTCTTTTATGTCCATAGAAGATGCTAGGGCTGGTGCTGCTACGGTTGGCAGGGTAGGCTCAATATGAACTGAGGTATTTGTATTTGTATTTTATTGAATTTATATAGAGGTGCTGCCAGCACAGAAAGAATAACAGATGGCATCTTCTTGGTGGTCTCCCATCCTGCAGGGATTACATGTTCAACAGAGGTCTCCTGCAGTGCCTGGTGCTGGCACAATGTCATGAAGGAAGGTAGCACTTGCAGGGGATGCTGTGCCTGAGGCAGGCCAAGGGTGGCAATGTGTCCTTCTTCAGATGACTATACTGGTTGTCCGTGTGCACAGAGTACAACCCCAGAAGCTACTGACCAAGATGTTTATTTTATTTATTTATTTGTGTATTTATTTATTGCATTTGTTGTACACCCAAACACATGGGAATCACGGTGTAGGTTTACAGTATACTTTGTCTTAGAGGGAACATGTACATCGTTTTTCCATTTATTGATACTGGTTACATGGGCAAACATTAAAAAAAGAAACTTTGTTGCATGGTACATTGGCTTGTTTATCCTTTCGGTGGTGCTGGATTACTGATCGACAGGCATACATCTTGGTCGTTACAAAGAAGTTACAAATTAGTGTTTGTTAGGCAGAATCACATGCAGTACCCTCTGGGAACACTACATACAATTCAGACTACAAGTGTCAGTACAATTTCATCTTTGGTACAAGCCTGTACTACACAGTTATGTGGTAGCAGTGGCTGAGCACCCAGACTTATCTCAAGAGTTTAGTGAGCAGTAGCAAAAGTTACACAAAGTACCAACCAACACAGTGATTCAAACAAACACTTACTCAAGGTTTCTTGGTAAAATAATATACATTTATTTACACAGTCAGTTTGAAAACATTACACTAGCAAGAGAAGCTCAATATCACACACTAATAAACCACAAATACACAACCAGTAAGTAAATGAACACGTTTATCTCCCTTGAAGTGGGAGCAACATGGCACTTCAGATACTTAATAAAGGGGTAAAAAGATAAGGTTATAAGAATAGACAGCCCAAATATATTCATAGGCAGGGCAAAGGGTTTCAGTTAACTAAAAGCAGAAATTCTTCTCAATAAGCCTGGGCCAAAGTCAATGGTTCAGAGTCTTGGATAGGATAGCACAGTTCTGGTAGATAACGGTTAAGTCTTTGCCACAGAGTTTAGAAGAATTTGGCTAGGAAAAAAGTTTAACGAATGTTTATGGAAGGACAAGCCTTCGAAGTTGAGAAAGTTTCCTTGAACTTTCGCGATGGCCGAAAGATTTCCGGACCGCGTTTGAACAGTACCTTGTTAGTGAAGAAGAGCTGTAGCTGAAGCAGTTGTTCTTGGCAGTTCGAGCAGATCTTGCTGTTCCTGAGCTTCAGTCGTGGGGACAAGAGGGAGCATATCGGGAGGTTCCTGCACTGCCCAGGGATGAGGCCAAAAGCTTTAGCAAGACGTTGGTTTAAGGTGTGAGTGCCTTAAAGTCCATGAGCTGGTTTCCTTCCCTCTGGCTATCCGGTATCTGGTTTTCAACAGCACTCTGATGAAAATTCGACCAGATGAGGATGGTGTCCAGGTGTCTTACGAGTTGGTGGTTCCCACCAAACTCAAGGGAAGAAGTTAACCTTGAAGGGCTTCTCTGTCGATGGAGTTTCAGGCCATTCAGACCTGCAGCAGGGCTTCACCCGTCATCCAGGAGTTTCAGCAGTCCTCTTCCTTCAGCTCGTCTTCGGTTATTTTGTGGTCGACTCTGCTTTCCAAGTCCCAGAGACCTGCTTTTAAACAGTTTTCCCACATTCATTCCAGCATGGCTGTCATTCACACCGCAGGGTGGCTGTCCTTGCCGTACCTCCAGCCAGCCAATCACGCCAGAACGCATTCAGGTCTCCTAGGAGACTGAGCACAGGGAGTTTCGGGCACCTCCCTCGCATCCTGTCCACCCCAGACACCGTGGCTCCAGAGGAGGGCTTCAGCTCGGAAGCCCACCAAAGGTCAACAAACAAAGGGACCAAACCTGGTTTGGCACACAGAGACAAACACAAGAAGGACCTTTCCTAAAACAAATGGCAAAAAAAAATTGACCGGAGTCTGTTTTTACAGATATGTCTTGGGCACCATATTGAAAAACATGGCTGACCCGGAAAATCCTGGTAGTTTGATCTAAACCACTGCCACCAGCCATTTAAAGTAGGTAGGTAAAATTTGAATGTTACATGAGTGTTTTTACTCAGGGGAAGATAGGCAACCCCTCCAACACTTTATAGTAAGATAGGGGATGCTGGGTCAGTAAATTTAAAGAGACTAGTAAAGTCAATTTAACTCTACATGCTCTGGGAGACAGTAGCCAGTCCCAGAGAAGGTATTTAAACCTGGGGAAGTCTGAAAGACATCCCTGTGCCAATGCACTGAATGTCCTGTTCTGCGTAACATACAGAAAAAGATGATGCCAATGCAGTTGTTTTAAAACTCCATAACCAAAGAACACACAAGTAAAACACACCTCAAAATACAAGGAAGAGTGGGAAAAAAGGCTCTCAATCTTCGCAGGTAAAAAAATCAAATCCTAGAAATCCAGCAAATTTGCTGGGGGTCTCAAAAGGTAAGGGAAATTAGCACATATTGAGAATTCTCCCCAACACTGTTCGCTGACATAATATACAAAGCTAAATATATAATCAGAGGAGCTTAGTATTTGTTAAATAAACAAGTTTTGAGTAGTGTCTTAAATGTCTTATGCGAAGGCTTGTTAATTATGTTAGCTGGGAGTGAGTTCCAAACCCTGGGGGCTGCTACGGGGAAACTGAAACTGCCTGTCCTTACATTTTTGAATCTAGGGATAAGTAGTTGAGTGTGTGTGTGTTAGATCTTAGAGTTCTAGTTCTGGTTTTAATGCTTAAACATTTGTTGAGTTAGCTGGGGGGTTGCCTGAGACACATTTGTGTGTAATGGTGAGAGTTTTGTGGAGTATGCTCGCTTGAATAGGTATCTAGTGTGCTTCTCTCCTGTGTTGAGATATGTGATCCCTTTTTTTTTGCCTAATGCTGCTCTTAACGCTCTATTCTGGGATAGCTGCATTTTGTTTATGTTTTTGTTTGAGGTTCCTAATAGTAGCATATCGCAATAATCAATCTTAGCTAGAATGAGTGCTCTTGCGAGGGTAATGCAGTTTATTTGTGAAAAGAAGGGTTGACTCAGTGCAATGAATTTGGCGGTATAGACTGTGGATGAGGCAAGTGTACTGATATGTTTGCACATAGTAAGACTAGAGTCCAGATAGACCCCCAGAGTTTTTACTTGTTTGGAAATGGTGATGGGGGTGCCATCGATGACTATAGCTGTGTATTGTGGTTGAAGTTTGGCTAGTCGGGCGGGCGAGCCTGCAATCAGGATTTCAGTTTTTTCTCGGTTTAAGCAAAGATTATTTGCCGCCATCCAGTTCTGGATGATGGAATAGATTTTATTCAAACAAATAGTATCCTGTTCCAGGTTGCCTGATATTGGGATAAGTATTTGTGTGTCATCCGCGAAGTAGGTGTAAATTACTCCTATTGCATCTAGTGCTGCAAATAGTAGCTTGGTGTACGCATTGTAGAGGATTGGGGCGAGACAGGATCCTCGAGGAACTCCTTTTGGGACTGAGATGGGATCTGCTGCTACGTCACCTATAGCTACTCTGGATGTGCGGTTAGAGAGGAATGATTTTATCCATGCCGTGTCTTCCTCGGAGAAGTGGAAATTGTTGGCTAAAGTTAGGCATAGTTTGTTGTGATCTACTAGATTGAATGTTGCAGATAGATCCAATAGTAGGATAATGCATAGTTTCCCTCAGTCCCTGACAGCATCCATCTGATTTTTTAGGTCCAATAATTCTGTCTCAGTACTGTGACCTGGGCGGAAGCCTGATTGTCTTTCCCCTAGCAGATGATTGTTTTCATGGTGGGCTACAAGGTCCTCTCCGCGCCCAGGCCCAACCGATCTGGTGGGGCGTAGCCCTTATCTTCCCTGAGTGGATTCCTGCCTCTATCATTCCTACGCAGGCCTACTCCTCTTTTGAATGCCTCGTCTGCAGGCTCTCTCTCTCGCCTAGCCATTCCCTTACTGTGGCTACTATCTATCGGCCACCTGGTCAGGTTTCTTCCTTCCTCTCTGAGTGGGCGGACCTCTCCTCCTCACTCCTGGCCTCAACCACTTAACTCCCCCTCCTCGAGACTTCAACATCCACCTGGATGCCTCCTGTCCCCCCCTCTGAACTCTTTCGCGACCTTTGCGACTCCCTCTCCCTCACTATTCTCCCCTCTGGCCGACTCACTCTGCAGGGCACACTCTCGATGTTCTGATCTCTTCAGACCTTCCCCTCTCCAACCCTCTCTCCACTCCTCTCTCCTGGAGTGACCACTTTATCCTTTCCTCCCACCTCACCCTTCCCACTCCGCAGGCTAAGACACCTCCGTCACTGCCACCCACCTTCTCGGTCACCCGACCCATGGAGCGCATGTCAGTTGAGGCTTTCGCTGCCACCTTCTCACCTCCTCCTCCCCCCCTGGCTGATTCTCATCCTGACGCAGCCCTCTCCACTCTCCACTCTGCTATAGCTGATACTCTTGACATCCTTGCCCCTGTCATGAGAATCTGCCTGAAGCCCAAAGCCAAGTGCAACTCCTGGTACGACTCAGACCTCGTCAGCCTAAAACGTAAGTGCAGGGTCGCGGAGAGGAAATGGCGTGCTTCAAGTTCATCCTCTGACAAACTGGCCTGCCGCCTGCTGCAAAGGCAATACCTGCTCTCCGTCCTCTCTAAAATCTGCAAGGAACTGGCCAATCCTGCCGCAGTTTCTACCTCTCCTGTCCCTTCCCAGCCCTCTGCATGGCATTGGCCTCTCACTTCACTTCTAAAACTCAGGACATCCTGTCCTCACTCTCCTCCTCTCACCCCCATCCTGCTATTCCCTGCTCTTCCTCTGGCCCTTCTGCTGCCACCCCTCTTCCCTCCTTCTCTACCTTTCCCCTTTTCTCTCCAGACGAGGTTGCTAGACAAGTCCGATCTATGAAAGTCTTGTCGAAACAGGTTCACCCCTGTTCCTCCAAAACTATCAAGGATCACCTCGACTCCCTAGCTCCTGCCCTGGTGGATTTCTGCAATCACTCCTTCGCCACTGGAGTCTTCCCTTCCCCCCTGAAGCACTCCCTTGTGCACCCTCTTCTTAAGAAACCCTCTGCCGACCCTTCGTGCCCGGCTAACTATCACCCATTATCTCCATAACTCCCTTCCTGGGCAAGCTCCTGGAGAAACTGGCCATCTTCCAACTCAATCTCCACACTGAATCTGTTGGTTGTCTTCATGACCATCAGTCTGGCTTCAGAGCTGCAAGAAGCACGGAAACTGCTCTCATGAACATCGGTGAAGACCTGCTCTCCAACCTCAACTCTAACACCCCTTGCATTCTTATCCTGCTTGATCTCTCTTCTGCCTTTGACACTGTCAATCATGCCATCCTGCTCAACTGTCTCCGTGACAACCTGGGTATCACTGGTCTGGCTCTGGCATGGCTGACTTCTTTCCTCTCCGACCGGCCCTCCCAGGTCCAACTTGGGTCCTTCCTCTCTGAAATCTTTTTCTCTACCTGTGGTGTCCCCCAGGGATCTAACCTCTCTCCCTGGCTGTTCAACCAATACTGGCACTCCTTGCCCACCGCATCGCCACTCTCTGTCCCAACTTTCAGTGCTATGCGGATGACACCCAGCTCATTTTCAGGCTACCCTCGGCCTCCTCCTCCTCCTTTCCTTCTCTCATCTCTGACTGTCTGTCTGCCACCAGGATTGGTGTGCCGCCAACGACCTCTGCACTAATGCCAGTAAAACTGAGATTCTACTCATCGGCACACCCACTCCCTCCTTCCCTGCAGCTCTCTGGCCGGCCTCTCTTGGCCCTCTTCCCACTCCCACCTGCAAGGCAAAAAACCTTGGGGCACCTTCGACTCTGCACTCTCCTTCTCCCCTCACATCTCTGACGTCTCTAAGAGGTCACACTACCAGCTGCACCTCCTTAGAGGTATTCTTCCTTTCCTATCCTTCCCCCAGAAGCTCACTGTCTCCAGAGCCCTGGTCCTCTCCAAGCTGGACTACTGTAACAGCCTCTATCTAAATCTTCCTGCCTCCACTCTTCGCCCTCTGCAACTTATCCAGAACAGGACTGCGAGACTTGTCCTTGGCCACAAGCCAAGGGATCGTATCTCTCCTGGACTGAAATCTCTGCACTGGCTCTCTGTGGCTGCAAGGATTAAATTCAAAACCCTCTGCATTGTACGCAAGGCCTTCTGGGGTCTGGGGCCGAAACACCTTCAACTCTCTCTTCCTAAATACCTTCCTTCTCGAGCTCTTCGCTCATCTGCCTCCAACTCCATCAGGGTCAGTCGCTTCTCCAAGCAACGAGTATTTGGCAGATTACTCTCTTCGGCAGGGGCCTCTCTCTGCAACAGCCTTCCTGCCTCCCTGAAACTTGAGGAGAACCACCTCTGGTTCCGGAAACACCTCAAAACCTTCCTCTTTGCTTCTGCTTTCTCTCCTCCCCTCTCTTGCTGAAATCATGACTGAAATTGCACTGGCTACCTGGCAACCCTTCTGATCTCTGGCCCAGGCCCTGTCAACTGCCCACCTGCACTGCCTCCCTGGAAACCTCTGCACTTGGGGACTGTTTTCTGTATCCCTTCCGATCCCTTTCCAGCACTTTGTCCGCACTTCCTTGCACTTGCCTGTTCTTTATGTATTTTATTTATCTTATTTATTCCACTTCCCATGTACTGCACTTCCCCCCTCCCTTTCCCCCCTGGCACTCTTCCTTTCCCCCTTCCCATGCACTTGCATGATCTGAATGGCACCTGGCCTAGTAAGATCGTTGTCTGTCCTCCCTTTGTCCCCCCCCTTGCCTCATCGCGCCTTGAAACACTTGTGTATAGGTGCGTTATAAATGCCATATCATATCATATCATATCAAAACATTGGACTTGGGAATATGCAATTTTATCTATGATTTTGAGTAGGAAGGGGACTGTAGTAATGGGTCTATAGTTGGTAGGGATGGTGGGATCTAAGGTAGGGTTTTTGAGAAAGGGGGTAACCCAGGCTTGTCTGATATTGGTTGGGATGGCATTAGTCTTAAATGCGGCGTTAACAAAATTAGTAATGGTGGGTGCTAGTGTGGGAGCACAGTCCTTGACTAATTTGGCAGGAAAACTATCTCCTTTACAGTTGGAGGGTTTGAGTGCGGCTATAGTTTTTAATACTTGATCTGTGATGACTGGGGTAAAATGAAATTCTGGTATGTTGAAAGTGGAGGGAGTAGATGTTATGGGGCTGGATCTGTGGTAGATCATTGTATCTTTTTTTGCGATTCGATTTTATTTTGCAGAGTGTTCATTTTAGTTGCTAATGCATCTTCGATGGTGGTACACCAAGCTTTTCTTTCTTTGATTATGCTGGGTGGAAGAAAGGGAGTTTCCAATTCTTTGATGATGTTGAATAGTTCTTTGCTATTTGAGGTGGCGTTAGTGATGCGTAAGTTTAGGGAATTCGCTTCCCGCTTATATGATTTGGATGCTAGCTGAAGTTCTGTTTTAGTTTCATTTGTGTGGTTATTTCTAATGAGGTGTTCTAGAGCTCTTTTTTTCTTTTTTTGTTCAATGAGATCATCATTGAACCAGGTGTTAATGCGCTTAAGCTTGGGTTGTTTAAATCTGAGAGGGGCTATTTCATCAATAGTTTTCTTTATGCAAGAATGATAGTGTGATGAGATATCATCTGAGTTAGGGTCTAATGGTGGTTGAGTATTGATTAACTTAGTTAGCAATGGAGTTAGGTTTTCAATGGTGAGTTTCCTTGAGTTTCTCATCAGGGTGGGTGCCGCAGTGGTGGTGGGAGGAGTGGGGTCCCTCATTGTGTTGATATTGAATCTAATGAGGAAGTGATCGGTCCAGGACATTTCTGTGATGTCTTCTAGAGGGACTAAGAAGTTTAGAGGTAGAATCCAATCGAAGATTTGCCCTTTTGTGTGACGTTGGGACGTTAACTATTTGTTTAAATTGCATTTCTAGGAATGCACTGTGAAATGCTGTAGCTTTAAGGTCTGATTGGTCATTGTAACCCAGATTAATGTCTCCTAATAGGATGAGTTTAGTATTGGGTTTGAGGAGTGGAGAGATGAGTAGGTGTAAATCGATATCTGGGTTGTTGGCTGAACTAGGAGCTCTGTACACTATTAAGAAATTAATGGTGGTTTTGGGGTCTGTGGCTAGTTTAAGAGCTAGGAATTCATAGCCCGTTAGCATTTCCATTTACATTCTCTGAACTGGAGAGGAGTTTTGTAGATAATGGCAACTCCTCTTCCAGTGGCCTCCTGGTGATCTGATCTAAGTATAGTATAGTTGGGTGGTATCGCTAAGGTGAGCAATGGGCCTGATGCTGCGTGGAGCCAGGTTTCAGTTTCTATTAGTTTGTATTGAAGAATAAGGTTGTGAATGTCAGTGGCGTGTGCACCTAAGGATATGACATTCAGTAGAGCACCCTTTAATGGTTCTGTGACTGATGGTGAGCAACTAGTTTGCGTTGTACGTGATGGTGGGGTACTGCATTGGGTTACCTGGAGATTGTCTTTGGTTTTGGAATGTGGTGCAGAACTGCAATTAGCGGTTTTGTGGCGACCAAGCGTTTTGTGAGTGTTTAAGATTCCGGTAAAGGGGGGGGGTTGATGTGGTTCTTAGACGTGTGGGATGATAGCCTTGTTTTTCTTATGGTTCCTAGTATAGGTCTGGTGCGTGTGGAGGGGGTGTAGGTTCTGGAAGGGGGGTGTAGGTCCTGGAGGAGAGCCTAGAGCAACGAGCTATGCCTCGCAGGGGAATGGAGGTTTGTGTAGATGGAGTGGAGTGTGTTGATGTGCTGAATGCTGGTGTGTTGGGCAGAAATGGTGTGGGCAAGGTAGGGTGTGTTGTCTGGGACAGTATAAGAGTGCTAGGCCTAATCCTATCTTGATGAATGCACCCTTGGTGCAGGGTGTGGAGTCAGTGTTGTTTGTATTGGGTTTGTGGGTCGTAATGAGTTGGTGTTGCTGGGCGGCTACTGCTATCTTGTTGGTGCACTGGGTATGAATGTCATGCGGTAAAAATGAAAGTGAGTGTGTCTCAGCGCAAGTTGGTGTATCTATAGATTTGGCAGTTGCATGGTGCATTTGGCATGAATATTCTATTAGTATACAAGCATGTCCGGAGATGGGTTGTAGTGTCGGTAGTAGGTAGGCAAGTACATTAAGTAGAATGAATGGTACAAACATAGTAGAGCGCCCGGAAGCACTATGTATCACTGTCATACGAGTATTAAGGTAACGCTAACTAATGCGGACCTGGCCAATACAGTTTATACGGTCTAGATAAGAGGGTTGAGGAGTACCAGAACAGAAGCACGTGTGGACCTTACAAGGGCAAGCAATGCAAAGGCAAAACAACAGTAGTGTTTAGTGGGTGCTTAGGTGGGTAGACCAGCCTTTGACAGACGTTCACAGTATAAACAAGTACGTGCAGTTGTGCGATGGTATATAGATTCGCTAATAGCTGCTGGAGGGAGGCTGAATGCTAGGGAGAGCGATTACATGGGTGGCATTGGGCTGAAGTAGTTTTTACTGGATGGTATAGGTAGTGTGTTTGTCAAGCTAACAACACTAATTTGTAATAAGCAGTAGTGCCTGGTTAAACAATCTTGATTGCTAGAGTGGCTACAAATGACAATGCTACACGGGGCATATATGTTGACAATGTTTGACTAATTACTTTACAAGAAGGCAGTAAAGACAGTGCATAGCAGGAAACAACATTGGCACATTATACATATATAGAGCGTTACTTTGTGTGTAGATTGTGACCAGAGACAGAGCAAATATTTAAACTGAATGCATTCAGGATTATATGCAAGGCATTCATGTTACTTTATAATGTTGAGTGACTATATGGCAGGAATGAGACTGGGTGTTGCAAGTATTATCACAGTGAGCATTGGGGAAATTGTGAAGTTCGGTGGTTGGTAGTTGTATTAGTTGAGTAAAGTTCCTGGGAATGGTGAAAGACTGTGGCTAGGCTGAGTTGGACATGGGGTTTTGGCGGGGCGTGCAGCATCTCGGACATGCTCAGACAGGCAACTTACCTTAAGAGTGGGCCTTCAGAGGAAGGCTGGGTCGTGCCTTCCAGTGGCGCTGTCCTAATGATGTAGAGATGATGATGTTGTTTGGGGGTCAGGTGCCCCTGCCTTAAGCAGCAGCTGCTGCTCCTCCGCTCCTCATCCGCCACCTATGCCTACTTCTCGTCCACCACCTGCACCAAACTCCTCTGTAGCATCAGTCAATGTGGCATTATTGGAGACAACTAGCAAGCATGGCGACATGCATTTTAACCCTGGTGTTTTCCAACCTTTTGCAACTGCAGGTGGAAGAGCATGGACATTTGTATTTACTATGGGCTTTTCCCCTCTTCACCCTATCCGACTTCTCTGAAAGCATCAGTTTTGAGAAAATGTCTACTCAAGAGTGGAATACTTATTCAATTTTTATAAAATAAAGACATTGAGTACATGATAAACTGTTCTATTGTCTCCCTTCTCAAAGCATCCCCCCACATCACAGGGCAAGTGAAGTTCTTAATCCGTCTTATATTATGGGCACACTTTCATTTGTAATTTACTGCTAACAAATAAAATACTTATTCAACTCTCTTTGTTTAGTCACTAGATCATAAATGTTTCGAGATTCACAAATTGGTATTAAACATAGAAATCAGAATAGTTCAATTTAGCAGCACTGAACATCACCAGCATCAGTGAAATCAAATGAATTAATTCACTAATGCTTTGTTATTCTACCCAGAGATGTGATTCCCATCCTTGTACCATAGCATTGATTTCCAATACAAATATGTTGCCATTTTTAATCATCTCAGAAAAATATTCTTGCTAGTTGTTCCCAGCATCAAAACCCAACCTTAGTGCTTTCATTGAACATCAAAGTTCAAAGCACGTTTTTTCTGCTCATTAAATACATCAGCTTCTAAATGAAAAACATTTCTCAAAATCCATGGCATCAACAAGTGCATGCTATAGTCAAATCACATTACCCCTGCCCGGGTTAGCTTTTAAAATTACTTTACAAATAGTTACGTTACATTAGTTCTCTCACAGTTCACTTTAGATCACTCCTTCTTGGGTCATCTTATTAAAATGACTATACCCATAGTTAAGCAACTTGTGTAACATTAGGCTAATTCTCTCTCAGTTTACTGTACAGTTAATACTTTTAAAAATTAAAATGGGCTCAGACTTAGGAAACCAAAATCTTTATGGTTTGCCTTTCAACAGCTTACTGTACTTTGTAATACAATTAAAATGGGCTTGCCTGATTCAACCTTAGGAATCCTGAATGTTTATACTTTGCCATTGAACTCTGTGATATAAAATTTAAAATTGGCTTTGATATGGCTTAATGTAACATTCCAAAAACGTAGCTGACCGTGGAATGTCCCTCTTGTGCTGCTTGACGCTTTAAGTTTGAAATACATCATACTCTGTACTCCCGCCAGCTCTGAAACGGAATCTTGCGTCGCCTGCCCAGCACCTGAAATGCCACCTGCAATCTTGGCATCAACTTTGCGCTATATATAAAACCCGAGTCTGCTTAACTGTGTCTTATTGTGGTGTGTGTTTTGAACTGTGCCCTTGAAAACACATTCTCCAATCTCTTTCTCTTGGCCAAAATATACTCCATTTCTTATCCTAACTTATCATCATGTGCGAGTTGAATGTTCAGTTTGACATGTTTTGTGTTTATTTCAGAAAGCATGGCTATGCAATGTGTCCATCATGCTGTGTTTTTTTCTCCAAAGTACACATGTGAACCAACGCAATGGCTTTTTCCTTTTTGTTGTGTTAAAGTGTTTGGCCTGCCTGTTATTCCTTCAAGAGTATGTTGATATACCGCTGTGATGTTTTCGGTTAAGCTCTGGCCTTGCATATCTCTCAGATGAAGGATGAAAACCGAATGAACGCTGCAGGCACTGGCCCTCATTACGATACTGGCGCTAAACCATGGCGCTATAGCACCATGGTTGGTGCCGGTATCGTAACGAGTCCGCCAATGTTCAATGGGGAATTACCACCCCATTCCAAGGTTGGCGGGGTGGTAATTCCCCATTGAACATTGGCCCTTCCCCATTCTCATAGGGCTCAATGGGACTGGGGAAGGCGCTAAGTACGGTACCGCAAATTGCGGTACCGTACTTAGCACCAAGGTCCCTTTGCGGGTCCCTACTTTAACAGCTGGTCTAGACCAGCCGTTCAGGTCGGGTCCCGCAAAGCGGACCTCGTAGTAAGGTGCTAATGGGCTAACAGCGCTGCAGCCTTTTACGGCGCCGTTAACCCATTTGCGCCAGGATCGTAATGAGGCCCCCTGACTTTTAAGAGCCAGGTTCATTTTTGCATTAGGTGGTGTAGCTTTTATAGGTTTTCTACCACTATGCGCTAATTATATTAACCATACCCGTCCCATTGAGCCTTGCTAATCCGTACATGTGAATTGAATCCAGGATCACACCCATGTGTCCTAGCCCCACTCAGGCATTCCATGTAACTCTTTGCTTTATCAAAAGTGGTATGTAGACCCATCAATGGTTTGTTTTCACCACAAAAATAGAACAATTCATGTCTCCTCCCAAACAAGACATGATCCAAGAAGTTCTGGGTAGGACAAATCCCAGGCCCTACATCATATTGCCTTTTCAAAAATCAACACATTCATATTATTCTAAAACAACATTTCATGCTTGCAGTGTCTTAATCATGTTAATGACAAGTAAGTCTTAATCATGTTAATTGGAAAGACACAGGAAATACATGTTCAACTATTGTACCACATTCCATAAATTAATGGCATGGCATATTAAACAGGACATCTAGAACGTTGTTTGATGAATTTGAACCTCATGCTTAGAGGGGCATTATTCACATAAGGCAATTTCCATTTCATATCAAAACATTATTTTTGAAGCACCACATTTTCTTTGCAACTGAAAAATCTAATTATATCATAAGCATTAAACCATTTCAAAAATCACAATTTATTAAATGTTTTCTCGGCCGATGTTACATTTCTCAAGATCAGAGTTACTAAAAAGGGAAGAACAAAAAGAGCATCTTTTAACATCACTAAAGGAAAACAGCAGTGCCTTTTTCTGTCAGGCTAAAAGATGCAGTTCGGCAAAGGTTCCAGAAATTATGGATTCCTTAACTGTTCTGCAAAGCATTTCTGTACCTAAAAAATATACTTGAAAACAAATAGCTCCGAGCTATTCCTGGTGGTTGAACTCCAGTGGCCAGATTTTCAAGGCGCAGATGTCCCTCATTTCAGGGCATTTAAAAGTGCATACCGTTTGTGAATTCGGGATATGCTTTTAATTGCCCGGAAATGCCCCCTTATTTGAAAATGCACAAATGGGTGTAAAAGAGAATTTGATTGAAACATCTAAGATGCGCTCATGCAGATGCAGATAAGAGAATTTGATTGAAACATCTAAGATACGCTCATTCAGATGCAGATTGTGAGTTGGGTTCCTCCTTTTAAGCGCAATTGAGGAGATCCACTTGCAAATGTCCTTACTTCTGCCAAAAAAGGTTTAAGACTCTGGTACCCTGCATGTGCATTGTCTTGCCAATTTGTAAGGCAGTCTGGAATTTATACTGAAGGGGTGGCTATGCTGTTGTCCAGTAGCTGCAGGGCAAGCGATGTAACACATTCTCCCACGGCAGTAATTTTCGGATTTCCAAACCAGGAAGTTTCCAAAGGCTGCTTCAACCCACTGTGTTGCATGGCAGCAGAAGAATTGCCTTAATTCTCAGGCATTGTGGCCTTGTTCAGAACCATTTCTTTTTCTGTTTTTCCTGGATTTTCCAGCATCTGTTCCTGCACCTTAGGAATGCAAAGATGTGTGCCCCAATATGTAGTTCTTTCTACAATTGAAGTGACTTCAGACAAGTTAGAGTTCTTCAGGATCATACAAATGCTATCGGACCAATTCAGAATGGCCTCCAGGATGGACTTGATCAGATACCTCCCTATCCAAGATTTTCCTGAATGATCTGACTTTTCATGCTGTAAATGTGAGGTTCTTCATGTGAAGCAGTAGAGCAGAAGACTAAGTTTGGCCGACTTAGTCACGCAGCCGCTCTCCGTTGTACCCAATCTGGGTTATGAAATTAGTAGAATCTTCTTCCAAAAAGTTTCTGTGTTCAAAGGAACTACTTATATCTAATTTCAAAATAATGCTCAGAGAGAATCCAAGTTTAAGATAAGTTGAATAGAGTTTTATGAACAAAATAATAATGGAAACCAAACACTAATACAGTCTTAGTGAGGATGCAGCTACACATCTCTTGGTGAGTATCGACTTAATATGCCAATGCATTTCGGAGTATTACAACTCCTTTGTCAGGGCAAGTCTAAATGATAATAATATAACAACATAACACAAATACAAATGCACATAAGCAAATACAAAACCATAAAATTGAAAATTCAAGACACATACCAGAGTGTAGAATGTTGGAATAAACGTAGAAGTGCATATTGGAGAAAGAACAACAGAAAAATGCAATGAGTGAAAAGAAAACGGAAAACAAAATGGTGCTTAGGAAATAAAGAGACAAAAAGTACCTCTACAATGGTGTGTAGCCAATGTAAGCTTTCGCAATGTCAGGTGTGTTCATTTCAATAGCACACGCAGTCCATTAAAGGACAATGATCAAGCGGCTTTCTAGAAGCATGAAAGTTAGAGTAATCAGATGGCTGAATAGATTCAAGTAAGTCAAATTACCTAAAGCGATCGTATTAGAACGCGGAAGTACCTGTATGTGCAGCACAGCCATCTGAAAAGCCGCCCGATCGCTGCTGTGCAATGACCGTGTTATGGCTTTGCTAAGGGAACGCTTATTTAAATAACCACGTGACCGCATCGCGTCTGTAGAATGGTGCGATGCGGGTAGCTTCAAAACAACTCTGCTAACACCGTATTGAAGCCCCTATTAGGCAAACCAAATATATGTGTAGCCTAATGGTGGTCATAGGGAATTATAGAATGCATACTCTCAGAAAATGAAAAAAACATAGAAATTAAAGAAATACTGCGCAGATGAAGCATAACAAAAGCGGTACAAGAATAATGCATATACATGAAAGAATAAGATAGCATACATGGAGAAATAAATGGAAAAATAAATAAATAAAACATACTTGAAACATGTCACAAGGGGTAACATTAAGGAAATGCCACCTTGGGTCCCAGACTAAATGTCCGAGTGGTGCGACAACAAAGTGTGTACAGATATGTGTGTGCAACAAACTGAGTGTACAAGTAGAAATAAAAATCAAAATCAAAAGGCAAATAACCAGCTTAATGTAACATGGTCGGCATGCAGACCTATCACAAGTGGTAGCATAGATTAGATGTCACCTGGGGTCACAGACAACAAGCACGGAAAAACAACTTTTGAAGCAACTAGAGTGGCAAAAAACAGTGAAATACTGTCATACGCAAAGAATGATACCATTATACATCAGGTCCAAAATTCATACAGTGGATCCGCAATGTTCGGAGCCATGAGTGATTGTAGAAACAATATATCATGTCACAATAACATGATCAGATGCAGCAATGATAGTTAATCTCTTCATTGAGCCCATTTGGAGACAGGCTCCTAAGTTTGTCTATTCAGAAGGTTTCTCTCCTGTTAGCCGCAGTCCCAAATCCTCATGTGGGTTTACTTTGTTCAATGCCTCTAGGATCAGAAACTTGATTTGGGTTAAGTTGTGTCTGTTTTCACTCCAGGTGCGAGCCACCGCAGAATTAGGATTGGAGTTACAGATACAAGAGTGATGTTCATTCCAGCATGCTTTTGCTGCTCTGGTGGATTGACCTACATAATACTTCCCACAGGGAAACTTGATGCCATATATAATGTTAGTACTATCACAAGTTCCAAATGTTCTCAAAAAGATTTTGTGGCCTGTACGTGGATGGTGTATTGTGTTGCCCTTCAATATCAGGTTGCAGTTGGCACAGTGAAGGCAGGGATATGTCCCAGTCCATTGGGTAATAGGTTCGTACAATCTGGGTCGTGTGTGAACGAGTTCGTCTCGCAAATTCCTGCTCCTCTGGTATGCGAAAACCGGATGTTGGTCAAACAAATTCTGTACTCTAATGTCATTTTTGAAGATGTTCCAATGTTTCTTGATTGAATTTTTAATTTTATTGCTCTGGACAGAGAATTTAGAAACATATACTCATGATTTAAGCTCTCTTGGAGATTTATCATTGTTAGATAACAAGGTAATGCGGTCGCACGCGTTCACTCTCTGAGATTCTGAATCTAGTTCTGATGCTTTGTAACCACAAGCAAGGAATTTCTCCTTCATTATCAATTGTTAGGCTAGGCAGTCTTCAGGATCACTCACAATTCTTTTAACACGCAGTAATTGACTGTAAGGCAAGTTCCTCAAGAGACTTGGTTGGTGGAAACTCAATCTGTGTATTAAATTCTTCCGATCAGTTGGTTTACGGAAAAGTGTAGTGTTATAACCGGTATTCCTCTTGGTTATTTGGACATCCAGAAATGTGATCTTATGTTTGGATATTTCACTGGTAAATTGGATACGACGGTCAATGCTATTCAAATATTTGAAAAAAAACATCAAAAGTAGCTTCTGTGTCTGTCCAAATTCCAAAAACATCATCTATGTATCGTGTCCATAGATGTATGTGTTTGTTCCAATCAGGCTTTTGTAGCATGTTGTCCATTTCGAATTTGTGCATAAAGCAATTCGCATAAGACGGTGCCATAGTGGCACCCATAGATGTTCTGGAGACTTGTAGGAAAAATTTGTTGTGAAATTGAAAATATGAATTTTCCACTACAAACTGAGGAGAGCCATTATGAATTATTTTTGTGCACGGACCTCTGGTGTTTCCAATAATAGCCATTCTACTGATTCCATTCCTATATCATGGGGTATGGATATGTACAGACTCTTGACATCTATGGTGAATAACAGGTTTACTGGTTGAAAAGTGACGGTGTTGAGCTTCTGTAGAAAATGTGTGGTATCTCTGATGTAAGTGGAAGTCTTCTGAATCAAAAGTTGGAGAAAGAAGTCAATGTACACACCTAGCGGTTGATTAATGCTGTCCATGTGAAGCAACCTAAATGACAGCAGTGGAGACTGGATATGCCCAGGCTTTAATTCAGGCCTTTGCATTTGCACTGCTGAGCATGAACTGTTTCTAGGACTATGATTTCACAGCAATTGGCTAACTGGTTGATGATGCTCAGGCTGGCCACTCCCACAGGCACACCACTTCAAACAGCATTTGACAGGATGATGTAGCAACAATTGGGTAGCTAATAAGAGATGCTGACAACGTTCTTAACCCTTGCAGAGGCTTAGCCAGGATTGCCTAAAACGTGGGGCCAGAAGCTAATGTAGTTGGGCCCCCCACAGTGATATGTTCATCTGTAAATGCCTACACAGCGCTACTGATTGGGCATTTTAAGATTTGGTGGGGACCTTGCCCGCTCAGGCCCTACCCTGTCTACACCTCTGTCATTGTGCAAAACGTAAAGTACAATTCAATTTCCAGGGTTTTGTACTGGTTATTACTTGGCATGTAACTTGGCAGGTGCCAATGCCGTCTCTAGAGCACGGGTCTTCAATATTTGGCTCTCCGGATGTTTTGGACTGCAACTTCCATCAGCTCTAGACAACACAGTTTATGGTGACCGATGACGGGGGTTGTAGTTCAAAACATTTGGGAAGTCAAAGGTTTCGAACCACTGCTCTAGAGTATATTGTATGGTGATTGAATTCTCTTGTATCACACAGGCATGTGTAAGGAAAACAATGGGTAGCCTTTAACCAATCTATGACAGGAAGAGACTTCATAAATAATGAAATGAGTCTTTATATCTTCTTTCATGATTGTGGAAGATAGGAAACATCAAAACAATATGGCTGAATAACACCATGTGCAATCTGCGATATAAGGCAGACAATTATCTGCCCTGTTTGTGTTAGTGCACACTGATGACATACTTTGCAGGTGCTTATGTAAGTTGTGAGTCCCAAAATTCAGAACCTGTGATCTTCTGCTGGTGATAAAACAAAAATTACTTGTATGTACGCTTCACTACCCATTGCCATACATTGATGACTTTGTGGGACAAGGGCATGTGAAATGAAAAGAAAAAAAAAACCCTCACTTGTCCTTGTAAAAGGACCATGTGTATTAATTATTACAGTATTCTACAGGTGTACAATAAGCACCAAGAACAAATTGATCACATTCAGGGCAATAGGATTGTTGTGCTGAAAGCCTAAGGGTAGCATGCTGTTATGCTATTGCTCCGCACATTTTTTATGAAGCAGTAATGCTTTGTGTTTATAAGTGCAATTCAGAAAAATCGGATGTTGGTGGGCAGCAAATAGAAATAAATAGGGGGTCCACATAATGCTTGTTTACTTCTTCCCTTTTGTAGTGAAAAAAAGTAAAAACTCAAATGAAATAAAACAGGCGTTGTGCTGGCTGGTGCAGAATTATGCGTTTTCCCTTGTTATAATGATAGCAAGCAAAAGTGGAAGAACTTTTGTATTGTGCTGCCTTTGCTAAATGTAAGCATTATGTGTTGCACACACGTCCATAATCTTCAATCAAAATTGTATTTTCAATGCATTTATTTATGTATTAATTGTATTTATTTATTTATTTCATATAAAGGAGGAATAAAGGTCTTTTGATCACAAAAGAATATACAATAGATAAGAAATCAGATTTGACAGGAAGCAGTGAGCCTCTTACAATTGGGTGAGTTTGAGGGACATTCTGACCAGGTTGTGGAGGGGAGTAAATGGAACAGTCACCAGGGCAATACATAAGTAGACATACATAGATTAAGGACAATTAACATTGGACATTTTAAGTGCAGGTAGGCGGTACGGCCAGCTGTGCTCTGGACATGAACATGATGGGAAGTGCTAGAATGGATGCAGAGGAAGTGAGAGACAGAGGCAAGTTAGAGGCAAAGGAAAAATGTTAGCAGGCAGAGGAGAGGCAATTTAAGTGTGTAACTAAGAAGCGAGGAGGTAGGCTTTTAGTTTGTTTTTGAACAAATCCGTGTGGACTGCTCGGATGTCTGGGGGAAGAGAAACACCATGCAAGTGGAGCAAGAAGAGAGAAAGCGCGGAAGTGAGAGGAAGTGAGAGGAAGCACAGGGAGTGCGAGGAGCCACAATGGTAGTTGAGGAGGAAGAACGAAGATTACGATAACACTTAAAGAGTTGGAGAGAGGAGGGTAGATACAATGGCGCCTTACTGTGGATAGATTTGAGAACCAGGAGAAGAAATTTAAATCTGACCCTTTTTTGCAACATCAGTCATCTAGCCTCGTGACGGTACGAGGAAGTAGGTGTGAAGTGAGGGAGTTCATAGTGAGTCCTGGTAGCAAAGTTAATGATCTTTTCGAGGGGACAGAAAGCATAGCTGGGCAGACCAAAGTGTACACTCGCACAGTAGTCCAGTTTAGAGATGACAAGAGTGGTTAAGGGATGCTTGGTAGTTTTGAAAGGAAGGAGGTGCCTGTTTTTCCTAATATTTAGGAGGATGAGGCGAGCTGCTGTTCCAGTTTTGGAGGTGAAAGTAGTGAAGGTGTCAGAAGGGTCATAGATGTTACAGAGGTTCCTATCTGAAGAAGAGTAGGGGAAGAGTGTCAGGTAATAACTGTACCAGCATTGGAAGATATGATAGAGAGCTGTTGGCAAGGAAGAAGAGTACCTCTATTTTGGTAGAGTTTAATGGCGGAAAGACAGTTGGAAATGTCGATAGAGTGAACAGAGGCGAGTTCAGGAAAAGAGAAGAATATAAGAATGTCATCTGCAAAGAGTTGGCACTAGAACCCAAAGGAGTAGATTTGTGCCCAAAGAACAGAGATATAGAGTATAAAGAGGAGTGGACCCAAGACAGAGCCTTGTGGAACACCAACAGTTAGAGGAGTGAGTTGAGAGGTGTTGTTGCTGCAGGAGACAGAGAACTAGTGAAGTGAAATGTAGGATACAAACCAGGCAAGGGCTTGATTGCGAATCCCAAGAAGAAAGAGAGAATTAAAGGGTTCAGAGTGATCAACAGTGCCAAAGGCAGCAGAGAGGTCAAGGAGGATTAGGATAGAGGATAGGTTTCAGTGCTTAGCAGAGGCGATGAAGTTGGACACATTCATGGGAGCAGTTTCCGTGGAGTTACAGTGCTTGTATGGGGTCTTGAAGGTTGTCGCTGTCTAAGAAATTGGTAAGGTTTTCGAACACATCCCTTTCGAGCACTTTAGAGTAGTGCAGAAGAAAGACACAGGGCAGTAGTTTCAGGTGAGCCCCTTACTTTTCTAGTAGCTGTTTTGAAAACAGAGAGAAAGAAAGCAGAGTCGCAGCACAGGTTGAAGACTTCAGCAAGGTGAGATGCCACTACAGGGACAATAGGCTTGAATGGCTGAGGAGCAAGAGGGTCTGATGGGGCACAATAGGGGTTTAGCAATAGTGATAGCACTTCATTAGCATTAGTGTAATGAAAGGGGGAGATGGAGGCAGGGGATGATGGTATAGTAGGCAAAGTATGCAATGTAGGAGGAGAGAGAGAGTGAGGAAGGTCAGTGGAGAGTTTCTAATTGTGGTAATTTTGCAGAAAAGTATTCAGCTAGGTCGTTAGTTGTGAGAATGGAGTTGATAGTCATAGACTTTGGAGGAGTGAGGAGTGAGTTCAGGGTGCCCTGTAGCCGACGAGGATGGTTGGAGTGTGAATGAATGAGGGCTAGGTAGAATTCCCTTTTAGATCTTTCTAGAGTGGACTTGAGAGAGTTCAGGGCACAGAGGTAGAGTTGCAGGTCCTCATGTGAGTTGGGGCGCCTCCATTTGCACAGCAGCCGGCGCATGTCTGTGCAGAGAGAGCGCATGAATGGGGTGACCCATGGTTGAGGATGCTAAGACTTAGAGGTGCAAGTAAGCAGTGGAAAATGAGAGGAGAATGAGTCATATAGTAGGGATTGGAAGCTATAGAAGGCAGTGTTGGTGGAACAGGTATCAGTTGTGAAGGAGGAGAGCGAGAACTGTAGGTTGGAGAGAAAGGTGGATGACAGAAGGTTTACATTTCCTTTTAGTAATAGGATACACTAGTGGTGAGGAAAGATAAGAGGGTGGAAAGGAGATGTTGGTTGAAAAAATTAAGAGATCTGTAGTATTAGTGGCTTAAAGAGAGGTGGAGATTGATAAGAGATCCAAAGAGTTATCCCCTCTGTGGGTAGGTAGGGTATGGATAGAGTAGAGAGTGTGGTCACTAAGAAAAGACTGAAGCTTAGATTTCTGAGAGGTGGTTGGAGAGGGAAGGTTAAAGTCACCTACAAGAATGAGGTGATGTTTAGTGGAAAGAGAATCAATAAGTTGCCCAAGGTCATCAAAGAATGGTCCAGTGGGTCCAGAAGGGCGATAGATGGAGATCATGTGTACCAAGTAAAGCAGAGCAACAGTATAGATGGTGAATTCAAAAGAGGTATAAGAGGATGTGGCATTGGGGATGTGTAAGGAATTGAGGCAGGAAGAGAGTAGGTATCTGACACCTCCACCTCTGTCAGTCAGTCGAGGAGAGTGAACGCAGGATAGTTTGGAGTCATGTAGGGCTGCCAGAGTGGCAGTGTGAAATGGAGAAATCCAGGTTTCAGTGATAGCAAGAAGGTCTACAGGAGGAGGGCTGGACTGAAAGTAGTCAGTGATAAAGGAAGTGTTGTTGCATACAGACTGAGCATTCCAGAATGTAATGTTCAGGTGATGCAGTAAGGAAGAGAAGAGGAGTCACAGAGGAAGAGAGACTAGGTGGATAGATGTTAGAGGAGGTATCTCAACCAGCATCTAAACTCCTTATATTTAACACAACCAAATTGTACTGTATTGTGATTATTGATGCCAAATCTATGCTTAATTTTTCTCAGGGTCAACAACTTATCTTTGTTTTAACACATATTTTCCAGCTTAGTTACCTGTGAATTAAAATATGCATTATTCAGTGTTGCAGAATATGTTTTGTAAATACTCCTAGAAGAGATTAAACAGTAATGTGTAGATTTCACTCACTTCCATCACTGGTTACCTTTCAATTTGCAAACCAGGTTGTTCATGTAGCATGCATGTAGCATGTAGCAGGCATTTTTAGTGTGGGTATATGTGTGCATGTAATTCACATGTAGCATGTGCATGTACAGATTACATTTGGTTTTCAAAAAAGGTCAGTGTTTTTTTTCTTCAAATGCCAAACATTTAAAAAAAGGATTTAAATATTTCCAATTAAACATATTTTTTTCAAAAATGTAGCTGTTGTATTTAGAGGTTTTTAAATATAATCTCTGTATTTGCACAAAACTAAAATTGGGGTATTCTCATAATTTATTTGCTGTTGATTGTCTTTTGTTTTCGCCATTTGCTGGTCAAGAAATCCAATTTGATTACAAAAGAAACAATCTCTAGATGTGTTCTTCCAGCTTGTTTTTTCCATTTCTGCTGGAAGCATAAGGACTTTTTCGTCTATAGGTCTATTTCAAAAACTCTTTTTTTAGATTTCACCAAACAAAAACACAAAAACAATATAACAAAACTGCAGCTAATTTGTGGTAAAAGTATGCCAAATCAATTAGAAAAAAATAGAAATGGTATCAGGTGTGCGCTAAAATGTATTTAATTGCAGATTGTTGTCTATGTCTTCCCTCTGTACCCCCTTCCTTGCCTCGTCGCGCTTTGAAACACTTGTGTATAAGCATGTTATAAATGCCATATCATATCATATCGTATCATATCATATCATATCATATCATACTAACACTGCAGTGACCTTATTTACGTTTCAAACCAACTACTTCATTCAAGGCTTGCTTAAAAATAGGTTTTGCAGTTCAGATGGTCAACGCACACCAGGTGTTCTTGCTTGTGGCTGGACCTTGTGCTTAGATTATGAAATGCTGGTAGGTAGCTTTTTACATGTTCCTTGTTTTGGCAGATGGGAATCGCCACACTTAAAACAGTTTATTTGCAGCAACGCTTTTGTTGCTCAAAAGTGTTACTTTTTGGTGGGATGTGCAGAAGAAAACCAGAGCATGCCTTTTCAGAATAGGAGCTTGCCACATTCATTCAGAAGGGGTTGATGTGGAGCTAAGTGAATGGTAATGCATACTTTGAGTGGCTACAACAATTGATTACTTACTCAATTTATCTATTTCTTTGACAGTTGTATTAGCCAAATGTTGCCTTTTACACTTGAAAGGACTTTTTTTTTTACAATTGAAGCTTTCAGAGAAGTCAGAAATGATGAAGTTGTGCGATATATTGAACCCTTCAACGCATTGCGCCACATCACTGAGCTAAATTTGCGCAAGAAACAGCAACCTGGCTGCGCTGTCTCCTGTGCGCACCAGGACCTCAAAACTGCGTTTTGGCGGCAACAGAAAAATGGCTGCACCATCTTGCCTCACACACTTCAGGCAAAATGGAACAAGGGGACACACTGAAAAAGTATGCCAGTGTGTTCTGAGACATATATATGAAATCAAGTGAGCAGGCAGCACTGCATTGCTGCAAAAGCCAAACATTCCCCTTCAAAAGGAAAACCTTTTCACCCTTTCAAAATGCTGTGTTATGCTTTTTCCATCTGTGCATTTTGTGCCAGGCCCAGGATAAGTCATTGTGCCTCAGAAAAACTAGGCAGAATTCCTGAATGACAGGTCCTGTCAAAGTAGATTTGAAAGAAATCAACAAGCAACTTTCTTTAGACTCGCACAGGAACACACGTTTATTTCTTGACAAAATGTATCAATGTACAGCAGTTCAAAGAGACTTTTTACTCTCTGAGCCATGTCAAGGATAAATGTATCTATACTTTACATATGAGTCCTGCTGCAAGGAAAATGACTACAGCTGCAAAGATAGTGGAAATCTGAGGAGCTGTAAACCGAATTAAAGATATAAATTATAGCAGTTTTTAACACATGTGGAAAAATGGGCTGTGCTGACTGATGAGAGAAAAATGACCTGTTTAAAACTCAATTGTTAATGAAAGTCTGCTTACTTAGCAATGTAAAGGAATTATGTTAGTGGTGACAATACACACATAGGATATCTTCTGTCATAGGTTTGTTCAATTCAAGATCCAAAGTAAGAAATTAAATAGTTTAAAACACTTAGGCTGGTGTTGCAAGCTCTCAGAAAAACCTTTTATTCCTGTTGCCAGCCATGAAACTCCTCCAAGGAAGGGAGATACACAATAAATCAAGGACACATAGGTGTGAAGTGCCAGCTTGAAAAACTTTGAATGGGATAGGACAATGAAAGTTCACATGCTCATCAGACATTCGTCTGTGCTCCAAGCTGGGACAATAGCAGTCCTGGGACACTCACCCATCAAGTGTAAAGGGGCAATAAAACCTTCAATTAAGACTGGAAACACCCTTGCCTGGAAGGAAATGACAGCTGCTTGCAGTTGGAGGAAGACAAAAAATAAAAAAACAGCATCTAGACTGCCTTTTGGTGCCAGAGACTATGCTATAAAGATATTTTAAAGACTTTTATTTCTGTAGAAAGAATTAGCAAAAATTGTAAAAGTTTGCAGTGTTAAATCGAATTTTGTGGGCTATCTTTTAAAACTTGGTAGAACTCATTGCTGCATGGGGAACAGAAGTTACGAAATATGACAGATTCCAAGGAAAGTATTAACGTGGCAAACATAACATTTTGTACATACATCACTGGGGACAATTCACATTTGTGTATAAAATTGTGGAATTTTCGGCCAAATCTTTAATGTTTCAAATTACCAAAATGTGTCAGAAAGGTGAAACAAGGTCACACAGACCTGAGGATTGGACTGAAATGTGATGCATATAATATGTAACCTGAGTGTATAATTTGCCAAGAGATTGCAAGTGAATAAATGTACGTTTTTGGCAAAATAGGATTTTAAGTAAAATAAATGTAGGAGTGTTGGGACATTGTAAACCTCACCTCATAAACCTGACACCATCCCCTAAGAAATCCAACCAACTGAGAGTGAGACAGAGACTAGCTCCCCTGCCCAATCCAAGTAGTTTAGGCTATAAAGACATTTTAAAGACTTTTATTTCTGTAGAAAGAATTAGCAAAAATTGTAAAAGTTTGCAGTGTTAAATCAAATTTTGTGGGCTATCTTTTAAAACTTGGTAGAACTCATTGCTGCATGGGGAACAGAAGTTATGAAATATGACAGAGTCCAAGGAAAGTATTAACATGTCAAACATAACATTTTGTACATACATCCCTGTTGACAATTCACATTTGTGTATAAAATTGTGGAATTTTCGGCCAAATCTTTAATGTTTCAAATTACTAACATGTGTCAGAAAGGTGAAACAAGGCCACACAGACCTGAGGATTGGACTGAAATGTGATGCATATAATATGTAACCTGAGTGTATAATTTGCCAAGAGATTGCAAGTGAATAAATGTATGTTTTTGGCAAAATAGGATTTGAAGTAAAATAAATGTGGGAGTGTTGGGACATTGTAAACCTCACCTCATAAACCTGACACCATCCCCTTAGAAATCCAACCAACTGAGAGTGAGGCAGAGACTAGCTCCCCTGCCCAATCCAAGTAGTTTAGGGGCGGGCGTAGTTAACCCTGCCCAGCCTCTACCTTGATGATGTCATTTTGCATTATAAATAAGGGTCCCTGACAGATACACACACACACATTGATTCCTGATTTCATACGCCAGCGTCCTGTTCCTGTCTTCATCTTGCATTTTATCCATCTAGACTCCAGATCCCAACCACAAGGCCACGTTTTGCTGACCCTGCTTCAGCTAGGCCTCAATTCTAAAATAATCCCAGTAACCAAGGGAAACGCTGTGGTGTTTTGGGAAGCATCCTGAATTAACCTGGCTTGCTGCTCACTAAATGCATGCCTGCTGCAAACCTGCCATCCAGCGGATCTGTAGTATCCAGTGCCAGTCCAGTGCCATCCGGTAACTAGTTCATGCCCAGCTGATCCTGTCCTGCTGATTTTGTCCGTCTGTCCTTTGTTAGACCAGATCCGTGGGGGACCGAGCGCTGACTGTCCAAAATCCAAAAACTAAAAAGTGGACTGTATCAATAGGAACCATAGAAAACATAGTATACCTTGCCTTGCTTTGTTCCATCCCAATCTCTAAGTCATCCTATACTTATCCTGATAACTTGTAATATTGTCAAAATCATTCGTGAAACGCTGACTTTGATTCCATCTGCTAGCGCCAACATCTTTAATAATTTGTCTAGTAAAATCCTAAACTATTGATCCTGTTAGGAGTGATCAGACTGGGTCAGCCAGGGCGGGCGCGGAGGTGCTAGGGTTAAACTCGCGAGTCAACCACAGAGCTTACTGTGTCTCAATCTGGTAGCCTAGCCTAAATGCTCTAGTGTAGAGTAAAACTGTCCTGTCCAAATTGATTTATTTTCCTTTTACGCGCATTCATTTTCTCAAAACGCACCTCACTAGATCTTGCATAACTAGCTAGAGACCTCATTTCACTTCCATATTGTAAATATGATCCATTGCTACACCCAACACATATTTCACCCATTTTTATTAAAAACCTTTTTGGTAAATGCAGGCGACAATGGCAAAAGTTTGCTAATATTACAACGTGTCATTTTGATTATAAACTGTTTTAAATCTTCCATTCAATTTTGAATTGTATGCTTTTGCTCAATCCATTGCTTTTGATTGCTAGTATTTTTCCAGTGTTGCTCCAGTAAAGAATTGTTTTTGTTTCAAGAATTTTATACACATTCATTCATTTATTCATCCATTTCCGAGTGTCATTTTTAGCATTGCCAGGGTTTAAAATCCGTTTTTCTCTCTTGCTTGGGGAGGGAAAGTCGAATTTCTATTCTGTTTTCCATTTGTAATTCCTGATTACCTGCTGCTTCTGTTTATCCACTTAGAATTTATTATTTGTGGGTTGAGGGAACACGACAGGGGGAAATTCTAACTCAAGTGCTAGCTTACCTAAAACCAAAAAGTGCCTCTATTCCCTTGTGTTTTGTAGTCGAGTCAATAGAAGGTTAAACTAAGTGCATTGCTTACATTCATGTTGTTCGTATCACCCCATTGGTGATTGCTGCCCCATATTAAAAATTGTATGATTTCTTTTAATTTTCAAATAAATAAATAAATACTATATTTTACCAACCAGCCTGGTTCATGGTCCATTGTGACCCGGGTATTTGAAAAGAGGGTGGGATATGAGTGGTATATCATCTCAATATTGAATCTAATCTATCATAAGCATTTCAATCGCGTGCTGCATACTGGGCGGAAACTAAGGTGTACGTCGGCTGATTGAAATCCTTAACAAAGTCAGAGTTAGATGCCCCTGATAAATAAGAATATGTCATACTCTTCAAACTGAAGTGAGTGCTTCTCTTCTTGGCAAGAGGTTGATATATCAGCAGGGTTAACATATGTGTCAATATTGGCGATCTTATCTACGCCAAACTCTGGTAATCTTAACCACTTTAATCAATAACAAATTGACATTTGAATCACAACACCAGTCACATTGGGTTACATCAGCACACCCGCCCATGCTAAAATCACTGCAAAAATGGACACATATAGACTTGTCACTATGTACCTGGTACATTAAGTCATGTTTGACTAACATGCTGCATTTTATACCAATTGTATATGCTCAAAACCTCTTTCTCCCTCTCAGCTGTTATGCCATTTGTAGATAAATGAAGGCCATACCCAAAGGAAATAATGTCTGCCAACTTTATGCCCAGAAAATGTATTGTCAAACTAATTATGGTACATCCATATGCGGAAAGAGCAGTGTAGTGGAGATGGTCTGAGCAAGTCCTCAAGGGGTTCAGAACCAGCAGCACCCTTACTTTAAAGGAGAATAAATGCCACATGTGACTTGCAGTGACAACATGACTACTGCTCTGCAGGAGTACATGGTGTATCAAGGTAGTATCCTGGACTTGTCAAGAGGGGATAGTAACTCCTTTCAGCTAGGGATAGGAGGCCTACCAGGGAGACATCCACAGCCAGTCCTACCCCTGAGAAGGATAGTGCCAAGCGGGTTCCCTGTGCCAAGCTGTACTTGAGCAGTACTACTGTGTCTCACACATACCTCCAGAGCAAATTGCTCTCCAGTGTCTTTTTCTTTCTTCTAGAGACTTCCATCAAGATTTGGGAAATGGCAAGCAGTGATAAAACAGCCATTCAGAGCACCATGTCATTCACAGTGAGAAAGTAGAGACCAAAAGCAGTGTATCTGGAAACAACCCTGCTGCATTCCCCCCCCACTGCCAGAGGCAGAAACTCATTAATGCATGAGGGAGCTAAGTACGGCAAGCCTACCCATCTGCAGGAAGAGCCGCACCCAGTGGGAAGTTGGTACCCTAGACCACCAGTGATGAAACAACAGGGAACAGATCCCCATCCAAGATTTACTTTTCCAAGGGGACCCCATAGCAAGGATCCCTGACACAAACTGGGACATTGGGTTCCCTGAGCTCCCATCACCATTACTCAGCCTTACTCAGAGAGTTTAAACCGCTCTTTAAAAACTCAGACATTTGTAGGGCAAGTACACCAATCACAGGAGAAGAGGGAAGATAACAGAGGGCAGGAAGATTAAGGCAGGTTCGGTAATTCCAGTGAGGTTAGATGAGGGGGAGGTGGCAGACCAAGAGACCATCAGGCAGAGTGAAGGAGCAGCAGGGTGTGGAAGAAATATTTGGAGAAAGTGAAGCATTGGTTTGTGAGTGCAAGTAGTACTGTGTTGTGAGTGTACATGAACGTGTCAAAGTATGGTTAGGAGAAGGACTGTAAACAGTGAATGTGAAGTGATTGCGTGAGTGAAAGGAGAGAGTGTGAGTGAGAGGTGGGGTGGAGTGGTAGTTGTAGAGTGGATGAGGGAGTTGTAGAGTGGACAAGGGAGTTCTAGAGTGGAAGAGGGAGTTGTGTGGAGGTGGGAGTATGGAAAATGGACTGGTAACATCAAATGGTGAAGGGAAGGCTTAGAAGGAGTGAGAGATATTGAAGGTAGAGAGAAGGAATAGACGAGTAAGTTGGATGAATTTTGATGAAGAAAAGTTATATGGAAAGACCATCAGGAAATGAGAGGAAGAGGATTAGGTGGGCTGGACTGAAAGAGGCTGAATAGGACAGAGTGTCTATACATCATAACCAAATAACCTCTTTAGAACACTAACTACTGGATAGTGTAGGAAAAGTTAGGCAGCCCCTGAGGATGCTCAGCTAGAGAAGGCAAACCTCCTTTAGGACTCCATGCTTAGGATGAGTAAGAACCAGGAGAGGAGGGTGAAATCTGCAGTATGTTCTAACCTGGGGTAGACGGATGCCTGGGTTAGGGAGGAATGCACTTTTTAGAAAAGAGGGAGAGGGACAGCCACCAGCCCCTTCAAGAATTTTGAATAAAACCCTTAAACTGACTGAGAGCAAGGGAGTATTCTTTAAGTCATCTGTGACATAGGATAGTCAGTGGCTCAATTGACTATACGTCCCCCTACTACTACTAAACCAGCAGTGATCCCAATCATAACGGTGAACCAGGCACAATCCAAAAAGGTACACCTCATTTGCCTCATGTGATAGTGTAGGCTGTGGGCAAGCTATATCTTCCGGAGTTGTGTAAGGTGATAGCAGTAGCAACCAAAACAGAAAAGCTACCACAATCCCAAAATGCATCTGACAGGGATGCACAGGTAAACTGACTTTTGAACATGTTCCCTGCCACTGCATAGTTTGACACGGTTATGCTAGTAGACTGGCTACAGAAAGGCACATGGTTGCTCTATAATTTTGAATAATGGGTTTGATTAACAGACGTCACACTCAGAAACTGAATTACTCGCCTCCATATAAGTGAATAAAAATCAAAAAAGCTCAGGCTATCCTACCCTCACCAGATGCCTTTCTGTCACACTGGCACCTGATACTTCCCTTCCCCACTCAGGCCCAAGGCTCATGTGGACGCAATCATTTCCCAATTACCAATAAAATATGGAACCCTATACTTCATCAGCTTTGACATCTATGGACACTGACACAGGAGTCTGGATAAAGAAGGAAGGGAAGCCTGGATGCAAGTTCACAGCCATCTTTAATACACGTTTAACAAAGACACACTGGAAGCACACAGAACACCTAAAATCAGCTTGCTTATAGAGGTTTTTCCCCAATGACGTAATGCTTTAATATAAGCCCTCCTTGTCTTTGATTGGTTGGCTTATTTGTCACTCAGAAAGCACACATTAGCTCATTTGGCAAACATCGACTGACTGACACATAGACTGATAATCTTGCTTTAGGCCCAGCCGGACACCATTACACATCCTTTAATACCTGCCAACAAACAGCCCTTCTCTACTTCTTGAGTCCCTGCCAAATTTATTTGGAAGCTTAGACTGTGAAAAACTTCATGAGCTTATCTTATTTGTTGCTAAGTAAGCAGTTGTTCTGTCTAATTGGTAGCTTTCCCATGTGCTTATCTGAATTGCTATCTATCATGTCTACTTTTTCCGCCAAAAAATCTAAATATACCATCCCACACATGCTTATTTACAGTGAAATACTGCCAAAGAATATTAATTATCTTGCATGAGTAAAGACTTTTGACACCTGCTCCGAAGATGCCATTTTGTATTTTGGCATCCATTTTAGAAATATCTCAGTCTATTCCGCCTAGATGTTCGGCTACCAACGGTGAGTTATTATTTACTTTTGAGCATAACTCATTTTCTATCCCGTTTTCAGACTATATTTTTACATATTCATGGTGTGCTTTTAATACTTGAGACACCCTTCACTTCCTGAGTCATTCTGACCCCAAAAATATATGTCACCCTATATGCACTCTTTATCTTCAAAAATAACTATAATTCTAATTTCTGCAATACTGGAACCATAGATTAGCCTGTCATGTTATCTGTACTCAGTTTGAGGGGGGTCTGGTACCCCTCTACATACCCCCATCTGGTCTGTATTTGACCATTGTTTAATACAGGAGCACTATAACCATTGTCCACCCCCCCATATTCAATGTAACTCTGCATCCCTGTCCCAGTCACCCCCCTCAGTGTGGTGATTTATCTCAACATGGGAACTATCATAAAAACATGTCTTCAGAATCAACAGTGTCTTCAATCTAAAACATATACGCATCTCCATTTTTCAAATGATCTTGCACTTGCAACGTTTTGCGCTTTTTGGACTTTTATGCATGTATCCTCAAGAACAACTTTATTTGCTTCTATCTGGATGTCACTCCATTAACCAATTAAATATAAACATAACATACATAACATGTTACTTTCTAGCCACTACGAGAATAGAGAGAAATAATTCCTTGAGGGAACCTACCAACCCATCTTCACTTATTCGGTCCATGTGCAACTTTTAAAGTACACTATTTCCTTCCTCCCACCCCACAACATTTCCTTATTTCCCGTTCTCTCCCCATGCACATTTTCTTCCATCGACACATCTTCCACTCAATTCATCTTGTTTTAGCTTATTCCGCATTCACAGACCTTCTTGACGATCAGTGCATTTTATTTGTCCTTTGGGCTGCTTTGCAGCAAGTTTTAGAGCCTTTTTTTATAGGTCAGTCCTTTTGAGTTAATTGTTCATTTCATCATAAAGTACTTGAATTTTCAATCTTCTTATTTGAAGTCAGATAGTCAGTGGGTAGGGGCATTTGATTGTTTCTGGGGGACACAAAGATGGGAGAGTCTCTTTTGGACACACTTGTTTAAAAGGAAGTGACTGCAACTGGGCATCTGGCAGGGTCCCTCGATCTTTTCTCCAGGCTTGCAGTATTGGTTGTCGTCAATCGCCTGGTGTATAGGTATCTCCTGTCCATCTGAAATATAAAACTGAAAGAGTTTCTTTCGAAAAATAAGTGTATCTTTATCGTCAGTACTGCTTTCTCATACCCAACCCTTAAAATACCTACAAGTTTTTTTTAAACACTCCTGCCTCCTAAACTAATTTCTACTGAATTTCCTCCATTTCTAATATAATAGGATGGCTGCTCCTTTCTATCTTTTTGCACATGTTGGTGTCACTTTATACTTCATACATACTGGCTGATACCGGGACTTGCTATGATCTGAGGTCATAAAAGATATACATTCCTTTTTTCACTTTTTCTGCATTGCCCTATTTTTCATGGGCTTCTTTCTTTTTCCACAACTGCATAGTGCACTAAAGGAAACATTTCCTCTGTGGTTGACATTCTCAAACCAGCGAGTCATGCAGTCTCCTTCTTTATAATACAAGTAATAAAAAACAAGACAAACAACATGACAAATAAAAACATTTTTTAAAAAGGATGTGTTTTCTTCAATCGCTCCCCTTTCTTCTTGGTGAATCCGTAGATGAAGAAGAAGACACTGGTATGGGTCCCTGCTTCCTTTAGAAAACTGAAATAGAAGTACAGTCATGTATTACGTTGGCAGAGCGAACAGTTATTTCCTCAAGTTAAACCTTTGCCCTTTCCTTTCAGTCAAAAAATGCTTACTGAGGTTATTTCATAACACTCTCACTCCACTGAAATGTAGGCCTAATTTTCTGTCCCAAAAGACACGTTGGTGCACATTTTAATTCCTTCAACCTTTCCGTACATGTCCTGTGTTTTAATCTTTTCTGCTATGCTGAAAATGTTCTCTGTACTTTTGAAGTCCTCCTGCTGATGGCGTGGGTCCAAGGTCTCTTCTTTCTTTGCTGTGTTTATTATGCATGTGAGTCTAACATATAGGCATACATTGTTTTGCCTATCCTCAAAGCCTTGTGCGGTTGCCAAATATACCTAGTTGGCACTTCTCTGTTACCAGAATTGCAAAAAGGTGACTCCACCTTCTATCCAAAGTGTTCTTCGTTTTTGTCATTAGATATGGCCATACTTATTTATCTATGCTTATTCTATGATCACACATGACTGCACCTCTCTTGGGAAAATGCTATCTATTTAAAAGACTGTATACCTTACTGCCTTTTTCTGTACTCACCTGGGTCTTCTTACTCCTAATAATGATCAGGAGTTTGTTCACACACCTGCTGTGTAAACTTGTACTTATCTCTTCTATCTTTACTTGTCCACTAGCACTTACCTCTGTCTTGATATAATGTTTCTTTTCCCATTAAATTGCTATACTCTGCTAAGGCCATGTAGACATTCCTCCCATACTCAAAATAACAATAATTTTCATCTTTAAAACAAAAATCAACATCATCATATACATACAAACAATATGTTGTTACTTACTCTCATATGTTCTTTGGTAAAGTTCTACTAAAGGTTTTTCTGATATTTATTAGAGCAATCTTGGCCATCCAGACTCCTTTGGCCTCTCATTAATCATATTTCATTTTTATTAATTGCAACCAGCACCATCCAGTGTGCTCATTCTTAACAAATCTGGATATCTTATCACCCTTGTCTCATAATGTTACTCTTTCTTCCTTTCTTCTATTAACTTTTACTTTTTGCTGCTTTAATATCCATTAATTCATTCCTTATTTATTTATTTATTTAACCCCCTGAATTTTCATCAATCTTTTAATTTTGAACTTCTCACTTTTGCGCTTTTATCCTTATCTATTTATGATTATTTTACATTAATTAGTCTAATCACAACGCAAACCCTCATGTGCTTCATATTATAATCCCTTACATGTGTATACTTTTATTTTGTTCCCCTATTCATTTCAATAGACACATGTCATGAGGGCCTGTGGTCCAAAGGACATTTGGCATTCTCTCAGAGTCTTCCTGAAAATAAACTGGGCACTGCTGCATCATTTACCATACGCTATAAGATTTTGCCTTTTCTTTTTCAGTGTGTGATGCTCCTAAAGAAACACCACTTCATCATTTGTTTATTCTTCTCTAAATATGTCATCATCAGTTATGTCAATCAACATAGACCTTTCTTCAAAAGCCATCACTGCCCTCCATTGTCCATTGTCTGCTCTCATCATCATCCATTCCTTCGAGACTTGTCATTTCCCCTCATACTATGGCTGTATCTAATTCTTCAGGGATTGTCTATCCCCCCTGTTCATCCATGGGTATTTGTGATTTTAAACACAGATTCTCACCATTTTCTCCACTAGGCCAGACAGCCATGTTAATAGACTGTTAACCTTATAAATCGAAAAACCTCCAACTCAACTGAAACATCTCACAGAGCCATTTGCCCTGTGAGTGCCAGTTTACATTTGCCACAATTAAATAGTGTATTCCAAGAGCGGAACACACTATCCCTTGATCAATAAATACACTCATCCTGTTCAGTTTTGCCATTAAATCCCTTCCCAGAATGTTGACATGTACTTTTCGCAAATATAACAAATATCAGTCATACCACACTATCCTATAGACACTGGTAATTCATCAATAAAATGAAACTCAACTTGTGGCTCCAAAGAACCATCAATCTTCAGCTACTTCCCACCATTGGATGCCTTTCCTCCCATATACATGGAAGTGTGGCCTCAGTGTTTACCAATCAAGCACAAGATTTTGCCTCCTACCATCCCATTTACCCATGGCTTCTCTTGAAGGTATAGCATCACTGAAAATTTTGGACACATCAAGTCGTCCTGTGAACTGTCCTATTGTGGGTGCATGCATACCCCTATTCCTGCGAGAGGATTTCCCCCTACCACAGTGGCACCTCATATTCTGGGTGTCAATGCCTGTTCTGTATTTACATATCGTTGAATCTGCATGGGGGCATGCTACAACTGCCCCTGCAGTGAATTCATTTGCACTTGGTCTAGCCGCTGTACCTGTTGTACTCTGCTTGTTTCTGATACAATGTCTGATCCTGGGCGAACCCTTCCCTATCTTGTGAGCTATATGCTGGAGGATAAGTTGTCCCCCGCTTGAGAATTATACATTTTATACCTGTCCTTGGCTCCTGCATGTGCACACAATGTGCCCTGTCATTCATATGTCCAATATACAGGAGGAGCCCTTCTAACTAGTCCCCCTTGGATAAATCATCCTTGCATATTCTGACTCTTGTTCTGCATATTTTGAAACCGGCTTTGATTATTCCGAAACCCACCTCTTCCTCTATTTCCTATTCTTCTGCATTGTGGCACAAATCCATTCCCTCCCTGGTCCATCTGGCATTGATTATTTGGCTGCGATGTACCCACTGCTTGTTGTATCCGCAATCCTCCACTCTTCGATACTGCCCCCTCTATGGCATATTTTGACAATTTTTTCTGAACTAACTTGACTTCCTCCATTTTTTCTAGCATCATTTTTGTTTTTATTCTTCTCCTGTAACAGCCAACAGTAATATACTGTAGTCAACTGTATCTCAGGCCACGGTTTTGTTTGTATTTCCACTTGCTTCTTATGTGCCTCTGTCTTTTTATTCTTCTCCTGTAACAGCCAACAGTGATATACTGTAGTCAACTGTATCTCAGGCCATGGTCTCGTTTTCATTCCCACTTGCTTCTTATGTGCCTCTGTACCTTCTCAGGCAAAACCTGGCATAAAATGTGGTAAAATACCGCCACTGTTTTCACCTCTGCTTGAACACTTCAAGAGTACATTGCTCCTGAATATACGCAAGCAGATCCCCATCCTCCCTAAAAAGGAAATCTAACTTCTTTTACATCATATTTTTAGCACACCATAATATACCTAACTGGTGTTTCTAATATAAAGCAAACACATCCTGTATGTAAGTATGTGCTCTTATTGCAGTTTTGAATTCCTTCTTCTGACTGCCTGTGTGTGTCTTTTGTGTGCATTGATCCTGAAATCCATTGATTGCCTGTACTTCCACAAGATCATGTGTACATGTGTGCGTGTGCCTACTCATGTGCGTGTGCCTGTGTGTGTGCGCATGTTTCATGGGTGTGTGCATGTGTGTGTGTGCATGTGCATCTGTGTGTGTGTGTGTTTGTGTGTGTGTACGTGTGTGTGTGCATATGTGTGTGCGCTTACATGTGTGTGTGTGGTTCTATTAAAATACTTTTTAACCTAATGTTTTCTTACTACAACTTTTTAAATATATCATGCCCCTTGTCCACATTGTGTGTGCCCTTAGTCTGAGTGCACTTTGCGAGCACTTCCCCTCATTACCCACTGCTTCCTTATTCCAAATACACATCTATACATTAGTGCATGCCTTCCCAATATTTTTCCCCAAAAGGTGGTTTTGTTTCATTTATTCTTGCTAGTCCCCATACATATTCACTGTGCGTAGCTTAATTGCATTAATTAATGCATTAATATACTTTTTACTGTAATTTGCACTCATAATTGCATTTTTTACTCTTAGTGCCATGCTTCACAATTTGTGTGATCTTGGACATATGTTTTTCTTTTCCAAATGCCCCCATATTGTATGGTTATACTTTTATAGTGGGGTAAACACTGTCCCACCTCTTGAAAGCCTCTCCTATCTACTCTGGCCTTGGTGCACATGCTTGTATGTGTATGTATAACATTTCCATGACTCTACATTGTATTGTGATACATATCCCATGCCTTCTATCTCTTCCCAATTACAATTTTTTCAGCATTCTGGTCACCCACAGCAAACTCCAGTGTTTTTGTTTGCAATCTGTCTTTCTTTTTATAGCACACTGAGAGCCACTTAACAAAACATGCCCCCTCTTTTCCTCATCTGTGCAACTGGCCCATGCATGCTTTACGAACTATACTCTTTCAAAAATGTCCCATCAATCACCAACAAAAAATTGCTACTTGCCCAACATAAAATCAATAAATCAGGGGTGATCCAATGTGTGCCCAACAGAGAAACATCCAACCCCAAAATTACCAACCAACCCCCTTTACAATGGGAAGTGACCTGTGTGATCCTAAACATTGACTCTCCCCAGCTCACACACATAAAATAACTGGGAGTAGCCTCTCATTCAAAAACAGTACATTCAAAAATAAAGTTCAACCACATATAATTTTCCTGTCAAAAATCAACAAAAAAATGCAGTTTTTTCAAAACTCATTAGTCACTTTCTCAGCAGGTGTCAATCACATAAATCCCTAATTGAGCGTCCCTACTCCAGAACACATACATTATATATCTATCTAATAAAAATTTCAAAAGGAACACATTAATTTGCTGAGTTCTGGTTCAATTTCACATTTGCATAAGAGTCAGGGACATTCCTGGGCCACTTTCAGCCTGGCACCAAAAAAACTAATTTTTTCAAAATGACTCAAATTACTCCCTAAACATTTTCCTTGCACACTTATACATATATTAGTGTCGACCGTACTGATTTTAGTCACACTTCCATGAATCTTCATTCATTTTTCTGTTTTTATAGTTCAATACATACACCCACATGTTGTCATTCCTCACAACACGAACAGCAAACTGCTCTGTATATAAAACTAGTTCACTGCTGTTTTGATTTGAAAAGCTATCTTTTTTAAAGCTCTGCGTAGCTTTGAATTCCTGCAACTATTTTAAATACCCTCCGACTCCATCAGCTTGTTATCTTTTAGCTTTGAACAAGAGCTTTTAACTACTCTGAGGGCAATTTTGAACATAAATCTTCATTGTGCACTGCTAGCGCTGGCTTTTGTTAGCGGTGCACCGCATACAAAATTGCTTATCTCTCTGTGTTGCTTCACTTTCAAAGTATGTCATGTATCATATTTCCTTCACTTTTTGCTGGAGAAAAGTAATCTGATGTCTGTTTTTGTGTTAAAAAAATGTTTTAATGACTTTTTCTTGTTTTAACTACGTAGTTTGTAATCAGCAGAAATTGATTTATGTGCAATTTTCTTTCACCTTTGTTTCTATGATGCGTTTGACAGAATTTTAACATTGAAAGCCTTTTGGTGCACTAAGAATGTCAACTATGTAGGTATGTAAAAAAGTAACCCTCTAGCTGCCATCACCAGCCCACCCCAAGGGTGCAAAGTTAGAAAAAATGTTGTCAAAATTGTGACTATCAATTTACCAACAGCCTTAACATTTTTTTCAAAAACAACAAATGTAAGCTCGCCCATCAATGGCTTTCTCAAAATCCCTATATTTTCCTCTGGTCTCTACCTATTTCTGGGTTGGTGAAAATCAGCTCCCTTAAATAAATAATATAATTTATTGACTTGTCTCAACCTTTCACAACTCATTGTCGTTCTTCAAGACCTTCATTTTAAAACAGACACATAAAAAACTGACAGACTAGTCGACTTTCACATTAATCCTCAGCTCTCTTCACTTTATCTCTGCCCCTAAATATACCCCGATATGGGTTTGAGTTATTCCCTATCATAAACCTGTTTATGTGCCGCTTATTTATACCCTGATTGGGGTTTAAAATGACTCCTTCTAAACCTGCCTTGAAATAGGAAACAAGGCTCACAAAACGCTTGTTTTCTTTTAAACGCTCTTTGTTATATTTTAAACAACGCCAGTTACTTTTTAATGTTACCAAAATCCCATTAATATATATAAAACATGTTCTTTTTTCCTTCTTTGCCTTTGTCCCCTTTCAATACATACCATAATACACAGATGTCAAACTGTGCCATGCCATGCTGACAGCTATAGGGAGATTTTCCCTTACAAAATGAGGGCACACTGCAGATTCATTTACCCTGTCACTTCTCCTGGGCATCTCCCCATCTCTGTCAGCATAATTCTGGGTTCTTGTCACTGGAAGATCGTCAGGGTCCCTTAAAAAGTGTTTGCCATGTGTATAGGGTAGACTTCATCAGCTTTGACATCTATGGAATCTGACACTGGAGACTGTATAAAGAAGGAACAGACACACGGATGCAAGTTCACAACCATCTTAAATACAGGTTAACAAAGGCACACTGGAAGCACACAGTGCTCCTACAATCAGCTTGCTTATATAGGTATTTTCACAACGACATAATGCTTTAATATAAACCCTCCTTGTCTTTGATTGGTTGGTTTATTTGTCACTCACAAAGCCCACATTAGCTCATTTGGCAAACATCGACTGACTGACACATAGACTGATAATCTTGCTTTAGGCCCAGCCGGACACCATTACACATCCTTTAATACCTGCCAACAAACAGCCCTTCTCTACTTCTTGAGTCCCTGCCAAATTTATTTGGAAGCTTAGACTGTGAAAAACTTCATGAGCTTATCTTATTTGTTGCTAAGTAAGCAGTTGTTCTATCTAATTGGTAGCTTTCCCATGTGCTTATCTGAATTGCTATCTATCATGTCTACTTTTTCCGCCAAAAAATCTAAATATACCATCCCACACATGCTTATTTACAGTGAAATACTGCCAAAGAATATTAATTATCTTGCATGAGTAAAGACTTTTGACACCTGCTCCGAAGATGCCATTTTGTATTTTGGCATCCATTTTAGAAATATCTCAGTCTATTCCGCCTAGATGTTCGGCTACCAACGGTGAGTTATTATTTACTTTTGAGCATAACTCATTTTCTATCCTGTTTTCAGACTATATTTTTACATATTCATGACGTGCTTTTAATACTTGAGACACCCTTCACTTCCTGAGTCATTCTGACCCCAAAAATATATGTCACCCTATATGCACTCTTTATCTTCAAAAATAACTATAATTCTAATTTCTGCAATACTGGAACCATAGATTAGCCTGTCATGTTATCTGTACTCAGTTTGAGGGGGGTCTGGTACCCCTCTACATACCCCCCTCTGGTCTGTATTTGACCATTGTTTAATACAGGAGCACTATAACCATTGTCCACCCCCCCATATTCAATGTAACTCTGCATCCCTGTCCCAGTCACCCCCCTCAGTGTGGTGATTTATCTCAACATGGGAACTATCATAAAAACATGTCTTCAGAATCAACAGTGTCTTCAATCTAAAACATATACGCATCTCCATTTTTCAAATGATCTTGCACTTGCAACGTTTTGCGCTTTTTGGACTTTTATGCATGTATCCTCAAGAACAACTTTATTTGCTTCTATCTGGATGTCACTCCATTAACCAATTAAATATAAACATAACATACATAACATGTTACTTTCTAGCCACTACGAGAATCGAGAGAAATAATTCCTTGAGGGAACCTACCAACCCATCTTCACTTATTCGGTCCATGTGCAAATTTTAAAGTACACTATTTCCTTCCTCCCACCCCACAACATTTCCTTATTTCCCGTTCTCTCTCCATGCACATTTTCTTCCATCGACACATCTTCCACTCAATTCATCTTGTTTTAGCTTATTCCGCATTCACAGACCTTCTTGACGATCAGTGCATTTTATTTGTCCTTTGGGCTGCTTTGCAGCAGGTTTTAGAGCCTTTTTTGATAGGTCAGTCCTTTTGAGTTAATTGTTCATTTCATCATAAAGTACTTGAATTTTCAATCTTCTTATTTGAAGTCAGATAGTCAGTGGGTAGGGGCATTTGATTGTTTCTGGGGGACACAAAGATGGGAGAGTCTCTTTTGGACACACTTGTTTAAAAGGAAGTGACTGCAACTGGGCATCTGGCAGGGTCCCTTGATCTTTTCTCCAGGCTTGCAGTATTGGTTGTCGTCAATCGCCTGGTGTATAGGTATCTCCTGTCCATCTGAAATATAAAACGGAAAGAGTTTCTTTCGAAAAATAAGTGTATCTTTATCATCAGTACTGCTTTCTCATACCCAACCCTTAAAATACCTACAAGTTTTTTTTAAACACTCCTGCCTCCTAAACTAATTTCTACTGAATTTCCTCCATTTCTAATATAATAGGATGGCTGCTCCTTTCTATCTTTTTGCACATGTTGGTGTCACTTTATACTTCATACATACTGGCTGATACCGGGACTTGCTATGATCTGAGGTCATAAAAGATATACATTCCTTTTTTTACTTTTTCTGCATTGCCCTATTTTTCATGGGCTTCTTTCTTTTTCCACAACTGCATAGTGCACTAAAGGAAACATTTCCTCTGTGGTTGACATTCTCAAACCAGCGAGTCATGCAGTCTCCTTCTTTATAATACAAGTAATAAAAAACAAGACCAACAACATGACAAATAAAAACATTTTTTAACAAGGATGTGTTTTCTTCAATCGCTCCCCTTTCTTCTTGGTGAATCCGTAGATGAAGAAGAAGACACTGGTATGGGTCCCTGCTTCCTTTAGAAAACTGAAATAGAAGTACAGTCATGTATTACGTTGGCAGAGCGAACAGTTATTTCCTCAAGTTAAACCTTTGCCCTTTCCTTTCAGTCAAAAAATGCTTACTGAGGTTATTTCATAACACTCTCACTCCACTGAAATGTAGGCCTAATTTTCTGTCCCAAAAGACACGTTGGTGCACATTTTAATTCCTTCAACCTTTCCGTACATGTCCTGTGTTTTAAACTTTTTAAATATATCATGCCCCTTGTCCACATTGTGTGTGCCCTTAGTCTGAGTGCACTTTGCGAGCACTTCCCCTCTTTACCCACTGCTTCCTCATTCCAAATACACATCTATACATTAGTGCATGCCTTCCCAATATTTTTCCCCAAAAGGTGGTTTTGTTTCATTTATTCTTGCTAGTCCCCATACATATTCACGGTGCGTAGCTTAATTGCATTAATTAATGCATTAATATACTTTTTACTGTAATTTGCACTCATAATTGCATTTTTTACTCTTAGTGCCATGCTTCACAATTTATGTGATCTTGGACATATGTTTTTCTTTTCCAAATGCCCCCATATTGTATGGTTATACTTTTATAGTGGGGTAAACACTGTCCCACCTCTTGAAAGCCTCTCCTATCTACTCTGGCCTTGGTGCACACGCTTGTATGTGCATGTATAACATTTCCATGACTCTACATTGTATTGTGATACATATCCCATGCCTTCTATCTCTTCCCAATTACAATTTTTTCAGCATTCTGGTCACCCACAGCACTCTCCAGTGTTTTTGTTTGCAATCTGTCTTTCTTTTTATAGCACACTGAGAGCCACTTAACAAAACATCCCCCCTCTTTTCCTCATCTGTGCAACTGGCCCATGCATGCTTTACGAACTATACTCTTTCAAAAATGTCCCATCAATCACCAACAAAAAATGGCTACTTGCCCAACATAAAATCAATAAATCAGGGGTGATCCAATGTGTGCCCAACAGAGAAACATCCAACCCCAAAATTACCAACCAACCCCCTTTACAATGGGAAGTGACCTGTGTGATCCTAAACATTGACTCTCCCCAGCTCACACACATACAATAACTGGGAGTAGCCTCTCATTCAAAAACAGTACATTCAAAAATAAAGTTCAACCACATATAATTTTCCTGTCAAAAATCAACAAAAAAATGCAGTTTTTTTCAAAACTCATTAGTCACTTTCTCAGCAGGTGTCAATCACATAAATCCCTAATTGAGCGTCCCTACTCCAGAACACATACATTATATATCTATCTAATAAAAATTTCAAAAGGAACACATTAATTTGCTGAGTTCTGGTTCAATTTCACATTTGCATAAGAGTCAGGGACATTCCTGGGCCACTTTCAGCCTGGCACCAAAAAAACTAATTTTTTCAAAATGACTCAAATTACTCCCTAAACATTTTCCTTGCACACTTATACATATATTAGTGTCGACCGTACTGATTTTAGTCACACTTCCATGAATCTTCATTCATTTTTCTGTTTTTATAGTTCAATACATACACCCACATGTTGTCATTCCTCACAACACGAACAGCAAACTGCTCTGTATATAAAACTAGTTCACTGCTGTTTTGATTTGAAAAGCTATCTTTTTTAAAGCTCTGCGTACCTTTGAATTCCTGCAACTATTTTAAATACCCTCCGACTCCATCAGCTTGTTACCTTTTAGCTTTGAACAAGAGCTTTTAACTACTCTGAAGGCAATTTTGAACATAAATCTTCATCGTGCACTGCTAGCGCTGGCTTTTGTTAGCGGTGCACCGCATACAAAATTGCTTATCTCTCTGTGTTGCTTCACTTTCAAAGTATGTCATGTATCATATTTCCTTCACTTTTTGCTGGAGAAAAGTAATCTGATGTCTGTTTTTGTGTTAAAAAAATGTTTTAATGACTTTTTCTTGTTTTAACTACGTAGTTTGTAATCAGCAGAAATTGATGTATGTGCAATTTTCTTTCACCTTTGTTTCTATGATGCGTTTGACAGAATTTTAACATTGAAAGCCTTTTGGTGCACTAAGAATGTCAACTATGTAGGTATGTAAAAAAGTAACCCTCTAGCTGCCATCACCAGCCCACCCCAAGGGTGCAAAGTTAGAAAAAATGTTGTCAAAATTGTGACTATCAATTTACCAACAGCCTTAACATTTTTTTCAAAAACAACAAATGTAAGCTCGCCCATCAATGGCTTTCTCAAAATCCCTATATTTTCCTCTGGTCTCCACCTATTTCTGGGTTGGTGAAAATCAGCTCCCTTAAATAAATAATATAATTTATTGACTTGTCTCAACCTTTCACAACTCATTGTCGTTCTTCAAGACCTTCATTTTAAAACAGACACATAAAAAACTGACAGACTAGTCGACTTTCACATTAATCCTCAGCTCTCTTCACTTTATCTCTGCCCCTAAATATACCCCGATATGGGTTTGAGTTATTCCCTATCATAAACCTGTTTATGTGCCGCTTATTTATACCCTGATTGGGGTTTAAAATGACTCCTTCTAAACCTGCCTTGAAATAGGAAACAAGGCTCACAAAACGCTTGTTTTCTTTTAAACGCTCTTTGTTATATTTTAAACAACGCCAGTTACTTTTTAATGTTACCAAAATCCCATTAATATATATAAAACATGTTCTTTTTTCCTTCTTTGCCTTTGTCCCCTTTCAATACATACCATAATACACAGATGTCAAACTGTGCCATGCCATGCTGACAGCTATAGGGAGATTATCCCTTATAAAATGAGGGCACACTGCAGATTCATTTACCCTGTCACTTCTCCTGGGCATCTCCCCATCTCTGTCAGCATAATTCTGGGTTCTTGTCACTGGAAGATCGTCAGGGTCCCTTAAAAAGTGTTTGCCATGTGTATAGGGTAGACTTCATCAGCTTTGACATCTATGGAATCTGACACTGGAGACTGTATAAAGAAGGAACAGACACACGGATGCAAGTTCACAACCATCTTAAATACAGGTTAACAAAGGCACACTGGAAGCACACAGTGCTCCTACAATCAGCTTGCTTATATAGGTATTTTCACAACGACATAATGCTTTAATATAAACCCTCCTTGTCTTTGATTGGTTGGTTTATTTGTCACTCACAAAGCCCACATTAGCTCATTTGGCAAACATCGACTGACTGACACATAGACTGATAATCTTGCTTTAGGCCCAGCCGGACACCATTACACATCCTTTAATACCTGCCAACAAACAGCCCTTCTCTACTTCTTGAGTCCCTGCCAAATTTATTTGGAAGCTTAGACTGTGAAAAACTTCATGAGCTTATCTTATTTGTTGCTAAGTAAGCAGTTGTTCTATCTAATTGGTAGCTTTCCCATGTGCTTATCTGAATTGCTATCTATCATGTCTACTTTTTCCGCCAAAAAATCTAAATATACCATCCCACACATGCTTATTTACAGTGAAATACTGCCAAAGAATATTAATTATCTTGCATGAGTAAAGACTTTTGACACCTGCTCCGAAGATGCCATTTTGTATTTTGGCATCCATTTTAGAAATATCTCAGTCTATTCCGCCTAGATGTTCGGCTACCAACGGTGAGTTATTATTTACTTTTGAGCATAACTCATTTTCTATCCCGTTTTCAGACTATATTTTTACATATTCATGACGTGCTTTTAATACTTGAGACACCCTTCACTTCCTGAGTCATTCTGACCCCAAAAATATATGTCACCCTATATGCACTCTTTATCTTCAAAAATAACTATAATTCTAATTTCTGCAATACTGAAACCTGTCATGTTATCTGTACTCAGTTTGAGGGGGGTCTGGTACCCCTCTACATACCCCCCTCTGGTCTGTATTTGACCATTGTTTAATACAGGAGCACTATAACCATTGTCCACCCCCCATATTCAATGTAACTCTGCATCCCTGTCCCAGTCACCCCCCTCAGTGTGGTGATTTATCTCAACATGGGAACTATCATAAAAACATGTCTTCAGAATCAACAGTGTCTTCAATCTAAAACATATACGCATCTCCATTTTTCAAATGATCTTGCACTTGCAACGTTTTGCGCTTTTTGGACTTTTATGCATGTATCCTCAAGAACAACTTTATTTGCTTCTATCTGGATGTCACTCCATTAACCAATTAAATATAAACATAACATACATAACATGTTACTTTCTAGCCACTACGAGAATCGAGAGAAATAATTCCTTGAGGGAACCTACCAACCCATCTTCACTTATTCGGTCCATGTGCAAATTTTAAAGTACACTATTTCCTTCCTCCCACCCCACAACATTTCCTTATTTCCCGTTCTCTCTCCATGCACATTTTCTTCCATCGACACATCTTCCACTCAATTCATCTTGTTTTAGCTTATTCCGCATTCACAGACCTTCTTGACGATCAGTGCATTTTATTTGTCCTTTGGGCTGCTTTGCAGCAGGTTTTAGAGCCTTTTTTTATAGGTCAGTCCTTTTGAGTTAATTGTTCATTTCATCATAAAGTACTTGAATTTTCAATCTTCTTATTTGAAGTCAGATAGTCAGTGGGTAGGGGCATTTGATTGTTTCTGGGGGACACAAAGATGGGAGAGTCTCTTTTGGACACACTTGTTTAAAAGGAAGTGACTGCAACTGGGCATCTGGCAGGGTCCCTCGATCTTTTCTCCAGGCTTGCAGTATTGGTTGTCGTCAATCGCCTGGTGTATAGGTATCTCCTGTCCATCTGAAATATAAAACGGAAAGAGTTTCTTTCGAAAAATAAGTGTATCTTTATCGTCAGTACTGCTTTCTCATACCCAACCCTTAAAATACCTACAAGTTTTTTTTAAACACTCCTGCCTCCTAAACTAATTTCTACTGAATTTCCTCCATTTCTAATATAATAGGATGGCTGCTCCTTTCTATCTTTTTGCACATGTTGGTGTCACTTTATACTTCATACATACTGGCTGATACCGGGACTTGCTATGATCTGAGGTCATAAAAGATATACATTCCTTTTTTTACTTTTTCTGCATTGCCCTATTTTTCATGGGCTTCTTTCTTTTTCCACAACTGCATAGTGCACTAAAGGAAACATTTCCTCTGTGGTTGACATTCTCAAACCAGCGAGTCATGCAGTCTCCTTCTTTATAATACAAGTAATAAAAAACAAGACAAACAACATGACAAATAAAAACATTTTTTAAAAAGGATGTGTTTTCTTCAATCGCTCCCCTTTCTTCTTGGTGAATCCGTAGATGAAGAAGAAGACACTGGTATGGGTCCCTGCTTCCTTTAGAAAACTGAAATAGAAGTACAGTCATGTATTACGTTGGCAGAGCGAACAGTTATTTCCTCAAGTTAAACCTTTGCCCTTTCCTTTCAGTCAAAAAATGCTTACTGAGGTTATTTCATAACACTCTCACTCCACTGAAATGTAGGCCTAATTTTCTGTCCCAAAAGACACGTTGGTGCACATTTTAATTCCTTCAACCTTTCCGTACATGTCCTGTGTTTTAATCTTTTCTGCTATGCTGAAAATGTTCTCTGTACTTTTGAAGTCCTCCTGCTGATGGCGTGGGTCCAAGGTCTCTTCTTTCTTTGCTGTGTTTATTATGCATGTGAGTCTAACATATAGGCATACATTGTTTTGCCTATCCTCAAAGCCTTGTGCGGTTGCCAAATATACCTAGTTGGCACTTCTCTGTTACCAGAATTGCAAAAAGGTGACTCCACCTTCTATCCAAAGTGTTCTTCGTTTTTGTCATTAGATATGGCCATACTTATTTATCTATGCTTATTCTATGATCACACATGACTGCACCTCTCTTGGGAAAATGCTATTTATTTAAAAGACTGTATACCTTACTGCCTTTTTCTGTACTCACCTGGGTCTTCTTACTCCTAATAATGATCAGTAGTTTGTTCACACACCTGCTGTGTAAACTTGTACTTATCTCTTCTATCTTTACTTGTCCACTAGCACTTACCTCTGTCTTGATATAATGTTTCTTTTCCCATTAAATTGCTATACTCTGCTAAGGCCATGTAGACATTCCTCCCATACTCAAAATAACAATAATTTTCATCTTTAAAACAAAAATCAACATCATCATATACATACAAACAATATGTTGTTACTTACTCTCATATGTTCTTTGGTAAAGTTCTACTAAAGGTTTTTCTGATATTTATTAGAGCAATCTTGGCCATCCAGACTCCTTTGGCCTCTCATTAATCATATTTCATTTTTATTAATTGCAACCAGCACCATCCAGTGTGCTCATTCTTAACAAATCTGGATATCTTATCACCCTTGTCTCATAATGTTACTCTTTCTTCCTTTCTTCTATTAACTTTTACTTTTTGCTGCTTTAATATCCATTAATTCATTCCTTATTTATTTATTTATTTAACCCCCTGAATTGTCATCAATCTTTTAATTTTGAACTTCTCACTTTTGCGCTTTTATCCTTATCTATTTATGATTATTTTACATTAATTAGTCTAATCACAACGCAAACCCTCATGTGCTTCATATTATAATCCCTTACATGTGTATACTTTTATTTTGTTCCCCTATTCATTTCAATAGACACATGTCATGAGGGCCTGTGGTCCAAAGGACATTTGGCATTCTCTCAGAGTCTTCCTGAAAATAAACTGGGCACTGCTGCATCATTTACCATACGCTATAAGATTTTGCCTTTTCTTTTTCAGTGTGTGATGCTCCTAAAGAAACACCACTTCATCATTTGTTTATTCTTCTCTAAATATGTCATCATCAGTTATGTCAATCAACATAGACCTTTCTTCAAAAGCCATCACTGCCCTCCATTGTCCATTGTCTGCTCTCATCATCATCCATTCCTTCGAGACTTGTCATTTCCCCTCATACTATGGCTGTATCTAATTCTTCAGGGATTGTCTATCCCCCTTGTTCATCCATGGGTATTTGTGATTTTAAACACAGATTCTCACCATTTTCTCCACTAGGCCAGACAGCCATGTTAATAGACTGTTAACCTTATAAATCGAAAAACCTCCAACTCAACTGAAACATCTCACAGAGCCATTTGCCCTGTGAGTGCCAGTTTACATTTGCCACAATTAAATAGTGTATTCCAAGAGCGGAACACACTATCCCTTGATCAATAAATACACTCATCCTGTTCAGTTTTGCCATTAAATCCCTTCCCAGAATATTGACATGTACTTTTCGCAAATATAACAAATATCAGTCATACCACACTATCCTATAGACACTGGTAATTCATCAATAAAATGAAACTCAACTTGTGGCTCCAAAGAACCATCAATCTTCAGCTACTTCCCACCATTGGATGCCTTTCCTCCCATATACATGGAAGTGTGGCCCCAGTGTTTACCAATCAAGCACAAGATTTTGCCTCCTACCATCCCATTTACCCATGGCTTCTCTTGAAGGTATAGCATCACTGAAAATTTTGGACACATCAAGTCGTCCTGTGAACTGTCCTATTGTGGGTGCATGCATACCCCTATTCCTGCGAGAGGATTTCCCCCTACCACAGTGGCACCTCATATTCTGGGTGTCAATGCCTGTTCTGTATTTACATATCGTTGAATCTGCATGGGGGCATGCTACAACTGCCCCTGCAGTGAATTCATTTGCACTTGGTCTAGCCGCTGTAACTGTTGTACTCTGCTTGTTTCTGATACAATGTCTGATCCTGGGCGAACCCTTCCCTATCTTGTGAGCTATATGCTGGAGGATAAGTTGTCCCCCGCTTGAGAATTATAAATTTTATACCTGTCCTTGGCTCCTGCATGTGCACACAATGTGCCCTGTCATTCATATGTCCAATATACAGGAGGAGCCCTTCTAACTAGTCCCCCTTGGATAAATCATCCTTGCATATTCTGACTCTTGTTCTGCATATTCTGAAACCCGCTTTGATTATTCCAAAACCCACCTCTTCCTCTATTTCCTATTCTTCTGCATTGTGGCACAAATCCATTCCCTCCCTGGTCCATCTGGCATTGATTATTTGGCTGCGATGTACCCACTGCTTGTTGTATCCGCAATCCTCCACTCTTCGATACTGCCCCCTCTATGGCATATTTTGACAATTTTTTCTGAACTAACTTGACTTCCTCCATTTTCTCTAGCATTATTTTTGTTTTTATTCTTCTCCTGTAACAGCCAACAGTAATATACTGTAGTCAACTGCATCTCAGGCCACGGTTTTGTTTGTATTTCCACTTGCTTCTTATGTGCCTCTGTCTTTTTATTCTTCTCCTGTAACAGCCAACAGTGATATACTGTAGTCAACTGTATCTCAGGCCATGGTCTCGTTTTCATTCCCACTTGCTTCTTATGTGCCTCTGTACCTTCTCAGGCAAAACCTGGCATAAAATGTGGTAAAATACCGCCACTGTTTTCACCTCTGCTTGAACACTTCAAGAGTACATTGCTCCTGAATATACGCAAGCAGATCCCCATCCTCCCTAAAAAGGAAATCTAACTTCTTTTACATCATATTTTTAGCACACCATAATATACCGAACTGGTGTTTCTAATATAAAGCAAACACATCCTGTATGTAAGTATGTGCTCTTATTGCAGTTTTGAATTCCTTCTTCTGACTGCCTGTGTGTGTCTTTTGTGTGCATTGATCCTGAAATCCATTGATTGCCTGTACTTCCACAAGATCATGTGTACATGTGTGCGTGTGCCTACTCATGTGCGTGTGCCTGTGTGTGTGCGCATGTTTCATGGGTGTGTGCATGTGTGTGTGTGCATGTGCATCTGTGTGTGTGTGTGTGTGTGTGTGTGTGTACGTGTGTGTGTGTGCATATGTGTGTGCGCTTACATGTGTGTGTGTGGTTCTATTAAAATACTTTTTAACCTAATGTTTTCTTACTACAACTTTTTAAATATATCATGCCCCTTGTCCACATTGTGTGTGCCCTTAGTCCGAGTGCACTTTGCGAGCACTTCCCCTCATTACCCACTGCTTCCTCATTCTAAATACACATCTATACATTAGTGCATGCCTTCCCAATATTTTTCCCCAAAAGGTGGTTTTGTTTCATTTATTCTTGCTAGTCCCCATACATATTCACTGTGCGTAGCTTAATTGCATTAATTAATGCATTAATATACTTTTTACTGTAATTTGCACTCATAATTGCATTTTTTACTCTTAGTGCCATGCTTCACAATTTGTGTGATCTTGGACATATGTTTTTCTTTTCTTTTCCAAATGCCCCCATATTGTATGGTTATACTTTTATAGTGGGGTAAACACTGTCCCACCTCTTGAAAGCCTCTCCTATCTACTCTGGCCTTGGTGCACATGCTTGTATGTGCATGTATAACATTTCCATGACTCTACATTGTATTGTGATACATATCCCATGCCTTCTATCTCTTCCCAATTACAATTTTTTCAGCATTCTGGTCACCCACAGCACTCTCTAGTGTTTTTGTTTGCAATCTGTCTTTCTTTTTATAGCACACTGAGAGCCACTTAACAAAACATCCCCCCTCTTTTCCTCATCTGTGCAACTGGCCCATGCATGCTTTACGAACTATACTCTTTCAAAAATGTCCCATCAATCACCAACAAAAAATGGCTACTTGCCCAACATAAAATCAATAAATCAGGGGTGATCCAATGTGTGCCCAACAGAGAAACATCCAACCCCAAAATTACCAACCAACCCCCTTTACAATGGGAAGTGACCTGTGTGATCCTAAACATTGACTCTCCCCAGCTCACAAACATACAATAACTGGGAGTAGCCTCTCATTCAAAAACAGTATATTCAAAAATAAAGTTCAACCACATATAATTTTCCTGTCAAAAATCAACAAAAAAATGCAGTTTTTTCAAAACTCATTAGTCACTTTCTCAGCAGGTGTCAATCACATAAATCCCTAATTGAGCGTCCCTACTCCAGAACACATACATTATATATCTATCTAATAAAAATTTCAAAAGGAACACATTAATTTGCTGAGTTCTGGTTCAATTTCACATTTGCATAAGAGTCAGGGACATTCCTGGGCCACTTTCAGCCTGGCACCAAAAAAACTAATTTTTTCAAAATGACTCAAATTACTCCCTAAACATTTTCCTTGCACACTTATACATATATTAGTGTCGACCGTACTGATTTTAGTCACACTTCCATGAATCTTCATTCATTTTTCTGTTTTTATAGTTCAATACATACACCCACATGTTGTCATTCCTCACAACACGAACAGCAAACTGCTCTGTATATAAAACTAGTTCACTGCTGTTTTGATTTGAAAAGCTATCTTTTTTAAAGCTCTGCGTAGCTTTGAATTCCTGCAACTATTTTAAATACCCTCCGACTCCATCAGCTTGTTACCTTTTAGCTTTGAACAAGAGCTTTTAACTACTCTGAGGGCAATTTTGAACATAAATCTTCATCGTGCACTGCTAGCGCTGGCTTTTGTTAGCGGTGCACCGCATACAAAATTGCTTATCTCTCTGTGTTGCTTCACTTTCAAAGTATGTCATGTATCATATTTCCTTCACTTTTTGCTGGAGAAAAGTAATCTGATGTCTGTTTTTGTGTTAAAAAATGTTTTAATGACTTTTTCTTGTTTTAACTACGTAGTTTGTAATCAGCAGAAATTGATTTATGTGCAATTTTCTTTCACCTTTGTTTCTATGATGCGTTTGACAGAATTTTAACATTGAAAGCCTTTTGGTGCACTAAGAATGTCAACTATGTAGGTATGTAAAAAAGTAACCCTCTAGCTGCCATCACCAGCCCACCCCAAGGGTGCAAAGTTAGAAAAAATGTTGTCAAAATTGTGACTATCAATTTACCAACAGCCTTAACATTTTTTTCAAAAACAACAAATGTAAGCTCGCCCATCAATGGCTTTCTCAAAATCCCTATATTTTCCTCTGGTCTCTACCTATTTCTGGGTTGGTGAAAATCAGCTCCCTTAAATAAATAATATAATTTATTGACTTGTCTCAACCTTTCACAACTCATTGTCGTTCTTCAAGACCTTCATTTTAAAACAGACACATAAAAAACTGACAGACTAGTCGACTTTCACATTAATCCTCAGCTCTCTTCACTTTATCTCTGCCCCTAAATATACCCCGATATGGGTTTGAGTTATTCCCTATCATAAACCTGTTTATGTGCCGCTTATTTATACCCTGATTGGGGTTTAAAATGACTCCTTCTAAACCTGCCTTGAAATAGGAAACAAGGCTCACAAAACGCTTGTTTTCTTTTAAACGCTCTTTGTTATATTTTAAACAACGCCAGTTACTTTTTAATGTTACCAAAATCCCATTAATATATATAAAACATGTTCTTTTTTCCTTCTTTGCCTTTGTCCCCTTTCAATACATACCATAATACACAGATGTCAAACTGTGCCATGCCATGCTGACAGCTATAGGGAGATTTTCCCTTACAAAATGAGGGCACACTGCAGATTCATTTACCCTGTCACTTCTCCTGGGCATCTCCCCATCTCTGTCAGCATAATTCTGGGTTCTTGTCACTGGAAGATCGTCAGGGTCCCTTAAAAAGTGTTTGCCATGTGTATAGGGTAGACTTCATCAGCTTTGACATCTATGGAATCTGACACTGGAGACTGCTCCTACAATCAGCTTGCTTATATAGGTATTTTCACAACGACATAATGCTTTAATATAAACCCTCCTTGTCTTTGATTGGTTGGTTTATTTGTCACTCACAAAGCCCACATTAGCTCATTTTGGCAAGCATCAGCTGACTGACACATAGACAGATAAGCTTGCTTTAGGCCCAGCCAGACAACATTACACATCCATTAATGCCTGCTAAGAAGCAGCCCTTATCTACTTCTCGAGGCCCTGCCAAATTTACTTGTCAACTTATACTGTGAAAAACTTCATGAGCTCATCTTATTTGTTGCTAAGTAAGCAGTTGTTTTGTCTAATTGGTATCATGTCTACTCTCTCTGCCAGAAATGATAAATATACCATCCCAGATGTGCTTATCTACAGTGAACAACTGCCAAGGAATATTCATTATCTTGCATAAGTAAGGACTTTTGACACATGCTCCCAAGACACCATTTTTTATTTTGGCATCCATTATAGAAATATCTCAGTCGATTCACCCTAGATGCTCGGCTAGCAACGGTGAGTTATTATTTACTTTTGAGCATAACTCATTTTCTATCCAGTTTTCTGATTATATTTCTACATATTCATGATGTGCGTTTATTACCTGAGGCACCCTTCACTGCCTGAGTCATTCTGATCCCAGAAATACACATCGCCCTATATGCACTCTTTGTCTTCAAAAATAACTATAATTCTAATTTCTACAATAATGAAACCATTGATCAGCCTATCATATTATCTGTACTCGGTTTGAGAGAGGAGGAGGTCTGGTACCCAGCTACACCAGCAAAAGGGTTGATGGGAATGTGCTAGTAGTCAATGAACAGCAAGCTCTGATGCACACCACATGATGCAATCCTACCATGTCATATCATTTCACTGATATTATCCATTACTAACATTGGTGAACGCTATTTCTGGGTGTTGTATAATGCAACTGGTAATCACAGGATGCCAAATATATACAATGCTACTTGCCTTCTGAACAGCAATTGTTAGTTGGATGACCCTACCACAACAGAATGCATGCAAGTTCCATAAAAAGGTGCATTACACTCCCGTTACATTTAATTTGGAAGAATATGTGTATGGAAACAAACATCATAGGCAACCAGACTTACCATAGCAGTTTTGTATGTGACCTCATTCTGCTGACACTGAACATAAAAGTATCCATTACACCAATGATAGCACCATAGGACACCTGATATGGTGCACATTTGATTTAGCAGAGCAATGCAATATTGCATGACAGACAAAATGGCACTTACAAGACACCGACAGGGGATTCTCCAACAAAACAACCCTCTGGTATTACTCATTACTAATCCTCTTTCTTACATAGATCTTCAGAGGGCTGATGCAGAACGGCATACATCCATGCAGTGCTCTCTGGTGCGCGACATGAAGGGAATTCTATGGCTTTTGTCTAGCGAGGTGTCGGAGGTTCTCTTAGTCATTTTTACTTACCTGGTTTGATGATGGTACACCCTAGCATAAAGCAAGTGTGGGTTGAGCAAGAACCTGTAAGGTGCTGATACTTGCTGAGCACCAACTCCCCAGGTGTTGGTGATGGTGGGAAGTGGTGGGCTTGTCCCTGCATCAGGGGGTTCCTTGTCATGGTTGGCTGGACCAATAGCCTCTCAGTGGTGCCCATCCTACCACTCCTCATGCCTCCTGTGGGATGTCTAACTCCCCTTCTGGCCTCTCCGCTGGCCTTTTTTCTCTAGCCCAAAGGCCCTGGGAGTGTTGCCAGCAGTGTTTGGGCTAGTCCCTAATCAGGATGCACCTGGGCAGGGAGGTGATGGTAGCAGAACCTAACTGGCACTGCCCTGGTGAACCATCCTCATGGGCCCTGGTAAATGTTGAGTTTGTGGCCTTTGACTCTGCTGAAGGACTATCCCTGTGCCTATTCACCTTGCTGCTCTTTTTCCCCTTCAGAGTGCTTTGTGGACTCAAATGTCTACCTTCTTCCTTCCATAGAGAAATTGTTGCAGCTGGGCACGGGCAGGTACTGGATGTACACGGAATGTTAATTGCAAGGAAAGGACACAAGCCATTTGTCCATGGATGGGATGAGACAGGGACCACACACACACAAACACACAAACACACAAACACCTCTTCACATGGTTAGTGCAGGGTATACACCCACTGCCTGTGCATTCATGAAGGCCAGGAGCCAATGCTGGTTGGTGTGCATCTTACACTAACTATGTGAAGAGGTGAGTGTGTAGTTCCTGTTACATCCCACAGACAAACACTTTCTGGAGTTTTCAGTACTTCGCGTTTCACATGCTGACATATTTATCTGATAGGAGGGGATGCAAAGTCCAAATGCCATCAATGCCAGTGCTAATCAGCCCCTAAGGGTATAATTCCTCATGCTGAATATCATCTGATAATGACCACTGGGCCAAGAACCATCAGTTTATGACATCAAACACCTTCTACCACAAGGACTACTACATTTTCAGTTGTGATGTGTCTATAGGGATATTTGTCTATGGTAGGTCACACTGCATTGTGACCCCTATAGATGCCTTTTCTGGCTCATATTCCCATGCTAAATATTTGGCAGTTTCTGAGTTGGAACACAGACTATGAGTGTACCACTTGATTACTGCAGAAGGGAACTCTATCATTGTATTGTAGCTACATACATGCCGCACAGTCAAGCTACAATAACAACATTCTTGCTGCCCATGTGCCGTGTATCACTTCTATTATTTCTGGGGTTTAATGTCCCCTTTTAAGTGTTCCATGAAGACAATACATTAAACATGCTTTCGTTTTCTGCTATTTCACTTCACCCATTGCACATGAATATGATTGCATTTGCCTTGTACCCCTGAACTCACATAGGAGCCCAGGAATGCCTTTAGGATTACTCAGCATTGCTGGCACGGGACAGCCTGGACATGAGTCTTGTCTTTTCACTTGCGTTGCAGTGTAAAGGGTAAGATTCCTTTAGTTGACACCCCAATTAGAGGATTTTTGACCATGCAAGCCAGTGAAGTGCCCACATGTTCACAGGTGCAGAGGTATTGCCAGACATAATAACCAGTTGCCTTAATCATATGTGAGCTGTATCAGGCCAAGATACTCCATGTGCCAGACCAACACATGCATGCCTCCTTACAAGTAAATGTGGAGTGGTCAAATGTCAGCAATGTCTTGTGAGGTCACTGACTCAAGCACAGAGGGACCCGTTACATAGATCATGGTCTCTGTACATAGTGGTATTGTCTTATATTTTGCACACTCTCATTTAGGCTATACTGTGTTATGGTTCCCATCTGCACATTTGTTCTTGTATTGGCATGCTCATGGCTTGCAGCAAGCTACACCAAACCATATGCACTCATTGTACAGGCATAGCAAGTGACTGAATCTGCTAATAGAGCAAGGTGCATTCCCCCAAGTACACTAGCTACAGTGCAACAATGTGGCCATGATGTGTATGATCAAGGTATGACTGCTATCAAGAATCATGCTCTAGTAACTGTGCCAAGTACTGAAAAGCATATCCAACATGGCATGGTTGATACACATTAAAGGTGTGGAAATCAAAGATATGATTACAAGGGGATTGTTACATAATTTATGAGATAAAGAATGTGTGCAGTAGGTACATTAACATTTAGAATTGGGAGGTGAGTAAAGTAAGGTTAGATTTGCTCAGGCCAAGCAAGTTCTAGCATATGTGCAGGTGTTTCAAAAACCCAAGTAAAATTGAACATGAACAGCAGTGCTTCATGAAGAAAAAGATTCATAGTGTGCCAAGGATGTAGCAGAAGTGAGATTGGCCTTGATAAAAATCACTAATTGTTTATGCAAGTTAGGACAGAAGGGAAGTAAAGGGATGTAAATATAACAAAACTTTCGCGAGCAGCATGAAATTGTTCCAAGCTGAGTCATGTTCAAAGGTCACTATTGGTCGAGGTAGGAACTGGAAAACTACACAAGTTGTCACGTGATATGAGAGGTGACGTTACATGGTGATGGTGGGGAAATGTAAAGAAAATGTATAGAGGGCATAGATAAATGGAAAAGGTGGAAAATTGAGGAAAAAAGGAAGGAAGTGGTTGGAGTTAAGTGGTTGGAGTTTGCTGACATCTGTGGCTCGGGAGGATTTTAGGGACAACTCAGAGGCGTTGGTCTGACAAGGACGAGCTGAGGCCTACCAAGTTCCCTGAAAGGAGCCTGCTGGCTGCGAGCCTGGGAGAGAAAGACCTTGAGGGTGGGATGGCCCATCCAAGTTACAGGGAGGCACGCAATTTATTCAGATGGTGAGTATAATGCAATGAATTAAAAAATGAATTACCACCTGCAGAATAATTGGCAAGATATCAAATTTGACACAAAGCAGCATTTTATTATCTTTTACAGTACCAAAAGGTTAATGAATAATCTTGATAATATAACAAGCCATCTGATGATAAATGAACAAGAGACAGACACAGAAATTCCAAAAACTATTTTTTATATTGTTAATATATCCAATAAATGCAAAAATCTAACACATGACTCATGTTATGAATGCCATTCCAAAGTAAATGTTGATTTGCCCGTGTAGTTTAGCTTAGTAGCATAATTGTAAAAGTGTGTTGCAGTCTTTATGTGCCTTTAGAAGTGAGTACATTGATGTGATCATATTTCATTACTAAGTCGACTAGTGTATAGCTGAAGGTCCAGAATAATAATGTAATATTAGCAAAGTCGAAGAGATAAGATACTTTTCCCTACAGGATCCTTGCTCATGTGTGTGGTGTAGGTCAACTCCCCAGCGATCAGACCAGGAAAATACACCCCACTAGGGAAGAAGGCTAGTTGCACCCTTTTTTGAGAAAGACAAGAGTTTCTTTTGTATACAAAAGAAAATGGCGACAATGGCATTATAAGCGCACTGACAAAGAGCTCTCTCATTCTTCGCACACACAAAGCGTCACATGTGACACACTGGAATTACAGTGGTAATCCCCCTTCTGCATTGGCTACCACCTATATATATGCTAATAATTACATACAGATTCTGGAAGTTGGTAGGAATTTAGGAAAACCTAACCAAACTCTGGGCACATTATTTCGCAAAATGTGTGGAAAGTGACCCTAAGAAGGGAACAAACTGCACTGATTATTGCAGCAGTTAAAAGGTTAGAGGGAAACAATTGACAGTTAATTATGGGTTTATCTATTCATGAGATTGACTCTCTTGCTGCTATCTGTTTGTGCTAAAATGTTTCTGTATTAGACTAATAAAAGCATAAAAAATAAAACAAATAAAAATTACATATAGCCCATTCTTCAATTGGTTCTGTTGTCTACTCTCAATCTTCACCACACATATATAGCGTCCTTGTCCCTCTTGAGATTGCAAGGCAATTGGTTACATTCAACTGGCACCACTCTACCTTCAATCCTAATCACCTGATATACACCTGGTTATCAACATGAACTCAATTTCAAGGTCAGTCTGGTCCCGGCAAACAAAGCAGCCCTTTTCTCATCCCAGACAAGTTGGCGCCCCCCTCGTGCCCTCCCTACTGCATGGACATCATTCTTGGCTCCCCCTGGCACGAAGCATAGATCATGTTGTTCTCTGCTTTCCCCTTTATCATTTCCCCTCCCCAAGAATAAACCTAGTGTCCCACTAATCAACCTAGTTCCCGAAAGATTCACATCTATTAGTTCAAAAATAATGCCTATAGTTCTGGGGGCGCCATTGTCCTAAATCTTAATTCAAGGTTTTGCTCTCCAGGACCTCTGCCTCGTTTCCCAGGAATATTACCTTTGTGCTAGGCTGCAGCCCCTCGCCTAATCAGATACACATATTCCTGCCTAATTATTCAAAGGTCTCGCTGGTGTGGGTGTATGTGCATGTTCCTCGCTGTGTTGGGAATCAAAAGGGAATGATTGGACAAGGAATGAGGCCTCGTTGTTTGTTCTGTGTTTTCAACACTGCCTGCGAGGATCCAGGCTTACCCGTAAGTCTCCCCTGCCACCAGTTAGTCTTATCCATAATTTTTCTCCCTGCCCCCTACACCACACTACATCTATTCTCCATGTTTTAATATAGTTTTATGAATCTGAGTCGTCTGGGAGGGGTGCGAATCTGCAAATGCATCCCAACAGGGAGCACTGCATGACAAGGTCATGCGTGTAAGGTGGGTATACTGTTCATCCCTAGACTTAGCAAAGTGTATAATGATGTTAAACATATGTACACTAAATGATGGATATACGTGTATGAGTGCAGACAAATTTGCTGTGTCACCCGTGGACTGGAATTGTCCCTGACACTGTAACTGCAAGTTCATGCACAATGGTGATAAGCCAATGCATGCATGCCATTTGATGTCCTTGTCTGATGTGCACGTTTTGTAACATGCATCCTGAAATACACAGTGTACGTGTAGCTGACCAACGAGCAAAGTTACATGTTGATGTTGATCATGTGTTTGCAGCCAATCGTCACATTTTCACTGCTGTGTAGTACGCTCCATTGGATATCACATCAGCTACTGACTGGTGATTTCACCCACGTTCCATCCCTTCTGTCTGTGACTTTTTGTTAGGCAGAATCATATGCAGTACCCTTTAGGAACACCAGACAGAATTAAGGCTACAAGTGACAGTACTACACAGTAAAGTGGTAGTGATGGCTGAGCAGCCAGACTTATCAAAAGTGTATAGTGAGCAGTATCAGAAGTTACACAAAGGACAGCAATTACTATGGTTCAAACAAACACTGACTCAAGGTTTCGGAGTAAAAGAATATACATTCATTTACACCATCATTTGTAAAACGGTTCACAGTTAGAACCAGCCAAGTGCTGTCTGAGCTCAGGAGCGCAGACATCATACATTGACTCCAACATAACAGGATTTCTCATACCTTCATAAGTGTTTACTCTGTAACCCTTAACGTCAGCTTTATGGTTGCCCACCTTGTTTCTGGTTCCTTCAGCTTCCTGCCTATGAAGCAAATGGGGTGCTCCCTACCTTTCTCATCCAGTTGACTAACCTATACCTGTATGGGATGCATCTGTCTGTATGGGATGCATCTGTCTGCACAATGAAGGGTAGGTGATAATCAGGATCTCTTAGAACTGGAGCTTGACAAAGGGCTGTCTTCAGGTTTTCAAAGGCTTGAGTGCACTCCTTATTCCATCTAACTTTTTTAGGGAATTTTGGAGGGGAGATTACATTCAAAGGAGAAGCTATGGTCCCATAGTTCTCAATGAAATTCCTCTAGTACCCAGTGAGACCTAGGAAGGCTCTCACTTGTGTTTGAGTAGTAGGGGTGGCCCAGTTTTGAACAGCTTGTACTTTGCTAGGCAATGGCCTTATTTCACCTCCCCCTACCTCATGACCAAGGTAGACCACTTTGCTCTGACCTCTTTGACATTTGCTTGCCTTTATGGTCAGATGGGTCTGCTCAAGAGCCTGCAAAACATATCCTAAGTGATCAACATGTTCTTTCCAAGTAGGGCTGAAGACTGCAATGTCCTCCAAGTATGCCATGCAGAAGTCCTCCATCCCATTCTGAACTTCATTGACCATCCTTTGGAATGTAGCAGGTGCATTCTTTAATCCAAAAGGAATAACCTTAAACTGGTAGAAACCTGTAGGGGTTAAGAATGCAATTTTCTACTTGGCATGGTCTGTCAGTGCTATTTGCCAATAGCCTGAGCTTAGGTCAAATGTACTGAGGTACATGGCTGAACCAAGTCTATCCACCAGTTCATCTGTCCTGGGCAAAGGATGGGCATCAGTCTTAGTGACTGCATTTAGAGCTCTATAGTCCACACATAATCTCAACTCCTTGGGTCCTGCCTTTGGTACTAGAACAACTGGACTAGACCATGGATTTGTAGATGGCTCTATAACCCTGAGATCAAACATCTTGTTGACCTCTTCCTTTATGTGGGTTCTTACATGTCCTGACATTCTGTAACCTCTACTTTTCACAGGTAAACAGTCACCAGTGAGAATATCATGCTGGCCCCAAGGGGTCAAGCCTGATGATAGTGAAAACAGGGAGGCAAGCTGATTTAACAGAACTTGCACTCCTCCTGTTGTTCAGATGTCAGATTAGAAGAGAGATTAACTCCTTCTATGTTCTCATCCAAAGGTTGACCTCTGAGTAGGTCAGGTAGAGGTTCACTCTCCACCTCCTCTTGAGCTGAAGCTAGAAGCAAAGCTCCCACGTCTGGTCTTGAGACATATGCCTTCAAACAGTTGGTTTGAAAGACTCTGGGAGCCTCTTTAGGTCTGCCTAAGTCCACCAGATAGGCCACCTCTCCATGTTTGCCCACTACCTTGAAGGATCCTATCCATTTGTCCTGCAAGGACCTCTGCCTTGTTGGCATCATAACTAGTACAAGCTGGTCTTGAGTAAACGCAACCATGTTGGCCTTCTGGTCATGCCAATGTTTGACCAGAGCCTGACCTGCTTTCAAGTTATCACTAGCTTCTGCCATCATGTGTGACATTCTCCTCTGGAGACCTATCACATAGTCAGTCACTCTGACTGGCTGGGGGAGGAGCACTCTCCAACCCCTCCTTAATCAGGGCCAAAGGACCTCTGACTGGATGGCCATAAAGAAGTTCAAAGGGACTGTATCCAACTCCCTCCTGAGGGACCTATCTATAAGCAAATAGAAGGCATGGCAGTAGAAGCTCCCACTTTCTTTTGAGGGGTTCTTATAAAGCACCTATCATGCTCTTCATAGTATGATTAAACCTCTCTACCAGTCAATTTGTATGTGGATGGCAGGCTGTAGAGAACTTGTAAGTGACACCACAGTTTTTCCACGTGGCTTGCATGTAGTGGGACATAAAATTGGATCCCCTGTCGGATATCACTTCCTTAGAAAACCCTACTCTAGCCACAGCCTGATCCGTAACAGTCCTCAACGGTATTGCTTCAGGATACCTAGTAGCATGATCTACTACAAACAGGATTAACATGTTTTCTGAAGATGTGGGAGGGTCAAGGGGACCAACAATGTCGATGCCCACCCTCTCAAAAGGAACTCCCACCACTGGGAGAGGCCTCAATGGTGCCACATTATTGGTTCCACTCTTGCCAGAGGTTTGGCAAGTGTAACAGCTCCTACAGAATTTGTCAACTTCTGAACCCATCTCAGGCCTGTAGAAGTATAAAGAGAGCCTTTCCTTGGTCTTTTTGAAACTCAAATGACCAGCCAAAGATATCGCATGGGCCAACTGTAAAAAATGGAGTCTGTTTTCTAGGGGCACTACAAGTCTTTTGCCGTCCCCAGGGATAGACTCAGTCGGTTCACTGTAGAAGAGGCCCTCTTCCCAGTGCAACCTATGCTTACCAGCATCTTGCCCATCAAGCTGAGTAGCTCCCTGTTGTCGAAGACCTTCAAGAGTAGGACACTCTCTTTGTCCTCTGCTGAAGTCTGCCCTTTTGAGTCCACCTTCTGCTAGTAAAGACTGCAGCTCAGGATGGTCAACAGGATCCAGATCTCCAAATGTAGTAATGTCCTCTTCCAGATCTGGCTCTTCAAAAGCTGGCTCAACCACACAGGGTTGTACCTCACACTCAGCCTCAGCAGGTGGAGGAGTCACAGGTGTGACTTTGGACACTCTTGTGGATGTCCTTGTTGGTAGAACAGGGGTGCTATCTGATTTATTTTTGGAGGTCTTAGGTTGTTTCCCCTTTGCCTCATTCTTTCTTGAAATAGCAGTGAGCAACTCCTCTGGACTGGGGGTGATAGTTTCCTCTATCAATTCCCCTGGAGAGCCTCTCAAGGTCCTCTCCCTCGAAGGCCTAGTGAGCTCCTGTCCTCTCTTAATGGGAGGCCTGGGGGTACTGGACACAAATTCAAAAGTTTTCAGGTCATTACCTAACAGGACTCTCCCAGGCAGTTCACTCTGCACACTAACAGGTATCTTGACAGTCATGCCATTGCACTGGATGAGAGCTGGTAACTGGGGACGAATTTGCACAGGGCCTCCAGCTAACATGGGTAGGTGTTTGGGTGCCTTAGCAACATCCTCTACCTTGAAAAATGATTCATCAACCACAGTTATGCTGGCTTCAGTGTCTCTGATGCAGGGGTCTCCCGGCCATTCACAAGAACACTATCTTTATAATACTCTTTAGTATTATCTGGGATGGAATCATAGACATCTAAATTATGTTGTTCCCACAAACCCAGGGACAGTAAAGAAACACTAGCTGAGACTCTCATGGGTTCATCAGCCAGTAGGTGAAAGTTTCCACTTGCAGTAGGTACTTCTTCCTCTGGGGAGACAGTATGGACCCCTGAAGGTTTACCCTTACATCTGGGATTCACATTGTCAGTTGACCCACAAACATAACATTCCCCAAATGTTTTGATGAATGTTGGCTTGTTCTGACCTCCATCTGGTTTGGGTCCAGATGGTACTCTAGCCTGATTTGGTTTCCCTTGTGGCTTACCCTTATTGTTTTGTTTGGGGCCCTCTTTTGGATTGGAGGTATTATAATTCTCCTTTTTATCTTTCTTTGGCTGCTTTCCCTCATCCTTCTTCTGAGTTACCCCATAATCCTTGTGAGTAGCCCTGTTGGCAACCCACAAGTCAGCAGCTTTAGCTAATTTCCTTGGATCTATCGCCTTAGAACCAGCCAAGTTCTGTCTGAGCTCAGGAGAGCAGACATCATAACATAACAAGATTTCTCATACCTTCATAAGTGTTTACTCTGTAACGCTTAACCCAGCCCTCTACGTTTTTCAAACATTCACATACCCTGGTAGCCCAAGGGGTACCATCATGCTTTTTGAGGGTCCTAAACCTCTTAAGGTACTGGGAAGGGGTCTTGCCAAATTTAGCAATTAAAGCTAGCTTTACACACTCATAATCAATCCTATCCACCTCCCCCAACTACATCACAACATCAAATGCAACAGTGGGTAGTCTAGAGAAGAGCCAAGGAAGCAACTGATTCCCTGTAATGTCTTGAATCCCATGGTTATACTCAAACATTGCCAACCAATCCAAAATATCAAGCTTAGCCTCATACATACCCACACTTTATTTAGGCATACAGGGTCTCTTAGGACTGGAAGACCTGGGAGAGAAGCAGGTTCAGTAGACAACTTTTTTTCATTTCTAAGGCATGGTTCATCTCCATTTCTCTGAGCTTAAGTTCTTGATGCTTTTGCTCAGTTTGATCATGAATATGTTTGAATTCCAATTCAAGCCTCATCTTTTCTAGAGCAATGAGTTCAGGACTGAGTGTTGGAGCTGATGTGGTCCCAGTGAACAAATGTTGAGGTTGCTGAGCAGGTAGAGGAGCAGTAAGGCCTACATTGTGGGACACGTCTGCCTCATCTAACTCATCAATAATATCTGACACATTATCATCCTCATTATTTCCACATTTGCTGGAGGGTTAGGTATTTCAGACCCACTCTCCAGACTTTGTTTCTCTAAAAACTTTTCAATTAATTCTGACTTTTTGCCTTTAACAGAGAGATTCCTTTCTCTACACAGATTTTTCCTGACTGTAGCTTTCCATATCAGACATGATTAAAATGTTGCTTTATATACTAATATATAGTTTATAGTAATGTTAGCCTTGTGGTTAGTTGATCCAAGGTAATAGCAGCACTCTAAGTCTTATACTTGATCCTCACCGCTGTACACCAGTGTTAGGCAGAATCATATGCAGTGCCCTTTGGGAACACCACACACAATTAAGACTACAAGTGACAGTAAAAATTCACCTTTGGTACAAGCCTGTACTACACAGTAAAGTGGTAGCAATGGCTGAGCAGCCATACTTATCTCAAGAGAAATGTGAGCAGTATTAGAAGTTACACAAAGGACAGCAATTACTATGGTTCAAACAAACACTTTCTGAAGGTTTCTGAGTAAAAGAATATACATTTATTTACACCATCATTTATAAAACAGTTCACTATTATAAAGCAGCAGAAAATCACAATCTTAATACACTACACATCACACAATGAATTCTGAAGCCCGCCAAAGGACCACAAACAAACAGACCAAACCTGGTTCAGCACACAGAGTAAAACACGAGAAAGACCTTTACAAACAGAAATAGCGAATAAACCCAGCCGGAACCAAATAAAATGAAAAGGGGTCCAGCGGATTAAAGTTTGAGGCTACCGACATAGCCTAAAACAGTACCAAGGCTATTTTCATAGTCCGCGGTAGGGAATAAACGGTGGATACCACTGCCACCAGCCAAATCTTAAAAAAAGGGGAACGAAATAATGTTCCATGAGCGACAGACAAAAAGGGATGACTATTAACCCTTTCCAGTACTCTATGGAAGATAGTTTGTACTGGGTCTGTGAATTTAAAAAGACTAATAAAGTCAATGGCAACTTTACATGTTCTGGGAGACTGTAGGCAGTCCCAGAAAATGGAGTTTAAAGTGGGAAGTCTAAAAAAGACAACCCTGTGTCACTGCACTAAAGGTGCTGTGTGCCACACAGTAAAAAGAGGATGCCTATGGAGTAGGTGAGACTCCACAGTCTACTAACACAAACATATAAAACACACAGCAAAACACATGTAAGAGTGGTAAACAAGGCTCACACTCGTATCAGGTGAAAAAAATAGAAATCCATCAAAGCTGCTGAGGGACTCAGTAGGTAAGGGAAATTAGCCATTCTGGAAAATTCTCCCTAACACTTTGGACACACACCATGTCTCACTATCTGTTCATGTTTGGAGGATACTCAATGTTTGATTATGTACAGTTGCATACATGGACTTAGTATTACTTTTTGTTTAAAAATATCTATAATCCAACTAACATTGCTTCATGCCACCTTTGTACAGTAGTAACTGCCACAGTGCCACCATTCACTTGAGTTGAGTACAGGACATGGCCTTGCATTCTTCACTGCACAAATGAATTTTCATTCATGTCACATCCACCAGTCGATCTTGCAGCAATAATGGAACAATAGTATACTTAACTTGAGAGACATTGATGTATTATGCCAAATTCTTGAACAATATTAAAGGAGTAGAGTTGTGCATGAGAACTGGTTGTGTGGGTGTACATTTGTGGTGTCAGTTTTTAGTTGTTTTGACAAGGGCAGTAAAAATAAATATTCACTCTCCCAGAACTCACACCCATTCCTGTCATTTGTAAGGTCCCATCAGACCATCTATGATAACTTCACATAGGCCCTTGGCTGGCACTTTCAAATAAGTCATCAATCCTCTGACAATACAAGCTTCATGTCAAGTTCTCATCTGCTTGTGAAATACACAGCCTGAAGTTTACCTCAAAATGAATTCCATAAATTCAGAATTCATCGACTAAGGAAAAAGCCAGACCCTAATCTCAGCCTGGGTATGCAACATGGAATTTCCATGACTCTTCTGTCAACGCGGTGGCTTTCTACAGTGACGGATAGTTCTCTTTCAAGTAGAATATTAAAATGAAAGCACAGATCGATTGGAATTGAATGACATTAATCTGCAGGGTAAATACTTTCCTCCCACCCAACAACTTGTATTCAACAGTACAAGCCCTTGCTATCGTGACCACACTTAAGGGCACCAACCTCCTCTCATAGCTTCCCAACGTCTACGTCATCGCACTAAGACAGATGCCCACACTGCAGTCAGGCCAGTGCAAACATGACTAAATCACCCATACAATCACGGACTTACAATGGCAAACTCTCTATGCTCAAATCAAATTCAGGTTGGTGTGTTTCCTACACATCAACCACTACAGTAAACCAAACTATGTGGATTTGAAGCTGCACCTTTGCGCATCATTATGTACCACACACAACACCAATGCAGTGCTACCCAAAATACAAATGCCACCAAATAGAAAACTAGGAGATTAGTATTCTGCTTCTACATCTCAACTCTCTGTAACTCTGTGCTCATATGCTTATGGTTTGCTTCCTCTCTACAGACTTTTTGGAAATAAGTGAAACCCTCCTTTTACAAAACACTCTCCTTCCATATTTAATCTCAGTAGCACCATTAAAATATTTGTGAACCTTCTCACTCTACTATGTATTTGTATGTTGTATTTACTGACATTTAAAACACGCTTTCACCAAACCACCTTTACATAAAAGAAAATGGTACAACAGTTACAGATCAAATTGAAAAGAAAACATCATGTGATTATGAGGACCAAGAAAACATAAAATTGGCCTTCAAATGAGTGTGGAAAATATTAGAGAGGAGTTAATCAGATACCACCATCCTGGAAGAAGTCTATAATAGTCCCAATTCACAAAAAAGGTAACCGGGCAGAACCTGTTAATTATCGCCCCATAGCGCTGCTTGATGCCGCACGGCAAGATCTTTGGCACCCTTATTCTTAAAGCGCTATGACATTCTGCCAAAACTTCCAACCATGTAGATTTGTGGCAAGCAGGATTTATTCACGGGATTAGGACTGCTCTTAATATATTTATCTTAAACCTACTTAAGAGCAGAACTGAACGAAATAAAGATTACAAAATCTACATTGCGTTCATTGATCTTACGGAAGCGTTCGATAGTGTATCTCGACCTCGACTTTGGGCAAAATTATCACAATGGAAATGCCCATCTTCCAACCTAGCTCCCATCCAAGCCTTTCATCAAAACACTACTCTTCAAATACGGCTCAATAAAACAGGTTTGCTTACGAAATCTATATTGACAAACAGAGGATTGAAGCAGGGATGCCCTATGGCATCTGAACTATTTAATCTTTTCACCTCAGATGCTGGCAATGCCTTTCAGGATATCAGGCACTTTCCTCCATCAATAGCAAACATGAAAGTGGGCAGGCTCATGTATGCTGACGATGTGGTCCTAATAGACCAGACACCAGTAGGCCTTCAGAGACCATTAAAAGCTCTATGTAACATCGAATTTCCATGACTCTTCTGTCAACGCGGTGGCTTTCTACACTGACGGATAGTTCTCTTTCAAGTAGAATATTAAAATTAAAGCACAGATCGATTGGAATTGAATTACATTAATCTGCAGAGTAAATACTTTCCTCCCACCCAACAACTTGTATTCAACAGTACAATCTCTTGCTATTGTGACCACACTTAAGGGCACCAACCTCCTCTCATAGCTTCCCAACCTCTACGTCATCGCACTAAGACAGAGGCCCACACTGCAGTCAGGCCAGTGCAAACATGACTAAATCACCCATACAATCACGGATTTACAATGGCAAACTCTCTATGCTCAAATCAAATTCAGGTTGGTGTGTTTCCTACACATCATCCACTACAGGACCTCAACTTTGGGCAAAATTATCACAATGGAAATGCCCATCTTCCATACTAGCTCCCATCCAAGCCTTTCATCAAAACACTACTCTTCAAATATGGCTCAATAAAACAGGTTTGCTTACGCAATTTATATTGACAAACAGAGGATTGAAGCAGGGATGCCCTATGGCATCTGAACTATTTAATCTTTTCACCTCAGATGCTGGCAATGCCTTTCAGGATATCAGGCACTTTCCTCAATCAATAGCAAACATGAAAGTGGGCAGGCTCGTGTATGCTGACGATGTGGTCCTAATAGACCAGACACCAGTAGGCCTTCAGAGACCATTAAATGCTCTACACAACTATCTGAACACAAATGGCCTCACCATCAATTCAAAGAACTTGCCCATTTTGCCTCTGGGTCTTGCGCAACATCGAATAAAAGCTAAAGGTCTAAGCTGGTCGCTATTGGGGACAAACATCCCAGTGGTACAGTCGTTTGTTATTTGAGAATCTGCCTGAACTCAAGCAAGGTAGATGCACCAAGACAACAGGCTATGATTAGGAAAACAACAAATCTAGTAAATCTAGCCAACATTTTGATTTAAAAATATTGCTATTTCAGTCTCATACCATTAATAAAAATCTATAAAGCTAAGGTGGTTCCCATCCTGACATATGGAGCGTAAACTTCATTCAATTTTGATGTAAAGAACTGGTCATTATTGGAAGGGCGCTTCTGGAAAGCAACATTGAGACTACCGAAGGGAACTCCAATCCAATTAATAAGGATGGAATTGGGTCTGATGTCATTGGCAGCAATTGCCGAATGGGAGATGCTTGCCTTTTACAGGAAATGCAGAGATGATCAGCCGAAAGGAGGCTTTGTATGTTTGAAAGAGGCCCTATTGAAGCAGTCAGAGCCGATATTGACTAAATGGGAAGATAAGTGTCTGATCATTCTACATCGCTTGCAGGAAACCAGTGACACCCTGATGAATAATCCTGATAAGATCAAAAGAAAACTTTATTTGCTAGACTGGTTCAATACTGAAGACGAAAGACGCAAATACAAGGTATATGAAATTTATGGGAGCTCAGTCAAAAACCGTACTCCATCCCAAACTATCTAAAAACTTTCCCACATTGGTTTTTTCAAGACCAGTTCTTACGATTCAGACTAAATTTGATCCAAACTAAAGAAACTACCTGTTGTAAAACTCTAAAAGCAGGCCAGCAGACATGTCGTTTATGTAATGAAGAAAATTCCATTGAAAACCTACAACATTTGATGATGGATTGTACAGTCTCTGAGAGCCAGAGATCAGGCATAATGTGTGATCTCGTCAAAAAGTATGGCCACAGATCGAAGGACCTATGGTGGAAAATATTGCTAGCCAATGAGAAGACACCAATAACTCTGGCTCAGGTCAAACTGTTAATTATTATAAAGGGACAGCTCCCAGTTGCAAATTAGACGTAATTACCATATTTTTGTACTTTTTATTCATGATGTATTCATTCTTAATCTTATTTTATTCGTTGAAGTGTAAATGTGTGATTAGAGGCTGTCAAATGTATAACCATATAATCTTGTTAAATAAATAAATAAATAAATACATATTAGAGGAAATAGAAGAATGAATAGTAAGGGGGAAGATAATTCCAATGAAATGGAGCACTAAGAGTAAAATAACAAAACTGAGAATTGGAACAAGGTTTTTTTAGAACAAGATGATAAGTGGATTGAGAACGTAAATCTTGTGTAGAGGAATAGAAGGACATAAGAGAAGCAAATTAACGTGGAGCAAGGCCATGGAGAAATTTAAAAAAATATATAGAGGAAATGTAAATGGAGTCAGGATTCGAATGGTAGAAAAGACTGAGCAATGAGTGAGGAAGAAATTGAAGAGTGGGGAGGTAAACCGAAGAATAGGTGAATATCAGAGTGATTAATAGAATGTAGAAGGATGAGATGAGATGCAGGAAGTCCAATCAAGAGAGAAGAACAGTTGTCAATACGAGAAAACATTCCTGAAGAAATAAGAAGTTTAGTGGCAAGAAACGATAGTAAAGGATGAGCATGACAAAGATTGAAAAGAAGAAAATGACAATTTACGAGCAGTAAGAGAGATGTGAGAGGAGTAAGAGAGAGAAGAATCAATGTAAAATCCCACACTGTATTGCAGCTCCACACATGTATGAACATAATTTGACCATGTTCTCTGCAATGGCGTATGCTACAACAAAAGGGCCACGTCCTGCACTTTGTAAGTTCAAACCAATAATGTGTGTTTTATAGAGCGATTTATGACAGATTGCCCCCACTTCTAAACATAACATTAATGACTGATGGTATTTTGACAATTTAATTGTGCTCAGTTTTTAGACCTTCTAAGTAAGAAGGGCTTAGTCTGTCTAGATTTCAACCTTCACGGTGCAGGACGTCCACATTTGAGAGCAACTGCCTAATTTGTGAACTATCCACCCACACCAACTATTTTGTTTTGATATGCCCATGTAAGTAACAGTGCACAACATTTGAACAGCATATATTTTCATACAAGAATAATGCTGCATACTTTGAGGGCTATTGAAGCAGTCATACACATTTCCAGAAACAATTCAATGTAGTAATATTTGTGTTGAGTTTCGATTAATCTGTTGTAGATGTTAAGTCATTTCTTAGATACAATTGGTGTACAAGCACTGAACATTTCAATTATTTAAATATGATTGATGTTTTATCCTAAATGTAAGTGGGTGTATACACTGACCTAACGGGGCCCATCCAGTGTGGGGGGCATGCAACCACATGTCCTGGAAGATGGCTCCTTCGAACTTCAAAAAGAAATTGGGCACCATTACGGCTCGGGCGGTCCGGAAATAACAGAGTCAGTAAACCCGCCGCCACTGTTAATTCCAGACCGCCCGATCTCGAGTCCTGCAGGCGGGAGGTGGTGTTCCCGTCAGGTCTAACCTGGCGGGTTTAACACTGCCCGTCTGCAGGCGGACGTGGAAACACCAGCACCATCACGAGATGGTGCCGGTGTTTCCACTTCCCCATTCCCATTGTGTCCTATGGGACTCAATGGGAATGGGGATTTAACGAATTCTGCCTCCGGAATTCCCGGGACACCAGGGTCGTAATGCCCTGGTAATTCCGGGAGTCACTGAGGTGGAATGGTAATACAAGTCCGGCGGTAACCAAGCCGGAAAAACCGGCTGGTTGCCGCCGGACTCGTAATGAGGCCCATTGTTTTTTTTTTAAGTCACTCTGACTTGATAAAGACATTATTTTTGTAGAAATCATTTCTTCACGAAGGCAGAGTGAGTACAAAAAGAAACTATTTCTTTTTGGAGTCTGAGGACTGCCCGTCCCCATGAAATAGAAGCCTCCAGGCTGAAGGCCTCCATGACATGCGGTATGGAGAGCCCTATACATTCAAAAGGAAATCATTTCTTTTTGTAGTCAATCTGCCTTCATAAAGAAATTATTTCTGTAACGGAAATAATTTCTTTATGAAGTCAGAGTGACTTAAAAAAGAAACCATTTATTTCTTAAGTAATAGGGCTCTGCTCACCCCATGACATGGAGGCCCCCATATCCTCTGCAGTTGAAGGGAACAAGCATTCCTGGCTGCTGCAGGAAGCTGAAGGCCTTGTTTTCAGGACCAACAGCTTAAAGGTAAGAAAATGTGTTTTCTTTAAATGTGTGTGTGTGTATATGTATATATACTTGGTAGGACTCTGAACTCGTCACCCTCAAATGCAAGTGCAGGGTAGCTGAGAAGGATATATACTTGGTAGGACTCTGTCCTCATCACCCTCAAACACAGGTGCAGGGTGGCTGAGAGGAAGTGGAGGTCATCACGTGCACCCTCTGACAAACTGGCCTGCCGCCTGCACCAAATATAATACAGACTCTCTGTCCTTGCCAAGAAGAGAGCCCACAACCACGTCTGTGTCTCTGCGGCATATAACAACTCGGCCAAGCTCTTCAAATTCTGCAAGATGTTGGCCAACACTGCTGAAGTCTCTACCTCTCCTGTTCCCTTCCAGGCTCTCTGTATGTCCTTGGCTTCTGATTTCATCAATAAAACTCAGAACATCCAGTCCACCATCTCTTCCTCTTCCTCCTCCTCCCCTCCTGGCCTGCCTGTGGCCGCCTCTCTTCTAGACAAGTCTGATCTATGAAAGTCTCGTCAAAACAGGTTCTTCCCTGTTCATCTAGAACCATCAAGGACCACATTGACACCCTTGCTCCAGCCTTGGCTGATTTCTGCAATCCCTCTTCTGCCTCTGAAACCTTCCCCTCCTGCCTGGAGCACTCCCTTGTGCACCCCCTCCTAAAAAAGCTCTCTGCCAATCCTTCCTCTCCGGCGAACTATTGCCTGATCTCCATCACTCCTTTCCTGGGCAAACTCTTGGAAACTCTGGGAAAAGATGTCCATCTCCCAGCTTAATATGCACACTGAATCTGTTGGTTTGTCTCCATGGCCACCAGTTTGGCTTCAGAGCGGCCAGAAGCACGGAAACTACTCTCCTGAACATCCGTGAAAACCTGCTCTCTAACCTTGAGTCTAACCATCCTTCTCTCCTTATTCTCCTTGATCTTTCTTCTGCTTTTTATATAGTCAACCATGCCATCTTGTTCAATCACCTCTGTGATAACCTGGGTATCACTGATCAGGCCCTGGCCTGGCTGCCCTCCTTTGCCACTGATCTACCCTTTTAGGTCTGACTGGGGTCTTTCATCTCTTCTATCTCCCTACATGTGGTGTTCCCCAAGAGTCTAACCTTTCTCCCTGGCTGTTCAACCACTACCTGTCACTTTTTGCCCACCACATCACTGCTCTCTGCTCCAACTTTCACTGTTATGCGGATGACACCCAGCTCTCTTTCAGGCTCCCCTCGGCTGCCTTTTCTTCTTCTCTCATTCCAGACTGTCTGGCCGTAATTCAGGAATGGTGGGCCACCAATGAGCTCTGCCTTAATGCCAGTAAGACTGAGACCCTCCTCATCGGAACACTAGCTCCCTCCTTTCCTCTCTCTCTCTCTGGCTGCACACTCTGGGCCCTCTTCCTGCTCCTATCTGTGAGGCTAGGAACCTTAGGGTCATCTTCGAATCCACTCTCTCTTTCTCTCCTCACATCTCTGATGTCTCTAAGAAGTCAAACTATCAGCTGGACCTCCCCAGAGGTATTTTTCCTTTCCTCACTTTCCCCCAAAAGCTCACTGTCTATAGAGCTCTGGGCCTTTCTAGGCTGGACTACTGCAACAGCCCCTTTCTAAATCATCCTGCCTCTACTCTCCATCCTCTACAACTTATCCAGCACAGGACTGCGAGATTTGTCCTTGGCCTCAATCTCAAGGATCATATATCTCCAGCTCTGAATTCTCTTCATTGGCTCCCAATGGTGGCAAGGCTCAAGTTCAAGACCCTCTGCATCTTCCACAAGGCTTTCTGGGGTCGAAATACCTCCAACTCTCTCTTCCCCTCTCAAGCTCTGCGCTCATCCACCTCCAACTCTCTGAGAGTCAGTCCAAGACGAGAGTTGGGGGCAGGTCTCTATCTTCGTCTGGGGCCTCCCTCTGGAATAGCCACCCTGCCTCTCTCAAACTTGGGCAGAACCACCTTTGTTTCGGAAGCAACTCCAGATCTTCCTATTTGCATCGACTTGCTCTCTTCCTCTCCCCTGCTGATGTCCCGACTTCTCCACGCACTAGTCACCTGGCCACCCTCTGAACTTGGGCCCTGGTCCCTACATGTCCAGTTGCACCTCGCACTGCCTCTTGGCTCCCCTAGCGCTTGTGGTCTTTATCTGCAACCCTACAGTCCATTCTCTTTGCACCTATGAGCCACCCGTTTGCTGCACTTTCTCTTTTACCTACACCCCCTCTGCACTTTTACCCTTCCATTTCCCTGCACTTGTGCGATATGATTGAAACAGAGCCTAGTAAGATTGTTGTTTTGTCCTCTCTCTGTTTCCCCCTGCTTGTATTGTCGCACCTAGAAACACTTGTGTACAGGTGCATTATAAATGCCATATCATAAATAATGTAATATGCGTGAATGAGTTAGTGCATGTTGTATGGGTGGCTGAATGGATGTGTCTGTGTGAGTATATGGTGAAAGGGTGCACACCTACATGTATGGGTGGGTGCATGGGTGTGCCTGTGTGAGCGCATGGTGAAAGAGTACACATTTAAATGTATGGGTGGCTGGGTGTGTGTGTGTGGTGAATGTTTTGTGTGCTTGTGTTCAGGGGTGCCACAAAACCTACATTTCGGGGAGCTAACCCTTCAAATGTTGGAAGACGCTCGAACTTCAGGAGTGTGGGGGAGTGTGTGGGAGCGACAAATGTATTTGTATGGGGGCATCTAACCTCTTTACACATTCTAAGGAGGCTATTCTTGATCAGCTTCAATGTTACTAGCAGTTAACTCTACGCTTCCAATCACTCCCCTGGCATGCAAGTACTAAACCCACATCACAATTTAATTTTCCTCAAAAATGATGCATTTGAATGCAAGTACTTACAGTGACATGCTTTACATTAGTAATTTCCGGGTATAGTTTAACAGCGAAACCCAGGTGCCTTTTACAATCTGTGTCCTGTTCTGTCCGCCAACTCCTCTGTAGGTTAGTCAGGTCGAGTCAACATAGGGCACAATTTCAAGGGGGCGGGGGTGCTGAAGCCCAGTTAGCTCAATGGTGTTGCGCCACCGCTTGTGTTTAATGTCTTGAATACTTATTGGTAATCTTCACTACTCCTAGCCCTATTCTTCCCCGTCCCATTGTGTATGAGGCACTTTGCACTTGGATGAGATATTTTATTTTATTTATTTGGCATTGTATAGCACACTACAGCCCAGGGGCATCGAGGCCCTGTCACAGGAAAATGAACGTAAGCTTGATTAAGGGTTACAAAAAGCTGCCCAAAGTTTCTTAGTTACAAGACATTAACAGAAATTGCATACAGTTATCGAGAAGCAAAAACAGGAGACATCTGGCCCCATGGTTACAACACGCTTGGGGGTCAGACTAAACAATGGGGTGCCAGGTGCAGGTAGATCTGGAGTCAGACGAATAGCAAGGTTTTGATTGCTTTCCGGAAGGCAAAGTGCGAGTCGATGAGCCTGACGTGTGGTGGTAGAGAGTTCCAGTGAGATGCCGTGAGGGAGGTGAAACTCGTACCGCCTGCACGCACTTTTTGGGTTTTAGGCAGGGAGATCCTGTTGGCGTAAGCAGTCCTGGTGAGCCTGGTTGACGTGGGACAGGAGATAATGACAGGTTTAGTTACCTGAAATCTTCATTACACCTAGTCCCACTCTTCCTCGTCTCAGTACTTACCTATAAAGCACTGTGACAAGGAAGAGGGACATGGAGTTTGGCTTGACTTGATTTTAACTGGGCAACTCTGATAAAGCAGTCCTGTTAAGTGTAATTGACTGGCTAGACTGGCATTTGAGGGCTGCCAGTCTAGCCGTTTCTTAATGTGGCATTGTATATTTTTGTGGGTATCTGTGATAAAATGACCATGATAAGTGTTATTGCTTTGACTGCCATTTTATTGCAATTACCCTAGGTATGTCTAAATGTGGACTGGAATGTTTTACTGTAATATGTTATTACATCTCTAGACTGATCTACATTATGCGGCCAGTTGGACATGTTTTCATTGAGGCATTGCATTTTTAATAACAAAGCATTACATTAAATTGATTAAAGCATTACTGTTGGTGACTTGCATGTGTTGGATTTTTGAAATGGTGTTACCCTACAAAACAATTGCAAGTGCTCTGGCTTTTTGGCCAATTGTTCTCAGAAAGTGTACTGTACAATGCATTCAAATACATATTTATATCTTTCTCCTAGTGCAGTGTGTGGCATACCCATGCACCCGCACGTTTGTGGCTGGCCTAGAGTGTGGTGCTTCCCATGATTTATTGCCGAGGAGGCAAGCATCGTTCACAGGGGAGCGCCACATTTTGTGCTACACCACTGGCAGCATCTAGGGAATTCACAATGTGCGATTACTGATTTACTTTTGCAAATGAAAGAAGTACACCAAACAAGTAGACACCACGTCGGGTCTATGTGCACAAACAAGTTGACAAAATGTGTCAGCTGTATACATATATTTGAGCAAAGTTTGATTCTGAACAAACGGAACTCACTTTAGCAAACAGTAGCAGAAAAGAACAGTGGTCGTAAAACTGTTTGCTTTTGTTGTTTTCGCACACAGGAGTTAATGGACCTGGAGAATTAAATATCATTAGTTTTCCATTTATTTACATTGCATCAATATGCTCAAATGTTTCTGCTTTGCAGATTTAATTGCAGCCTCTGAAGCGCCAATACTTTCCAGTTTTGAAAACTCACACACCATTCTCAACTTAAAATTCGAAGAAAAAGTGCTTTGAATGCTATTTATGAGATATTCTCCCTTTGTCAGTTGCAATCTGCTTTATGACCTTACTTTATACTTTATAACATTCGAAGTACTACTGTTTTATGGACAGCACTATTTGCTATCACTCCAATATTTGGGGCACATTTGGGAACATTTACACTACTTTGCACCAACTAAAGGAGACTCAAAGATGTACATTAAGAAGTGTTGACTCTTAACATACTATTCAATCTTGTTTGCTACATTGCTGTGTGTAGCCATCAACTAGTCATCAATTAACGTGCTCACATGAATGTAATTACGTGCAAGTCCTAAAGTACATATATATATACACACCCTTAGCAATAAAAAGGGTTACATTTAACATATCTTCTAGGTGAGGAAACGCATACCCTTTGTTGCAAATCAAACTGAACTTAACATACCACTTGTAACCAAAGGCCAAGTGATTTTCATGCGTTTCATTTGTTTCCACAGTGGACATGAAGCCATAATAATATCGAAACCAGTGATTTATTGGAACAAACAAAAGTTGGCGAACTAGCAATTAAAGCAATGGTTAAGAATAGCAATCTTTCCAGTTGCACAAAGTCCTCAGGGTCAAATTCAAAGGTCTCTCAAACGTCTGTCACAGTCTCTCGCTGGCGTTACAGAGTTTAATGTGTAAACATAGGGCTTTCCTTCAGTTGGCAGATAGGTTCCAATTTGGTCAACTTGATCTTCTTCACTCTGACGTTGGTTGCATCAATCCCTGCTCGTGCTCCTTCTGGGCCATGGAGTCCACCTGTCCCACCATCTCCAACAATGGTGAGGCTGATTTGGAGGACCTTACAGGTTGGATTCTGATCTCCTGACCAACACACTGCCAAAGAGTCCTGGTCTTATAGCCACTCGCCTCAACATTGGCACATTCCAGTGACATTTCCCAGGCACTCTGTTCTCCCTCATCACAATTAACTGGCTTGTGTTGTGTCTATTGATGCTTTGCCACATACCCATTCCTCCTCCCACTTCACTCACAGACCCAGTTGGTATAGGGCATTTCCTTCCCCATATCCCCCTTTCTCTCCATCTCCTTCTTTTGCTCCAATCTCTGTTGGACGTATTACTCCCACATCCATCTCTGCTTGTCTCCCCGCCACCTCCTCCTCTGATCTTCACTTCACCACTTCTTCCTCTGCTCCTCTATTCAACACCTCTTCATAAGATCTTTCTCTGGTATGCTCCTCCTTGGTACCTCTTGCTACCTTGCCTCCCCTTTGATCAGCCTATCACCTCTGCTGCTTTTTCCGTAACCGCCAACCTCTTTTCTATCTCCAGCCTTTCCTCTCTCCCGGGCTTCCTCTAAGATCAGCATTTCCGCCATTTTGTGCCAGACTCTGTGTATGATTGAGTCGATAGTGTGAGATTGGCTATCTCCAAATTGATTTTCTGCCTCAGGTGTTTTCATTTTATCGACAGGGGCCTCTTGTGATCCCTAGACTGATCATTTACAAGTCCAGTTTTCCATCATGAAACCTTGGCAGGTCTGATGCCTATGCATGAGCCCGAGAGTGCTATACTGAAAAAGCTGCGCCGGTGTAGCTCTGGCTGCTGCCTTTCTGTGGATCTCCCACCCTGTCGCTGTACCGGTCAGTGGTACTAATCATTCATCAGTGATTTACAATACAAGGTCTGTAGGCTTGAGGAGAAAAAGATATGCTCTGGCCAGGGCCGTCTCTATGGGGGGGCAAACGGGTCACGTGCCCTTGGCCCCCCATCCTGGTGGCCATGGGTGTAGGACATAGAGGAATGGGGGGACAAATCCCCCACAATCTTAAGTGGGAGGGATACAATATCCCCCCCAGTTTGTGTGTCCTGTGTCCGTCTGTGCACTGATGCTTGCAAACTTCATACTCTGTCTGAAGTTTGCACGCAGCAGGCGCGGACCGACGCTGTGGTTTCGATTCCCATCCATGCCATGGCATGATTGATTCACTTGTAAGAGGATTCAATTCAACACTACAGCTAAGTCAACGCCTAGTCTATAATACTGAATGAAAACCCTTATTGATATATCTTTATGTCCAGTTCATGCGTTCTGGATGACTACCCCTATATAACACCCCTCTCTTGCAATCCCCCTGACCCCACTGAGCCAAGAAGTAGTTCTGTTTTGCAAGTTAAAAGGTTTATTTGATAATTTAAACAATAGATAGATATATCACACTTTATAATAAATTAATAATTGAATATCACACTTAATCTGATATGATAAATATTAACAACAGAGAATCTGGCACTAGCACACTTCTTATAATCACTAATGAGTTGACATGAAATGGATAAGGTAGCACACAGGTGAATAGGAACAAAAGAAGAAGGTGGTACAGAATGCTTTATGTAAGCTCAGGTGGATGCAATATTCAATGAATGCAGTACAGAAAATAACTTGATATAATTTCAACAAAACAATGTAATCACTTTTCTCTGGCAATCCCCTCCCCCCCTTGATACAATGCAAGGAAATGGAAGGAAGCACACAGTTCTCAGAAATGCAATCAACTGTAATTCAGTTCACCCCAGCAAGCTTAGACTACAGAAGTTTGAAAACACAGGCCCAAATTGCTTTGATATGTGCTGGCAATGAATTAAAAAAATATGCTAAAATGCTTTTAATTCCCTTTCAGAGGTTCAGGGTGAATGGTATCTAGTTAATATTAGCTCAGGCTCACTCTTGCAATGATTCAGGAATGATTAGCAGGTTAAACGAATTTCTGGCAGATGGAAGGCAAGCAGCAGCTGTTTTTACACGAGGAGAAATTTGCAAATCGCGGTAAAATTCGCGGATGCGTGTTTCACGATTACGGCAAAACTATAGGGGGTAGGAATGCGGTTCTTAGTGCGATTAAAAGCTTAGATTCTCAACTTTCAGATGAAAGTTACTGCAAGTCTCTAGCACAAACGGTTGCGGAGATATGAGCGATTGAATAAAGGTCGTTTTTCAGATTTGAAATTTTAAAAGCTCAAAATGACAAGTGCAGCTTGCAACTAGAAAATGACAAGTGACAGATTTTGCGGCTAGAATGACAGGTGACAGATTTGGAGCTATCAGGCAGTTCTACTTAGGTGAAATATATTGAATTAGATGAATTTAAACTAAGAGCTTTGGTTTGGTACAGTTTGGCGGTACTCACAAGAGATTTTAAACAGGAAGGCGGCTTTGTCACGATCTGGTCAATAGGTCTGGACTTCGGACGGTCTCTGGGCACAGCGTATGGTCTCTGGAACTGCTCACAGCATCGGGGTCAGCACTCTGGATACAATGGCCTGGTCTCTGCTAGGCACCGGTTCTCTGGGTCGGGTCCTGCCTTCTCTTTGGATATTTCTGTCACCGGGTTCTTGCAAAAGTTCTTGGCAAAATTCAGACGGCGTCAGCCGGCTGTCTGAAGAGTTCAGTTGCAAAAATATTTTGAGGCCTGCTGACAAATACTCTTGCTGGCAGTGGCCTTTCTGGTTAAGGTTCTGAAGTCTCTGTTTATCTTGGAGTCTAAGTGTTGGCTCTTTGAAGTTTGATGGAGGTAAGTATGGATTTTTCCGGCAGAGCTTCCAGCTGCAAATGGATTTGAAAGTCTCTACCTAAGTTTCAGTGGTCCATTTATATGTTCTGCAAGTGGGTGTGTGTGTTGGTCATAACTAAACTTGCCCCTCTCACTTGTCATTGGTCAAATTTCCATTCCTCACTTGATTGGGGAAGGAACTGTGAGTCAGAGTGATGTCATTTTATGGCTTGCAGATAGGACACTCCCCTGTCAGATTGCACATATTCTATATTTGATAACAAAAGACATATTTCACAGTTACACAGTTGCTTGAAATTACATATACATGGTGTGGCTGAATTTAGCCATGTCTCTGTCCAAATCTGCTGTTTCTAAGAGCTTGCATTCAGAAATGGCACATAATTGACTTTTTAACTGATTTTTCAATTTCTGACATTGACCCAACTTTACATACATGTGCGCAGGGAGTATGGACATTAACTGATGAAGTTTCAGATTTTTAACATGCATACATTTAGAGTAATATCCACTTTTCCGCTAACACCCCCCCTGAACATACCACCGGTTCTAAAAACCTCTTAAACTGTGGGCAGAAAAATCACAAGAATTATGGTATCATTTATAAAATTTTCACATGTCCGCACCATGAGTTATTCATCTTTTTCTAAACAATATTCTGGCTACAAAGGGGTGTGGTTTCCCAGGTCACATGGTGGAAATACTGGTTTATCCAGTTCTGCCAAGCCAGCTTGCTCTCACAGGCAGTGACCCTCCCCTTTCCTCAGGAGGAAGCCACTTTTTACGACCATTTACGACTCCTGCCAATAAAACCTTTGCCTGAGCCAGGACAGGGCTTTGTTCAATTTCCTGCAGAGCCCAGGTAATTCAATCAGGGAAGTGTCATATCCCTTTTGGTGTGAGCAGCAAAAGGGCAGCTAGGCCTGGGAACACAGCTGTGACTCAAGTTTCACTCCTGATGGGGGTAGTTGCCAGGCAGAATTCAGTTCCTTAAGCCAGACTTTCAGCTAACTGTCATGTTTTTTTTGTTGCTTTTTAAATTAACTTGCAATTTTACACATGCAGCTAGAATGCTGATTCTAAGTGCAAAACTATGACATTTCAACAGTTACAAAGGCATGTGACACCAAACATAGGTCACTCATTTAATCTAAACATTTTCGATTTTAGTGTCTTTAAATCCAGTGCAACTTAAACTGCTGACTCCATAGCAGTTTTGTTATAAGCATTGTTTTGGGCTCTTCATTTCCCCGATTTTGTAAGCACACAAAACTCCATTCTGCCAAATGTCTGCTGGTGTTCAGTGAATATTTTGCACATATTGCAATGTTTGAAAATAGGCATTTTGAGCCTGCCTTCAGAGAAACACAGGGTGGTTTTAAACTGCCGGCTTTTGGATAGTGGTGAGTACTGGTACTGCACCCATTTTTGGGATTTAAGAAAATGAATTCTCCACAGTTATGGGTTTGCATTTGGCAATCAGCATTGCCATTCCCAATGGTTTCAGACTACTGTGCGGGTAGTCCAATGGTGGTTTTAAAGCGCTTTGAAGCTAACCGGCGCTACTGTTTTTCCTTTGGCAACCCATTTCCCTCATAGCAACCCGGCCTTTCATTCTCGCACTGGTGGGTGGCAAGTGAGGCAACCATTTTGGTGTGCGCACAAACTGCGCAGCTTTCCTGGATTTCGGCGCACATGTGGGTTTTCCGCCATCTTGAATTTTCTAAGCCCACAGCACCAAATGTTGTGGCATGATAGCTTAAACGTGGGTCAGGACACCCAACAAGCCCCCCCACGCGACTGCACTTTGAATTTGAGTCGATGGGGAGTCGCGTGCCCAAGGGTTTTGACGCACGCACCGGTCTGTCCGCATAATCTTCTTCCTACTCTGTAGATGGCACAGTTCAGCATCTTCTTCTCCATCCGGTACTGATCGATCGGTCCTCCTCACCGGTCCTGATGGGAATATTGGGCGGTCCACTGGGCCCATTGGATCTTCGTTCCCGGTCTCCGGATCGTCCTCCTTGGCCCGTCTTCAGGTTTTCTTTCTCCTAGGACGACAAAGGAAGAGCGGCAATACCTACTCATAGACGTTTTTCCACCACTGTTGAGATAGTGGGGCAGCATATGCATTTCATCATCACGAAACATTACATTCTTATTTTGAAAAAAAAAACAGTATAACTAAGAGACAGTTTCATGCAAATCACAATATTTTAGAGACTAGATGTGGTATGTTTTATGATTGGAACTGAATTAGTCTGAGACAGTACCCGCTAGGATTCCAGAGGATTCCTCCAGTTGTTGCAGAGTGTGCCTGGGATGGCAACATTTCAACTGGTTTATGTGGAACCACTTGTCTTCCCCCGCTGCCAAAGGACCTTTGGGGATGTGGATTTTGTAGGCCACAGGGGAGATCTTGTCGATGATCTCAAAGGGTCCCTTCCATGTAGGCAAAAATTTGCGCTGCTTGGCCTGGTTCCTTTGGAAGTTGTATAGATAGACCCGGTCTCCCACCTGATATTCCTTCCTGGAAGTCTTCAGGTCATAATGGGTCTTCATGCTATCAGCTGATCTTTCTAGATTCCGCTGAGTGTAAGCAAAAGCATGTTGGAGGTGTTTCCTTAAATTCTCCACATACTCATGAGTAGTGGAGGCATTTATCAGTGTCTGCTCTTGGGTCCTGTAGAGCAAATGCTGAGGAAGCACCATCTTGCGCCCAGTCATCAACTCAAATGGTGACATTTTGGTTGCAGATGAAGGGGTAGATCTGATAGCCATTAGGACCAGAGGTAATCGGATATCCCAACTTGGCCCAGAATCTGCCACAAACTTCTTTAATATGCTCACAATTGTCCGGTTATATCTCTCTACTGCCCCAGAAGAAGCTGGTCTATAAGCAATATGCAGCTTTCTCTTGACCCCCAGTATCTCCCACATCTTTGTCATTACTTCACTGGTGAAGTGGCTACCTCTGTCTGACTCAATCCTTTGCGGTAGACCAAAACGGGAAAAGATGTGGTTAATCATCAAGGCAGCTGCAGTTTCTGCCTTGCAATTTGGGGCTGGGAGACATTCCACCCACTTGGTAAACAAGCATGTCACGGTCAACATGTACTTATTCCCCCTAGCCGAGCGAATCACAGGGCCTACAAAGTCGATTTGTAAATCTGACCATGGCAGTGTCATCCCCCTCTTTTGGAGAGGCGCACGGTGCGTGAGGGATGATGGCTGAAATTGTGCACACACAAGACACCCCTTCAAGTATTGGTCGAGGTCCTGCCCCATGTGTGGCCAGTATGCAACCTCTCTTAAGATTTCCAATGTTGTGTGAAACCCCCTATGACCGGCAGTGGCCGCATCATGGGCGTGACTTAACATCAGGCTTCGGAATGAGGTAGGAACCACCCACTGATCGTGGCCAGCTTTGGATTTCCTTACCAGCAAACCGTCTTGGATTCGGAACATTTTTGGACATTTCATCAACACTCTTAGGTCCTCTTTCCCAATGTAATCGGTATCCGTCAGGGGAAAGTTCTCAGGGTCCTCAAGGTGCTGGTAAAATTGACCAATTATTGGATCCCCCTTCTGAGCGGTAATCAAATCAGCATCAGGGGTCTCCTTACTCCATTGTGCAATTGAAAGGTCGTTGTGAGCATTTGTCTGGGACCTAGTGATGGCAGTGACCTGGATTTCCCCCAACAGGGACTCAATCTCAATTAGATCCCCTTGGATGGCCCCGGTTTTGGCCAGCTGATCAGCTAAGTCATTTCCAGTTTTGTCTGGTCCCTCTACTTTGGAATGACCCTTAATCTTTTTCCAATAGATGGTCATCCCATTCGAGGTGACCAGATCATCAATGTTTTGGATCAACTTCCCATGTTTCAAGGGTTTGTTGTTAGCACATAACATGCCTCTGGTTTTCCAATTAACCAGGTGCTCCACGAACCCGTTCCGTACATAATCCGAATCTGTGATTATGACCAGTTCGTGGAGTTGATGCTGGACAGCAGTGAGGATGGCCTGATGCACAGCCATCAATTCTGCCACCTGACTACTTCGGGGACCAATTTTGTATCCAGCGGAGGGTTCTGGGGACTCATTCACCCATGCATTCCCTACACCAGCCACCAGTTCTTTCTCCCCGTTGTTGTCAACATGGTAAGAGCATCCATCCACATACACAGTGGGCATTCCCTCACACTTGTCTTCTTCAAAGACTTTGTGGGGGGAATTAAGGTATGCCTCCATGTTGTCCTTTATTTTTAGACCTTCGTCCTCGAGACAGTTTTCTCTGGCACAATCATGCAAGTCAGCCAGACCTTGCGCGAGGGGACTCTTCTTGTTTTGGCCATATCTGACCTCCACAGGAAAGCCTTGCATTGACAGAATCCAGGAAGTAATTCGGGAATTACTCACATTTCCGGCCCGGATTCTGTCACTTTGGAGATATTGCAGAGGCTGGTGTGGAGTCTCCACTATGATGTGTTCAGCATGAATAAACGGGCGGTAATTCTTCAATGCCCACACCGTTGCCAGGAGTGCCTTCTCACAATCGTTGAATTTTTCCTCCACAGAGGATAAAGTTTTACTCGCATAGGAGATTACTTTATTGACCCTGTCATGCTTTTGGTATAATACTGCCGTCAAGCACGTATTAGAGAACCCTGTCTCCAGGAAGAACTCCTTGTTTCTGACAGGGTAAACTAGGCAGGGCGCTTGTGAGAGGCTTCTCTTGAGTTGTCTTACTGCCTCGGCTTGTTCTGGACCCCATTCCCACTTGACCCCCCCCCCCTTCAGGAGATGAATCAGGGGTCTAGTGATCTCTGCGTAGCCCTCAATGAACTTTCTGCTGTAATTAGTCAGTCCAAGGAGGCTCCTTAGTTCCCGCAGAGTTGTGGGGTCTTTCAGTTTCTGAAGTGCTTCCACTTTCTTTTCCTGGGGACAGAGACCCTGAGGAGTGATCTCATGCCCCAAGAAATTAACACGGGTTCTACACCACTGTGCTTTTTGAAAGGAAAGTTTTGCTCCGGCGGCCCTCAACTGTGTCAGAACATAACGGATCTCCGCTATGTGTTCCTCAACAGTTGAGCTTTTGATGAGGACATCATCTACATAAGCCAGGTTACCCCTCGCACCCAGGTCGGGCATGGCCTTATGGAGGAAAATGTTGAATTCATTGCCGGAGTTGAGGTATCCGAAGGGAATCCGGGTCCATGTGTACTGCTGGCCCCCAAAGGTAAAAGCCAGTTTGTATTGGTCCTCCCTGCTGACAGGCACAGTCCAGTATCCATTGGTCAGGTCTATTGCTGTGAATACCTGTGACCCCTGGATCTGGGCCAGCCCTTGGTCAATGTAGGGAAGAGGCCATCGGGAAGTATGGACCCGTTTGTTGAGCTCCCTGAGGTCGGCGCAGAGTCTCCACTGGCCGTTCGGCTTCAATATTCCCAGCACCGGATTATTGAAGGTGCTGTGGACTGGACGGATTATTCCCCGGGACTCAAGGTTCTTAATTATTTCAGTAAGGGACTCCATTGATGCGAGAGGCAAGCGATATTGCTTCACAAACACAGGAGTCATGCCAGGGTCCGTGGGGATTGTTGTTGTGTGGATGTCAGTGCGACCACAGTCATATGAGTCTACCGCAAAGAGATCTTGGAAATCCAAGAAAACTTGTTTCAACTTTTGCTTTTGTTCCAGAGTCACACAGGCATCAGCTAGGTTGACTCTCTCTTCCACCATCTGCCTGAAGCCTGGAAAGACTTCTGGTTTGGCTATCTCCGCGGCCTCCTCCAGCTGGGTGGAGAAGTCCCTGGTCAGAGTGCTGATTTGGACTGGAGGCTTCAGGTGGGAAAGGCAGCCCTCATGGACCTGGAAAATCACCTCATCCCTCCTGAAGTCACAAGTCACATCTTCCTTACCATAGGGGCAGGAAGTGTACACCAGGAAGTTCCCCCCATGCCGGGTAAAAATTCTGTCTGGTGTTGCGTTGTCATCACTGTCACTGTCAAAACAGACCTTGGGGATTGGTCCTAACAGTTCATTTCCAAGATCAATGGAGAAATGTCGGTCATCAACCGCCATTCCAATAATGGTGCCTGCAGCTAGAGTAATACTCTTCAAGTCGCTGTTATCCACCTCTATTGGAATGGTGTCATGTTCTATGTTGACTAATGGAGTTGGGTTTACCCCCAACCCTTGCTGTTGGAGAGAAGCATTTAGATGTATGTACGCATCAGGGTTTTTCAACTCTTGTCCCCTTTTAACTTTCTCTTCCAGGGAGAATTGTCGGGTCCTTTCTGGGATGGTGACTTCCTCTTTAATCTGAATTTCAACTGCATAAGGTAGCAATTGAGCTGACCTAAATGCTTTTTCTGGATCATCAAAGCCCATGGGATTATCCGCTAATCGGGACCAAGCTTTGAAGTTTATTAGGTCCAAACTAATGGCAAAGCGATTGAGAATGTCACTGCCTAAGTAAAAGGCGGCAGGGACGTCTCGCACGACCCAACAATTATGGACAATGCTCTTGTTGCCAATGGAGATTTTGAGCATACACCTGCTTGGCAGGAGATGTTTGGAATTAGGTGCTTCCAGGTCCATTTCCCATTTGTCTATCAGCTTGAAGGTGGGAATGGCTGGATCTTTTGGGAGTTGGCGGAACATGGCTTCGCTGATGAAGCTCTTACCGTTGTTCACACACACTCGAGCGAGAACAGAGTCCTTCCCATCATTTAACTGAACAGGGATGAACAACTGCTCTCCAATTTGCTGAATATCAGCCAGGCTCTGAGCTGATTTCACATCTTTCTGGACTATAGGAGTGGGAGTTTCTGATTGTGGATTAGTATAGAATTTCAGAGTGTTTCCTTCCAGCGTGGAATACCACCTTAAACTGGAAGGAAGGTTGATTTTCAGAAATAGAGAGGACCCCCCATCATCAGTCTGTTGTCCTACTGCTATTACTGTCACGTCTGGAATTTGGTTATTCTGGAAGTGGAACTCTACTTGGTCAGACTTTTGTTCAACCATGTGGCAGGTGCCGTTTAAACTAACATGGTTGACACTCTGTTTTAATTTTATTGGTCGGCTAGTCTGGGTCCAGAGGACCTTGTTTACGCAATCTATTAGGGGTGACAACCTTCTCAGGAGGTCATTCCCTAGTAAACAAGGGGTGCCCTCTGGGGTCACAACTATGACCGGGTGTTTCAACTTGTGTCGCCCAATTTTAATGTCCAAATCTGCCGTCCCCTCGACGGGAATTTCCTTCCCGTCAAAGTTCTGCAGTTGTCCAGGAAGAGGGGTGAGAGGAATTTGGTAATTCTCTCCCCTTCCTGCATTCAGTTCATCAAAGGCCCTTCTGGACAGAAGGGTAGCTTGAGATCCAGTGTCCACCAGTGCCGAGATTGTACCCTGCCCCTGTACTTGTACCGGGGCATAATATCTTCCCTCCTTCTCCTCAAGGGGGCACAGATAATGTACATTATTGGACAACTGGTGGGCTCATTTTCTGGTTTTGGACATCGCGAGAGAAGAATTTTGGGCATAATTCTGTGGAGAGTCTTGGGAATCTGAAAGAAAAAGTTGGCAACTGGAGATCAGAGCCATTGTGGGTTCCCCTGGTTCCGGTTCTGGGCCGCCCCCCCCTTTTTGGAGGCAGTCACCAGGATGGGTTTGAACCAGGGGGTTTTCTTGCTGTTTGTTCTGGGATGAGATGGTGGGTGGCGGTAGCTCAGTCTCCACATCTCCCCAGTCTGGATTTGCATCCCTAGGGACCCATTTTTCTTTGGGAGGAGTTCCCCCCTCTCTGAAGGAGAAGATCCTTTTCCCAGGATCCTCTGGGGATCCCTCTCCCTCAAATTGGAAGATCTGTACCTCCTCCTCAAACTGAGTCTGTTTGGGTCTTTGGTTTCTCCTACCCCCCCTCTGCTCCTTAGGAGGCAGACTTTCAGGGGCAAGAGATTTTGTTTCCGGTTCCTGGGTTTCCAGGGGCTGTTTACAAGTGAGGAAGGAAGCTTCCTCCAAGGCTTTACACCCCCCTTCCCTTTGTGCCTCCTCCCTGGGAACCGGTGAGTTAACGGGGTGCTTCCCCCGTCATTGTTCTGGAGCACCAGGTCCAGAGTTGGGTGCGTTCTGCGCCGGCATGCCGATCTGAGGGTTCTGCTGAGCCCTCCGTATGTGACCCAGATCCCGCGCCATGTTTTGAACCTGGCGCTCTAACTGGGAAACCCGCTCAGGCTGATACGGGGTCCTGTTTTCTCCCCTGGGCTGATCCCGGGAAGGGTAGCTATCCCTCCTCTGGTAATACCCCGGGTTGGGAAGATTTGGGTACCCCTCCACCCTTGGCCTCCCCTCTCCCGGATTCAGTGGTCTGGGCTCAGGGAATTGGGGAAAGAAGGATGGATGGTTTTGGGGCTGAAAGTTGGGTGGATACCTGGGGAAAAAGTTCTGCCCAGGATTTGGTAAATTTCTGCCCTCCTGTGGGAAGTTTGGAGGGAAGTTCCCTGGGTTAGGTGCTTGGCTGGATCCCCCCCCTTGGGCTGGAGGAGTCCACACATAACCCAGGATGGGTCTGTTTCCCTTGTAACGGGGGCTTACATAATCAGGAGAGCGAGGGACCCCATTTGTGGGGCTGCCTCCCTGGCTCCCTGTCTGTGACTGGCCCGAGGACCTTCTGGGCCTAGCATTATTAGGTGCAGGTAGGTTTTTAGGCCCCCCCATCTCCAAATCCAAAACGGGGGTGACCTTTACCTCTGCCACCTTGGCAGCAGCAGGGGTGCTGTTGGCTTTGGGGTTTTTCTGGGCATTACTTTTGCTATCTATCGGTTTCTGCACCTCATAGATCCGGGTAGCCTGTTCAATGACCCAGTCTAAAGATCCTTTCTCGTGAAAATCCCTCACGAGGTGGGTCATGATATATTTGGGCAAGGCATGGAAAAACGTATTTATAAATTCTCTGCTATCCGTGCGCACCCTTCTTGTGGTCTGTGCAAAAGCACGCTTTAACTCCTGCACAAATTCTTGTGGGGCCTGATCCTCCCCACATTGCAAATTGTAGGCTGCCTTGCGAGCCTCTTGAGGATTTCTGTGAACAGAAAAATGTTTCAAGATGGCCGCCTTATAGGTGGACCATCTTAAATGATTTTGGTCCTCCAGCCCCGCAAAGAAACTGGAGTATTCCGGGGAGAAGGTCCACTTTACATATTGAATACAGCTTTGGCTGTCCTTCAAATGGAAAGTCTCCATCATTTGTTCAAACAACTCTAAGTGCTCCCAAACAGAATACTTAGCGTTCTTATGGTAAGGCGTGATGACGCTCCTGATCGCCTTAATCTGCTTTAAGGGGTCCTTAAGCAAGGCCCTTTTTGCCTTATTGGCCTTTTTGGTTCGGGTAACCCTTGTCCATTCGTCCTCGGACTCAGAGGCACTGCTCCCAGAGGTTCCCGTCTGTTCTTCCAGGTTTTCCCGGATTCTGCGAGCCTGGGAATGGCTGGCAGAATGTGGGGACCTGGTCTCCTGTGTCCTGCGCAGTTCAGAGGAGTCTTCAGATTCCTCCTTGCTGCCAGGATTTGATGGGTACCCCCTCCACTGACCTAACTGGGCAGAGGTTTTCAGGATGCCCTTAATGGGCCTACTCTCCTGGGGTTCCCCACTGAACTGTACTGTACTTGGGTGCCCATACCCGGATGCCCACCCCTCCATTCCTGAGTGGTACTGGCCTATGAGCCCTATACTTTTAGCTGAATAGTAATCTGCCATCCCTGTGGCCCTGTGCTCATGTGCGCCAGGGGACATGGGGGTGGTAGAGTCCAGGGACTGGGAGAGATGAAGGCCCCTGGTGTTAGGGCTCCTGAGGTTATGGTCCGGAGTCTCTCTTTCCCAGCAGACCTCATCTCTATCCGCCCCTGCTCCCTGGTGCAATGCAAGAGCCTGCATTTGTGCCTTCAGTTCCTCAGTTAAGGCCTTACTAGACTCTATCAGTCTCTCCTGCATCGCTACCTGTTGTTGGAGCCTATCATTGTGTTGACAGAGGGCCTCATTTTCCCTCTGTGCTTCCTGGTTGGTCCTGGAGAACTGGGCCAGTCTTTGCTGCAGGAGGTTTACCTCCTGAGCTGTGTCCCTATTGGCCTGCTCCTTTCTTGCCAGAGCCTCTTCCACCCTCCTGGTGTGCTCTAACAAGTTCTGGTTTTCTTTTTGGAGGTCACCCAGCCCCTGGAGGGCCAGGTGATTTTCTTCCATTTTTCTTTTTAAATGGCAGACTTCCTGGCCTAAGGCGTCTCTTTCCTGACTAAGAGCCTGCATTTGTGCCGCCAGGTCGTCCCTTTGCCGTTGAAAGGCACCAGCTTTTTGGCGCTCCTCATCAAACTCTGCCTGGGTATCCAGGTCTTTCAGAATCAGTTTATTGCTCTCCTCTTTCTCTCTATCTAGCTGGCTTTGCAGGGTGACTACCTGCTCCGCGCATGCCCTGTTGAAATTGATCTGTTGCTCCAACTTTTTCTGGTTCTGCAGTAAGGAGTCCAAACTGTCTTGGTGCTCCTTCTGCAGGGCCAGAAATCTGGTATCCTGGTCTGTCTTTTCCTGTTGTAGGATGCCCATATCCTCTTTTATTTTAATGATGTACTGCCTGCTGTCATTTTCTGACTCCTGGCTCCCCTGCAGCCTCTGCTCAGAAGAGACCAGGTCAGATTGGACCTTCTCTAACACCACCTGTTGCCTATTTGCCAGATTTTGGCTTTCAGCACATCTATCCTGCATGTCTCCCATATATAGGTACAGGTATGCTGCTATTCTGGCAATCTTATTGTGTTCCTCTTTGGCTTTAGGAGCCATATATAGTTCACTCAGGGCCACATGTAATGGACCCTGATCTCTCCATGAGTCTGACCCTGTTTCAGTGACCTGTCGCGTGATGGCCTGCAACCAGGCATCCTGGCCCTGCTCAGCCCATTCACCTCTCACAAATAGTTTATGTAAGAAGTGCTCTCTGGCTATTTTCATATCTACCAAGGTCGTCATTCTAGAGATTGGTCTCTGTCCTGACTTACAGAAGTTAGTATTTTATTTTTTGCAGAACAGAACTTTTCTTGGAGTGTCCCTTTTGAGGAATGCTTCACAGCGTAATGCAGCGTGGTGATCCGACCGGATGTATGTATCCCGTCAGTTAGCACACTGTATTAAGCTGCACAAGTGGTATTCTAACCCAAACGTCCGGCCGAGCCCCCAGTTTGTAAGAGGATTCAATTCAACACTACAGCTAAGTCAACGCCTAGTCTATAATACTGAATGAAAACCCTTATTGATATATCTTTATGTCCAGTTCATGCGTTCTGGATGACTACCCCTATATAACACCCCTCTCTTGGAATCCCCCTGACCCCACTGAGCCAAGAAGTAGTTCTGTTTTGCAAGTTAAAAGGTTTATTTGATAATTTAAACAATAGATAGATATATCACACTTTATAATAAATTAATAATTGAATATCACACTTAATCTGATATGATAAATATTAACAACAGAGAATCTGGCACTAGCACACTTCTTATAATCACTAATGAGTTGACATGAAATGGATAAGGTAGCACACAGGTGAATAGGAACAAAAGAAGAAGGTGGTACAGAATGCTTTATGTAAGCTCAGGTGGATGCAATATTCAATTAATGCAGTACAGAAAATAACTTGATATAATTTCAACAAAACAATGTAATCAGTTTTCTCTGGCAATCCCCTCCCCCCCTTGATACAATGCAAGGAAATGGAAGGAAGCACACAGTTCTCAGAAATGCAATCAACTGTAATTCAGTTCACCCCAGCAAGCTTAGACTACAGAAGTTTGAAAACACAGGCCCAAATTGCTTTGATATGTGCTGGCAATGAATTAAAAAAATATGCTAAAATGCTTTTAATTCCCTTTCAGAGGCTCAGGGTGAATGGTATCTAGTTAATATTAGCTCAGGCTCACTCTTGCAATGATTCAGGAATGATTAGCAGGTTAAACGAATTTCTGGCAGATGGAAGGCAAGCAGCAGCTGTTTTTACACGAGGAGAAATTTGCAAATCGCGGTAAAATTCGCGGATGCGTGTTTCACGATTACGGCAAAACTATAGGGGGTAGGAATGCGTTCTTAGTGCGATTAAAAGCTTAGATTCTCAACTTTCAGATGAAAGTTACTGCAAGTCTCTAGCACAAACGGTTGCGGAGATATGAGCGATTGAATAAAGGTCGTTTTTCAGATTTGAAATTTTAAAAGCTCAAAATGACAAGTGCAGCTTGCAACTAGAAAATGACAAGTGACAGATTTTGCGGCTAGAATGACAGGTGACAGATTTGGAGCTATCAGGCAGTTCTACTTAGGTTAAATAGATTGAATTAGATGAATTTAAACTAAGAGCTTTGGTTTGGTACAGTTTGGCGGTACTCACAAGAGATTTTAAACAGGAAGGCGGCTTTGTCACGATCTGGTCAACAGGTCTGGACTTCGGACGGTCTCTGGGCACAGCATCTGGTCTCTGGAACTGCTCACAGCATCGGGGTCAGCACTCTGGATACAATGGCATGGTCTCTGCTAGGCACCGGTTCTCTGGGTCGGGTCCTGCCTTCTCTTTGGATATTTCTGTCACCGGGTTCTTGCAAAAGTTCTTGGCAAAATTCAGACGGCGTCAGCCGGCTGTCTGAAGAGTTCAGTTGCAAAAATATTTTGAGGCCTGCTGACAAATACTCTTGCTGGCAGTGGCCTTTCTGGTTACGGTTCTGAAGTCTCTGTTTATCTTGGAGTCTAAGTGTTGGCTCTTTGAAGTTTGATGGAGGTAAGTATGGATTTTTCCGGCAGAGCTTCCAGCTGCAAATGGATTTGAAAGTCTCTACCTAAGTTTCAGTGGTCCATTTATATGTTCTGCAAGTGGGTGTGTGTGTTGGTCATAACTAAACTTGCCCCTCTCACTTGTCATTGGTCAAATTTCCATTCCACACTTGATTGGGGAAGGAACTGTGAGTCAGAGTGATGTCATTTTATGGCTTGCAGATAGGACACTCCCCTGTCAGATTGCACATATTCTATATTTGATAACAAAAGACATATTTCACAGTTACACAGTTGCTTGAAATTACATATACATGGTGTGGCTGAATTTAGCCATGTCTCTGTCCAAATCTGCTGTTTCTAAGAGCTTGCATTCAGAAATGGCACATAATTGACTTTTTAACTGATTTTTCAATTTCTGACATTGACCCAACTTTACATACATGTGCGCAGGGAGTATGGACATTAACTGATGAAGTTTCAGATTTTTAACATGCATACATTTAGAGTAATATCCACTTTTCCGCTAACACCCCCCTGAACATACCACCGGTTCTAAAAACCTCTTAAACTGTGGGCAGAAAAATCACAAGAATTATGGTATCATTTATAAAATGTTCACATGTCCGCACCATGAGTTATTCATCTTTTTCTAAACAATATTCTGGCTACAAAGGGGTGTGGTTTCCCAGGTCACATGGTGGAAATACTGGTTTATCCAGTTCTGCCAAGCCAGCTTGCTCTCACAGGCAGTGCCCCTCCCCTTTCCTCAGGAGGAAGCCACTTTTTACGGCCATTTACGACTCCTGCCAATAAAACCTTTGCCTGAGCCAGGACAGGGCTTTGTTCAATTTCCTGCAGAGCCCAGGTAATTCAATCAGGGAAGTGTCATATCCCTTTTGGTGTGAGCAGCAAAAGGGCAGCTAGGCCTGGGAACACAGCTGTGACTCAAGTTTCACTCCTGATGGGGGTAGTTGCCAGGCAGAATTCAGTTCCTTAAGCCAGACTTTCAGCTAACTGTCATGTTTTTTTTGTTGCTTTTTAAATTAACTTGCAATTTTACACATGCAGCTAGAATGCTGATTCTAAGTGCAAAACTATGACATTTCAACAGTTACAAAGGCATGTGACACCAAACATAGGTCACTCATTTAATCTAAACATTTTCGATTTTAGTGTCTTTAAATCCAGTGCAACTTAAACTGCTGACTCCATAGCAGTTTTGTTATAAGCATTGTTTTGGGCTCTTCATTTCCCCGATTTTGTAAGCACACAAAACTCCATTCTGCCAAATGTCTGCTGGTGTTCAGTGAATATTTTGCACATATTGCAATGTTTGAAAATAGGCATTTTGAGCCTGCCTTCAGAGAAACACAGGGTGGTTTTAAACTGCCGGCTTTTGGATAGTGGTGAGTACTGGTACTGCACCCATTTTTGGGATTTAAGAAAATGAATTCTCCACAGTTATGGGTTTGCATTTGGCAATCAGCATTGCCATTCCCAATGGTTTCAGACTACTGTGCGGGTAGTCCAATGGTGGTTTTAAAGCGCTTTGAAGCTAACCGGCGCTACTGTTTTTCCTTTGGCAACCCATTTCCCTCATAGCAACCCGGCCTTTCATTCTCGCACTGGTGGGTGGCAAGTGAGGCAACCATTTTGGTGTGCGCACAAACTGCGCAGCTTTCCTGGATTTCGGCGCACATGTGGGTTTTCCGCCATCTTGAATTTTCTAAGCCCACAGCACCAAATGTTGTGGCATGATAGCTTAAACGTGGGTCAGGACACCCAACACACTGTACAACAACAGTGTGGGGAAGGGGGAAGAGGACGATGCAGTTCCCCTCCTCCCCCACCCCCAGGGAATACGGCACGTGCCAGTGCAGGCTGGGCTGGAGTGCGCAGTGCATTTCTGCGCAGCTTGCCAGCCTCCCTCATCTTCCGAAGCCAAGCCAGCAGGCAGCAATGCGTGCTGTGGAGGCTCTTGACGGTGACAAAGGACGGTGAGAAGAAGACTGATTGTCTGCTGCTCAGCTCTCTCTGTCTCAGGTAGGTTGGCAATGGTGCAGTGTTGACCAGGACTCTGCCATTAGACTGTGGCATTTCCTCATAGAAGATCATGTTATCAGCCGTCTCTGTGGAGCAATGTTGCTGGTTCAAGCTCACCCAGGATAACATTTCTTTTCTTCATCTTCCATTTTGTTTGATGATGGCTCTTCACCCCATTATACAGCCACCTCAGATGCAGAGAACAGAGATGGCCCACAAAGGCGGCGGGCGCAGTCCCCAGTATTAATAGCAGCAGGTTCCTCTGCTTGCTTCCCAAACACATATAACAGCTAAAAGAGTCTTATTTGTACAGTGCATTTCTGCACACCCAGCGCTCTCCCTAAAGGTATATGGGTGAACATGCCCATGTTGGCATGAGTGGGGTGGGGCTGTTTCTGTGAAGGCCACAATGCGCCCTGACATCACAGCAAGTTCCCTCAACATGTAACGTGGCTGTTAGCGGTGCTGTGAACTCCCTCCTTTCCGCCGCCACTGTGTGCAGCAGGATAGCCCCAAGTGCACAACAAAAACCATCAACCGCCGGACACTGGGGGGTCCTTCTCTGAGTGAACACGTAGGTTTATCAAACAGTTAAGGATTAACTCTGCATCTTCTCTGCGAAGTATTTGGCAAAACAACCACAGGATTTAAAATGTTACTTTTAATCACTCAAAAAATCGAGACTCACTTGACCCCGACGTGATTTGAACATGCAATCTTCTGAACTGGAGTCAGACGCGCTACCATTACGCCACGAGGTCCTGTGTATGGGACCTCTTGAGGATTTCATCTGTGGTCAGCTGTGGCAGTGAGGCAGGAGCCACTTCATGCACCGACACCGAAAATGTACCTCTGATTTCATACATGCAAACCCTGCCTTTTGAACAGGGGAAAGGCAGATTAAAGAATCAGGGGACGCAGCAAATGCAGGCAGTTGTCAAACGCATCTGCTCCACAGAAGGTTTCTCACATGCAGCTTATCTGGGAAAATAACCCATGTTATAGTCATTTTGTCTTTATCCATCCCACACTCGTGTACATGCCCGGAAACAGGGGCTCACATCTTTCGTTGCTTTGGAAAGATGCATTTGTTCTTCCATTCATTTTGAATCGTGTGCACATTTCCAATCGCCTTTCTAATTTATAAATGAACACAGAGCAGCCAATAGTCTTCCAAAATTAATCCTTTATTCTGTCCCTGGCACAGTCATAGGTTACTGAGGGGGGCGAGGGGTCTTTTCATGGATGTCTCTGAAGTATCAGAAAAGCTATTTGTTTTCTAATTGGTTACTCAAAATCTCCCAAATCACTACCCAGCACAGTTAATGTGTAGGATTATGGGACTTGTAGTCTGACCTTTGAAAAATATTGAGTGCCTCTGGATGCAAACCATGCCCTCAATTCGGTTGGTATGGTTACGTCAGCATAAACTAGCAACTCACTCCCTGAAAATTAGCAATGTTCATTGATGTGACTTTTATTTTATGTTCTGCAGGTTTGTCCCCCCCCCCCACACCTGTAAAGGGCAGCTTGTTTTTGGCATCTTTTTTTGCAGATATTAATTCAACAGGAAAGCATAATTAAATAAGTATATAAAGAAATATAAAGGAATGCATGAATAAATTCATCTGTGTTCATCAGGGGGCGTTTCTAAATAAGGTGGGTAGTCTTGTGGTCTGTAGGGTAGTGTCATTAGGTGTTGGCTTGATGAGGATGTGAGAGATACTTATTTTACTAAATGCGACGGGGGAGGAAGCAGGGCAGTGGGGCCACAGAAGTTACCATTCATTTTGGTGGTGCATCGGCAAGAATGAGTTTGGCGTGTGATCCACAGTAAATCACACATGCACAATGTAGAGTATTGTGGTCCACATATTGCCTTGGTTTCCAGCCCATCAATGTTATACCAAATGTAAAACTGTCCAGGTGCATGAACGCATCACTGATCATCTCACCCAGGGTGGTACATTTGAAACTGCTAACAATGTACTTCTCATTCTCTGGGGGTAATATCTCACATTGGCAAATGGGCATTGGTGCACTATGAGGTGGGTGCAATGGATCTGTGCTGCCACAGAGATTAACCAGGACAAGAGGTTGAAAAGAGGTGTAGGGTTTATTGGTGTGTAGATATCCAGTACACAGGGTTGTGACGGTGCGTGGGAACTGCCACTGGTGGACCTGTCAATCAAGGGGATAGGTGGCATGGAGGGGGACATGAAGCGGAACATGAAAGGAGCAACAGGCATGCCAGTGGGTGTCAAGGAGAGTATAGGAAGCACTGGGATGATGGAGAAGTGTGTAAGGGGTGGCAATGCCAAGAGCACAGGGAGTGGCAGCTGAAGATGCTGGGATACAATTGATGGAATGCTATGGCGCATATGGCGCATATCATTGTCTTTTGCTCCTTAAGCTCATGTTGTTCCTTGATGATATAATATTGATGTTGTTCCTTGATGATATATTATACATCTTTCACACAATGGAGACCAATCTTGTAGCTGAACCTGTTCTACATCGTCCCAGTCTCATTGTGCACTTATGAGGCAATATTGCCACTTCTGGCTCCATAGGTCTGAGGCAATCCTCTGTATTCTAAAAAGCATGTGGCTGGCTTTTTTTTGTGGGCACACAAATGTCCTCCTTCTTTGTGTAAATGGCATTCAAGCACGTACTGAAGATAAGCGTGAACATCAGAGTCAAATTCTGGCTGCAGCTCCTTGCCCCACTCCACGGTGCAATCCACTGGCTTGTCCAGCATTGCATATTTACCTTTTCACTGGGGTCACAGCCTCACAGGAATGTCCTTAATATAGCATCCTCTTGGGGAAACAGATCACAGATGTATAATGTGTATATTTTATTAACAACTAGATAATCCATTTAAAGCTTAGAGGACTATCTGTTAAATTAAACTCGAGATATAGAGGGGGCATGGGTGTCGTGTTGCGGGGGGCAACATGGGTTTGGAGGGGGGTGGGAGTAGGACATGGGTTTCGGGTGGCAACATGGTGTTCGGGGGGGGCAAGGCTGTCTATGCCCCGGCCCCCCAAAACTGTTAAGATGGCCCTGGTTCTGGCCAGTAATTGGACATTATTGAGTTTAAGTGAATGGTCAAGGAGTTTATTTGTGTTACATTTTAGATTCTGGTAGAGGAGCTGAAGAATTGTCACATCAAAGCAAATCTTCACCTAATAGGGAATATAAAACGGAATATTACCTACGTTTATAATAGTGCAACTTGAAGCTATGATCTTAAACATTACTTTTGAAAGTGATCTCTCAAAGGACTGCAAAATGTCCAGACAGTGTTATCTATCACTATCACCAATAGATCAAACCCAGAATGTTTTTTCATGCATTTGATTAGATGTCGAACAAATGAGTAAACATTTTCTCTGGCATTTTAACTGTGACAATTCAAACACAGAATTTCACCTTTATAGATGCCACCTTTGTGGGTCAAAGAATAATGGAAATGGCAAAGGCAACTGGTATAGCTATTAGCTAATTCCATATCCAAAATACTTTGGTGTGTTTTTAGCAGGGACAATTCTCTCCCTCTTTCCTTTTAGATAAGTGGGATATCACTGTCGTCCTAGGGATAACACCCCCTGACAAGGATAGTGTGTGTTTCTACTTAGGGACAATGTTAGTGTTTTGAAGATTGATTCCGAAAAGAAAATAATGGTGTACTCGTGAGTGCTCCAAACCCCGTTTTTGTGTGTTTAAAAATAAAAAAAATAAAAAAATGCTATTAGCTCACCATGGGCCTCATTACAAGGTTGCTGTATGAAATCATGCCAGTGCCCCAGTGACTGGCAACCCTTGATGCCGTAAACTCTGGCTGATTCCGTGTTGGCGTACACGTGCATTCTGGCATGCCAGAAACAACAGTACTGGCATGCTGGAAATACCAACACCCCCCCAAAATGCCAACACCAGCGTCCTCAGTGCCTGTGACTCTGATTCCGGTTAAAACGGTTACAGAGCCACCAGTACCAGTAACAACGGTGTGGCAATTACCGTCAATGGAAATAGACTGTTCGCCAGAACAAGAAATCATCTGGCGGCCTTTAATAAAACACAATCCATTGCAACCCTGAACATGACATCAAGAGTTTATGCGACCCGGAGGTGCAAGCCACACTTCAGAAAGGAGGAATTGAACATGTTGTCGGACTTCTGCAGCCCTCATCTTGCCTACAACATCTCCAGAATGAAGCATGTGTTTGCGAGGGTAAGCTCTGCATTTTCGCTGTGCACATCGCACCTGTGCGTGTTTTTCAAACTCATGCCTTAAAATTTGATTCTGCTGCTGGCGGGGCTGATGAGGCACTAAACAGCAACCTTTTTCCATTTTGACACCAAAATTGTGACATTTCACATTTTCTACTTTCATTTTCAATTGGTCTTCATCAGGCGCGTAGGAGACACATAAAATCTGGGGGGGACAGAGACATCTTGGGGACTTTGCTTTATTTATTTATTTTGTTTTAGTCAAAGAACTCGACTTTTCACAAAATTAGAATTAAAATAGCAGTACGTATTAAATTACAAATATCACTGTATGAAACAAGAGAAAAGAAGAAAAGAAAGCAGAAGAAAATTAAAGGATGCAGCAGCAAAGAACATGTCTTTGTATGTAGCATTTCTGTATTTTTCATCTGACTATGAGCTCATGGTGAGAGAGAGGAAATAACAATTACTTCCAGTGGGCCACAGCTAGGACACCAGCTCCTTAAGAGGCAGATCACCTGTAAGTGGACTCCTGCCAAATAAAGGAGTTGAAGCCTTTTCTACCAACTGCAAGTTGTTACTGTTTTGTGTGGGGCAAGGAGACGTGTGTGTCTCTTGGAATGGAAAGATGGGTGTTTCAAAGAAAGAGGGAATCTTGTTTGTACCTCTGAGTAAGCCCTGTTATGGAAGTAGAGGGACCAGCTGTGTGATGTTGCTGCTTTGACTGTCCTCCGGGGGTTGTGGGGTACAGCAAACAAGGAGGATTGCAAGCCGACCCCCTTATAAGCATACCCCAGGTCCGCCGCCGGATGTGTCGGACCCGGTGGTTCCTAGTAGGTGAGGTGTATGAGGACCCAGGGGGTAGTCAGAGGGACAGCTCGTTATGTGGGCTGCCTCTCTAGCGCCCCTGCGAGGGCCAGGCCAGCCTCTCACGATGAGTCTGGTCCCTCTTATTCCATCTCATGCTGGCTTCACAGCCTAGCCTTTCTTTGCCTTTGTTATTCTGAATGCAGAGCTGGACTCTGTTCCTTTCTCGTTTAACATTTGCTGCAAAGCCTGATCTATATGATTCTCTCATATGTTACTAGGACGGCAGAGCATGGGTCCTCTGCCCTGTTACATTATTCAAAGAGCCCCTCTGGCCTTTCCTTGCCTCTCCCTTGTCTCCCTGTTGCTTGCTTAATACATACCTCCTTGCTGGAACACTCAACATATTCTCCCTAACACAGCAAAGGCAGCTGCAGTCTGTCTTAACTTCTATTGGTTCCGTGTCTTGAATTGGCCTCTTATTTCCGCTTTTCTGTCTGCATGGGAAAGTCATTTGCCAATCACTGCAATGATGGTTCTACCTGGCCATAAGAGGACAACAGCTAGCCAATATTGGAAGAACATGGGCATATTATGCCAGAGGCTGCCAACTGCCTTCCAAATGCCTACACAAGAGACACAACTCTTGACGTTGTTTCTAATAGTAATTCAGTGGATGAAGAAACGCAAGAGCACACATATTGCTCATAAAGGAAGGGAATGATGTCACACTTGGTTAAGACATTTTGATCACGCCAGGAGCTAATTTCCAGCTGCAATTAAGCGGTTACCTTTTAGACATCTGGCTTTAAATAACGTTAGTATCACCTGGAAAGCTCAGGGGTTGCTCAACAGGGTTCCTGGAGCAAGATGGGTACCCTACTCATGGGCATGGATGATTGGAGGGCATTCTTGCCCTGTTTTGGAGCCTGCCCCCTACAGCCATGATGGGGCAAGGGGCCTATTACTTTTGGTTGTAAGTACCCTTTGAGGTTGGGCAGACATTGCCTCCTGCTTTAGCCCACTAACAGCTCTGCTTTGCAACTTTATCACACATACCTGTCAGGTGGCATGTAACTCAATACTGCTAATGTTATCAGCCTCAGAAGTCTGGAACCCGTTGCCACATCAACTAGGGTACAGGCTTGCCACCTGAGACTTACCCATGTCTGAGTCAGCATCTGTCGCCCTTGTGGGTTTTTCACACTTCTTCCTCGGGGTGGGCACAATTCACTCCGCAGAGAAAGTGGAACATGCTGGGCAACATTCTTCCACTTTGACAATGTCACCCAAAGAGCGAAATTGGCCATTTGAAATACCTCTGTCGACTTATTATTGCGCAATCCACACTGATGGGTTTCAGCACCTGCTTAACGCGAGATGGCAATTAAGGGCATTTACCAACACACTCAAGAAGCAAAGGACACCCTCTTACCAGCGACATGACATGCACACTCATTCTGATCACAAATTGGCATTTATCTGGGGTCATGTTAAATGTATTTATTTATTTATTACATGTGTAGCATCACGCATAATCCCCAAGCATCAAGGCGCAATGTAAACTACATGGAGTGGACCACTTCCATTGGCCACATTTTTATTTTTCCGCCACAAAATGGAAGATTTTAGCATAAAAGGCAGGTGAAATCACATTGCTTTTCCACTTTGGAAGAGTGTGAATACCTCACGCAATTAGCGATTGCTGGCAGAATTGACAATGTCTTCCTCTTGACTCCGCCTGCTTTTACCAGGTTTCATTTCCAAGCAGATCCCAGAGGAATCCCTTTCCTTTTTTCCAGCATGAGAATTCATGCTGGCAGAAAGGCCGCATTTGTCTGGTGGAGCGGGAAATACAGGGGGTCCTGGTGTGTCCACTCAACTCCCAAACTCCACCAAGAAAATGCATGAAAATCTTGCCAATTAGAAAAGGCAACAGTAATAGTGTTCTCCACCACTTTTTATGAACCAATTGACCTGGAAAATGCTGTGTTGCATCGGAAGCTGAATGCATTCACTCTGCCTATTATCCCACCGGAAGATTAAGCCAGGTGCTGAACACAGAAAAATCACAAGAATTATGGTATAATTTATAAAATGTTCACATGTCCGCACCATGAGTTATTCATCTTTTTCTAAACAATATTCTGGCTACAAAGGGGTGTGGTTTCCCAGGTCACATGGTGGAAATACTGGTTTATCCAGTTCTGCCAAGCCAGCTTGCTCTCACAGGCAGTGCCCCTCCCCTTTCCTCAGGAGGAAGCCACTTTTTACGACCATTTACGACTCCTGCCAATAAAACCTTTGCCTGAGCCAGGACAGGGCTTTGTTCAATTTCCTGCAGAGCCCAGGTAATTCAATCAGGGAAGTGTCATATCCCTTTTGGTGTGAGCAGCAAAAGGGCAGCTAGGCCTGGGAACACAGCTGTGACTCAAGTTTCACTCCTGATGGGGGTAGTTGCCAGGCAGAATTCAGTTCCTTAAGCCAGACTTTCAGCTAACTGTCATGTTTTTTTTGTTGCTTTTTAAATTAACTTGCAATTTTACACATGCAGCTAGAATGCTGATTCTAAGTGCAAAACTATGACATTTCAACAGTTACAAAGGCATGTGACACCAAACATAGGTCACTCATTTAATCTAAACATTTTCGATTTTAGTGTCTTTAAATCCAGTGCAACTTAAACTGCTGACTCCATAGCAGTTTTGTTATAAGCATTGTTTTGGGCTCTTCATTTCCCCGATTTTGTAAGCACACAAAACTCCATTCTGCCAAATGTCTGCTGGTGTTCAGTGAATATTTTGCACATATTGCAATGTTTGAAAATAGGCATTTTGAGCCTGCCTTCAGAGAAACACAGGGTGGTTTTAAACTGCCGGCTTTTGGATAGTGGTGAGTACTGGTACTGCACCCATTTTTGGGATTTAAGAAAATGAATTCTCCACAGTTATGGGTTTGCATTTGGCAATCAGCATTGCCATTCCCAATGGTTTCAGACTACTGTGCGGGTAGTCCAATGGTGGTTTTAAAGCGCTTTGAAGCTAACCGGCGCTACTGTTTTTCCTTTGGCAACCCATTTCCCTCATAGCAACCCGGCCTTTCATTCTCGCACTGGTGGGTGGCAAGTGAGGCAACCATTTTGGTGTGCGCACAAACTGCGCAGCTTTCCTGGATTTCGGCGCACATGTGGGTTTTCCGCCATCTTGAATTTTCTAAGCCCACAGCACCAAATGTTGTGGCATGATAGCTTAAACGTGGGTCAGGACACCCAACACACTGTACAACAACAGTGTGGGGAAGGGGGAAGAGGACAATGCAGTTCCCCTCCTCCCCCACCCCCAGGGAATACGGCACGTGCCAGTGCAGGCTGGGCTGGAGTGCGCAGTGCATTTCTGCGCAGCTTGCCAGCCTCCCTCATCTTCCGAAGCCAAGCCAGCAGGCAGCAATGCGTGCTGTGGAGGCTCTTGACGGTGACAAAGGACGGTGAGAAGAAGACTGATTGTCTGCTGCTCAGCTCTCTCTGTCTCAGGTAGGTTGGCAATGGTGCAGTGTTGACCAGGACTCTGCCATTAGACTGTGGCATTTCCTCATAGAAGATCATGTTATCAGCCGTCTCTGTGGAGCAATGTTGCTGGTTCAAGCTCACCCGGGATAACATTTCTTTTCTTCATCTTCCATTTTGTTTGATGATGGCTCTTCACCCCATTATACAGCCACCTCAGATGCAGAGAACAGAGATGGCCCACAAAGGCGGCGGGCGCAGTCCCCAGTATTAATAGCAGCAGGTTCCTCTGCTTGCTTCCCAAACACATATAACAGCTAAAAGAGTCTTATTTGTACAGTGCATTTCTGCACACCCAGCGCTCTCCCTAAAGGTATATGGGTGAACATGCCCATGTTGGCATGAGTGGGGTGGGGCTGTTTCTGTGAAGGCCACAATGCGCCCTGACATCACAGCAAGTTCCCTCAACATGTAACGTGGCTGTTAGCGGTGCTGTGAACTCCCTCCTTTCCGCCGCCACTGTGTGCAGCAGGATAGCCCCAAGTGCACAACAAAAACCATCAACCGCCGGACACTGGGGGGTCCTTCTCTGAGTGAACACATAGGTTTATCAAACAGTTAAGGATTAACTCTGCATCTTCTCTGCGAAGTATTTGGCAAAACAACCACAGGATTTAAAATGTTACTTTTAATCACTCAAAAAATCGAGACTCACTTGACCCCGACGTGATTTGAACATGCAATCTTCTGAACTGGAGTCAGACGCGCTACCATTACGCCACGAGGTCCTGTGTATGGGACCTCTTGAGGATTTCATCTGTGGTCAGCTGTGGCAGTGAGGCAGGAGCCACTTCATGCACCGACACCGAAAATGTACCTCTGATTTCATACATGCAAACCCTGCCTTTTGAACAGGGGAAAGGCAGATTAAAGAATCAGGGGACGCAGCAAATGCAGGCAGTTGTCAAACGCATCTGCTCCACAGAAGGTTTCTCACATGCAGCTTATCTGGGAAAATAACCCATGTTATAGTCATTTTGTCTTTATCCATCCCACACTCGTGTACATGCCCGGAAACAGGGGCTCACATCTTTCGTTGCTTTGGAAAGATGCATTTGTTCTTCCGTTCATTTTGAATCGTGTGCACATTTCCAATCGCCTTTCTAATTTATAAATGAACACAGAGCAGCCAATAGTCTTCCAAAATTAATCCTTTATTCTGTCCCTGGCACAGTCATAGGTTACTGAGGGGGGCGAGGGGTCTTTTCATGGGTGTCTCTGAAGTATCAGAAAAGCTATTTGTTTTCTAATTGGTTACTCAAAATCTCCCAAATCACTACCCAGCACAGTTAATGTGTAGGATTATGGGACTTGTAGTCTGACCTTTGAAAAATATTGAGTGCCTCTGGATGCAAACCATGCCCTCAATTCGGTTGGTATGGTTACGTCAGCATAAACTAGCAACTCACTCCCTGAAAATTATCAATGTTCATTGATGTGACTTTTATTTTATGTTCTGCAGGTTTGTCCCCCCCCCACACCTAAATGCGACGGGGGAGGAAGCAGGGCAGTGGGGCCACAGAAGTTACCATTCATTTTGGTGGTGCATCGGCAAGAATGAGTTTGGCGTGTGATCCACAGTAAATCACACATGCACAATGTAGAGTATTGTGGTCCACATATTGCCTTGGTTTCCAGCCCATCAATGTTATACCAAATGTAAAACTGTCCAGGTGCATGAACGCATCACTGATCATCTCACCCAGGGTGGTACATTTGAAACTGCTAACAATGTACTTCTCATTCTCTGGGGGTAATATCTCACATTGGCAAATGGGCATTGGTGCACTATGAGGTGGGTGCAATGGATCTGTGCTGCCACAGAGATTAACCAGGACAAGAGGTTGAAAAGAGGTGTAGGGTTTATTGGTGTGTAGATATCCAGTACACAGGGTTGTGACGGTGCGTGGGAACTGCCACTGGTGGACCTGTCAATCAAGGGGATAGGTGGCATGGAGGGGGACATGAAGCGGAACATGAAAGGAGCAACAGGCATGCCAGTGGGTGTCAAGGAGAGTATAGGAAGCACTGGGATGATGGAGAAGTGTGTAAGGGGTGGCAATGCCAAGAGCACAGGGAGTGGCAGCTGAAGATGCTGGGATACAATTAATGGAATGCTATGGCGCATATGGCGCATATCATTGGCGCATACGGCGCATATCATTGTCTTTTGCTCCTTAAGCTCATGTTGTTCCTTGATGATATAATATTGATGTTGTTCCTTGATGATATATTATACATCTTTCACACAATAGAGACCAATCTTGTAGCTGAACCTGTTCTGCATCGTCCCAGTCTCATTGTGCACTTATGAGGCAATATTGCCACTTCTGGCTCCATAGGTCTGAGGCAAACCTCTGTATTCTAAAAAGCATGTGGCTGGCTTTTTTTTGTGGGCACACAAATGTCCTCCTTCTTTGTGTAAATGGCATTCAAGCACGTACTGAAGATAAGCGTGAACATCAGAGTCAAATTCTGGCTGCAGCTCCTTGCCCCACTCCACGGTGCAATCAACTGGCTTGTCCAGCATTGCATATTTACCTTTTCACTGGGGTCACAGCCTCACAGGAATGTCCTTAATATAGCATCCTCTTGGGGAAACAGATCACAGATGTATAATGTTTATATTTTATTAACAACTAGATAATCCATTTAAAGCTTAGAGGAGTATCTGTTAAATTAAACTCGAGATATAGAGGGGGCATGGGTGTCGTGTTGCGGGGGGCAACATGGGTTTGGAGGGGGGTGGGAGTAGGACATGGGTTTCGGGTGGCAACATGGTGTTCGGGGGGGGCAAGGCTGTCTATGCCCCGGCCCCCCAAAACTGTTAAGATGGCCCTGGTTCTGGCCAGTAATTGGACATTATTGAGTTTAAGTGAATGGTCAAGGAGTTTATTTGTGTTACATTTTAGATTCTGGTAGAGGAGCTGAAGAATTGTCACATCAAAGCAAATTTTCACCTAATAGGGAATATAAAACGGAATATTACCTACGTTTATAATAGTGCAACTTGAAGCTATGATCTTAAACATTACTTTTGAAAGTGATCTCTCAAAGGACTGCAAAATGTCCAGACAGTGTTATCTATCACTATCACCAATAGATCAAACCCAGAATGTTTTTTCATGCATTTGATTAGATGTCGAACAAATGAGTAAACATTTTCTCTGGCATTTTAACTGTGACAATTCAAACACAGAATTTCACCTTTATAGATGCCACCTTTGTGGGTCAAAGAATAATGGAAATGGCAAAGGCAACTGGTATAGCTATTAGCTAATTCCATATCCAAAATACTTTGGTGTGTTTTTAGCAGGGACAATTCTCTCCCTCTTTCCTTTGAGATAAGTGGGACATCACTGTCGTCCTAGGGATAACACCCCCTGACAAGGATAGTGTGTGTTTCTACTTAGGGACAATGTTAGTGTTTTGAAGATTGATTCCGAAAAGAAAATAATGGTGTACTCGTGAGTGCTCCAAACCCCGTTTTTGTGTGTTTAAAAATAAAAAAAATAAAAAAATGCTATTAGCTCACCATGGGCCTCATTACAAGGTTGCTGTATGAAATCATGCCAGTGCCCCAGTGACTGGCAACCCTTGATGCCGTAAACTCTGGCTGATTCCGTGTTGGCGTACACGTGCATTCTGGCATGCCAGAAACAACAGTACTGGCATGCTGGAAATACCAACACCCCCCCAAAATGCCAACACCAGCGTCCTCAGTGCCTGTGACTCTGATTCCGGTTAAAACGGTTCCAGAGCCACCAGTACCAGTAACAACGGTGTGGCAATTACCGTCAATGGAAATAGACTGTTCGCCAGAACAAGAAATCATCTGGCGGCCTTTAATAAAACACAATCCATTGCAACCCTGAACATGACATCAAGAGTTTATGCGACCCGGAGGTGCAAGCCACACTTCAGCGAGGAGGAATTGAACATGTTGTCGGACTTCTGCAGCCCTCATCTTGCCTACAACATCTCCAGAATGAAGCATGTGTTTGCGAGGGTAAGCTCTGCATTTTCGCTGTGCACATCGCACCTGTGCGTGTTTTTCAAACTCATGCCTTAAAATTTGATTCTGCTGCTGGCGGGGCTGATGAGGCACTAAACAGCAACCTTTTTCCATTTTGACACCAAAATTGTGACATTTCACATTTTCTACTTTCATTTTCAATTGGTCTTCATCAGGCGCGTAGGAGACACATAAAATCTGGGGGGGACAGAGACATCTTGGGGACTTTGCTTTATTTATTTATTTTGTTTTAGTCAAAGAACTCGACTTTTCACAAAATTAGAATTAAAATAGCAGTACGTATTAAATTACAAATATCACTGTATGAAACAAGAGAAAAGAAGAAAAGAAAGCAGAAGAAAATTAAAGGATGCAGCAGCAAAGAACATGTCTTTGTATGTAGCATTTCTGTATTTTTCATCTGACTATGAGCTCATGGTGAGAGAGAGGAAATAACAATTACTTCCAGTGGGCCACAGCTAGGACACCAGCTCCTTAAGAGGCAGATCACCTGTAAGTGGACTCCTGCCAAATAAAGGAGTTGAAGCCTTTTCTACCAACTGCAAGTTGTTACTGTTTTGTGTGGGGCAAGGAGACGTGTGTGTCTCTTGGAATGGAAAGATGGGTGTTTCAAAGAAAGAGGGAATCTTGTTTGTACCTCTGAGTAAGCCCTGTTATGGAAGTAGAGGGACCAGCTGTGTGATGTTGCTGCTTTGACTGTCCTCCGGGGGTTGTGGGGTACAGCAAACAAGGAGGATTGCAAGCCGACCCCCTTATAAGCATACCCCAGGTCCGCCGCCGGATGTGTCGGACCCGGTGGTTCCTAGTAGGTGAGGTGTATGAGGACCCAGGGGGTAGTCAGAGGGACAGCTCGTTATGTGGGCTGCCTCTCTAGCGCCCCTGCGAGGGCCAGGCCAGCCTCTCATGATGAGTCTGGTCCCTCTTATTCCATCTCATGCTGGCTTCACAGCCTAGCCTTTCTTTGCCTTTGTTATTCTGAATGCAGAGCTGGACTCTGTTCCTTTCTCGTTTAACATTTGCTGCAAAGCCTGATCTATATGATTCTCTCATATGTTACTAGGACGGCAGAGCATGGGTCCTCTGCCCTGTTACATTATTCAAAGAGCCCCTCTGGCCTTTCCTTGCCTCTCCCTTGTCTCCCTGTTGCTTGCTTAATACATACCTCCTTGCTGGAACACTCAACATATTCTCCCTAACACAGCAAAGGCAGCTGCAGTCTGTCTTAACTTCTATTGGTTCCGTGTCTTGAATTGGCCTCTTATTTCCGCTTTTCTGTCTGCATGGGAAAGTCATTTGCCAATCACTGCAATGATGGTTCTACCTGGCCATAAGAGGACAACAGCTAGCCAATATTGGAAGAACATGGGCATATTATGCCAGAGGCTGCCAACTGCCTTCCAAATGCCTACACAAGAGACACAACTCTTGACGTTGTTTCTAATAGTAATTCAGTGGATGAAGAAACGCAAGAGCACACATATTGCTCATAAAGGAAGGGAATGATGTCACACTTGGTTAAGACATTTTGATCACGCCAGGAGCTAATTTCCAGCTGCAATTAAGCGGTTACCTTTTAGACATCTGGCTTTAAATAACGTTAGTATCACCTGGAAAGCTCAGGGGTTGCTCAACAGGGTTCCTGGAGCAAGATGGGTACCCTACTCATGGGCATGGATGATTGGAGGGCATTCTTGCCCTGTTTTGGAGCCTGCCCCCTACAGCCATGATGGGGCAAGGGGCCTATTACTTTTGGTTGTAAGTACCCTTTGAGGTTGGGCAGACATTGCCTCCTGCTTTAGCCCACTAACAGCTCTGCTTTGCAACTTTATCACACATACCTGTCAGGTGGCATGTAACTCAATACTGCTAATGTTATCAGCCTCAGAAGTCTGGAACCCGTTGCCACATCAACTAGGGTACAGGCTTGCCACCTGAGACTTACCCATGTCTGAGTCAGCATCTGTCGCCCTTGTGGGTTTTTCACACTTCTTCCTCGGGGTGGGCACAATTCACTCCGCAGAGAAAGTGGAACATGCTGGGCAACATTCTTCCACTTTGACAATGTCACCCAAAGAGCGAAATTGGCCATTTGAAATACCTCTGTCGACTTATTATTGCGCAATCCACACTGATGGGTTTCAGCACCTGCTTAACGCGAGATGGCAATTAAGGGCATTTACCAACACACTCAAGAAGCAAAGGACACCCTCTTACCAGCGACATGCCATGCACACTCATTCTGATCACAAATTGGCATTTATCTGGGGTCATGTTAAATGTATTTATTTATTTATTACATGTGTAGCATCACGCATAATCCCCAAGCATCAAGGCGCAATGTAAACTGCATGGAGTGGACCACTTCCATTGGCCACATTTTTATTTTTCCGCCACAAAATGGAAGATTTTAGCATAAAAGGCAGGTGAAATCACATTGCTTTTCCACTTTGGAAGAGTGTGAATACCTCACGCAATTAGCGATTGCTGGCAGAATTGACAATGTCTTCCTCTTGACTCCGCCTGCTTTTACCAGGTTTCATTTCCAAGCAGATCCCAGAGGAATCCCTTTCCTTTTTTCCAGCATGAGAATTCATGCTGGCAGAAAGGCCGCATTTGTCTGGTGGAGCGGGAAATACAGGGGGTCCTGGTGTGTCCACTCAACTCCCAAACTCCACCAAGAAAATGCATGAAAATCTGGCCAATTAGAAAAGGCAACAGTAATAGTGTTCTCCACCACTTTTTATGAACCAATTGACCTGGAAAATGCTGTGTTGCATCGGAAGCTGAATGCATTCACTCTGCCTATTATCCCACCGGAAGATTAAGCCAGGTGCTGAACACAGGTGTTACATATTCCTGTGCACAATCTGCATTTGGAGAATTAACTAACTGAGCTACCTTACAAATGATATCTCCTCTGGGGCTTTACTGTGTTAACCCCTTAACTGCCATGGGTATTTCCCCCCAGTGCCAAGTCCTTTTTTGGTGATTTCGGTATGTCGCCATTCAATCCCTTGTAACTTCTTTGTTACATGAGATATCTTGGCAAAAGTTGGCCCCCTTCTTCCCCACATGTAGGCGGTCTTAACACCACCCAGGAATCCTAGTTTGCTGTAGGGGGGTGAGAGAAAATAACCAAAAAGGAGAACATTTGTTTTTTTTTCAGAAAATGCCAATAAAATGTTGTACAAAGAAGCCTGTGGTGTTTTCCTTGTAAGAGCTAGGAACAAATGGTTTGCTGTGCTGGATTCGCGATTTCCCAGGCTTTCAAGAACAGATTGAGTGGAAACCAAAATAACATATTGTGATATGCTAATCAGCCGTTTTGTGAGAGGTAGGGGATTTTGGTGTTTTTTGTCCAATAGGACATGCGTGGACGGAATGGGAGAAAAGGGTAGGAAAGCTGAATGGGAAGCCAGAAAGGCATACATTTCTGAAAAGTAGACAATATTCCATGTTTAGGAAGGGGTGATTTGCACAGGTCAGGCAACAACTATGTAGGGAAAGATTCCATAGTTTGGGGGGAAATCGGGAAAATGATAGGAAAAAAAAGCACAATTTCCGCACATTTCACTCTGGTCACCCACCGAAACATGCAGCCAACAACACATGGCCTTCCTTCCTACATTCCCACAGGTTTCCTGATGAAAACGGTACCTTACATGTGTGCAAAGGGAAAAGCCTAAAACACTGACACAAAGGCTTGGGGTTACCAGTGGGTTAGCCTTTTCCCTTTGAGCCCAGGTAGGTTCACCCCCACAGGTGAGGCACCATTTTTGTCGGGACACCTGTGGGAACGCAGGATGGTAGGACATGTGTTGTTGGCGGTGTGTTTCAGTGGGTGGCCAGAGTGAAATGTCTGAAAATTGTGTTTTTTTCCACCAAATTTCAGAGACATTTCCCTCTGCCCACCCACCGAAACACGCTGCCAAACAACAGATGTCCTACCTTCCTGCGTTCCCACAGGTGTCCTGACAAAAACGGTACCTCACATGTGTGGATGCACCTACCTCGGTGCAAAGGGAAAAGGGTAACCCACTGATAACCCCAAGCCTTTCGGCAAAGCAGATTTTGCCCATGTGGACAACCTACAGAGTTGGGCCTAGGGTGTTGAAGCCACCAAGGAAAACAGAGAACCCCATGCATTTCCAAAAAGAGGACACCCGTGAGCACCCCCTTTCTACTAAAAACATCCATGATAGTTTAGTGACACCCACACCCACCCAAAACAAGTTATAATTTTGTTTTATTTTTGTTTTGCCCCTTTCCTAGGGGCAGATGGGCACATGTGTGTGGACATCTGCCCCAGGGGCAAAATATACTGCCCCAGGCTTGGGGGGTGGCTCTGCCAATATTTGCAGTGGCCTCCCCCGCCCCAAATGGATGGGGGCATCTCATGTACACCTTCCTAGGGGCAGAAATCTGCCCCCAGGGAAGGCTACATAAGGTGCCCCATCCATTTAGGGTGGGGAAGAGGGCCACCCCCCTTCCAAACACAAAAAATCCTGGTGGTCTAGTGGGCCACCACACCCCCCTGCCCCCACCCAAAACAAGTTATAATATATATATTTTTGTTTTGCCCTTCCCTAGGGGCAGATGGGCACATGTGTGTGGCCATCTGCTCCCGGGAGGGTCAAAACATACATCCCTGGTGGCTAGTGGTGTTGGGTGTCCTGACCCACGTTTGAGCTATCATGCTGCAACATTTGGTGCTGTGGGCTTAGAAAATCCAAGATGGCCAAAAAGCCCACATGTGCGCCAGAATCCAGGAGAACCACGCAGTTTGTGCGCACAACAAGATGGTCACCCAAGGTGCCACCCATTTTTGCCTATGTTGTGAGCACAGAAGGGCGTAGAGCCTAAAACCATTGTAAAAGGGGCAATGCTGATTGCCAAAAGCAACCCATAACTGTTGGGAATTCGTTTTCTTCAGGTCAAACATGGCTAATTTATGGGCACAAAATTATTTTACTGCAGAACTACACCAATGCCATTTGTTGAACCTGGACAATATACTTCCATGTAATATCTCTTGTTTGAAATACTTGAATTCAAGACTGATCCAAAAAAATGAATGCAGTACCCGCTTTTGATTGAGGGTGGCGCTAGCGGTCTAAACTCTGACAGGGAAACTGCATGTCAGGAGTTGCAGGAGAGGCCTTTACATCAAAGGCTGGGAGTTAATTAAAATCTTAACCACATGCTGTTCCCAGAAGACAATCTGATTTAATTAACAGGCCAAAGGCTGGGAAACCTCTCACCTCCAGAGATTCACACCAGGAGTCAGAATCTCACATGACCTCTTGATTGATAGAAGGCAGACTGGCTGGCAGCATCCTGGAGACCACACAATAGGCTCTTGCACTTGAATAGAATATGCTGATGTTGACTGTTGACTGTACACAAAGAGCTCCCAGCAGAAGACACATGTGATCACTGACCCACCCAAGTCTTGGAGACGGACTCCAACACTCTGAGAACTGAATTGAAAGCAAAATATATATTTTACAGAAACACTGATAACTCTTTGTAATCAAATGACAGGAATGTATAACTTTGAGAGCCTTAATTTAAAAAATGTACCTTTGATTCAAGCCCAAACTCCAATTTGTGTGATGTTCTGGGGCAAAACCCCGCTATTTATGGATACTACAGACTCTGTGTTTAAGCTAGAGACATGGGAATTTACTGGAGTATGTATGGACAGGCCGTGTATATGTGTATAATTTTTTAATGAAAAACCAATATTGCAAAACCAGTTAAAAAACACAAAATGTTGCCGTTTCTGAATGCAAGCTCTTAGAAACATCAGAGTTTGAACAGAGTATACCTCATGTGATACGTGATGGGTGCATGTAATTTCAAACCACTGTGTATCTATGAAATATGTCTTTAGGTCAAATATAGATTTGTGGGCAAACTGACCAGGGGAGGATCCTCTGACCCATAAAACCTACAGCATCACTCTGACTCACATTTCCTGACCCCAATAATTGGAAAGAGGAGAATTGGGCCAATGACAAGTAGAAAGGGGCAGGCTTAGCTAGGCCCAGGCACACACCCACTTTCAAAACACATAAAAAGAGACTGCTGGGACAGGTAGAGGCATTCAATTCCATTTGCTGCGGAGCATGCTGACCGACGACTTCACATCCAGAGATCCTACACTTAGACTTCCAAGCTAAACAGAGACTACAGAACTTTGAACCAAGAAGGCCCACTGCAAGCAAAAGTATTTGTCAGCAGGCCCAAAAATCATTTGCAGACTCTTCACAGCCGGACCCAGCTGTTGATTCTGGCCTAAAACCCTGTGCCAGAAAAATCCAGAAGCAGTGCTGTACCCAGAGAAAGCAGAGCAGTATCCAGAACCAGAGGCCAGAGATCCAGAGTGACCCAGACCGCTGTTAGCAGAACCAGAGAGCTGATCCAGATCACTGTGAAGTGCCGAGACCAGAACCGGAGTCCAGTCCAAAACCTGAACAGATCCGTGGCGAGGCCTATTTCAAAAATATATTGTGAGTACCTAGCAGAACTGTGCAGAACCAATCTCTTAGTTAAAATAATCTAATCCAAACTATTTTAATCTAACCAGAACTGCCTCCTAGAAGTTGTCACTTGTTATTTTGCAAAGCTGTCACCTGTCATTTTCTAGCTGCAAGCTGTAACCTGTCGCTTTGAACTTTTAAAATTTCAAATCCGAAAAACAACCTTCACAAAATCGTTCATAACTCCGTAACCGTTTGGGCTAAGAACTTGGTTTAACTTTCCTCTGAAAGCTTAGGATCCTACCTTTCCAACAAGCCTAGAACCGACTTCCTACTCCTTATACTGTCTCCGCAATCTCGATTCACGTATTCGCAAATTTTGCCGCGATTTGCAATTTGGCCCGATTTCTTTACTGTAAAAAATCAGCAGCTTTTGCCTGAACTGCTCAAATTTCGTTTGCCTCTTAAGAACCATCCCTGAATCATTGCTAGAGTGAGCCTGAACTCATATTAACTAGATACCACTCACCCTGAACCTCCTGAAGGGAATTAAAAGCATTTTCAGCATATTTCTCACTACATTGTCACCATATTCAAAGCATTTTGCCTGTGTTTCAAAACTCCTATTGTTGTATAAGCTGCTAAGGGGGAATTGAACTGAATTCTATTTGATTGCATTTCTAAGAACTGTATGCTCTCCTCTTCATTTCCTTACATTGCATAAGGGGGGGGGGTGGATTGCCAGAGAAAAGTGATTACATTGTTTTGTTGAAATCATATTGAGTATTTTCTGTATTGCATTTTCATTCAACATTGCATCCATCTGAAACTAGATAAAGCATTCTCTACCACCTTATTCTTCTGTTCCTATTCCCAAGCGTGCTACCTCATCTTTTATACTACTCTGGGGTAATCAAATCAGTTTATTAGTAGAACATTACCCATTGTTGTTAACTGCTCATGTTCTGAAGTGTGATATTAATTATTAATTTATTATAAAGTGTGATATATATATATATTGTTTACATTCTCAAATAAACCGTTTAAACTTGCAAAACAGAACTACTTCTTGGCTCAGTGGGGTCAGGGGGGTTCCAAGAGAGGGTTGTTATATAGGGGTAGTCATCCAGAACTCATGAACTGAACATAAAGATATATCAATAAGGGTTTCCATTCAGTATCCCAGACTAGGCATTGACTTAGCTGTAGTGCTGGATTGAATCCTCTTACAAAGTGGGGGCTTGAGCCGGACGTCTGGGTTAGATTTATCACTTGTGCAGATTAATACAGTGTGCTAACTGACAGGAGACATACATCCGGTCGGATCACCACGCTGTGTTATGCTGTAAAGCACTCCTCAAAGGAATGCTCTAAGGAAACGGTCTGTTTTGCAAAAATAAAATACAAACTTCTGTAAGTCAGGAAGGAACTCAAATTCCAGAATGACGACACTGGTAGACATCAAAATAGCCAGAGAGCACTTCTTACATAAGCTATTTGTGAGACGTGAGTGGACTCATCAGGACCAGACGGTCTGGTTGCAGGCAATCGCGCAACAGGTCACTGAAACAGGGTCAGATATATGGGGAGATCAGGGTCCCCTACATGTGGCCCTGAGTGAACTATACATGGCCCCTAAGGCCAAGGATGAGCACAACAAGATTGCCAGGGTAGCGACATATTTATACATACATATGGGAGCCATGCAGGACAAATGTGCTGAAGGCCAAGATCTGGCGAGTAGGCAACTGCTGGCATTACAGAAGGCCCAATCTGATCTGGACTCTTCTGAGCAGAGGCTGCTCAGGAGCCAGGAGTCAGAAAATGACAGCAGACGGTACATCACTAAAATAAAGGAGGATATGGAGGTGCTGCAACAGGAAAAGGCGGACCAGGATACCAGATTTCTGGCCTTGCAGAAGGAGTACCAAGAAGGTTTGGACTCCCTACTGCAGAGCCAGAAAAAGCTGGAGCAACAGTTAGACTTCAATAGGGCATGTGCTGAGCAGGTAGTCACCCTGCAAAGCCACCTAGATAGGGAGAAGGCAGAGAGCAATAAACTGATTTTGAAAGACCTGGATACCCAGGCAGAGTTTGACCAGGAGCGCCAGAAAACTGGTGCCTTCCAAAGGCAAAGGGACGACCTGGCGGCACAGATGCAGGCTCTTAGTCAGGAAAGGGATACCTTAGGCCAGGAAGTCTGCCACTTAAAAAGGAAAATGGAAGAAAATCACCTGGCCCTCCAGGGACTGGGTGACCTCCAAAAAGAACACCAGAACTTGTTAGAGCACACCAGGAGGGTGGAGGATGCTCTGGCAAGAAAGGAGCAGGCCAATATGGACACAGCTCAGGAGGTAACCCTCCTGCAGCAGAGACTGGCCCAGTACTCCAGGACCAATCAGGAGGCACAGAGAGAAAATGAGGCTCTCTGTCAGGACTATGATAGGCTCCAACAACAGGTAGCGATGCAGGAGCGACTGATAGAGTCTAGTAAGGCCTTAACTGAGGAACTGAAAGCTCAGGCTCTTGCATTGCAACAGGGAGCAGGGGCGGATAGAGACCAGGTTCGCTGGGAAAGGGAAACTCCTGAGCATAACCTCAGGAGCCCTAGTACCAGAGGCCTTTATCTCTCTCAGTCCCTGGACTCTGCCAACTCCATGTCCCCTGGCGCACATGAGCACCGGGCCACAGGGATGGCAGATTACTATCCAGCCAGAAGCATGGGGCTCATAGGCCAGTACCTCCCAGGAATGGATGGGCGGGCATCCGGGTATGGGCACCCAAGCACAGTGCAATTTAGTGGGGAACCCCAGGAGAATAGGCCCATTAAGGGCATACTGAAAACTTCTGCCCAGTTAGGTCAGTGGGGGGGTACCCATCAAATCCTGGCAGCAAGGAGGAATCTGAAGACTCCTCTGAACGGCGCAGGACACAGGAGACCAGGTCCCCACATTCTGCCAGCCATTCCCAGGCTCGCAGAATCCGGGAAAACCTGGAAGATCAGACAGGCACCTCTGGGAGCAGTGCCTCTGAGTCAGAGGATGAATGGACCAGGGTTACCCGAACCAAAAAGGCCAATAAAGCAAAAGGGGCCTTGCTTAAGGACCCATTGAAACAGATTAAGGCAATCAGGAGTGTCATCACGCCTTATCATAAGAACGCCAAGTACTCTGTTTGGGAACACTTGGAGCTCTATGAGCAAATGATGGAGACTTTTCATTTGAAGGACAGCCAAAGCTGTATCCAATATGTAAAGTGGACATTCTCCCCAGAGTACTCCAGTTTCTTTGCGGGGCTGGAGGACCAAAATCATTCAAGGTGGTCCACCTATAGGGCGGCCATATTAAAACATTTTTCTGTTCACAGAAATCCCCAAGAGGCTCGCAAGGCAGCCTACAATTCGCAGTGTGGGGAGGATCAGGCCCCACAAGAGATTGTGCAAGAATTAAAGCGTGCTTTTGCGCAGACCACCAGAAGGGTGCGCACAGACAGCAGAGAATTTATCAATACTTTTTTCCATGCCTTGCCCAAATACATCATGACCCAGCTCATGAGAGATTTTCACGAGAAAAGATCTTTAGACTGGGTTATTGAACAGGCTACCCGGATCTATGAGGTGCAGAAGCCTATCGAAAATAAAAATAACGCGCCGAAAAACCCCAAAACCAACAGCACCCCTGCTGCTGCCAAGGTGGCAGAGGTAAAGGTGGCCCCCATTTTAGATTTGGAGATGGGGGGGCCTAAAAACCTGCCTGCACCAAATAATTCACAGCCCAGAAGGCCCTCGGGCCAGTCACAGACAGGGAGTCGAGGAGGTAGTCCCACAAATGGGGTCCCCCGCTCCCCTGACTATGTAAGTCCCCGCTACAAGGGAAACCGACCAATCTTGGGTTATGTGTGGACTCCTCCAGCCCAAGGGGGGGTCCAGCCAAGCACCTGACCCGGGGAACTTCCCTCCTAACTTCCCCCAGGAGGGCAGAAATTCTCCAAATCCTGGGCAGAACTTTTTCCCCAGGTATCCACCCAATTTCCAGCCCCAAAATCCTCCACCCTTCTTCCCCCAATTTCCTGAGCCCAGACAACCTAATCCGGGAGAGGGGAGGCCAAGGGTGGAGGGGTACCAAAATCTTCCCAACCAGGGGTACTACCAGAGAAGGGATTGCTACCCTTCCCGGAATCAGCCCAGGGGAGAAAATAGAGCCCCGTATCAGCCTGAGCGGGTTTCCCAGTTAGAGCGCCAGGTCCAAAATATGGCACGGTTCAACAGAACCCTCAGATGAGCATGCCACCGCAGAATGCCCCAAACTCTGGACCTGGTGCTCCAGAACAATGACGGGGGCAGCACCCCGATAACACACCGGTTCCCAGGGAGGAGGCACAGGGGGAAGGGGGGTGTAAAGCCTTGGAGGAAGCTTCCTTCCCAACTTGTAAACAGCCTCTGGAAAACCAGGAACCGGAAACAAAATCTCCTGCCCCTGAAAGCCTGCCTCCCAAGGAGCAGAGGGGGGGTAGGAGAAACAAAGGACCCAAACAGACCCACTTTGTGGAGGAGGTACAGGTCTTCCAATTTGAGGGAGAGGGATCCTCAGAAGATCCTGGGAAAAGGATCTTCTCCTTCAGAGATGGGGGAACTCCTCCCAAGGAAAAATGGGTCCCAAGGGATGTCAATTCAGACTGGGGAGATATGGAGACTGAGCTACCGCCGCCCATCATCTCATCCCAGAACCCACAATACCGAAATCCCCTGGTTCAAACCCATCCTGGTGACTGCCTCCAAGAAGGGGGGGGGCGGCCCAGAACTGGAAACAGCGGAACCCACAATGGCTCTGATCTCCAGTTGCCAACTTTTTCTTTCAGATTCCCAAGACTCTCCACAGAATTCTGCCCAAATCTCTTCTCTAGCAATGTCCAAAACCAGAAAGTTAGCCCACCAGTTGTCCAAAAATGTGCATTATCTGTGCCCCCTTGAGGAGAAGGAGGGAAGATACTATGCCCCGGTACAAGTACAGGGGCAGGGTACAATTTTGGCACTGGTGGACACTGGATCCCAAGCTACCCTTCTGTCTAAAAGGGCCTTTGATGAACTAAATGCAGGAAGGGGGGAGAATTACCGTATTCCTCTCACCTCTCTTCCTGGACAACTGCAGAACTTTGACGGGAAGGAAATTCCCGTTGAGGGGACTGCAGACTTGGACATTAAAATTGGGCGACACAAGGTGAAACACCCGGTCATAGTAGTGACTCCAGAGGGCACCCCTTGTTTATTAGGGAATGACCTCCTGAGAAGTTTGTTAACCCTAATAGATTGTGTAAACAAGGTCCTCTGGACCCAGACTAGCCGACCAATAAAATTAAAACAGAGTGTCAACCATGTTAGTTTAAACGGCACCTGCCACATGGTTGAACAAAAATCTGCCAAGTAGAATTTCACTTCCAGAACAACCAAACTCCCGACGTGACAGTAATAGCAGTAGGACAACAGACTGGGGATGGGGGGTCCTCTCTATTTCTGAAAATCAACCTTCCTTCCAGTTTAAGGTGGTATTCCACACTGGAATGAAATACCCTGAAATTCTTTACTAATCCACAATCAGAAACTCTCACTCCTATAGTCCAGAAAGATGTGAAATCAGCTCAGAGTCTGGCTGATATTCAACAGATTGGAGAGCAGTTGTTCATCCCTGTTCAGTTAAATGATGGGAAGGACTCTGTTCTCGCTCGAGTGTGTGTGAGCAACGGTAAGAGCTTCATCAGCGAAGCCATGTTCCGCCAACTCCCAAAAGATCCAGCCATTCCCACATTCAAACTGATAGACAAATGGGAAATGGACCTGGAAGCATCTAATTCCAAACATCTCCTGCCAAGCAAGTGTATGCTCAAAATCTCAATTGGCAACAAGAGCATAGTCCACAATTGTTGGGTCGTGCGAGACGTCAATGCCGCTTTTTACTAAGGCAGTGACATTCTCAATCGCTTTGCCATTAGTTTGGAACTAATCAACTTCAAAGCTTGGTCCCGATTAGCGGATAATCCCATGGGTTTTGATGATCCAGAAAAAGCATTTAGGTCAGCTCAATTGCTACCTTATGCAGTTGAAATTCAGATCAAAGAGGAAGTCACCATCCCAGAAAGGACCCGACAATTCTCCCTGGAAGTGAAAGTTAAAGGAGGACAAAAATTGCAAAACCCTGATGCTTATATACATCTAAATGCTTCTCTCCAACAGCAAGGGTTGGGGGTAAACCCAACACCATTAGTCAACATAGAACATGACACCATTCCAATAGAGGTGGATAACAGCGACTTAAAGAGTATTACTCTAGCCGCAGGCACCATTATTGGAATGGCGGTTGATAACCAACATTTTTCCATTGATCTAGGAAATGAACTGTTAGGACCAATCCCCAAGGACTGTTTTGACAGTGACAGTGAGGACAATACAACACCAGACAGGATTTTTACCCGACATGGAGGGAACTTCCTGGTGTACACTTCCTGCCCCTATGGTAAGGAAGATGTGACTTGTGACTTCAGGAGGGATGAGGTGATTTTCCAGGTCCATGAGGGCTGCCTTTCCCACCTGAAGCCTCCAGTCCAAATCAGCACTCTGACCAGGGACGTCTCCACCCAGCTGGAAGAGGCCGCTGAGATAGCCAAACCAGAAGTCTTTCCAGGCTTCAGGCAGATGGTGGAAGAGAGAGTCAACCTAGCTGATGCCTGTGTGACTCTGGAACAGAAGCAAAAGTTGAAACAAGTTTTCTTGGATTTCCAAGATCTCTTTGCGGTAGACTCATATGACTGTGGTCGCACCGACATCCACACAACAACAATCCCCACGGACCCTGGCATGACTCCAGTGTTTGTGAAGCAATATCGCTTGCCTCTCGCATCAATGGAGTCCCTTACTGAAATAATTAAGAACCTGGAGTCCCGGGGAATAATCCGTCCAGTTCACAGAACCTTCAATAACCTGGTGCTGGGAATATTGAAGCCAAACGGCCAGTGGAGACTCTGCGCCGATCTCAGGGAGTTCAACACACGGGTCCATACTTCCCGATGGCCTCTGCCCTACATTGACCAAGGGCTGGCCCAGATCCAGGGGTCACAGGTATTCACTGCAATAGACCTGACCAATGGATATTGGGCTGTGCCTGTCAGTAGGGAGGACCAATACAAGCTGGCATTTACCTTTGGGGGCCAGCAGTACACATGGACCCGGACTCCCTTCGGATACCTCAACTCCGGCAATGAATTCAACATTTTCCTACACAAGGCCATGCCCGACCTGGGTGCAAGGGGTAACCTGGCTTATGTAGATGATGTCCTCATCAAAAGTTCATCTGTAGAGGAACACATAGCGGAGATCTGTTATGTTCTGACCCAGTTGAGGGCCGCCGGAGCAAAACTTTCCTTTCAGAAAGCACAGTGGTGTAGAACCCGTGTTAATTTCTTGGGGCATGAGATTACTCCTCAGGGTCTCTGTCCCCAGGAAAAGAAGGTGGAAGCACTCCAAAAACTGAAAGACCCCACAACTCGCGGGAACTAAGGAGCCTCCTTGGACTGACTAATTACAGCAGAAAGTTCATTGAGGGCTACGCAGAGATCACCAGACCCCTGATTCATCTCCTGAAGGGGGGTCAAGTGGGAATGGGGTCCAGAACAAGCCGAGGCGGTAAAACAACTCAAAAGAAGCCTCTCCCAAGCGCCTTGCCTAGCTTACTCTGTCAGAAACAAGGAGTTCTTCCTGGAGACGGGGTTCTCTAATACGTGCTTGACGGCAGTATTATACCAAAAGCATGACAAGGTCAATAAAGTAATCTCCTATGCGAGCAAAACTTTATCCTCTGTGGAGGAAAAATTCAACAATTGTGAGGAGGCACTCCTGGCAACGGTGTGGGCATTGAAGAATTACCGCCCGTTTATCCAGGGGGAACACATCATAGTGGAGACTCCACACCAGCCTCTGCAATATCTCCAAAGTGATAGAATCCGGGCCGGAAATGTGAGTAATTCCTGAATTACTTCTTGGATTCTGTCAATGCAAGGCTTTCCTGTGGAGGTCAGATATGGCCAAGAAGAGTCCCCTCGCGCAAGGTCTGGCTGACTTGCATGATTGTGCCAGAGAAAACTGTCTCGAGGACGAAAGTTTAAAAATCAAGGACAACACGGAGGCATACCTTAATTCCCCACACAAAGTCTTTGAAGAGGACAAGTGTGAGGGAATGCCCACTGTCTATGTGGATGGATGCTCTTACCATGTTGACAACGACGGGGAGAAAGAACTGGTGGCTGGCGTAGGGAATGTATGGGTGAAGGAGTTCCCAGAACCCTCCGCTGGATACAAAATTGGTCCCCGAAGTAGTCAGGTGGCAGAATTGATGGCTGTGCATCAGGCCATCCTCACTGCTGTCCAGCATCAACTCCACAAACTGGTCATAATCACAGATTCTGATTATGTACGGAACGGGTTCGTGGAGCACCTGGTTAATTGGAAAACCAGAGGCATGTTATGTGCTAACAACAAACCCTTGAAACATGGGAAGTTGATCCAAAACATTGATGATCTGGTCACATCGAATGGGATGACCATCTACTGGAAAAAGATCAAGGGTCATTCCAAAGTAGAGGGACCAGACAAAACTGGAAATGACTTAGCTGATCAGCTGGCCAAAACCGGGGCCATCCAAGGGGATCTAATTGAGATTGAGTCCCTGTTGGGGGAAATCCAGGTCACTGCTATCACTAGGTCCCAGACAAATGCTCACAATGATCTTTCAACTGCCCAATGGAGCAAGGAGACCCCTGATGCTGATTTGATTACAGCTCAGAAGGGGGATCCAATCATTGGTAAGTTTTACCAACACCTTGAGGACCCTGAGAACTTTCCCCTGACGGATACCGATTACATTGGGAAAGAGGACCTAAGAGTGTTGATGAAATGTCCAAAAATGTTCCGGATCCAAGACAGTTTGCTGGTAAGGAAATCCAAAGCTGGCCACGATCACTGGGCGGTTCCTACCTCATTCCGAAGCCTGATGTTAAGTCACGCCCATGATGCGGCCACCACCGGTCATAGGGGGTTTCACACAACACTGGAAATCTTAAGAGAGGTTGCATACTGGCCACACATGGGGCAGGACCTCGACCAATACTTGAAGGGGTGTCTTGTGTGTGCACAATTTCAGCCAACATCCCTCACACACCGGGCACCTCTCCAAAAGAGGGGAATGACACTGCCATGGTCAGATTTGCAAATCGACTTTGTAGGCCCTCTGATTCGCTCGTCTAGAGGAAACAAGTACATGTTGACCGTTACATGCTTGTTTACCAAATGGGTGGAATGTCTCCCAGCCCCAAAATGCAAGGCAGAAACAGCAGCTGCCCTGATGATTAACCACATCTTTTCCCGGATTGAGTCAGACAGGGGTAGCCACTTCACCAGTGAAGTAATGACAAAGATGTGGGAGATACTGGGGGTCAAGAGAAAGCTACACATTGCTTACAGGCCAGCTTCTTCTGGAGCAGTAGAACGCTACAACCGGGCAATTGTGAGCATCTTAAAAAAGTTTGTGGCAGATTCTGGGCCAAGTTGGGATATCCGATTACCTCTGGTCCTAATGGCCATCAGATCTACCCCTTCATCTGCAACCAAAATGTCACCATTTGAGTTGATGACTGGACGCAAGATGGTGCTTCCTCAGCATTTGCTCTACAGGACCCAAGAGCAAACGTTGATAAATGCCTCCACAACTCATCAGTATGTGGAGAATTTAAGGAAACACCTTCAACATGCTTTTGCCTATGCTCAGCGGAATCTAGAAAGATCATCTGAGAGTATGAAGACCCACTATGACCTGAAAACTTCCAGGAAGGAATATCAGGTGGGGGACCGGGTCTATTTATACAATTTCCAAAGGAACCAGGCCAAACAGCGAAAACTTTTGCCTACATGGAAGGGACCGTTTGAAATTATAGACAAGATCTCCCCTGTGGCCTACAAGATCCGCATCCCCATCTGCGGTTTGGCAGAGGGGGAAGACAAGTGGGTACACATAAACCAGTTGAAGTGTTGCCATCCCAGGCACACTTTGCAGCAACTGGAGGAGTCCTCGGTAATCCCAGAGGGTACCGCTCCAGAGTAATTCAATTCCAACCCTAAAAGATCCTACATATAGCCTATCAAATTCTGTGTTTCTCAAGTTTATGTTTTCCTGTCTCTTAATTTAAAAAAATGTGCATGTTCATATCTGTTGAGTTCTAAAATATATATGCACCCCACTATATCAATGGTGGTGGGGGAGAAATGTCTATGAATAGGTATTGCCGCTCTTCCTTTGTCGTCCTAGGAGAAAGAAAACCTGGAGACTGGCCAAGGAGGACGATCCGGAGACCGGGAGCAGAGACGCAAGGGGCCCGGGGTACCGCCCAATATTCCCATCAGGACCGGCGAGGAGAACCGATCGATCAGTACCGGATGGAGGAAAAGATGCTGAACTGTGCCATTTGCAGAAATGGGAGAAGATTATGCGGACATACCAGTACATGGGTCAAAACACTCTTTGCACCCGACTCCCCATCGACTCAGATTTAAAGTGCAGTCGGGTGGGGGGGCTTTGTTGGGTGTCCTGTGCTGTGAGCTTAGAAAATCCAAGATGGCCAAAAAGCCCAGATGTGCGCCAGAATCCAGGAGAACTACGCAGTTTGTGCGCACACCAAGATGGTCACCCAAGGTGCCACCCATTTTTGCCTATGTTGTGAGCACAGAAGGGCACAGAGCCTAAAACCATTGTAAAAGGGGCAATGCTGATTGCCAAAAGCAACCCATAACTGTTGGGAATTCGTTTTCTTCAGGTCAAACATGGCCAATTTATGGGCACAACATTATTTTACTGCAGAACTACACCAATGCCATTTCATGAACCTGGACAATATACTTGCATGTAATATCTCTTGTTTGAAATGCTTGAATTCAAGACTGATCCAAAAAAATGCATGCAGTACCCGCTTTTGACTGAGGGCGGAGCTAGCGGTCTAAACTCTGACAGGGAAACTGCATGTCAGGAATTGCAGGAGAGGCCTTTACATCAAAGGCTGGGAGTTAATTAAAATCTTAACCACATGCTGTTCCCAGAAGAGAATCTGATTTAATTAACAGGCCAAAGGCTGGGAAACCTCTCACCTCCAGAGATTCACACCAGGAGTCAGAATCTCACATGACCTCTTGATTGATAGAAGGCAGACTGGCTGGCAGCCTCCTGGAGACCACACAATAGGCTCTTGCACTTGAATAGAATATGCTGATATTGACTGTTGACTGTACACAAAGAGCTCCCAGCAGAAGACACATGTGATCACTGACCCACCCAAGTCTTGGAGGCGGACTCCAACACTCTGAGAACTGAATTGAAAGCAAAATATATATTTTACAGAAACACTGATAACTCTTTGTAATCAAATGACAGGAATGTATAACTTTGAGAGCCTTAATTTAAAAAATGTACCTTCGATTCAAGCCCAAACTCCAATTTGTGTGATGTTCTGGGGCAAAACCCCACTATTTATGGATACTACAGACTCTGTGTTTAAGCTAGAGACATGGGAATTTACTGGAGTATGTATGGACAGGCCGTGTATATGTGTATAATTTTTAATGAAAAAACAATATTGCAAAACCAGTTAAAAAACGCAAAATGTTGCCGTTTCTGAATGCAAGCTCTTAGAACATCAGAACATCAGAGTTTGGACAGAGTATACCTCATGTGATACGTGATGGGTGCATGTAATTTCAAACCACTGTGTATCTATGAAATATGTCTTTAGGTCAAATATAGATTTGTGGGCAAACTGACCAGGGGAGGATCCTCCTACCCATAAAACCTACAGCATCACTCTGACTCACATTTCCTTCCCCCAATCATGGGAGAGGGGAGAATTGGCCAATGACAAGTAGAAAGGTGCAGGCTTAGCTAGGCCCAGGCACACACCCACTTTCAAAACACATAAAAAGAGACTGCTGGGACAGGTAGAGGCATTCAATTCCATTCAATTCCATTTGCATGCTGACCGACGACTTCACATCCAGAGATCCTACACTTAGACTTCCAAGCTAAACAGAGACTACAGAACTTTGAACCAAGAAGTCCCACTGCAAGCAAAAGTATTTGTCAGCAGGCCCAAAAACCATTTGCAGACTATTCACAGCCGGACCCAGCTGTTGATTCTGGCCTAAAACCCTGTGCCAGAAAAATCCAGAAGCAGTGCTGTACCCAGAGAAAGCAGAGCAGTATCCAGAACCAGAGGCCAGAGATCCAGAGTGACCCAGACCGCTGTTAGCAGAACCAGAGAGCTGATCCAGATCACTGTGAAGTGCCGAGACCAGAACCGGAATCCAGTCCAAAACCTGAACAGATCCGTGGCGAGGCCTATTTCAAAAATATATTGTGAGTACCTAGCAGAACTGTGCAGAACTTAGTTAAAATAATCTAATCCAAACTATTTTAATCTAACCAGAACTGCCTCCTAGAAGTTGTCACTTGTTATTTTGCAAAGCTGTCACCTGTCATTTTCTAGCTGCAAGCTGTAACCTGTCGCTTTGAACTTTTAAAATTTAAAATCCGAAAAACAACCTTCACAAAATCTTTCATAACTCCGTAACCGTTTGGGCTAGGAACTTGGTTTAACTTTCCTCTACTTTCTCCGCAATCACGATTCACGCATTCGCGAATTTTGCCGCGATTTGCAATTTGGCCCGATTTCTTTACTGTAAAAATCAGCAGCTTTTGCCTGAACTGCTCAAATTTCGTTTGCCTCTTAAGAACCATCCCTGAATTATTGCTAGAGTGAGCCTGAACTCATATTAACTAGATACCACTCACCCTGAACCTCCTGAAGGGAATTAAAAGCATTTTCAGCATATTTCTCACTACATTGTCACCATATTCAAAGCATTTTGCCTGTGTTTCAAAACTCCTATTGTTGTATAAGCTGCTGAGGGGGATTGAACTGAATTCTATTTGATTGCATTTCTAAGAACTGTGTGCTCTCCTCTTCATTTCCTTACATTGCATAAGGGGCGGTGGATTGCCAGAGAAAAGTGATTACATTGTTTTGTTGAAATCATATTGAGTATTTTCTGTATTGCATTTTCATTCAACATTGCATCCATCTGAAACTAGATAAAGCATTCTCTACCACCTTATTCTTCTGTTCCTATTCCCAAGCGTGCTACCGCCTCTTTTATACTACTCCGGGGTAATAAAATCAGTTTATTAGTAGAACATTACCCATTGTTGTTAACTGCTCATGTTCTGAAGTGTGATATTAATGATTAATTTATTATAAAGTGTGATATATATATATTGTTTACATTCTCAAATAAACCGTTTAAACTTGCAAAACAGAACTACTTCTTGGCTCAGTGGGGTCAGGGGGGTTCCAAGAGAGGGGTGTTATATAGGGGTAGTCATCCAGAACTCATGAACTGGACATAAAGATATATCAATAAGGGTTTCCATTCAGTATCCCAGACTAGGCATTGACTTAGCTGTAGTGCTGGATTGAATCCTCTTACAGTGGTCTCACCCGCACCCACCCCACCCCAAATCTACGTTTAAAAAAACATCTTTTTTGTTTGCCCACTTCCCTGGGGGCAGATGATCACCCATCTGCCCCCAGGGAATTGCCCCCATGCTTTGGGGGCCAGGGGGAGAGGGCAGCTTACATAGAAAGCAGCCCCTCCCCCCACTTCAAAAACAGATTCCTGCATGACACACCAAACACATATTCTGGAGGGGATAAATGACATTACATCCCCCCACTTAAAATTGGGGGGGGGATTTGTCCCCCCTGTCCGCCCTCATGTCCTACACCCATGGTCTTCATTGTTTGGAAAGCCTTCCAAGATGGCCGTTTCATTTTTTGCTGTGCTAAGGCTCTATTGCCATACCTGCTCTCCCTTCCCTCATTGGCTGATTGAGCCCTGATAGCCCAATCAGCACAACCAGGAGGCGGGAGCCGGCAACCAACTAAGGCCCTCAACGAGGCCCCTTACATACACCTTCTGCCTTTTCTATTGCCAGTATCTTGCTGTCTGGACTTCTGCAGCCCTCATCTTGCCTACAACATCTCCAGAATGGAGCACGTGTTTTGCGAGGGTAAGCGCTACATTTTCGCTGTGCGCATCGCACCTGTATGTTTTTCAACCTCATGCCTTAAAATTCGATTCTGCTGCTGGCAGGCTGATGAGATACTAAACAGCAACCTTTTCCCATCTTGACACCAAAATCGTGACATTCTGCATGTTCTACTTACATTTTCAATTGGACTGAAGCCTTCCAAGATGGCTGTTTCCTTTTTTGCCTTGCTAAGGCTCCATTGCCAGGCCTGCTCGCCCTTCCCTCATTGGCTGACTGGGCCCTGATAGCCCAGTCAGCACCACTGGGAGGCGGGAGCCGGCAACCAACTAAGGCCCACGACGAGGCCGCTTACATTCACCTTCTGCCTTCTCTATTGCCAGGATCTTGCTGTCTGGACAAATGCCCTGTCTACCCCTGTCCACGACAGATGCTGCTTCGCCCCGTGAGTGTCTGTGTGATCCCCCGCCCACCCCCTTCCCCCCTTGCATGTCTGTGTGTCCCCCACCCACCCCATGCCCCCCTTGAATGTCTGTGTGCCCCATCCACCCCCTGCCCCACTTGAGTGTCTATTTGCCAACACCCACCCCCATACCCCTGTGAATGTCTGTGCATTGTAGAGAACACAGATGATGATGGTGCAGTGGACACAGGGGATACTACCGACCACAGCATTGACAAACCCATGATATTTAGCCCCATGGGTCCAATTAGCCCTCAACACCCACCCTTACCCAGTGTGAGGGAAATAGATGGCCGACTCAGCCACATGGAACAACGCCTGGATGCCTTGACAGCCCTGGTGCAGCACCACTTCCAGGTGTGCAGCTCATGTGTGAGAGCGTCCAGGCCAGTGGATGCCATAATGCCCATGCACTTGGCCGCTGTACATGTGCTATCGTACAGATGTCCAGGGGGTATGGGAGGGGAACAGTGTAATGTCTTCTATAGCCGAGACAATGGCCATGTTCCTCCAGGCCTTCCTAGACTGATGGCACACAGCACTCCCCCACGCACCATCAACAAGTACAATGCCTGCTAGTCCGATGCAGAGCAGTCCAAGGTGGCTTTCAGTGCTTCTAGCCCACTCAGCACACAGCCGCACGCCTGGCCTGAAAAGAGGATGAAAATAGGCCATGGACACATATATGCCCTGTCTGTGATTTGTGAAAGTCATAATTTCCGAACATGACAGGAGTTGCATAGAGACAGTTGGGGAGGTGGAGTGGGGATGGATAGTTGGAGAGGGGGAGTGGGGAGCGATAATATAGGCAGTTATTTTGTTACACATTTGTAAATATTTTCATAGCACAAATTACAGTTGGTGTTGCATAAAAATGAGAACTGGACATCGTTTTTTCAGTGAAAGTGAGTGATTAATTTACTGTGCAGTTCCCAGTGCGCTAGCTGGCCTGTGCCACGTGTGTGTGTGTCAAGTGATCAGAAGTAGTGGTGAATAAGTTCCTCTTGTGCAACACAGCCATCCATGCCATCACAGCAATGTGCAATTCGCAGCTCATCATCACTCACATTTTCCTTTGCCTCTGGTGGGTGCATGTCCAAGGTGGGGGGCAGTGGGACGTTGCACCTGATACACATATTGTGCAACATGGCACAGGCAAGAACTATCTTTTCCACCTTCACTGGGCTGTACATAAGTGCGCCCCCGATCTGCTCAGGCAGCAGAACCTCGCCTCTAACAGACCAAATGTCGTTTCAATTGTACAGCGAGTATGGATATGGCTACGGTTGTATCCCTGCTCATGCTGGTTGTGTGGCTGCCTCACGAGGGTCATCAGCCATGGCATCAGGGGATAACCAGCATCGCACCAGCATCACCTGCACGGGAGCAACATAAAGTGTGGAATGTCATACTTCTACCCATATCATGTTGCTAGAGTCTGTAAGGTGTTCACTAAACAATGCAAAATTGCACATTCAAAATGCTGTTTACATAGCATATGTACTATTTTGGATACTAGAAATGCGCATTGTGAATATGCATAGTTGCTGTGTGGTGCGCAATGAGTTTGACATGCCCCATTCACAGTGACCATGACCTCTGACCCTTTCACTACAACACACACAAATGAGACTGAGGTGTGTGTTATTATTGTGGTAAAATGCAGTAATGCTATTATGGCCAAGTGTCTGAATCATAGATATGTGTGGTTAATCATTTCAACTTCAGATCACATGCATATGTGTATATGTACTGCAAACAGGCAAGGGACCTGGCTAATTGTTGTGCGGAACACCAAGGGTATGTATGTGGGGTATTTGAATGCATAAGTATAATCAGTCTGTGCATCAGGTGGTGTGGGTTTCGGTGACTGTTAGTGCTTGATTTGTCACTTTGGTGTGATGCATTCTGGTATCATGCAGTGCTTTTGATATTGCTGTACAGATGTGATGTTGCTATGCATGCACATGATCAGTTTATTCAATTGAGACACGGCTGTCAAGCATGCCTGAGTGCAAGGCCTTGACAGGCGTGTCTCAATTGAATAAACTGATCATGTGCATGCATAGCAACATCACATCTGTACAGCATTGCTGTGTTGCACATTGCATTCCCCCTCTACACTTGCAGGTTCAGTACACTCACAAGGCATAGTAGGTTTGTTTCCCCTTCCTTTTATTATCATTACTTGTTGTACTATTATTACAATTATTTATCCTTGCTATAATTCATTTTGTTAACCTTCCACTTTTGCTAATTGTATAAGGGCCTATTAAGTGAATACATTAATTGCACACATCCACTGCTGATAGGTGTTGTACATATCCCAAATTCAACAGTGCACATACCCATGTACTTACACCCACCCAGCAGCCAGGTATGCTAGGTGTTTTCTGCCCCCCCCCAATTCAAGAGTGCACATGCCCTGCTACTTACACTCACCCAGCAGCCAGGTATGCTATGGTGTTTTCTGCCCCCCCCCCAATTCAAGAGTGCACATGCCCTGGGAGTTACACTCACCCAGCAACCATGTATGTTGTCCACTGTGACCTGCCATGTAACCTGGCAGCTTGGAGTTGCGCAGCACCATGGAGTCAGGGTTTGAACCGGGAAATCTGGCACAGCAGTGGGTGATAAGGTGGTGGGCATCACACACCACCTGCACATTCAGTGAGTGGTAGAGCTTTCTGTTCTGGTACATGGCCTCAACGGCATGCCTGGCCACCAGCTCCACATGTGTGCAGTCCAATGCACCTATCATGTTGGGCATGCCTGCCAGGGCATGGAAGGCGGTTTTAGTGGCATTGACCTGGTCAGCTGTCCTGGGGAGGCTGATGTGATCTCGAACATGACACACGAGTTCATTGATGAACTGAAACAGCACACGCAAGAAATAGGGTTGCTATAGCCCATGCAATTCACCCACAGTGTGTTGGTATGTGTCTGTGGCTAGGAAGTGTAGCACAGACACTACCTTGAGCAAGAGGGGATGGCTGTACGGATCTGTATCAGGCTGACCAGGTCGTCATGGATCAGGTCCACTATGGAAGTAATGGTGTCCCTGTCCAGCTGGTACAGGGTGTGGATTTGGCTTTGGCGTTGTATCCATGGTAGTGTTGGAATGGGTGTAGGGTGTGCGAGTGGTCCTTTTTGTGCTTTAGCAGTGCTCATTGGAGCTGATTTTGGACACCTGCGGCATGTTTCTACACACCTGTCTCTACGTAATGCCTAGTCCGCGATGCCAGTGTTTCCAGCACAGGGTTCACAGTGCTATCGCATGTCCATGCCAGTGTTTGCAAGTGCATGGAGCCCGGAATGTGCACTCACTAATGCCATCCAGTGTCTCAGGCATAGCAGACAAGTCTCTCTGCAGATTCCGGGCACGGTGTTGCCGGATAGAGTGGGTCACTTGCGGTGACGGTGTTGGCAGCATCGCAACTCAGAGTATGCTGGACCGGAAAAAGTTGCTGGTACAAGGCGACCAGCACCGCTATTTCCGGACCGGCATACTTGTAGTGAGGCCCCATGACTCTCTGAATGCCAATGCATAGTTTGGTTTTCCCTCAAAATAATGGGTCATGTTTCCTACAAAATTATCTTTATGAGAGTAGGCGCTGTGGCTAAGTGCCTCTGCCATATTATAAGCCATGCAAAAATACACTAAAATACATTTTAATTAGGATATTACTGTATTGGGGTCAGAGGCCCCCATGGTTAGAATGTTCCCCTGGAAAGAAATTAGGTAGTAGGTAGAACAAGGAGAGAGTTTTCATAGGGTCCCAAAAACCGATGCGTAAATCCATCACTTTGGGGTAATTCAGACTCTGTAAATTTGAGAGCACCGATATTTTATTTCAAAGAAACTGCAATCTTTAAAAACATGCATACACATTTAAGAATATACGTTTTGAGTGGTTAAAATGATACTGGAAGAGGAAGCTGCATCCCACAGGAAGGGTTTAAGCATATTATATGAGGCACTCAATAAATAAAATAGTTGTAACTAGCTGTGACTAGAATACAATAACCCCAATCTAGCCCTCGCTCTCCCTGGGTCTTCCTCTCTCTCTATCTGAGCTATCTGTCGCTCTCTCATTTCAACTCTGTGCCGCTCTCTGTCTCTCTCTGGGCAAGAGTCGCATTGCCAGGTGGGAGTTGGCTAGAGCTACCACAGCTGTTGCTGACTGCAAAGTGACCAGAGAAAACACATTGATATCTTGATAGTAAGCAACAAAGACATAAGAATCCCTGAGGTGGTGACCAGCATGTTTTTTTGGGACATACATTGTAATTGCGTATGTCCTGCAGGAATGGTGGAATCACACAAAGTGTACTTTGCCAAGATTGGGCGGGGGGGTTACTGTGGAAAGGCTGTGCGAATTATGTAAGACCGAAAAGGGACCCGAGGACCAGGTTTCAGGGTTAACAAATGTTCATGCTCAGAGCATTTGTTAAAGAGTATGCAGCATCCCATATCCCACACGAAGTGTATTTAGACATATTCTGTGACTCATCAAAGAACTGAAAAAGCCATGACTAGGTCTGTCTCTCTATCTATCTATCTATCTATCTATCTATCTATCTATCTATCTATCTATCTATCTATCTATCTATCTATCTATCTATCTATCTATCTATCTCTCTCTGTCTGTCTGTCTACCTATCTATCTATCTATCTATCTATCTATCTATCTATCTATCTATCTATCTATCTATCTATCTATCTATCTCTCTCTCTGTCTCTCTGTCTGTCTGTCTGTCTGTCTACCTACCTATCTATCTATCTATCTATCTATCTATCTATCTATCTATCTATCTATCTATCTATCTATCTATCTCTCTGTCTCTCTGTCTGTCTGTCTGTCTGTCTGTCTGTCTGTCTGTCTATCTATCTATCTATCTATCTATCTATCTATCTATCTATCTATCTATCTATCTATCTATCTCTCTCTCTCTCTGTCTGTCTGTCTGTCTGTCTGTCTGTCTATCTATCTATCTATCTATCTATCTATCTATCTATCTATCTATCTATCTATTTATCTATATATCTATGTTGGTGTTGCCGGCAAAGAGGTATTGAAGTGCTTTACGTTGTCATTGTTTATATCTTGCAGAACTATTTCCATCAGACTGAGGGTGCATTGTCCATGTGCAAGCGGGTGAAGGGATGTTTATAGGCTCTGCAGTGGCCCGGATGTTCTGACAGATTGTAGAGGACCATAGGACCATTCTGCAGGGCCAACAACTGATGTTCTTTCCATTTGTTTGTTAATTATTAATGTGTGTGCACCCTTTAACGATGGTGAATGTTTTTGCAACATCACTACCAAAAAGTCTGTAGCCAACATGCACAATTAAAACATTCCTTGGGGCTCACAGAAGAAAGAGATCATTGGGTTTAATGTGAGTGTAACCCTTTCCAGGAAGAAGTGACAATAGTGTGAGTATATTTGGTAACAAATGCAATTATTAAATAATTGTACTAAAATTGTAAACTCGCCCTTTTAAAAATGTTCAATCTCCGTTTCCAATTATCACTTTCATTATATGTTGGTGTCATGATAAGAACATTACACTTGCCTTACTGACCGAAGGGCGATATCAAAACCTAGAATAAGCGTGCAAACTATTTTCTGAAAGAGGTTTTTCTTCCATTCCAAGTTGGACTGTCTGGAGTACTCCTATTGTATTCTTTCTAAATAGCTGTACGAGAAATGGGAATCTAAAAATTGCACAAACGAGGGTCTCCTGTTGATTGTGAAATCAAAGAGCATTTTGGGAACACCACACGATGGAATGACCGGGCTGATGGGCTTTTACTTCACTCGGCCCGTAGCTTGGGCGGCATGCCATTACTGGCAGGGCCGCTTCCCACCTCCTCATGTAATATCGCCTCATTTCCTCATGCCGTGATATGAGGCACACCACATGATTCAGCCTTTCCCTCCATGCATGTGGTAATGGTCATTAGCAGATGTCAGTATACTGCATGCGATGACACTGGAAATGCGTCATTGCATGCAGAAAATACTCTTTCCAGAGGTGGAATTCCTGCACATGTGCAGCAAAAGTGCACAAGGGGGATTTTACTGCCCACAATCCTGGTTTAATCTCTGCATCTGGACTCCATCCAGCAAATAAGGGTACTGGATATAAATCAGGCGAACAAGCAGGTGGCAAAGGCAGGAAGGGCTGCTGCAAAAACCTAACTTCACGGAGTAAGATATCGCTATCCTGGCAGAGATGGTTGGCAAGAAGGCACCCAGGAGGGCGAGGACTCTTCCCTCAGTAGCCATGCCAGGTTTGCAATAGGTTTCACATTTCAAAAGCACTAAATACTGTAAAAAAGTGGGGATGACCTCAAAGATCTGCAATAGGAGGTGGCAGGGTCTTGAACGTGTTCATGCACTCACGGGAGGTGAGGGTGGAAAGTGTAGTAATCATCATGGGAGTGACAACTGATGGGAAGGTCGTAGATGACTCACAGAGTGACGCTATGGAGTACTGAAAGAATAAAAACACCCTACCACCAATGTACTGGTACATATATAGTGGTCGTCTGGTGTAACTCTTGCAGAGACCCAAAGGTAGCAGTGCAGAACGCGATATTTTTGCTGAAGTAACACAGCATAGTAGTGAAGGCAAAGACCAACGACTACCAAATGCAACACTCACATTGGCGTAAGACGTATGCCAAAGAAATAAAGGTACCCACATATTGCACTATCTGGCGGGATCCCACAAACATCAACTATTTATAACATTAGCCCCTTGTGAGCACGGCCATGCAGCTCATGACATGATCTCAGGCACTATGGATTGGGAAGTCTCATGCCCAAAACACACTCTTGCATCGCCATCCAAGGCTGGATCAATCGTCTGCCATTAAGATACATTTACTGTATGCACCTGTTCAGCTATTTGGTGCAATGTTACGGAGCATATTTCAGTTTAGACCAACACTGGAGTCCTCAAATGATAAGGAAGAACACCTACAACCCAAGGACCTGCAACTGCGGCCCGTCTGCAGGTAGCAGTGCTCCTAGTACCACCTTCTCCGATGCAATCTCTGCTTTGAGTAGCACATGAAGCATGAACATATCATCTGCTATTCAACATTTTGGTAAAGGGGAGAAGCGTAATGCTGGGTCTTTTACTCAGCTTGTTCAGCCCCTACTGATAAACACATTTGGACATTTGCTCAGCACCAAGTCGAAGTGTCCAAGCATGTATTGAGGCAAATATATCAGCAGAGCTGGGGTCACTAGACATTGTGGAGGAAAGGGCAGATGAGGAAGCTTGTACCCAAGGTGTATTTATGCCCAGACTTCACAAATGATCACCCACATTAATCATTGGTCCAATAAGTACAATAGTGTGATACACGCACTTTCAAGCAGTAGAATTTTTGTCTTTTGCCAATGGGTTTGCTACAGGTGCCATTCATTCTTCAGAATCCCCATTGGATCATAGGAATCACAATCCTAATGACACACATTCCATGATGGCTATTATCCCCTAGGGCTGCTGGGAGGGAACAGATTGTTATGAATGAGGCACGACAAGGGATAATTCCCCATGCACCTCTGGCAATTTGGGGTCGAGATAGAAGCGGCAAAATTAGCTTGCCACAAGCCACTTGACAGACCTCAAGTATATAGGGAAGGCCATAAGGGTATTGAGTGATTTTAACGAAAACATTTTCAATGAAGCATTTTTTATCGAAACCAAAACAATGAAAAAACAGATTTAAAAAAAAAAAAATATATATATATATATGGGGGTGGGGTAAAAGGTGAAAATGGGTGGGGAGGCGGTTGCAGCGGGGTTATTGACATATGGAAAAATATGGCCTGCGGGGGGGGGGGACCCCCCCAAATATTTTTGAAAGAAATCTGTGATATCTTCGATGATTTTATTTCTCTAAATAATGCTCTGGTAAAAAATGTTCAGTAAAATCACATAGAACCGGCCATAGCAAGCTTTGGGAGTGAGGTAAGCCAGCACAGTGCCCATCAGTATGCCTCCAATGCCACCCTAGCCAAAGATTCAAGCTTGAACCAGACGGATGCCATGGAGGGAACATCACATAACTTCCAGAGGTTGTCAGGCATCATTGAGAGGGTCGGGCGGTGCCTTATCCACCTAAGATCTGCAATCAATGAAGACCCAGCCCTGACCACCACTGCCACACCAACAGAGATATCCATGCTAGCTAGCTCTAAATAATAGTCATTGTCAATGTCTCACCCCAGCACACCTGGTCTAGGAAAACAGGCTACATCACCTATGAATAGATTAGAGCACTAGTATAATAGCTGTGGGAGGAGGGTGTGTTTGGGTATTTCAGTGGGATGCGGTGGAGGGGTATTTTGGGGTAGGTCACTGTGGGCGTGTGGAGGAGTTAGTAGAAGTAGTTAATTGGGTGGGGGCAGTGTTGAGTTGTGTGCTGGGGTTCTTAAGATCGAGAGGTTGGTGAGGAAGGGTTGGGCTAGTCGTTGGAGGTTCCTTGTGATGCATGTATTTAAGCAGCATCATATGTGTCAATAAAATGGTGTGTGAAGGAGTGGCAGGGCTCCACCTTGCAGTATGGTCCTGTAAGTTTATAGTCAATGCGTCGAAATCGATGCATCGACATACCAACGAATCGAAAAAGATACATCGACTATAAAAGCGTTGACAGGCCATCTTTTACAAGTAAAAGTGCCTTTGCATCGAAACCAGTTCATCGAAAATATAAATGGACTGGTTTCAATGGAAAAGCACTTTTACATGTAAAAGATAGAATTTTTTTGTAACGTTAAACGTTACATGGAGCTGTCCAGTGCTGGAATTTCGGCATGGAACAGCTCCGTGTAACGTTTAAATGTTTTTTTGTATATTAGGGGGTCCCAACCCCTACTCCCACCCCACTTGCCCTAACCCTAACCCAAACCTCAATCTAACCCTAGCCCTAACACTAACCCAAACCTTAACCCTAACCCTAACACTAATCTAACCCTTAATCTAACCCTAGCCCCAACACTAACCCCTAACCCTAACCCAAACCCAAACCCTAACCCTAACACTAATCTAACCCTTAATCTAACCCTAGCCCCAACACTAACCCCTAACCCTAACCCAAACCCTAACCCTAACCCTAATCTAACCCACAGTTTTATATTAGTAATTTTGATGGATCCTCGAATTATATTCAAGAAAATGAACATTCTATGGAATTGCATTTCGTTGCTTCGAATTCGATGGTATGGTGATAGATGCATTTTTTTTTGGTCGTAACTGACCTTTACAAAATAGCAACATTAAAATGAAAAATGAAATTATGCATTTATATTCATTATTTCAATCATAAAAAATTAGTAAGTGCATTTCATAACAGAATTTAAAAATGTCATTTGACAGAGGGAATTAAGAGGTAAACAAAGTAGTTAGAGTCAAAAGAAAGAAAGAAGAATAGTGACCATCCAAACCGGTATGGTGTTCTTGTCTTTTGACAGCCTCTTACTGCCCTTGTCTTGTGAACTTTCAGCCACATTTTCTTCTAGTTAAAATCCATATGCCAGTGACAATCCATAACCACTTCTTTGCCAGGTCTATTTATTTAGAATGGCAGTGCAGAGGCTCTGTGAAGAGTGATCGTGAATAAGTCCAGCCCTCAAAAGAACCTGGCCTACTGCTATTGTTAGGCCCATGTTGTGCCCTGAGATTAGCAGGTTCCAAATGTTTTCTGAGAGCAACCAGTCCTCTTTGTCCATGAATTTGGAGAAATGTGTTGCTCTTAGATCCCATGTGCCTTTGCAGTACCGGAGTAAGTGGCTCAGACTTTGGATGACTGGATCGGTACAGATTTTACACAACTTGATTGCGTTTTGATTTTGCCCTCTGATGTTCAGTATTTCTCCTGTGTGGATAATGTTTAAGCGGTCCCTTAAGAATGTATTTCTCGATTCCCAATCCGGGCATTTCGTAAGGTAATTTGGCAGTTGGCCCAATTTCTTGTCCACTACTAGGAAGCTGTTCCAGGGTTTAGATTGACGCATTTTCTCGCCAGTTCTGATCCAGTCTGTAATTTTGATAGTTTTTTTTGCTTTCAGAGGGTTGGTAATCAGAATTTCGATGGTAGAATCTTCCTCAATCAGAACTCTCGAGGCCTTTTGTTCCAGGTGTTCTAATATCTTCGATTTATGAGATTGTAGGTGTAGATTGATATCTTCATATAATGAATCTTTTTGAGGCTCTACTATTAGCCTTTACAGGGAAAGAAGCCTCCATTCTGATAGTGATTCTAGAGATTGTAGGCCCAATTCGAACCTAAGGGCTGGCATGGGGAGGCAAATTGGCAAGCCTAAGGACCTGCTCCAGATCTGTCCTTCCGCTTTTTGCCAGTTCAAATCCCAAAGTACTGGTTTGGTCTCCAGGCTGTACAAAATTACCGGGACTATTTTTACAACATAAAATTTCATTAAGGGTATAAAGAAGAATTTGCAGAGTTCACAAAAGATCTTCTTCATCGGCAGAACTGTTCTCTCTATTTTCGACCTTATGTCCTGTTCCATTTTGCAAATTGATGGGGAGGCATAGACTCCATAGCCCAGATATACTGCCTTCTCTACTCTTGGGATAACTTCACCTTCTAATACCCAGCCTGCAAAGTTTATGTGTTTATTTGGATTTTTAAACACTATAATCTTTGATTTCTTAGGGTTTATTAAAAGGCCATTTATTTTGGCGTATTCGTTCAGTTCGTTCAGTAGATTTTGCAACCCCACTGCAGTCCTGTCAATCAGAATGACATTGTTGGCATAGGCGAGTCAGTGTATTTTGGTTGTATTGAGCACTGGACTTGCCAATATCCAGGACTGCAGAAAAGGTCCTAAATCTGCCAAATATAAATTAAAGAAAAAGGGCACACCCAGACATCCTTGGCTAACCCCTTTCTCCACCATGATCGGATCGGTGAGGTGACCGGCCTCGTCTAGCCAAACCATCAATGAGGTGTCTTTATGAAGTTCTATTTGCAAAGACAGCAGACCGCTTGGTACACCCCAGTCCCTCATTTTGGCCCATAGGCATTCTCTTATCATCAGGTGGAAGGCTCTGGAGAAGTCTATCCAGGATCCATAGATACGCCCCTCTCCCGCTTCTTTCGAATGCTCAGTCAGTAGATTCAGTGTCAATCCGTTTAGGGATGTCGACAAACCACTTCTAAAGCCTGTTTGAAATGTTGATAATATATTTGCTTTCTTGGCCCATCGTTCCAGATCCTTCAACAAAATCCTCATGAAAATCTTGCTTTCAATATCGAGGAGGGCGATTGGTCTGTAGTTCTCTGGTTGTGATCGATCGCCCCCCTTATAGAATGGAACTATAATTTCTTGCTTCCATGAGGAAGGGAAAGTATGGCTTACTAAAATCTCTTTGTATATATGACACAGTAAGTTCCCCCAGGTCTTAGAGTTGTATTTTAGGACCTGGTAAGTTAAGCCATTATGACTGCATGCCTTAGAGGATGAAGCTTTTGTTATTAAGTCCACTATTGACTGGGTGTCGAAAGTGAGTTCCCATTTGGCGCTGCTTTCTTCTGAAACCAGATTACGTTGAGTGTTGTTGTAGTTATTTTTTTTGTCCAAACTATTAATAATGGACCAGAAGTTTCTGCTGCTATCCTTGCAAAGAGCCTCCAACATCTGCTCATTATCTTGTTGATGGCGTGTGAGTCTTCTATCGAAGAAGACTCACACGCCACTTGCTTGTAGGCCCTTGTCAGTTTTTGTAGCTCTCCTCATAGTGTGATCTGATCAATGTTGAGTTTTCTCAAATGTCTACTTTCCCTTCTATATATTTTTTTTTTGGGCCCACCTTTCTTCATCAAACGAGTGTTGGTGGTGAGTGATTATTCGCAGCCCAGCTGAGCTAGGCGGGTAAACAGACCAGATGAATTTCTTAACATTTTCAAGGTGACAGTTTTCCTTTTGTTCTCTCGAGGTAATAGCAGCAAGATTGTCATTTAATTTCTTCCCCTCTCTTTTGTACTTCACCAGGGTTGCTTTGCCTTTTCTTAAAGCCAAGTCATAGGCATACTTTTCGACTTGTGTGATGTTGACGTCTGAAATTACTATTTTTAGGCAGGCGTGGTCACTCCCTTCCCCCCAGATGGATTCCATGTATATATTTTTTGCCAAGATGCCTTCAGATACAAAAATATAGTCCAAAACGGAGAAGGAATTGCCGCACGACCACGTTGGGCCTGACGGGCTGTCGCCTAGCACAGCCCCATTCAACATGTTGAGGCCCCATGAATTCAAATAGTTCACCCATTGTTCCCCATTCTTGGATTTTTTGACCCATCTTGAGTTGTTCCTGTGATTTTGAAGTTGGGTACACTGTGCATTGAAATACCCTGCCAGGATCACATAGGCCTCCCCACAATCCAAGGCTATCTTTTCCATCAGTATTGATAATAAGGAGTGGAAGGCCCGAAGGTCAATCTCCGTTCACTACTATAAGCTGTGCACGTCCCACCGAAAATTGTATACCAACTTTACATGCCAGGATACCATTCTTGTTGCTATATATTGGTGTAACATCTTTACTTAATGAATTGCTAATTCCCAACAAGAGCCCCCTCGATGGGCGACCCTTAGCTTTCTGAATTGCTGGTATTGTGAAGATTGTGTAGCCCTCTATTTGTGTGGGATGAGTTAGCCAAGTCTCTTGAAGGAGAACAATGTCAGTATTACAAAAGAAGGTGTTTCTCAGTGTTTTAGTTGTAAAGGTTTTTGGGCCGCGGGTGTTCCAGTTTACCACATTTAATTTGTCCTGCCTAAAGATTATGTGGCCCCAAGCCTAGTTTTTGAAATACTTGTGTGAGAATATCAGGCAGTGTGCTTTCATTTTGACCTCTGGCTCCCTGGTGATCCCAGGAGAGTTTGAGGAAACTGTGTTCCTACGTGTCCGAGGGACTTCGCAGTTTTTGAGGAGTTGTTTTTATCATTAGCCTTTTTGGCTTCCTATGGTATAGTAAAGAAGACCTGTAGATTACAATTCTTTTTTGTTGTTTTGTATTGCTTTCCATGCTTTTGTGGATGTGAATCCCACCTCTGCATAGTATTCGATGGATTGACCAGATACCGGTCCTGTATGGTATTCTCTGTGTTCTGTGAGGTCTGAGTGTGCCTTTTTTACATTTCTATTCTTTTGGCGGTGATAGGGTGCACCTGTGTATCACGAAACTTCACTCATTATCACCTCCTTTTAACAGATAAATGGTAAAAGTATTTTGCCATTATTGTTGGCCGTGTCTGCGCTCTAAAACATGAGACCATTTCCAGATGTGTTATTGCCGGGTTTCTGCATCTGGTATTTGTATCATGCATTAAGTACAATCGCTCAACATTCACTATTTGGCGTGTGTTAAAATATCCCATACTGCATGTTTTACTGTTGCCGCCAAACTTGATATGAGGCCCTAACACTGCAAATAGTTGTATTATTTAAAGATCATTTATTGATAACAAACTAAGAGATGACACTCTCAATCCATGTATAATTAAAAAATGACATAGCAAAAAAGCATTTTACATAGTTTCTTGTCAATATGTTTGAGCTATCTGTGAAGAATAGGTTTTGGCTGACAGCACTCGATTCCATGACACTACATTGGTTCTACATGTGACATAACACTCTACATGTGATGGAACAAACAACGTTAGTTGCAGTTAAAAACTGTTGCTTCGGCTTGGGATTTGGCAGGTGAAATCTTTGCTTCATCATTGATATGATATGGCATTTATAACGCACCTATACACAAGTGTTTCATTGATAGAAAGCCATTCCTGTGGGAATCCTATTTGAAGGCAGGGATACGGGCTATATTGCAGCTGTTGCTGAGTGCGGCAGCAGCTGGTCCAAGTGTGTTGGGCATTCCCGGAGGTTCCACTGTGAATAGTAAAATTGCATGACACTCCAGTCGATGTCCATCCGTCCTGGTGCGTATGCAGTGCAGAGGCGTTGCTCTATGGGCAACAGCGAAAGGACACCATGCTTCTGGAGCAGGCAAAGCAGAAGGGAGGCCAGCGTTGGTGACTGTGGTAGGTGTGGCTGGGTGGGCAGCATCACAAGAAAACAGTCAAGATTCAGTGGAGAAGCCAAAAGAAAAGCTACAAAGAAGAAAAGCTGTGAGAAGCACTGGGAGCAAGATGTTCTGCTGCATGCCTTAAGTACCATGCAGAGGCGGCTATTGGGTGACACTTATACGTGTATTGGAGTCTCAGAATAACTGCCCACGAGCAGAGCATCAACCTCTCACCAGGTTTCTCTGTAACAGTCACTCATGCATTCTCATTCTAGCACTTCCTCAAACATATAGATTCCATGCATCCACCCATCACATTCCACACACTCACGTCATCAAGCATACTACACTCCTCCCTTCCCCAATCAATAAAAAGAGAAGGGTTACCGAAAAAAAAGGAAAAACAGAGACAGGGATAAAAACAAGAAAGAAAAACCAGGAACATTGAACCAATGAACAGCCTTTTTCTTAACACTCTTATTCATTATTGTTGCACATGTCAACTACATAGTCTTTGAACTTTTCAGGATGCTTAGCTTTTCTTCCTGACTTTCTCACCACTTTACAAAAAACACAATCAGTTGTTGCCAGCTGCTAACCCTAATATGCACTCCTAGGGGGACAAAAAGTCCCAAATATATTAAAAGGTCTTGACCAGTAGCCCCAACTGACTGGGACTCACCTGATGGACCTGTACTATTTCTGATTTCAAAGAGCAAAAGAATAGCAGACAGTCAAACTGACTAAAATTGTACTGTGGCATTTCAATAGTAAGATTCTTTAGAAAGAGATTTTTTTATCAACAATATTCATCAAACAACAATAGATAATGCAGAAAAACATCAATAATCGTTGTGTTACAAAATGATAGTCAAATACATATCAATGTTTATAAAGAAAGACACAATTCACAAATTCAATAGATCATCAAATTGTGTTACATTCTTCACACAGTGGTTTATGGATAATCCATCATCAGGGCATTGGAGCTCCCAGTTCCATGACATTCCAAAAGTTACTTATCTACACACGTAATCACCTGAAAGGCAATAGGTGACCTTACTTAGTCCAATTAAATGAGAATTATTCAAGATAATAGTATAACCAATGATTACAGGTACTAACCTTGTGTCTAAGGGACAGTAGTGGATGTAGAACCTTGTTTATAAAAACATGTATATAAGTCATGAGTCAAAGGGATCATCTAAATGCTTCCAATGTAGCGAACGTCATGCTGTGAGAATAAAAGCTACTCACCCGACTATTCTCTCAGTTGCACTGGCCGGGTCTGAGATGTGTAGCCAGCCGGTATTTTGAAGAGTGTATACACTGATAAAACAAAGAAGGACGGGTAAAGGGGGTGTCCTCTAGAAACTTCTTAAGCATTCCCGATCAATAAGCACACGGCCCGATAGCGTTGAGCAGCATACTGTTACAAGAGGAATATATTTAAATTGGCCGGTCAGCTGCCCCGTGCAAACGAAAGTACTACACTTTTATAAACACTATTGCGGCATATACTGTACCGAATACTGGTGTCCACATATGGGCAATGTGGATTAGATATTTATTTATAATCGTTACGCGTCTTACATCACGGGTCAGATAAATATGCACAATCGTTGTATGTCATGCAGCCACAATCGCAGCGTGCAGAGCCCTATAGCAACGTAGTGTATCTACAGAGTAAGCGACCAAATGAGCTGTTCGCCCAGTCTCAGTATCTACAGATCTCCCTAGAATCCTACCGAATACCATAATTTGAAATCAATGTTTTACCACTTTGTAGTCTGCGAGGGATCAGGGCCGACTGACTACAAGACGCACGGCCCGCTCCCTCAAAGTGTATGTAGCTGCCATGGCATCGGCACGCATGCGCGCCGGTGCCACGTAGCTTTATCCACCATCTTGGTGTGGGATATGGGAGAGGCAAATGTGCAGGAGCAGTCGCCGCAAATGTATATTTCATATGTATCAAAGAAGTGTCTCGATCTGAGTAGAAAAAAACGAAGAGGCTCAAGGGATTGGGGGCCAGCCAGGAAATCCACAATTTCTCACCACTTTAAACATTTCTTTGCTCTTTTCTCCAGTGGAACTAGCAAGAACACTTTGGACTTCTACTTTCGCGACTCTAATCACAGTCCAGGTCCTACCATCCTCAGTCATGATAGCCTTATGGAAAATACATTCTATTCTACAAGGTTTTGACCACTTCAATAGTCCTTGTCTAAATGACTCAGTTAGCTTCACTATTACCAGATCACCAGTGCGTAAACCGCATTGCTTGCAAGGATGTCATTTGGGCATCACCAGAGGTTGCAACCATGACCCCTGCAGTCTCCCTTGCTACCCCTGCAGTGTCCCTTGATACTGCTGTATAACTTTAAAAAATTGTTTTAAAAATGGAAGTTCCTGGTCACTGGAGTAGCGCCCGCCACTACTCTAGTGGCCAGGAGCTTCCATGGGGGCCTGCCACACCAGCTGTGGGAGCCCAGCCCAGTCCTCATCCATCAGGGTGAAGGCTGGGCCCAGGCTTGAAGCGCGAGAAGGAAGTGCTCAGTAGGGGTTGGAGCTGACCGTGACATGTGGCATGTGTCACATGCCATGTTCAGCTCCAACCCCTTCTCCTCCGGCTTCCTTGGGGCTCATGTACAGGAACCAGGGAGCTCTCCCAGCTTCCTGGTTCCTGTTTGTGAGCAGCACAGAGTAGCCGAGGGTGGCCTGAGTGACGGACCAGGCTGGAAAAACAGCTAAGAAGGATTTAATTTTTAAATGTGATGTGTTTTTTGCATGTGCAAAGTGCATGTCAGATTTATGTGCTATGGGTGAGTGAGTGGTGGGTGAATGAGAAGAAATATGATAGTGTGTCTGTTTGAACTTTCTGGGTGATTGTGTGCCTGTGTGGCGAATGCAGTCAAAGTGGATGTAAGAAAAGGTGTATGAGTGAGTGACTAGTTGGTGAATGAGTATAAATGTGATAGTGTGTGTTTGAATGTTCTGGGTGGCTAGGTGGATGTGTACCTGTGTAGAAAATTCAGTGAGAGTGGATTTACGAGAATATGTATGAGTGAGTGACTTGTAGGTGAATGAGTAGGAATGTTATAGTGTGTTTCAATGTTCTGGATGGGTACGTGTCTTTGTGGAGAATGCAGTGTGAGCAGACGCAAGAGAAGTTATATGGGTCAGTGAGTGGTAGGTGAATGAGTAGGAATGTGATAGTGTATGTTTGAATGCTCTGGGTGGGTGGGTGAGTTCCTGACAGAGAATGCAGTGCAAGTGGACTTGAGAGGTTTATGGGTGAGGGAATAGTGAGTGAGTAGGAATGTGAGTGTGTGTGTGTAAATATTATGGGTAGGTCGGTGCCAGTGTAAGACTCCCTTCTCATCACCTACTCAACTATAAGGAAGCTATCCTTCAAGCCAAAAAGGAGACGTACAACCAACGTCTATTGAAAGCCAAATCCAACACCAAGCTATATAAAATTCTTAAAGAACTAGAATCTCCTTCACCCGTCCCCGACTCCTGCATCAAAGACAGTACGTGGTGTAATAACATCCAAAACGCGCTGCTTAACAAAATTGCTACCCTGTAATCCAATATTAAGGCCAAACAAAATACCCTTCTCACTCCTCCCCTAACTAAGTCTATGCCTCCGAAAATGACTACCCCATTTTCCCATATCCCATTCAGCTTTACACCACTCACCATCAGTGAGGTTGAAAAAATCAGTCCCCTAAAACCTTCAAATTGTCAAGGTGACACTTGCCCGGCACTGATCATTAAGGAATCGGCCCATGACCTCGTGCCTTTCATAACCTCCTTCATCAATTCCTCATTTCAATCGAAGTTGTCCCTAACAATTTGAAGGATGCCTGGGTCATCCCCCTACTAAAAAAACCTACCCTAGATCCAGAGACTCCGTCCAACTACAGGCCCATCACTACTGTCCCATTTCTCCTAAAAATACTAGACAGGGCAGCCTACTTACAGATACTGAATTATCTGGAAACAAACAGTCTGCTGGGTACAAGACAATCCGGCTTCAGACCCAAACACGGGACTGAAACAGCCCTTTTGGACCTCAAAACCTAAATAGAGATCGAAAAGACAATGGCAAACTGGCACTATTACTCCTACTGGATTTATCTGCTGCCTTCCATTTGGTCAACCACCAAATCCTCTGTCAACATTTGAAATCTGCAGCACATTTTTCTGACAACGCCACCAACTGGATCAGATCATTCCTAGACAACAGACACATGAGAGTATTCTCCCCCACCTCATCAGCCGACCCAGCGCCAGTCTCCTGTGGGGTTCCGCAAGGGCCCTGCGTTTCACCTACCCTCTATAATGTGTTTACTAAACCTCTGTTTGATGTGCTTGACTATCTGGGTGTCACCTACACTAATTACGCGGATGACACCCAGATACTCATACTTCAGTGCCCACACAATAGCAAACCATTCTCTTTCTATTGTTGCCCACCTTGTCTCAGGATCCTTTAACTTCCTGCTGATGAAACAAATGGGGTGTTCCCTACCTTTCTCATCCAGTTTACTAAGGACTGCACCTATACCTACATTAGAAGCATCAATTTGTACAATGAAGGGTTGGTGATAGTCAGGAGCTCTCCTCACTGCACCTGACCTTTTTAGGAAATTTGGGAGAGGAGATGACATTCAAGGGAGAAGCTATCGTCCCATAGTTCTCTATGAAGTTCCTATAATACCCAGTGAGACCTAGGAAGGCTGCCACTTGGGTTTGACTAGTAGGGGTGGCCCAGTTTTGTACCACTTGTACTTTGCTAGGCAGTGGCCTTATTTCACCTCCTCCTACCTCAAGGTAGACCACTGAACTCTGACCAATTTGACATTTGCTTGCCTTTATGGTCAGATGGGCCTGTTCAAGAGCCTGCACTACATAATCTAGGTGTTCAACATGTTCATTCCATGTAGGGCTGAACACTGCAATTTCATCCAAGTATGTCATGCAGAAGTCCTCCATCCCATTCAAAACTTGATTGACCATCCTCTGAAATGTAGCAGGTGCATTCTTTAATCCAAAAGGCATTACCTTGAATTGATAGAGGCCAGCTGGGGTGGAGAATGTAGTTTTCTCCTTGACATAGTCTGTCAGAGCTATTTGCAAATGTCCACCAGCTCATCTGTCCTAGGCAAAGGATGGGCATCAGTCATGGTGACTGCATTTAGAGCTCTATAGTCCACGCAGAATCTCAACTCCTTGGATCCTGCCTTTGGTACATGCACAACTGGGCTAGACCATGGGCTAGTAGAGAGTTCTATTACCCCGAGGTCAAGCATCTTGTTGACCTCATTCCTTATGTGGGATCTGAAATTGTCTGACATTCTGTACCCCTTGCTTTTGACAGGCAAACAGTCACCAGTGTGTATGTCATGCTGGCCCCAAGCGGTCAAGCCTGGTGAAAGTGAGAACAGGGAGGCAAACTGATTTAACAGTAACTTGCACAAATCCTGCTGGTCAGATGTGAGACTGGAAGAGAGATCAACTCCTTCCAGTTGCTCATCTAAAGGTAAGCCTCTGAGGAGGTGAGGCAGAGGTTCACTCTCCTCCTCCTGAGCTGAAGCTAGAAGCAAAGCTCCTATGTCAGGTCTGGAGACATAAGCCTTTAGACGGTTGGTGTGAAAGATTCTGGGAGCCTCCTAAGGATTGCCTAAGTCCACCAGATAGCTCACCTCTCCAAGTTTACCCACAACCTTGAAGGGTTCTATCCATTTGTCCTGCAAGGCACTCTGCCTTGTGGGGACCATAACAAGAACAAGCTGGTCTTGAGTAAACTCAACCATGTTAGCCTTCTGGTCATGCCAATGTTTGACCAGAGCTCGACCAGCCTTCAAGTTATCACTTGCCTATGCTATCATGAATAACATTCTCCTCCGGAGACCTATCACATAGTCAGTCACTCTGACTGGCTTGGGGGAAGGAGCACTCTCCAACCCCTCCTTAATCAGGACCAAATGACCTCTGACTGGATGGCCATAAAGAAGTTCGAAGGGACTAAATCCTACTCCCTCCTGAGGGACTTCTCTATATGCAAAGAGAAGGCATGGCAGTAGAAGGTTCCACTTTCTTCTAAGGGGTTCTTATAAAGCACCTATCATGCTCTTCATAGTTCTGTTAAACCTCTCTACCAATCCATTGGTTTGGGGGTGGTAGGCAGTTGAGAACTTGTAGGTAACTCCACAGGTTTTCCACATGGTTTGCATGTAGTGGGACATAACATTTGATCCCCTGTCAGATATCACCTCCTTAGGTAAACCTACTCTGGTAAAAATACCAAGTAGGGCCTTTGCTACAGCCGGAGCCGTAACAGTCCTCATAGGTATAGCTTCAGGAAACCTAGTGGGATGGTCCACTACAACCAGGATAAACCTGTTGCCTGAAGTTGTGGGAGGGTCAAGAGGACCAACAATATCAATCCTGACCCTCTCAAAAGGAATTATCACCACTGGGAGAGGCACTAAGGGTGCCACATTCTTGGATCCACTCTTGCCAGAGGTTTGGCAAGTGTGACAGCTCCTGCAGAACTTGTCTACTTCTGTACTCATCTTAGGCCAGTAGAAGCGCAGTGATAGTCTTTCTTTGGTCTTCTTAAAACTTAAGTGACCAGCCAATGGTACTTCATGGGCTAACTGCAGAAACTGGAGTCGGTTCACTAGAGGTACTACAAGTTTTCTGTAGTCTCCAGGGGTTGACTCAGTTGGTTCACTGTAGAAGAGGCCATCGTCCCAGTGCAACCTATACTTCCCAGGCTCAGTCCCACTGAGCTGAGAAGCTGCCTGTTGGCGAAGACCTTCCAAGGTAGGACACTCTCTTTGTCCCTTACTGAAATCTTCTCTGTTGGGTCCACCTTCTGCCAGTAAAGACTGCAGCTCAGCATGGTCAACAGGGTCAAGATCTCCTACCAAGGTAAGATCCTCTTCTAGATCTGATTCCTCAGTATCTAGTTTGACCATACAGGGTTGAACCTCACACTCAGGCTCAGCTGGTGTGGGAGTCACAGGTGTGACTTTGGACAGTCTCGGAGATATCCTTCTGGGCACAGGAGTGCTTGCTGGTTTCTTGCTGGCAGACTTAGGTTTCCCCTTTGTCTTTTCTTACCCTGCAATGGCAGTAAGTAAGTCCTGTGGACTTGGGGTGATAGTTTCCTCTATCATGTCCCCAGGAGAGCCTCTTAAGGTTCTCTCCCTTGCAGAACTTGTGAGCTCCTGCTTCCTTCTGTTGGGGGGCCTGGGGGTGCTGGATACAACTCCAAGAGTTTTAAAGTCATTACCCAACAGGACCCTCCCAGGTACATTATTTTGTACACTTACAGGTATTCTGACAGTCATTTCATTACACTGGATGAGAGCTGGTAACTGGGGAACCATTTGCACAGGGCCTCCAGTTAACTTGGCTAAGTGTTTGGGTGCCTTAGCAACATCCTCCACTTTGAAAAAACATTCATCAACCACAGTTATGCTGGCTCCAGTGTCTCTGATGGCAGGGGTCTCCTGACCATTCACAAGAACACTATCGTTATAATACTCTTTAGTATTATCTGGGATTGAGTTATAGACATCTAGGTTTTGTTGTTCCCAGAGACCCAAGGACACTAAAGAAACACTAGCTGAGACTCTCATGGGCTCATCAGCTAGTAGCTGAAAGTTTCCACTGGTCATAGGTATTTCATCCACCAGGGAGAAGGCTAAGGAGACAGTGTTGATCACTGAAGGTTTACTCTTACACTTGGGATCTCCTTTCACATGGCCAGGCAACCCACAAACAAAGCATTTTCCAAATGCTCTCTGGAATGGGGGTTTGCCCTGGTGTCCATCTGGTGTGGAACCAGTTGGTACACTAGCCTGATTCGGTTTACCTTGTGGCTTACCCTGGTTATGTTTGGAGCCCTCTTTTAGATTGAAATTATTGGAATTCTCTTTGTTGTCTTTCTTTGGCTGCTTCCCCTCATCCTTCTTCTGAGTAGCCCCAGAATCCTCGTGAGTAGCCCTGTTGGCAACCCACAAGTTAGCAGCCTTAGCAAGTTTCTCAGGATCTATCTCCATTGAATCAGCCAAGTGCTGTCTAAGCTCAGGAGAGCAGACATCAAAAATAGACTCCAACATTACAAGTTTCCTCAAACCTTCATAAGTGTTCACTTTGTAACCCTTAAGACAACCATCTAAGTTTTTCAAACATTCACACACCCAGGTAGCCCAAGGGGTACCATCATGCTTTTTGAGGGTTTTAAACCTCTTAAGATACTGGGAAGGGGTCTTCCCAAACCTAGCTATTAATGCTAGCTTCACACACTCATAATCCTGCTTATCCTCCTCCCTCAACTCCATTACAGCATCACTTGCAACAGGGGGGAGCCTAGAGAAAAGCCAAGGAATCAAAGGATTCCCTGAGATACCTTGAATCCCATGATTGTACTCAAACATTGCTAACCAATCCAAAATATCAAGTTTAGTCTCATACATACCAATCATTTCCTTTGGCATACGGGGTCTCTTAGGGCTTGAAGACCTAGAGGACTCTGGGAGAGAAGCATTTTCTAGAGACAGTTTCTTCATTTCTAGTTCATGGTTCAGCTCCATTTCTCTGAGCCTTAACTCTTGATGTTTCATGGCAGTTTGTGCATCAATACGTTTCACTTCTAATTCAAGTCTCATTTTCTCAAGTGCAATAAACTCAGGAGTAAGTGTAGGACTTGTGGGGGTCCCTGTGGACAGAGGTTGTGCATTCTGAGTAGGCAAGGGAGTTGCAGGGTTTCCTAGCAAGGACTCATCTACTTCTTCACAATTAACACTCTCCGAATCAGAAACATCAAAATCCACATTTGCTGGAGTGGTAGGTCCTTCTGACCCACTCTCCAGACTTTTTTCCCATTAACTTTGCAACCAGTTCAGATTTCTTTCCTTTACCAGAGATATTCTTATCCCTACACATAGTCCTCAGAACCTCAGCAGTATAGAGTAAAAGACTCTCTTCAGTGTAGTTTCCATATTTGACATTATTTCTTAGTTAAATAGAATTAGTGGTGTTATCCTTGTGGTTAGTTGAACCCAAGCAACAGCAGCACTCTAAGTGTAATCACTCTACTTCCAAATCCTCACCGCTGTACACCAGTGTTAGGCAGAATCCCGTGCAGTGCCCTTAGGGACCACTACACACAATTAAGACTACAGGTGGTGATACAAGTTTTACCTTTGGTAAAAGCCTGTACTACTATGTCATAGTGGTAGCAGTGGTGGAGCAGCCAGGCCTATCTCAAGAGTATATGAGCAGTAGCAGAGATTACACAAAGGGACCATAATTACTGTGACTCAAGCAAACACTGACTCAAGGTTTCAGGTAGAAAAATACAAGTACATTTATTTTTAAACCATTCGTTATAAACACAACACTTCTATTAAACTTCAATAAAAAAACACACGGTAAATATACTACAACTAACCAATTCACTTTGTACAGTAAGTCTCAGGGTAAGTACCCTGTGTTTGAATGAACCGGTGTTAGGCACAAAACACGCTACCACGAATACGATTGCGATCACTTTTTGACAGTTCGGTCTACTAAACAAACGCATATCCGTGACATGAAATGCTAACGGGGTAAAAACACACTTAGCACCTGAGATACCGAGAGGGAGTTGGAGGCAAAAATCACAGGCAATATTTTGGTTAGGCATGCAGAATCAAGAAACGCTCAGAGACAGGAGTTCAAAAGTCAAAGGGCCGGAGCCAGGGTCGAAGGACACCAGGGCCAGTTGCCGAAGATCACACGGTCTAACAGTTCACGATTCAACTGAGCCAAAAGTACTTAAATATTGTCAATGTTCGGAAGCAAAGGTTATAAGAAGGAGGGAAGACAAGGTCAAGCCTTAGAAAGGAAGAAAAAGGGATTCACCCAGTTTCCTCAACAGAACACAGTACCTTGTTCCAATGGTGCAGCTGGTGCCCTGGCAGTTGTTCCTATTGGTTTCCCGCAGACCTACGATTCCTGGAGCTTCGTCGAGAAGGAGGACGTCTGAAGACGGTCTGCACCACACAGGGATGAGACCGGCAGCAGCGACACAGAATAAAAGGTGCGCTCCTTAAAAACCGGAAAGGCTCTTCAGATGGCTATCCGGACCACTACAGCAGTGTGCATCGATTTCGAGCACGGAAGAGGATCCTCTGGCTGTAGAAGATGAGCTGGTTATCCCCACCAAGCTCAAGGGAAGAAGACTCCGGACTGGATCTTCTCTGAGTCATTGAAGGGCAGGGAGCTCAGGACTGCAGCAGGGCTTCACCGGGACGGGGTAGTTGCAGCAGCCATCGTTCTCTCTGCTTCTCTTTGGGTCCTTGTAGTTCCAGTGGCGACTCTCTGACTTCTAGCCCAAGAGACCTGCCTTTTATGCGAAAAACCCCCCATTCACGCAGCCTGGCTGTCAACCACCCAGCAGGGGGTTTGTCCAGCCCGGACAACTACCCTGGCCAATCATGACAAAGTGCGACTTGGGTTTTCTAGGATACCCTGTGCAGGGGGTGACTACACCCCTCCTTCACATTCAGCCCACCTAGACACCCAGGCGCCTTGAGGAGGGCTTCTGGGCAGAAGCCCGCCAAAAGACAGTGATCAAAGAAGGTGAACCTAGTTTGCCGCGCAAAGTAAAACACAAGAAGGACTTTAACAAAAAGAAATGGTGAATAAACCCAACCAGAGCCAAAAGAAAGACGATTTGGTCAAGCAGGGTTATGTTCAAGGCTAATATAATAGCCAAGAACAGTACCACGTTTATATCTAATATAATCGCGGTAGAAAAGTTAGGGTAGATACCACTGCCACCAGCCAAGTCTAAATGTTAAAAGAGAGAAACAATGCTCTAGGAGGTACAGATAAAAAGGGATACGATTTAACACTTTCCGGTACTCCATGGAAGATGGGGTGTACTGGATCTGTGGTAGATTGACTAAGTAAAGTTAATGGTAACTTTACCCTTTTCTGGGGGACAGTAGTCGCCTCAGAAATGGAGTCGAGGGAAGTCTCAAAGACAACCCTGTGCCATGGCACTGAAGGTGCTGTGTGACACATACTAAGAAGGGGGCTACTGAAGTGGTGTACTTCAGAGTCCACAATCACAAAAACAGATGGAAACACATAGCAAAACACAGGTAAGAGTGGGGGAAAAGCTCTCACTCTTACCAGGTGGAAAAAAAATAAACTCCAGAAGTCCAGCAAAGCTGCTGGGGGACTCACTAGGTGAGGGAAATTAGCCATAAATGAGAATTCTCCCTAACACCACTCAACCTCTAAATCACATCCTGGCCACCAATACCACACATAGACTGCTTGTTTACTTTTGGTAATACCTTGATGCCCTTCATGAGCAATTTTACAATTATATTTCTTACTCCAATTGGAGGAAGGATTCTGTCACCCTTCATGACGTATTTTAAAAAAAAATGTATTTATGAAATGGGTGTAGATATGATGGGCATATACAGCAAATTGTGTTTCAAGGCATTTCAAGACAAAGGGGGAGGGAGGTGGACAGGGATGAAGAATCACAAAAGTGGACCTACTAGGCTTTGTGTCATTTGGATCGTGCAAGTGCATAAACAAGAAGTGAAGGGGAGTGCCAGTCAGAGCAGCTAAGGTGGGAAGGAGAGACGGGGACAGGGGCCCCTGGGCTAGGCGAGTGCTAAGGGGAAGACAGGTGGACGAGTTCCAGGAGAAAGCAGGGTGTGAGGGTCCACATGCTAAGTGTGAGGATGGGACTGGATGGGCTAAGTAGGGGTGTAGGCCCTTCCAGACTAGTACAGGGAGATGGAGCCTGGTAGGGTACGTGCAGTTTTGGGGGGGTCAAGGGAGAACAAAGTGCTTGGGTAGACTGGGTGAAGAGGGCCTCGTGCCTTGTAAGACTCAAAAGGAAGCAGGAAGCCAGTCACTGCAGCAGGGAGGGACATTAGCAGGGGACGGGGAGAAGGAAGGAAGAAGAGAAGAGGAGGATCTTGAAGAGATACAGGAACTTAAGGAGATCTGGTTCAAGCCTGAGAGGGCCAGGGAGGCCATTCCAGAAGGAGGCTTCTGTGGAAAAGAGCGATCTACCCTCCACTCTCTGTTTGGAGACACATCTGGCCTGCAGAGTTGGAGATAGAAGACAAAGATATTTAGGGGTCGACAGCTGGATGTAGCAGTGTCCCCTGCCCCAGAGAGCCTTGTGGATGATGCATAGGGTCTTAAACTTGATCCTCGCAACAACCAGGAGCCACTGAAGAGATTTCAGGACTGGAGAGATGCGGTCCCTGGGCTCGAGGCCAAGGATAAGTCTTGCAGTCCTATTCTGGATTAGTTGAAGGGGGCGAAGGGAGGATTTAGGAAGATTCAGGAAAAGGTTGTTGCAGTAGTTCAGTCTAGAGAGGACCAGATCTCTGGAGACATTGACTTTCTGGGGCAAGATGAGGAAAGAAAAAATGCCTCTGAGAAGGTGTAGCTGAAAGTGGGCCATCTTGGCAAGGTCCAAAATATGAGGAGAAAAGGAGAGAGGAGTCGAAGATGACACCAAGGTTTTTTGCTTCAAAGAGGGTGAAGGGAGGGAGCCCATGGAGTGCAGTTAGAGAGTAGGAGGGAAGGGGAGGGCTAGCATTCCAATAAGAAGGATCTCAGTCTCATTGGCATTAAGGCAGAGATCGTTAGCAACACACTGTGCCTGAATGGCAGTCAGACAGTCAGGAATGAGAGTGCAAGAAGAGGAGGCAGTGGAGGGGAGCTTGAAGTAGAGCTGGGTGTCATCTGCATAACACTGGAAGTGAGGAGAGAAGGCTTAGATCAAATGGGCTGGAGGGGCAAGATAGATGTTGAAGAGCCAAGACGAGAGGATAGAGCCCTGAGGGACGCAGTAGGTAGAGAGTTTGATGGGGGAGTAGGAAGGGCCCAGTTGAACCTGGGATGGTCAGTCAGCGAGGAAAGAAGTCAACCAGTCCAGTGCCAGGTACATTATGCCAAGGGAATCACAGAGCTTATATCGAAGGGTGGCATGATTGACATATCAAAGGCAGAAGAAATGTCAAGAAGAATGAGAATGGAAGGAGAGTTGGAATCAAGATTTGAGAGCAAGTCTTCAGGAGTGCAGTTTCTGCGCCTACAGATTCAGTGTGGTGGATCAGCTGGGAGATGACCAGCTTCTCCAAGAGTTTACCCAGGAAGGGGGTAATGGAGTGGTATAATGTAGCTTGTGTATTTATTAGGTATTAGGTACTGAATTGGTGGACCCCAACCCTTTTTGATGAGGTAGCAATACCCTTGAGATGGATGGGGATGCAGAAGTTACTCAAACATCAATAATCAAAACAACTCAGGTAGTTGGCAAAAAGGCAGTTGTTTTAATGTCAATTATCTAAAACAGGGAGTACAACGGACATCAGCAGACATCTCAGCGTAAGATCTCTCAATGCATCTTAAAAAAAAGCATTCTATAGCAAAAAATCATCATTGATGACGTCAACCTACATATTTACTAACGTCATCCTACGTGGCAAACTACAAAAACCTAGTAGCTATTGTGATAGGTTCTAATGGAGCCTCTAAGCATACGATCCATACTTGTCTAAGAGATTGAAGAAAAGTGATAGGTTTCTTAACATCAGGTGGGGCAACTAAGCCCTCCCCTTAAACAGGTCACTATGAATGTCACGAAATACACAATGTCCCATTGGTTACATGAACTATAGGACCCTTAGTCACGCGGCCCCCTACAATTGGTTGGCACTCTAACCTTCGTAAGTACTTTTCCACCTGCGTCAGCAGCACGCAGGCTGATCTTCCAGGTACTGGTGAGCTAGTCTTAACCATAGCTTCCCACCAATTGGCATATTCATCTATCATCACCTCAGTGTTCTGCTGTCAATTAAGGCTTTGAAGTTGTCCTTGGGAGTGTTCTTTGGCTCTGGAGAATTGAGGGGAGTGAAAGCATGCTCTGTGTAGGTGTGGTTGTGATGTTCGTCCAACTTTATGCTTGCTGCTGACTGAATACCACAAAATCGAGCTCCAGTGCATTTAAAATACTATTTTCTAATAGACCTCTGATGTCTTCCTTGTTTTTGTCCATGTCTTCTGAACAGGAGTTTCATTCTTTCAAACGATTTGTATCCAATGTCTGCTCACCCAGCCTGATAAGACCTTGGCTTCTTGGTGCTTATCCAGCCTTGCCTTTCTGAGTTCTGCTTCTGTAATTCAATTGCTTTTTTTAACTGCGACAAACTTGAAAAGAGGCCTTCCTTTTTAAGTCCAGCTCTGCTATAATACGTAGTGGAAACTTCCATTCTTTACTCACTTCAAATATATATATATATGTTGGCGCATGCCGCAATCTATTCACTATAAAGCTAGCCTCAAGAATATTTTGTCTGCTTGCGTTTCTTCGCATCTGTACACGTGTAAATAACTTGATATCTTCATCATTTCTGTAGCATATGTTTCTTCACCTTGATCCCAAGATATCACTTATATTTGATATTTTCTTGATGCCTTATAGAATATCTTCATTCTCTTGTCTCTGTATCTCTTCCATGTATGTGAGCTTGTTTCATGTGACATCACCAATCTGCTCTTTCATTCATTGGTCCTGCTTCTTCTGGGATTTCATTCAAATGGCCATCATACTGTCTCATATGCATGTATGACTTTCTTAATGGGAACCTTTCCTCCAGGACTCTCTTCGGTATCAGCATTTTCACTGGTATTGCAAGTGTCTCACACTCTGGTTCCCAACATATAGGTAATATGGACGAAGTGGTTGAGGTAGGGGTACTTGGCTCCGTCTCTACAGTACTGTATGATGTAGTTAGGATTCCTTATGGAATATTGAATATTGATTGGAATGTTGATAGGTTATGTTGTGTGATGTAGCCCGGGACTGTTTGGAGTGTTATTTATTGAACTAACTTCTTTTTTCAGTTGCTGCTGTCCTTGCACTGAGGAAGGCAGTGCTGCGGGTCTGCGCATACATAACTGCAATAAAGTTCCTGAAAATGTTTGACTTTTGCGGAGAAGCATTCTTACATGGAGATAGGGCATTAGTAACCCGGGCAGGAGGGGTTGGCACAAGGCTTTTCGAGGAGAGGGTGCATAAGGGAGTGCTTGAGGGGTAAAGGGAAGGAGCCAGTGGTAAAAGAGTGATTGCAGAAATCAGCCAAGGCTGGGCAATGGAGGCAATGTTGTCCTTGATGATCCTGGATGAGCAAGGGAGCACCTGTTTGGAGGAGACGTTCATAGAGAGGAATTGTCTAGAGACCTCATCCGGTGGTATGGGCGAGAAAGAGGAAAGTAGGGGGGAAAGAGTGGGGGTGGGCAAGGGAGGCCTGACAGCGGGTGATGGAGAAAAGAGGGATGTATAGGAGAGTGAGGACAGGATGTTATGAGTTTTGGTTATGAAGTGAGAGGCCAGTGCAGTACAGAGGGTTAGGGATGGTAGATGAGAAGTAGAGCCTGCAATAGGATTGGCAAATTCCTTGCAGATTTAGAACAGTTCACCAGATAGTTAACGAGGCAGAAAGGGAGAGAAGCATAATCTGTATCACATAACACTTGGTGGTTAGTTAACATGTCATCTTATTAACGTACCAGAGTCACAAATAACCACTTTGTATAAAACAGGGAGTTTTATTTGCATATTAAAACCTCAATTACCTCTCTCTTCAATAAATAATAATCATATTGTTCCAACACATATTTTCTGTTATCAAATGACCCTCCGAATTTCTCTTTATCCACACATAAAATCAATCACATTTGATTGAGGATATTAAGTCATACCCCTGTACTTTATTAAATCTATAATTTCCCGAACATGGGGCTTCAAAACATATGAGCTGTTTCAACACAAACAGTCCAGTCCAGCCAACCCAGCACGGGCTCAATCAGATGACTGTTAACAGTGACACAAAACCCCTGTTCAATTCCAAAGACTCTTCTCAATTTGAATCACAATTCAAATGTAATACTTTAAAAAGCATTTCAAAACCTACTCTGTCGTTTCCAAACTAATCCTAAAGCTTAGACCAATACAGTAATCAATATATCTTCATCACAAATAATGCAGGGACATTTTTAATGCATTATAAAAAAAGAAAACCATATTTAAAGTACATTGTTCAAGCAAGCAAAACCCATTGGAAATAAGGTGCAGCCAAAAAGCAAGTACCCCTTGTAGCAGGGTCTCAAAACCCTAGGACGTCAGGACATCAGGATCTCATCAAAACCAACAAACAGCCCGCCCCTGAATGCACGCTCCCTGGCATATGTATAGGGGTCTTCTCGAAATCTCCTTACCATCGAACAAGCTGTCATCTGGTGAGCCGATCCCAGCTTCTAATGCTAGGCTGTGCAACATGGATGCTAGTTCCCTAACCCATCTTTATGATGTAGGTAAATGAATGGAGGAGCACATCCCCTTTGGTAAGTGTCTGTGTTATCAGTTCTTAGCTTTGATATGCATGATAGCATGTTTGCGTGCATGCATGTATGAATGTTCCTATTGTTTAGAACTACAAAGTGCTTTTCTATAACGAATGGCAACATATATTCAATTGAAAGTAACACATAAATGTGTCTGCCTTGCAATCTAAGGCTTATACAGGCCTCTAACGCGTTAAGTGTCCTCTGCTGTATAAAGCACTAGAGTGCTATTTCTAAGCACATAGCACATTGATTGCTTACCTGCTTCAAAGCACTATATTCTAGCACTATTGGCAACTAGGCTTTGACAAGCCAATGCTAGTTCACTTGTATTAAGGCAATGCTGACATGAAATGGTATCTCATGTAGTACTGTTACCCTGCTGCGGCAGAATGGGTCCTACCACATGACATCTTCCCTAGATGCCATGAAATGGAAAATTTAACCGAATCATTCCTCTACACCTACTTCTACTCTAGTTTTCAAACATCACCTTTTGAATTTCTGCCAGTGTAGTGTGATACCTCATTTCTATGTGATTCTAGATCTAAACAAATCTCTTAGGTGTGTTCAGCGTTACTTCGTGAGACTTAGCTCGTCACCAATTAGTGTTCACTTTGTGTTTCCACAATTTGGAATTCTAATATGCATTAGACATTGTACACATCTACCTTTTTCTATAAACATCCATATGATGTTTCTCTCGCTCTATCCTACTCATCAGACACTTGTTGGTCTTTTCCTGATTCTTCAGGCAAAACATCATCAGTAGGCCATTAATATCCCATTGTATATTCAGAGTATTATCATTAGGGATTCCCTCTTCTCTTAACTCCAGGGAGGATACACCTACAGCGTCCATGATTGCATTTAGATTGTCACAATTGTTAGATGTAGCAGATTGATTGTCTTTTGTATAGGAAACATGTAATTTTCTCTTTAAGATCTTGCACTATATCTCCTGCATCTGTTATTTGTATCTGGTGTTCAAGTCCACTATCTCTATTCTGATTATTTAATTAATTAATAGGCTGGTGAATAATTGCATCAGCCGTTTCTTCCAACATCTTCTCCATTCATTCCTGCGTTGTATGCAATATTTCTTTGTCACATTGGGACGGTTCCGAAGCCCTCTCAACAGGAGTTCCCTGTGGGGGCACATATCGCACAGTGCCACGCCCACAGACTCTCCATCATGTCTTCCCTGTTGCAATGCCATAGTATAATGTACCTTGATGTGCTCTTGATCAGGTCGCTGCCCAGTCCTGCATGACACCTATTCCAAGCTGCAGTTTTACGAGACTGCCATCGAAGGGTGACAAGTAGCAGCTCTATGTATTTTCAAAGCTGTGGTAATCAAAAGAGGAAAGGAAGGACCTTATGCAAGGTAAGCCTCAATGCACACACATTTTGTCTTGGCTGTGTCAAATCGAAAGAGTCATTTTCGCTTGTAGGTCTTCACTTTGCTGGGTTTCCAACATTTTCTTTCCAACAGACTCCATCCAGAAGAAACATTCTGCAGGACCTCCCTGGGGGGCAATATAGCTACTGCCACATCCTGTCTACAGATGCAAGGCAGCCACATATGTAGTGACAGCTTCTCCCTTTTCTGAATCAAAGATTCCCCCCCCCCAGATCCTGCCTTCTCTCCCATCTCTGGAAAGATCACAATAACTGTCTCTGTCTCCGCTCCACTGCTTAGCCATTCTTCAACGGCTCAGCCTCCTCCACCAATATCCGATGTCTCTGTAGGAGTCGAGGAAGACAACCAAGGACCACAACCTCAACTTTCTCACCACTTTGATCCAAGCAATCGTTGCAAAATCATCAGCCAGAGATGAAAAGTGCTACTCCACCTCTTCATCATCTCTCCCAAATTGACTGTTGCTTCATCGTTGCTGTGATGTTTTCTGGCACCTTTTTCGCCTTCTCAGTACACACATATTATGTGTTAAAATACAAACAAGTTAACAACACAAAACCAAAATGACAAATTATGGTGAGTTAGGCAAAGGGTCGGTTGAAGGGACTCAAAAATTGGAAGAATTCTAGGGATACAAGATCATTTGGGAAGTATTCTCTCATCACGCAAACAATGGGGGATAAATAGGGAACAGAGAAAATATGTTTTCTTTTTGTGTAAAGGAGAAAGAAACAAAGAGAAAAGGAAGAGCGAAATGAGCAGCATTTATTTTTCTTTTTTTAAAGGAAGGGTGCAGATAACAAAAAACATGAATGCAAAGAGGCCTTACTGAATACACAAAGAAGAACACAAATCACCTTAAGGGTGCACAATGCATACACCACAACAACTAGAACGTTGCAGAGCCCAGCACATATCCTCCTCTTTAAACCACATATCTAAACTACTCTCCTATAGCCTAATAAAACATGCAAAGTAACTGGAAGTGGGATGGTCTTTGTACAGGGCCTCAAATAGCCTTAAAGGAATCCAAGGCTTCCAATTTGCTGCTCAAGCACATTCCCCAAGATGTGTGGCTGCCTATTGGAATTTAAGATCTGCATTCAAGCTGTACTGCTCGACGAGACGCCCGCAGAAATAAAATGAAGTTCCAGAATGCTTATCTCTTCCATACCCACTTGAAATGTTGACATCATTATTGGGTGTAAACATAGGTTAGAAGCGGATGCCTCTGTGTTTTTTATCCGCAGTTATAATTATTACTATTATTAGGGTATTTGAGCAGGCACCTGGCTTCGAGAGAAATGCTCTGACCAAAGCTATTCTATCATGTTTAGCACTTTGCAATATCCTAGCTGACTTCTTTGCAAACAGATTCAAGGACATGTGTGGAATCCTGGCTAAAAGGCCCATATCAGAGGCCCAGCAGTCAAGAACCTGGGGGAATTGCACCCTCTCTATTTAGGTGACTTAACTAGGATCATATATAAAGCCAGGTCAAAAGGGACACCCATTTTACCCTGCCCAGCGTCATTCATCATAGTATATGATCTTTTTGTTTCCAGCAAATATTAACGATCAAAAATCTTTCAACCCACCAAAGGTGTGTTACCCTCATAACTAAAATATTCTGTGTTTAATCCCTTGATTAAAACTGAGAGGTTCAAACCCTTTGATTATAAGACCTTTTTCAGAGCTTCCGACTGACAGCAATGCTCCTATTTTGTCTTGCAGTTCCATAGGTGTGTTTATGACGCCTGCCTCGCATCCAGAGATATTTGTGAATGTTGCCTTCAGTCACACCTCGAGAGAACTGTGATTATTAACCTGTACCACATTAAGATAGAACTATGAATATTAGCCTGCGTCGCATCCATAGAGGATTGTGAATGTTACCCTGAGCCACACCTAGAGAGGACTGTGATTGTTAGCCTGTGCCACACTAGGATAGAACTGCAAATATTGGCCCGTGTCGCATCCAGAGAGGTTTGTGAATGTTGCCTTGATTCACTCCCAGAGAGGACTCTGATCATTGACCTGTGCCACACTAAGGTAGAGCTGTGAATATTGGCCTGTGCCGCATTAGGATATAGCTGTGAATTTTGGCCTACGTTGCCTCCAGAGGGGATTATGAATATTGCCTTGAGTTACATCTAGAGAGGACTGTGAGCCTGTGCCACTTTAGGATAGAAATGTGAATATTAGCCTGCATCGCATCCAGAGAAGATTGTGAATATTACCTAGTGTCACACCGAAAGAGGACCCACAAAAATAGTGTGCGTCTCTTCAGACAACAATGCTAATAACCAACCCTACTAAAACCTCACCCCTCTACATACTCCTCTCAAACTAAACACAACCATACCTCTAAAACCACAGCAAACCGCATGCATCTCACTACACTGCAACAAACCACACATAGCCTTACACAACAGCACATGATGGATACCGACCCGATACCACACCAAAAAGCTCAGCGAACAGTGTCAACCGAACTGAAGCTGCCATCAGCACATCACAGCTCTATTGCTCTTTCTCCAAACTTTGTCCTACTAAAGTACCCTAACCAACCCCCTTTTTTCAGATCCACTAGAGCGCCAGGGGGCCACTCCGGTGGTGGTAGTGTGTGGTATAAATATCCTTTAAGATTAACATTAACATGAGCAGCATTATCAGAACACCATTTACAGAAGGTGGACTTCCCGTCAGAACTCAGTGTGAATGGGATGGTGTTGTCAATGACTGATTATATATAATGTTTGGTGTATGGGAACAGTTTCATAGCATTCATCTTATACGTTCTGTCAGTTGCATTTGACAGAGTTCAGCATACCATCCTTCTTGGTAATCTGAACAAGTAATGGCATAAATGGCTTAAATCGATTTTGTCCAGAGTTTTATACATATGTTGGAACTACGCAATCTGTTCTCAAGCTGGAGAGAGATATAGGGCTGATAACCATCAAGGAGAGGGGACTTATGATTCTGATCAGCACATGAATGTTTAGGAATAGGCTTACATTTAATTGGCACAAACCCGAAATCTAGTCATGTGTAACTCAGTTAAGCAGATGGGCCTTGGGGTTCACACCTGAGGATCTTAGATATTATAAGCTACTCTGCTGCATACACCATTGATGACAGCACTTAATTATATCGTAAGTGTGGTATCTTATGTCAATACATATGCGATGTAATTTGTGATGGCATCAGTGTGCTCTTTTTTTTCAGTGATGTATTCAAATCATAAGTGATGTATGTTGCATTTATGATGTCTATGCATCTATGATACATCTGTCTCACTATGGCTGGACCTGCACGGGGGTAAACAGCCTTCCTACTTAGTGGGACAAAATATATACAAAATATATATTACACAACCAAAGGAAGGTGCATTAATGTGTGTCAAAATGTTCCTCATTAGTGGAGTATGGGTAGAAAATAACAGACTTACCACCACACCACACATACATCAATAATATTTGTCAATTCTATTACAAAATCATATGACTACAATTCATTCCCAATAATGATCTTATAACATACTAAAAATACATTAATAAAATCTATACTCCAAAAATCAATAATGTGCTCACCAATACTTAAAAACAACAAAATATTCAATATTACTTCAGTTTAGTATGACATAAGCGTAAAATATTTTTCTTTTTAAAAAAAATGCTATTAACATGCTGTATTAGTAGCCCAACTTGTACAAGTTTCTGTCCTGATGGCTCAAATCTGCCAGACATTCATCAGGGGCATTCTGAAATTCATTGTATATATCATGTGGTGGGTGGAGACCTGTCATGAAGCTCTCTCTCCCTGATTATTGATGACACTACCTAGTGGGACAAAGACACACATGTCTTTAATTTGACTGTACATGGTCTTGTTAATTGACCTCAACATTAAGCCTTTCCCCAATGGTACATGAGTATACTAAATAATAATATACCTGGCTGGTTGTCCTGAATAAACTTTTAAGAACCACCTGCAACCATGTGTGAAGCCATTAGCAGCCTTCTTGATTCAAAGGGTAAAAGCCTTTTGCTACCTGAAAAAAACGAAAATCAACCTTTTAATTTATTTTATATTTTTACCTCTCACAACCACTTGAATTACCCGCTGTTTTGTGTCTTCTTGCTGTCGATATTTCTCATTCTGAACTCTATGTCAGTATTAGCTGAAACACAGAATGCATGAGATCAGGATTGTATCCCACAAAGTACTCACTATACCCTACCATAAGTTAACTGGAAGACTATGTCCAGCACTTACTTGTCGGACTAGGTATAGACCCCTCTGATACACATGGTTCTCACTTTCCAACCCTTGAAAGGAGGTTGTTGCTGTACTGATGCTTTTCCACTGTGCTTGTTCTGGTAAGTCTCTTTTCTTAAATGGGGGGCCCTAGAGGAAAACCCAAAGTTACTTTTTTCCTCAAGCGTGTCCATATATCCCAAAACAACCAAATGTGCTTTTAAACCATAATATTTCTCCCCCAGGATCTTACCTCTTCACAAGAGCATGGAAGTCAGGAAAATAGACTATAGCGTGGAAGGCCAGGCATGCCTCGTTCCACGTTTTTGAATGGTTTATTGTGTTGGAAACCGAGCCAGAGTGTGTCATCCTGCCTACAGTGACCTCCTTACTCAGTGAGTTCTAGTGTGGGGAGGAGCGCTGGTTCAACCAAATGTATTCATTTAATCACTTTTTTTCCCTTTTGCATACATGTCTCCTTTTTACACATTTTGTATGAGAGATAGGGCAGGCATTAGGTTTTGTTAGCATAGGCCATTTTGATTTGACGGTCTCCACTGGGACTGCATTATTTATTATATGTTGGTGGCGACTACTCCCATCTTAGTTATAGCGCAAAGTAGCTTCTCCAAACACAACAATTTGAATAAAGGTTTTACAAATTGCACCCATTGTGTCAGTGTCATACTTGTGATACCATGCCTCCCCTACACCACCTGCAAGAGAAATAATGACAGAGAATTGTCCATGGCTCAGCTGAACCTGGGTGTGCAATACATAGCACTACCAACAACTAAATAGTCTCATTATGTTGTGTGTGTACAAACAAATGTGACACTAACCATGAAAACATACATAATCAAAGCAGTATATCAGAAAATATACAATGCTGCTTCCATTAAGTCATCACACCATGCCACAATTTAGGCATACCCGTCAAGTTTAGTCTCTGACTTACCATACCTAGCTCAAAGCCTATATGCATGCGTAGACATCTGCACCCAACCTTTCACTGTGTTGTCTGTATCGTTAACATATGTGCAGGAAAGGAAAGGAAAAAAATAGTCACATCAAATGCAGAGTTTTCATAGCTGCACAAAGGTAACTTGTACATCTGGACTGCACTAATAAAACCCACAGTTTTTCCACATCTGCCATCCTGCTATCCGACTAATATCTCCTATATCCTTCTTTTCCGGTCCTATGTGCAGGGATGCCAAGGGTATTGATAGTTAGGCACTATATAAGACCACTTATCTGCACCTGTTCTACAACCAGTTTTCTGCCTGAAGCCATTATGGCCCTATGCAACATGGGCCAATACTGCCTTTACCTATAATATTGCTAACATACCACTGTTAAGTACTTGCCACGTAAGGAGCCTTGTCCATAATGCTAGAAATGCAAGTTACCAAACAAGCTGAATTGCCCAATATCTACAAGTAATTAAAGAAAGACATTTGCAAACAAGTGTTGTGCCAAGTCATCTAATCATTGAAAATAATTTTTATTCATTGTCATCTTTAATAAAGAACCTCAGAGCATACTCAAAGTACAACTCGGTTTGCCTATCATCATCTAATCATTGATATTCATTATTATTCTCTTCCATAAATGAAGTACCTCAAACCATTCTCAAAGAAGAATGTGTTTTGCCTACCATCATTTAAAACATAAAAAGGATTCAAGCAAAAGCTTCCAAAAACACCAAATGCTTAAAATGTATTTATAATGCAAAGCATGCCAACATGTGTTTCGCCTCTACGGGTCTTTGTTCAAGGTTTAGCGAGCAACACATCTGTTTTTTACAGCATTAAGAAAAGTATAACAATGTTAAATTAATTATCTAGAATTCAATATGTAATCCGTTCCCAAAACAGGACGTCATCATACCATTAAACAATATTATTATTATAATATGAAAAATATAAAAAACGAAAGTAATGAAAAGATACCAGGGGAAAATGAAGAGAAATATGACAAAAGAATTAGTTATTTTATCAACAAGGTAACATCTATCCTAATTGCTATTATAAATGGACATATTGTAAAATCGTGTTGTTTCTCTATAAATAGTGTTTTTGTAATTGCACATTACATTCTACATAGATGTACACAATGAAAGAAATGTCTTGCCTAAAATGTTTTTTTTTCAACATTTGAAGTAACAGAAATTTAGTAACGAGCTAATTGAGATAAAGTGTACATTTTGTATATTCTTTCTAGTGAATTAATTTAAATATATTCACTCACTAATGTACTAAAGATATTTTCCTTATTATTCATGATAGGAAAGTTGCATCCTTCTAATAATTCCACAAAAACTACTTATAACCTAAAGGATACAAATATCCTTGGTTACTTTCAATAATCATGTTGATATATTTCTGAAATTAGACCAATTCAGTATTAGGTCTCATTTATAAGAGATATGCTTCATTTATTTCATTCCAATTGTATATTTTTCAGTTGAATACATTTTTCCTTTTCCTTTTCCATAGAAAACCCTTTGTTCATGGGTGAGCATCCCTTGCATAAATGCCTCCTGGTAAAAAACATCACATTTTAAAGTGAACGGCTAATCATTTTAGATAGTGCTTTGAATGTCTGGTTGTTTAGTGAGAAAGACAGGTGAATTTGTCAACTTACAAATTATTGTGGGTTGTTCTACATTCTTGCCATGTTTGGCCCATGTTTTTAATGGAGTTCCCCATGTAATGTGGTAGCCATTTTGTTTCTATTTATTTGATTGTTTGGATCTGATGTCATCATGTGGGTGAGTGATGTCATCAAATGATGTCAGTGTGTACATTACATTGAGAAATCTATATATCTGGACAATCTTACTGATATAATTTCTTTTTGAATGGTTTATTTTATTTTATTGGATATTTTACGGCGCCTACACAACAAATTTCCAGGTGCCACAAGACAAAAAAAGGAGAGTGCAAGGGATAAAGATAACAATAACGGTCCTTCTGGGCCTTGTGACATTCAGATCATGCATTTGCAGTAACTAGAAGTGCAAGGGAGAGGGTTGGGGGAAGTGCCAGTCTGCAGGAATGAGGAGTGCTAGGGTGGGAAGGGAAGTGCAGGGTAAAGAATAGATAGTGCAAGTGAAGGGGGTGGGAATGAGGGGGAAGGGCAACAGAGGCTAGGCGAGTGTTAAACTTAGCAAGGGGGGCACGTGCCTGGGAATTGCATGGGGTGCAGGTGGCGAGGGTCCAAATGCTAAGTGCGAGGATGAGGGGTGGACATGAAGGAGGGGAGACAAAAACTCAGAGGAAACCAGGCAACCAGTCACTGTGGCAGTTGGGGTTGTTAGCAGGAGAGAGGGAAGGAAGAAGAGAAAAGGAGGGTCTTAAGGAGCTTCTGGAACTTAAAGAGATCCAGCTGAAGCCTGAGAGGGGTAGGAAGACCATTCCAGATGGAGGTTCCTGTGGAGGAGAGTGATCTACCCCCATACTTTCCTTAGCGAAACGCCTGGTCTGCAAAGATTTGGAGCTAGAAGACCGAAGGCCTCTAACAGGAAGGTATTTAGGGAGAGAGAGTTGGATGTAACAGGGTCCCAGGCATCAGATAACCTTCTGGATGATGGCAGACAGTCTTTAATTTGATGGTAGCAGCAACCGGGAGCCAGTGGAGAGATTTTAGGGCTGGAGAGATGCAGTCCCTGGCGTTGAGGCCAAGGTAAGTCTCACAGTCCTATTCTGGATTAGTTGAAGGGGCAAAAGGGTGATAAAGAATTATTGAGGAAGAGGCTGTTGCAGTAGTCCAGCCTAGTGTCGACCAGAGTTCTGGGTTTCTGGGGGGGTTTCTGGGGGAAGGTGAGGAAAGGAACAATGCCTCTGAGGAGGTGCAGCTTAAAGTGGGCCTTCTGCAAAATGAGGACAGAAGGAAAGAGAGGAGTCAAAGATGACACCAATATTTTTTGCCTCACAAGAGGGTGAGGGAGGCCCATAGAGGGCGGTCATATGGTAGGGGGGAAGGACGGAACAGGGGTCCAATGAGAAATATCTTGGTCCTATTGTCATTAAGGCAGAGATCAGTGGCAGCACCCAATGCCTGAATAGCTGTCATACAGTCAGGGATGGGAGAGGAGGAAGAGGAGGCAGTAGAGGGAATCTTGTAGGAGAGCTGCATGTTGTCTGCATAATACTGGAAGGGATAAGAGAAGGAGTAGATAAGATGGGCCAGAGGGGCAAGATAGATGTTGAAGATCCACAGCAAGAGGATAGAGCCTTGAGGGATGCCACAGATGGAGAGTGTGATAGGAGAGGGAAAAGGGCCCAGTTGAACCTGTGAAGGACAGTCAGAGAGGAAAGAGGCCAACCAGTGAAGTGTCAGGCCCATGAGGCCCAGGGTGTCACAGAGCCAATTTGTCAGGGTGGCATGATTGACTGTGTCGAAGACAGAGGTAAGATCCAGCAGGATAATAACGGATGGAGAGTTGGAGTTGAGATTTGTGAGAAAGTCTTCACGGGTGTTCAGTAGAGCAGTAACCGTGCCTCTGGCTGCTCTGAAGCCAGAATGGTGGTCATAGAGACAACCTAACAGATTCAGTGTGTTGATTAATTGGGTGATGATCAGGTTTACCAGGAGTTTTCCCAGGAAAGGGGGTAATGGACATAGGGCGGTAGTTAGCAGAGAAGGGGGGGCCGGCAGAGGGCTTTTTGAGGAGAGGATAGACAATGGCATGCTTGAGAGGTAGATGGGAAGGAGCCAGTGGCAATGGAGTGATTACAGAACTCGTCCAAGGCTGAAGCAAGGGAGGCAATGTTGTCCTTGATGGTTCTGGAGGAGCAGAGGAGCACCTGTTTGGAGGAGACTTTCATAGAGAGAACTTGTCTAGCGTTCTCATCCAGTGCTATGGGTGAGAAACAGGAGAGTAGGGGGGAAGGGGAGAGGGTGGCCAAGGGAGGCCTGCGAGCAGTGGAGGGAGGAAGGGGGGTAGAGGAGAGTGAGGACAGGATGTCCTGGGTTTTGGTTAAGAAGTCAGAAGCCATTAAAGTACAGAGGGACATGGTGGAAGTGAATACTTTATTAGGAGTTCCTTGCAGATTGTAAACAATTCACCCATGTTATTAGTGGCCTCAGAGATGCAGGCTTGGATATGGGCGCTCTACTTTGAGCAGATGGAGAGTCTGTTTTGCCTTTGGAGCAGGGGGCAGGCCAGTCTGTCAGAGGATGTGCCTGATGCCCACCACTTCCACTCAGCAACTCTGCACTTGCGTTACAGAGAGGTTAGGTCACAGTCATACCAGGTCCTGCACTTGGAGGCAGGCTTCATATCCTCATGACAGGGACAATGATGACCAGTGTGTTGGTGATAGAGAGATGAAGATTAGCAAGAGTCAGAGGCGTTGCCAGGGGGGCTGAGGGAGCTTTAGCCCTGGTCATTTGGTTGTAAGCCCGGATAGAAGCTCAGGGGCTACAACCATAAGGCTAGCTAGTCCTGAGTCCTGACAGTCCTGACATTAGCGTGGCCCCGGGTATTTTACAGGCCTAACAACACCCCTAGGCAGAGACAGTGTGGGAGTCCGTGGTAGGAGTGGGAATGAAAGTGGCTGCAAAAGCAGCAGCTGACCCTCGCTTCTTCGGTCAATGAAGGAGAAGGAGACTGGCGGTACAGGTAGTGGCTTAGCCAAGTGATGCAGGTGAGAGGACAGGGTAGCATGGTCAGACCAGGAGAGAAGTGTAGTGAGGGGGTTGGAGATGGCGATGTCTGCAGAGATGAGATCATCCAAGGTATGTCTTGCTGACTGCATCGAACTGGAGGGATGAATGGTGAAGGAAAGGAAGTCACAGAGGCTGTGGAAGAGTCCAGTGTCCGAATCAGGAAAGTCAAGGTGAATATTGAAGTCTCTGAGGAGAAGTTTGGAGGTGGAGGGAAGAAGAGAAGAGGAGAGGTCAGACCACACTGAGAGGAAGAGGGAGACCGGCCCAGGGGTCATGTAGATGGTGGTGAGAGTCAACAAGAGGGATGGAGAGACACTAAGCCTGCAGATGAGGTATTTGAAGGAAGAGTAGGTCCGAGTGGGAATAATAATAGCAGGGACCCAATCAGGGAAGACCAAGGCCACTCCGCCTCCAGACCGGTTAGGCCTGGGTTTGGAGAGGATCTTGTAGTTTCCAGGGAGGAGTGTGTCGAAAGCAGTGACAGATCTGGAAGTGAACCACTTCCCAGTAAGAGTGAGAACTTCAAAGTCAAAGTCTTCAAGAAGGAGACAGCTATCAGAGGAGGGATACAGCAGAGCAAGAGAGAGTTGGGGGTAGCTAGGTGTAGCTGGTTGCTACCTTTGAAGGTCTTCTGAGAAGGGGTACAGGGATGGGGTATGCCCATCAGTGATGGGGAAGGGGTAAGGGGTGGCAGACAGAGAAGAGGCAGGGGAAGGGAGGAGGTTGATGAGAGATGGAAGATGCCTATCAAGAAGGAGGATGTTGGGCTGAGAGCCCTGGCCCAAAACAGTGCCATTCTGATAGACATTAATGATGCACCTAGAGGATGAGAAGCATGCCAAGTGTACTTCCCATCTGTTGCCACTATTAATGGGTGACAAAGAGAAAGGGGAGAGGACAGAGACCATGTGGGGAGTCCATATGTTCGGAGAGGGAGCGACAAAGAGGATGTCAGTGACAGTCTGCCTAGAAGAAGCATTGACATAGGTATCAGCGATGGGCAGGAATGGGTTAGAGAGCAGGAGATCTTTCTTGAACTGTTTCCTTCCAGGCTTCAAAAGAGGGGTAGGGAAGGTGATAGAGTAACAGAGTAGATTGGGGAAATGGAGAGCGCCACGGAGGGAGAGGGCAAGGAGATGGCAGTGGGGCAGAGACAGAGAAATGAGACAGCACAGAGCATGATTAACTCACCAGGCGGCCTAGCAGCAAGAAATGTGCAGACGAATCAGTTGCATGACGTTAACTAGTTTGCAGCGGGGTATTGTGCAGCTCCAGCAACAGAGGATGAGGCGACAGCAGGTGGCCTAGCAGCAAGACAGGTGATGTTTCACAGGTTACTGAGAGGCAGCAGTGGAGGAAGGAGGGCAAATCAGGTGGGAAGGATCCTTCACTGGAATATGATCATAATGCCTTAAATCACCATAAGGCAGCAGCAGAGCAGTCTTAATGGGACATCCATCACAATCCCAACAAGTAAGTGCAACAGCAGGCCATCAGTACAGACACCCCCTTCTGGTGCTCCAGATTTTGGCTGATAAATCGATTTGTATAATACGCATGGGTAGCTGTTGTGTTGCAAGATAGGCTGTGACTGACAATCACCAGCAGCACAACAGCCAGGAACATCAGGGCCAGGTCAGAGCTGACAACTCTGCACACCATTATGCCTCCAAAGTGTCTCTGGGACTCCAGCCCTCACGGATCAGAGTTTCCGATATAGGATCTAAATCAGGGCCAGGTTTAACAATACAGCCCCATGATGAATGCAATTTGCAATACTCACAGGGAGAAAAAATGTTGGAGCCCACAAGCTACTGCAGCAGTGGCAAGAGAAGCAGAAACATTGAAGCTCTGCCACCAAATCAGCTTTCGTCCCAGAGCGATCTCTCTGTTGCACCATGGCACTTTTATGCTGCTCAACTGGCTCCACACCTACCAAGTATACTAGCTGAAGTCATGCAAGAGGGGAACCTCTGATCCGTTCCTCTAATAAGAGCTAATTCAGAGCTCTTTCCTTTCACTCCACCACATCCTTAGGAATAGCCCAAAACGGCTGTTCACAGCTTATCCTATGTTGACTGTATGTTTATGTTGGTGGGCATACCTTTGCCACCGCATGGGCCACGCCGCATCCTTGGACCCCCTCAAATCCTATGGACAGCCAACTGAGCCTCTCCTGCTATTCTGACAGAACACCCCTGGCTGATGGAGGGTATGCAGAGCTGGCGCCTGAGAGTTGCAGTGGGCACCCCACAGCAGCCTGCCCTAAGAGGACCCAGGAGCAGCCGCCACCATGTGAAAGATCCACTGCTGCTTTGTACCCAGGTCATATGTCCCTCACTGATTACTTGGTCAGAAGTGTCAGAGCTAAGGGGATTCTCTCAAGGGCCCACATCCAGGTCTCTCCCCTCCTTCCAGGTCTGGAATGTCTGACAGAGACCGCCAAGTTGGCTGTGCACGCTGCCGGGAAGATGGCACCCAGCCTCTCGAGGCGTCTTTTCTGGAAGAGCCGTATCTCAGGATTTTCGGCTCCATTTTCCGTTGGTGGCAGATCAGCCAGTCGGGAACCACTTCCAATTACCCCACAGCAGATTGTTTGTGGTTCATACCAGGAGAATCAGAATGTTGTCTAACAGGATGTTACCGGCCTCAACGAAGCTCACTTAACTCCAGTCTCCATCTTGAATTCACATCTCGACGTCTGGTTCTTGAATTCATGGCAGGGTTGGTTCTTGCTAATTTATGTAAAACCTAAAGATGTATCTGTCTCTTCATAGTTTTTACCAGCAATAAGTCTTTATTTATTTGCAATTATCCAAATTCATTATTACATATTTAACTGATTTCAACAAACCAGTATTATATCACACATGAACTCTATTGATAATATTTCAGATCTTATTCTGCTCATAATCCAGCATTGGAATGAATTACTTATTAATATTATTTTGTCCTTCAGACTAATACCCAAAAATATAATACATGCCATTGTTAGTATATCGGCTTTTTATTTATTTATTCTCATTGAGCAATTATGACAGTAAAATAGCTTTCTTATAGTCCATAGTATGCACATTAGTCCAATGTAGTACTTGAATAATTAAAAAAGTAAAATCTCAGTGAATACATTTTATGATTGAAATATGACCGTTGTTGAGAAACCATAACTTTTCACCATACTATTATTCCACTGTCTACATGAAATATGGCTCTCATTGGTCTGTTAAACATTTGATTGTCTTGATTCCCAGAGGAAAAGATTATTGCAATAGCATAAACCTCTAATAGCCTGTTATTCACATTAGCCCAATGTAGTACATAAATAATTCAAAAGCAAGAGCTCAATGTGTTCATTTTTTGATCGAAGCATGACTGTTGTTTATGAGAATCAATGTTTTATTCCCTCCTCTTATTGCAGTCTATAATGCCACTTTATTAAAAAAGCATGATGTTCAGTTAGGGAGAATTCTCCAGAATGGCTAATTTCCCTTACCTACTGAGTCCCTCAGCAGCTTTGCTGGATTTCTAGGATTCATTTTTTTCACCTGGTAAGAGTGTGAGCCTTTTTTCGCACTCTTACATGTGTTTTGCTGTGTGTGTTTTAACATTCTTCTGTTCATAGACTGTGGAGCCTTACCCACACCATAGCCATCATCTTTTTACTGTGTGTTACACAGCACCTTCAGGGCAGTGACACAGGGTTGTCTTTTAGACTTCCCAAATCAGACTCCATTTTCTGGGACTGACTACTGTCTCCCAGTACATTTAAAGTTGCCATTGACTTTATTAGTCTCTTTAAGATCCACAGACATGGTGCAAACTATCTTCCATAGAGTACTGGAAAGGGCTAATACTTATCCCTTTTTGTCTGTTTCTCTTGGAGCATTGTTTCGCTCCCTTTTCATCAAGACTTGGCTGGTGGCAGTGGTAACTACCCTATTTTTCCTACTGCGGTTATCTTAAATAACCTTGGTACTGTTTAGGCTATCTTGGTAGCCTCGAACTTAAACCCACTGGACCATATACGTTTTTATACGGTTCTGGCTGTGTTTATTTGCCATTTCTTTTTGAAAATGTTTTTCTCATGTTTTACTCAGTGCGCCAAACCAGGTTTGGTTCCTTTGTTCACTGTCTTTTTGCGGGCTTCTCTGCAGAAGCCCTCCTTAGGCACCTCAAAATGTGAGTAGGCAGGATGTGTGGGATGGGTTTTAGAACCCCTGCCATGGGTGGAGAGGTTGTGGTGGACATGGTTGCATTAAAGTGCAGCATCAACCGAATGTGAAGCTGATGGGAGAACTGCAAAAGTGCCTGCAGAGTGGGAAACACTTTCCCGAAGCAAGGAATTTGCTGCAGCCATATGCCACAGGTCAAAACACGGGCAAACACTGGTGAGTCTGCCTAGAAGTATTGGGAATCCCGGGGCATACCGACAGGCATACAAACAATTGCAAACTTATTTTGAATATCAACCAATTAATACAGAAAGACAGAATGTACACAAGTCTCCATATATGAGATGTGTATATGGGGAAAAGTGGAGTAAAACTTATCATAAGGAATTGAACACTAATGAAGAAGTTGAAAGGCAATATCTATACACATCTTCATATATGAGATGTCAATATGGGGAAGATTTGAACAAACATTGCCACAAGCCAATGAATACTAACAATGAAATTAACAAACACAACCTGAACAAGTCTCCATATATGAAATGCCAATATGGGAACGTTGGAACAAGTAATGCCTGGTGCCAATACAATGTAAACAGAGAGGGAGTACAACTGTGTTATACTTAAAGAGAAAGAAAACTAAAATATAAATAACAGATTATAAGAAGACCTGGTGAAAGATGTACATCAGGCAGTGAGCCGTTTGGGGTAAGATACATGGCAGGAGAGTATGCCAGAGATCTACAAAGACCAGAGGGGGATTCCTGGCAGGGGAGTATACCATCTATTCCACCTGTGAAAGGAAAATACATTGTAAAAAGGTTTCTGGCAGGAGAGTATATCAGGAGATCATCTTTTAAAAGTTACTGTGCAGAAGAGATACTTTTGACATCTTTAAATCACCATTGCTTGGAAAAGATATGTTTTCATCATTCTTAAGAATGTGTTGTGTAAAGAGACATTTCTACTTCTCTTAAGGAACCATTGTTTGCCAAAGTAATGTTTCTCATCATCCTTAAGAAAGTGTTAAAACACCATTACTTAAGTTGCTGTGCAGAAGAGACACTTTTGCCATCCTTTCAAACACCATTGCTTGGAAAAGACACTTTTCATAACCCTTAAGAAAGTGTTATGCATACGCAACATTTCTACTAATCCTAAAGAATCATTGTTTGAACAAAACATTTTCAATGTTCTACCCGAGACAGTTCAGGGGAAGGGAATCATCCCACAGATGCAAGGAGTGCATAGATGCACGTTCTGAATGCCCTGTGCCTGAAGATCGTCTGCCTGCTCTCCCTTGTCTTCACCCCTCAATGCACTAGGTAAAAACTTCTGAATCACCATTCAGGCCTATTTGCTGTGTCTCAACTGTTAAATGTATTATTTGCACTTACTCTGCATATGCAGACTATTAGAATTTCAAGGGCTCTGAGCGACTGTTGTTTTTTCCCCATGTCCCCACCCTCCTTGAGTGCTTTGAAACACTTGCCTGTGAATAGGCGCTTTATAAATAAACATTACCATTACCATTGTTTTGTTGGATTTGCATACTTAGTTTTTGGACACTTTTTGCTGAATTATATGAAGAAACATTTACGTTGCACCTTGTGTTGTTCATTTCTAGTGTGAGGGCAGATACGTTTTGGCCACAAGTACAGTTTGTTTAATTTTCATGATGAGACACAGACTGATTTTGAGCTTTTATTTCTTAGGCAGTGAAACTGTTTAGGACAGGGACAGAAAGGCCTTTACCCAAACCCTTTTCATTTTAATACATTCTTTAATGTTGAAAACATTACAATTGTGCGCCTGCCTCCAATTTCTGAAAAGACAAAGCCATTATTGGAATAAATTGTACAAATTAATATAGTTATTTTACTCTGAAACTATCAACAAATGTTGGCATCGGGGAACGAGTTTGGGTTCACTGATGACTATTTTATGATAGTGCTCTAAAATGCTGGCTGCTATTGGATTGGACATAGATATAAGACTATATGAATGTTTGATAGGATTGATTTGGTTACAAAAATTCGTAAGGTTAAGCTCAGTGTATACGCTTTTATTTTGGAGAGCAACATATCTTGATGCATTGAAAGGCCATACAATCCTTGAAATAGAAAATAAATAAGCAAGTTATCTTTAATTGGCATCAGGAGTCCACTTAAGGCAGAATCATTGTATTACTGTGCAGTGCTATCTGGAAAAATGACATTGGTTAGTGAATTTGATATTATTTTCTTTTGAAAAAGAAAATAAACAAACCTTCTTCCTATTCCAATTTGTGGAGTATTAAACTATGGTTTATGATCACAGGTCAGGAAGTGTGTCAATCTCTGAAAATCTGTGAGCCATGTTTTACACCAGGCTCACAAAAAAGATATATTTTGCCCCTGGCAAAACTCTGGGAAATAATTAATACATGGCTGCTGTTAGCGACCAACATGCCCTGTGCAATTTTTGATTCACTGACAATATATTCTAAATATACTTCTACAAGTTCCCCTTTAGTGAGATTGCTTGTAATCAAGGTTCTCCCGAAACTACCTTCAATTGCTATCTAGGATTCAATTAATTCTTGGGACACTCATCAAAATGCTCTGGGGTTATTAAAGTGACTTTTGGATTGCATTTTACAGGCCAGGGACAGGTACGCATGTCAACAGCTCAAGCAACTCAGAAAAGTATGCTCTTAAATGTGTTTTTTGTTTTTTTATTGATTGATTTAGCTGATCAAGATCAACCTTACAATTCATACAGTTTTGTCCCCCTGATCCTAAATCCCTCTCAGATAATGTGGTTCTATTTTGGAAAACGCTTCTGCTTTCATCTCCCTCTTGAAAAGGCCTCCCTATGAAGGTTTCCATCTGCTTAATCCAGGCGGAACCACAATCAGTGTTTCCTCTGTCATCCAGGTGTTTTCCTTCTTTGCTGCTTTCCCAAAACTCTCCCCTCTTCCTATTTGTTTCATTTTAAATAACAAGACAACTCCACACATGCATCATCATGTGACAAAGACATTTTGGAATCGACAGAGATTATGATAGATTCCCTTTACTTACGCATGCCCACAAGAATTCCTCTTATCATTCAGCTATGAATTGACCCTTAATCAGAGATTATGGTCAAATTGGACAGCAATATGTTTTTTCTGTTATAATGCCTTGTATGGACCTGCACTATTAAAATGATCTACATATTCAGAATTCCAAGAACATTCTGAATTCAGAAACTCCCCTTATGTTTCTGTAGCTGAATCAATAATGGAGTCATTTAAATTTGTGAATGGATGTGAGAGGGACCGCTGCGCGCATTCAAATACAGTTTTGGTCATTAAATTAAGCAAAAGGTTCAAAAATAATGCAGATGATGTATTTCATAATTTGTCAGTGATTTTCGTTTGTGAACATTTTACTGGACACATTTGTTTGAAATGTAATGTGTTTTTATGGTCGTAGTATCAATAAAGAGATCTGTTTTTTCAAAAGAATAGAGCCTTGTAATGGTCTCTTTAATGGACCGCTACACATTTTACAAAAAGGTTCTGCCAGTTCAAGGTTCAGTGTTTAAGTAGACATCTTTTACTCTGGAGTTGCCATTACTGGCTTAACAGACTTCTGATTTTTTGACCTTGCTCTCCTCTTTCTATCCTCTAGCAGGGTAGCACACAACACGACGCGTTTCACCGTAAACAGACCGTCTGTTCACGTATATGAGAACGGACACAAATGTAGGGCATTAGTATGTTACAAAGCTCTATGGTTTCAACATGATAGACAATAGTCATGATCGAAGAAGACCATTGTTTTCTGCTATAAAGGTCCGGACATCTTGTGATGTATACCTGCTGCTGATTTGCCTATACCAGAATGCATGCAAATGCTGTTGTGCCTTGCTCGACATTAAAATGTATCATTTTGCTTTCACAATTTGCATGTTTTGTATTTGGATGGGGTTCTGAAAGTTATGCGAAGAAACACGTGTGACATGCTTAGTGCGGCAGTAAAACCCGCCGAGCACCCATTGGCGTTTGCCCTCGTAATAAAACTGGGAGATGCACGCGTGTGTGTTAAAGAAGGAAAGAAAACACCGTCATAATTCTGTAGGGATATAACCTGTGACAGCATAAACAACGAAGAACGTGTTTATGGAATGCGATCAAAGAAAACCCCTGTCAGCCTTTTGATTGAGTAGGGAAATCTAGTAATGGACAATATCAGAAGGCTATTGCTGAATGAATCTGCAACGTTAATGTAATAATACCGATGCACATATACTTTTCCCAAGCACATCCTTTTGACCAATGAAATACATAGGGCCTCATTACACGGTAGGCGGTGAACCATGGCGCTATTAGCGCCATGGTTCATGCCGGTAATATACCGGCACCGCCTTGGTGGAAAGGGGAATTACCACCCCATTCCAAGGTTGGCGGGGCGGTAATTCCCCCTTCCACCATTGCCCTTCCCCATTCCCATTTTTGCCCCATAGGGCTCTATGGGAATGGGGAAGGCGCTAATTACGGTACCGCAAATTGCGGTACCGTAATTAGCTCCACTGGTCCCTTTGCGGGTTGGTTTTTAACGCCTGCAAAAAGCAGGCATTAAATTCCCCAACCCGCAAAGGGACCTCGTAGTAAGGCGGTAAACCCTTACCACCTACCGTGTAATGAGGCCCATAGTGTTAGTTCTTATTTCGTAACATCAAAATGTATAATACAGAACAACATGAAATTGTAATGATCAGCAGCATGTTCATTAAAGTGCAAAGCGCATATTTTGATTTTATATAAATATGCGAGGAGCAGCATGTAAACTTCAGGGCGAGTGTATGGTGCATGGAAGTATGGAAAAACATGACGTATATGCCATGTTTGCGTAATAAAATACTAGGGCTAAGTCTGACTCTTTGTTAAAAGGCGCAGAGATTAAAGTGCATTGTGCATGATGGTGTAAAGTACGTAGTGCAAATCCAATTCGATGCAATTTAAGATGGCATAATGTATAGCTATATAAACTTCAAATCAAAATGAAAACCATAATGTGGAAAAGGTTTCATAATTATGCACATCCAATGAGGGACTGTAATAACGATGAGTAACAACAATGGTAAACTCTATGCATTTATTTATTTATTTAGTCATTTCTAAAGCACTCAAAGCCCAGAGGCAGCCAGGCGCTGTTACTACATACTTAAGAAGATGTTAACATTTGTTTGAAACATAGCATCAAGGTTGCACAATAAAATTTTGACATAAAATACAATATACATTTAAGTACAATTATATACACATGTTGTACAGGTAATCAATCGGCTGGTGCGTAAGCAACTATTACGGGAGGTCTGTCCTGAAGAGTAAGGTTTTTAGGTGTTTTCTAAAAGACCAAAAGGAGGTGTCCTTTCTGAGATGAGTAGGAAGGGCATTCCACAATTTGGGAGCTATAGTAGGGAAGCTAGCTCCTCCAGCTTTCTGTCTTTTGTATTTGGGAATGGTGAGGAGTTTAGTGTACTGGGAGCGGGTTGGTCTGTTGGAGTGGTCTTTGCAGATGAGGTTACTGAGGTATAGGGGTGCTATGTTTGTAGTGCATTTGTGATTGAGAGTCAGGATTTTGAAGTTAATTCTGCCCTGGACAGGGAGCCAATGAATCTTCCACCTGATGGTAGAAATGTGTTTGTGTCTAGGAATGTTTAGGGCAGCTCTGATGGCGTTGTTTTGAACAACCTGTAGTTTTCTGATGTTTCCTGAGCTAGTTCCTGCAAATAGTGAGTTGCAGTAATCTATCTTGGATAATATCAAGGCTCTGGCTAGGGCGACAGCTTTTGTCAGAGGAGAGGTACGGTCTGCTGGCTCTTAATAATTTGGCAGTGTAAGCTGCTGAAGAGACGACAGCATTGACCTGTCTGTTTAAGGTAAGGGAGGAGTTGATATACACCCCCAAAGTTTTAATTTACTTGGAGACTGTAATACTGTTGTCGTCGATATTGAACAATTTGTATGTCTGGGAGAGGTTACTGAGTTTGGTATTGTTGGCAATGAGGATTAACTTGGTCTTGTCATCATTAAGACACAATTCGTTAAGAAACATCCACGCATGGATGGCAAGATATATCTTGTTTAGGTTTTTGGAAGTGGTGTTGTGGCATCCGGTAATGGGTATGATTATTTGCGTAACATCCACATAGTTTGTGTACGTGATACCCATGTTGTCAAGTTTATCGAACAGTAGCATAGTGAAGGCATTATATAGTGTGGGTGATACACAAGAGCCTTGTGGTATGGCACAGGTTGCAGGGACTGGAGGGGCTGCCAAGTTGTCAGATAAAACCCTCATGGTTTGATTGGAAAGGAAAGGTTTCATCCAATTGATGGGGTCTGCTGAGAATTGGGAGGCGGTCTCAAGATGCTGGCAAAAATGGCATGATTGACCAGATCGAAGGCTGCAGAGAGATCTAAGAGAAGGAGGATGCACAGTTCCCCTTTGTCTTTATATGGATCCATTTGCGTTTTCAAATCTAATAGGGCAGTCTCTGTGCATAGACCTGGCCTGAAGCCTGATTGTCTTAGGCCTAGGAGGTTATTCTATTCCAAATGTTTTTGCATTTGTACGATCGAGTATTTTTAATAAAAATGGTATGGTAGTGATAGGACAGAAGTGTGTAGGGATGTTAGGGTCTAGTGTTGGTTTCCAAAGTAAGGGTAGAACCCAAGCTGTTTTTAGGTTGCTCGGTACTGTGTTGGAAGCAAATGAGATGTCAATGAGACTGGTGAGAAAGGGTGCAAATTCTGATGTGCATCCTTTTATTAGTGTTGCTGGGCAGATATCGCCTTTGCATCTCAAAGGTTTTAAACTATTAATGATGTTGATCATGTCAGAGATTAAAAGTGGTGAGAATGAGAATGTATTAGTCTCAGCTAGGGGAGGTGATGTTAGCCGAGTTTGGGTGAGGCAGAGTAAACTTTTTTTAGTTCTATTTTCCATTGAAGTGAGGTAATGTTATCTGCTAAAGCATGTTGAATGTTGGAGCACCATTGTTCATCTTTACCAGTATAGTCTGGAGTTGGTGCTAGAGATTCTAATTCACTGAGCATTGTGAATAGTTCTCTAGTATTGGATTGAGAATTAGTTATTCTCTGGTTATATACTTTGCTTTTAGCTCAAATAATTTATTTTTTGTAATTATTGGCTGCTGCCTGAAAAAGGCTTTTGTTTGCTGTAGTTCGTGATTTACGCCAGTTATTTTCAGCAGATCTTTTAGAAGCATGCATTGTTCTGAGTTCTGGGGGGAACCAAGGGTTAATGTGTGCTGAGCGTTTTGCTTTCTTACCTTTTAGAGGAGCAACTTTTTCGATAACTTCTTGCATGATTTTGTTGTATTGACATATCAGAGTTGATGGGTCATTGTCTGACTGACTTGAGTCTAAAAAAGGGTGTTAATACAGGTAGCATATTGTCTTTATTCATATTTTTGAAGCTTCTCGACAGAGCCAACGGTAAAGGAGTGGGAAGGTTCTAATTTTTCGTGATGATGGTGGAAGTGAAGATGATGGTGTTATGGTCCAATCAGGGCATGGGGATATTAGATAGTATGTTAGTAGTACAGTTAGAGTCCGCTAAACAATCCAAAGTATGTCTTTTTTCGTGGGTAGGGGCAAGGATCCTTTGAGTGAACCCTAGGGCTTGCATAGATTTGGCTATGAGGTCTGCATGGATGTCTGATCCATGTTCAGGCCTAAATTGAAGTTGCCCATGATGATTGCTTTGGAATGTGGTTTCATATTGTGTGTCAGGAGTGTTGTAGTATCATCTTTGAAGGTGGAGATGGCTCCAGGGGGCCTGTGTACGATGTGAAGGGTGAGTGTGCCGGAGGGTGTAAGGGGTATTTTTAAGGTGATGACTTCCCCAGCACTAGAGAGGAGATCGGGGGATATCGTTATATTTAAGGTGTCTTTGGCTAGTACAGCAATGCCACCACCTCTTGCATATAATGTGTAAAGTTAGTACAGTATTTAAAGGTATAGATCTGAACTCATTAACTCTGTCAGGTCTAGTTTGATACTTTATGTATCAACAAGTTATGTGTCATAACTTCCCTTATACCACAAACAAAGCCTACATCTAGTTATAGTACCTAGATGTTATGACCATTAAAAAGAGCAGAAAAGATCATTGATCGTAAACAAAATAGAAACTGGATCAGGACTCCTCTCAGTTAGAATCGATGAAAATATAAACCGTGCACATATGAAAATAAGAAATATAAAAATTATAAGAATATAGCAAGGACGGTATTGGTGCTGTTCCTCCTAAATCAGAAAATAAAATAGGGAAAGAAGAACCTGCTCAAGAGGCAGGAAAGAATGAGCAAAGGGAGGGAGAGAAGAAAAAGAAGAAGGAAAGCCAGAGAGCAGGGAGAAAGAAAAATATAGAAGGAAAGAAACGCACTGGGAGTTTAGTATGAGAGACAGCGTATAGCAGGCCACCTATCAAACACACAACAAGGGGCCTAGCACATACTTAATGCGAGAAATTCAATAATACAGAGATACAGATCCAACTAGTTATTCATGTCCCCAAAAAGTTGTACAGTTCTTCGTCCAAGTTATGTCCTTTTGGTTTTTTGGTCTCTAAATCTAATATACATTTGGTTTCCTATTGTCATAGCTGGAGTTCACGATTCCCTCCCCTGGGTGATTCTTGCACTGTGTGTATGCCAAAGAATGTGAAACCATCCAGTTTTCCTTCATGTATGTCTTTAAAGTGTAGAGCAATGGGATGCGTGGGATCTGTATTCTCGATAGCTCGAATATGCTGGAGAATCCTCAACTTCAGTTTACCTATAGTACCGCCCACATACCATCGTTTACATGGACATGACAAAATGTATACCACGTATTCAGTGTTGCATGTTATCTGAGAGTTAATCTTGATGTCTTTACCCAAAATTGGGTGAGGGTAGTTTGATAAATTGGTTACGTATTGACAAGCTTTTAACTTCATACATCAATGAAAACCAGCAGTGGCCTTTCTCAACCAATCATCCGACTTGATATTAAGCCTGGGGCTCATGTAACTAGAGACAAGATCATCTTGCAAGGATGCAGATTTCCGAAGGTGATGTTGATTTTATCACCGATGGAATCCCCAAATGTTCATCAAGTTTCATTATTTGACGGGTGTTGGTAGACCCTTCTCCATATGTGAGAATCAGACGGATGACTTTGACGGCCATGTTTTGATTAGCATTGGAGACCAATAGTGAAACTCTGTCTAGTTAACGTGCTTTAATGTATGCCCTTTCAAGCACATGTTTTGGATAGTCTCGGGTGAGAATTCTTTGTGCCATGAGAAGACATTCATTATCAAAGGTTTCAATCCTTGTGCATTTCTGCCGAATGCGTATAAACTCACCACAATGTATGCTCCATTTTAGTGATGTAGGATGGTTACCGAAAGCATGTAAAGGAGTGTTGGAGCTGGTGGGTTTCTTGTATATTTCTGAGATAAATTCCCCTTGATCCGTTTTCACACAGACGTCCAAAAAGACGATGGAATGCTGGCTATGGCATTCTGTAAACTTCATGTTCAACATATTTACATTAAGAACTTTCAGAGCAGCCAGAGCACAATTTTGTCTGTGTGTTGGTTATTGTTGGGATGCCAGACAATAAACTATTCCCACCAGCCCATGGTGAGATTGTCATACAACGGCGTGAATGTGGTGCCAATGGCTGTCCCTTTAAGTTGGATGTAATAATCTTTGTTGAATAGAAACATTTTATTTGTGAGACAAAGGTGAATCATCTCAATAATCATTTTGCCATGTTTGAGGTAGTTCATAGATATAATGTTCAAGAAGGATTTGCATGCCTTTAAACCATCTGAGTGCTTTATAGAAGTGTATAAAGACACGACGTCCAAAGTAGCTAGTAGAAAAGATGATTCATATGGAATGCCATTGATCATATTAAGGAAATCCTTTGTGTCTCTAAGATAAGAGGGAAGTGTGGTAACAAAAGAGACCAAAGTTTCATCCACATATTTAAAAATATTCTCTAGGAGTTCCCCACAAAGAATAACAAGGTTTTGTGGTGCTCCTATGCAGTTTGGGCAGAAAATAAATTGTCGGCATAATGGGGAATTTAGGTTGTAAGAATTTGCATTCTTCATCATTCAGGATGCCTAGGCTTTTCCATGTTTGAAGAAAATTAGCAAGTTTGACATTCATGCTTTCTGATGGGTCTACCTCCAATTTTTGGTAACATTTATTGTCTGACAACTGTCTCTTAGCTTCCTATATATAGTCATGTCTGTTTTGTATGACAGTGTTTGTGCCTTTATCAGATGGTTTAATGATACAGTCTGTCAAAGTTTGAAGTGCCTGTAACATTCTCCTTTCATGGATATTCAAGTTCTGCCTGGTCTTGTATTTCTTTTTCCTAGCTTTCTTTAGATCATAAATTACCAGATCTTGAAATGCTTCCATGTGTCCGCCTGGTTGGAAAGTAGAATTAAATCTCGATTTTAGTTTGAGAGTGCTTTTCTTTGGCCAATCTGTATATATGTTGTGGGAAGGCCATTCTTCTTCGAGAGCTTCTTCTTCAGTTTCAGAACCGGACTCCAGATGTAACAAATCCGTGAGGGTCTGTATGTCTTCAATGGCCACTTTAGTGGGACCCATTAATGGCTCCTTGCGTTGTGGTTTGGGTGGATTGATAGCAACACATTTTTTCAGACGCGCTAGCAAAAAGTACCTCCCGACAGGTTTTGTGGACACACATGACAACACTCTCAACAATTGTTGAAAATCAATGATCTTGTAGTTCGCTGTTCCGATTCGCTTATCGCTTGATTTTTGCAATTGTTTTGCAATCTGAAGCAAACTGAGCTGAGAATGTGTGGCTGGCTGACATACCCCAGAGCAAATGTTGGGGGGAGGTGTGAGTTGCTATGCTGCTGTATACTGGGACCTACTGTGCTCTCTTCCCCACCGGTTGCCTCACCCTGGGTTGGTGCAGTTTCTTGCAGTGCATTGTGGTGCAAATGTCCCAAAAATGGTGCATTGTAGGGTTGAGGACCGGTCCTTCTGCGACCACATTGATGTTTTGCTGATTTCAGGCAACGGTCTCATGTGTGAAGGTGCTGAAATCTGGGGAAAGGGGTGGGGTGTCCAAATGTTATGCAATTGTCCTAACAGGTAGCTATGTAACATTTGGGGCAGATCTGTGAAATTATATGGAATTGTATAAGGAACAAAAGTTCACCAAGCCACAAACACAAGCAAATTTAGAGTTTTGCTGGAATCTGGGGAAAGGGGCAAGGTGTCCAAATATCATGTACACAATAATGGCCAAAGGTTCCTAATAGGTAACAATTCAACATTTGGTGCAGATTGGTGAAACAATTGGTGAAACAATGTGGAATTGTATAAGGAACAACGCTTCGCCAAGCCACAAACTCACAAACAAATTCTGATTTTTGCTGAAATCAAGAGAACAAAGGGGCAGGGTGTCCACAGTCATGTTTCCATTAATGTCCAGAGGGTACTACTAGGTAACTAAGCAAAATTTGGTGCAGACTGATGAAATGGTGTGGAATTGTATAAGGGACAATGCTTCGCCAAGCCGCAAACCCACACATTTTCACTTTTATAAATATAGATATTCTTTAAAAATAGGATACGGATGGGTGTGATGTTAAAGAAACCAGAAAGTGTGCCCTGGTTTCAAAGCAATTGTGCATGGTTTTAGCACTAGTGCAAACTTTGCACTGGTGAAAAAAACATTGAAATAAAACGTTATTTTGCATTAGAAAGATTTTAGTAAAAATGATAATGCTGGGTAATGGGTAAGTATTCATTTTATAAAAAAATAAGACTGCATTCAGTTCTTGCTAGTTTTAGTATGCCTTCAGTTCAGTATTGCTACACCTCTACCATGTATCTATGGTTGTTAATATAAATTAGCCTAATTTCTTTAAAATACATTGGAGCAAGTCAAGAGCATGAGGCACCACTTCCTGAGATATCATACGAGCCAAAGGTTGTACAAGTATATTTTGCTACCCCTATGACATTTATGAAATTACACCAATATACTTAAAAAAACAGATACAAATTCAGAGAAATAGGTTGTTTTTGCTACTTCCATCAGAATTTCTTCTGCTACTTCAATCACATTTATGTACATTGTTTCTTTAAATAAACATAATTAGTCTATGTTTTCATCGAGAAAGCATTTATCAAGTTCACTCAGAACTGATACCACCCCACTATTACCTCACACCAAGACCTGGTACTCCTAGGCATCCCAGTCAAGGACAGTCAGGTTATTTCAGATAATACTCTTTCAGTACTCATGAAATCTTTCGGAGTGGAGACTTCACAAACTACATGTTTTAACAATTTGGTCAAGTGGATAAGTTGGAAGGACAGATATGGTCTTCACCCCTGTCTCCTCTCCCCAAAAGTGACCTGAATATATTTGCATGTCATTAAACCTTTTGTATCAGTGAACGACAATGGAACTTTTGGGATAATAATTGCTTTTGATCTACTGTCTGACGTTTTGTCAGAGTGCATTTGTTGTAAAAAATAAAGTAGTTGGTATTAAAACGTCCTCCTTCTGGCTGACTATTGGTGAAGCCATTTTAGGCCAACACCAGGTGTTCTTAAACTGTTTTACATTGTTAAATTGTTTTTGGTTTATTTTGATCAAACAAAGAAACAAACCTTTTACAATTTACATTTAATTCCACAAACCAATTAAAATCCTCCAAAATGTCTAACCTAATAAGTGTTGATACTCACAATTCAAACATCAATTTCATGAATAAACAGTAAAAACCAAACCTTCCTCAAAGAAGATAAATACAAATGGAAGAACGTATCAATTCAAATTCTCCAATCACTCCTTAAAAATACATTCAATGAATTTCAGTGTGGCTAAAACCATACTTAATGTTTCACCAATTAAAAACATCTCCCACCATTCAATGCCAATATTGTCTCAATCCACATTTCTAAATGGCGTGTGTGAACATCCCTTGAAGAACTACAAAGACTCACCAAGTGAAATAATGTTTGTGTGTCCTCACTTTCAACACACACAGATCCTGCAAAATGAGTTCACTTCTAATAACATCCCCAGGGCTAGTTGAATTTCTCTAGTGGGAAGAATGTTAAGGCGACATCTCATTAATATTTCTCAATAGTGGGCTGAGGGGAATTTTTGTAGGGAGGGAGGGATAAGATTTAAACCTCTTACTACCTGGATGGAATTTAACACCAAATTATTGTTGGCGTAAGGATCTTGCGTTGTTATACAATCCCTCTCTTTCATTCTTTGTTTTTCTTTTAATGGATTTGCAATGATCATATCTAACAGGATATCACACTGCTCCAAATGCGTCAAAGAACAAGCCTTCCAGATTACAAACCTCCAAGCCCATGGTAACTGGTCCTTCTTTCTCAAGATATCAAAAGGGAGTGTATTATCCACCAGGAGGCACGTTCTAAGAAGTGAAATACTTTTCCAGGCTACGATTGACTCCATCGATTGGAGTCCTAGTTACATACGGACACATACCACAGAGAGCTAATTAGGTAATCACAATACCTTCCTCCAAAAGTAGCCCTCTGATGTCCCCCATACTTTGCAGGTTAGGCTTAAAAGTTATTCAGGCCCGTAGGTTACAATTTGCATTGCTTTTTGTTTATAGAAGATTATTACTGGGAGTAATGAAAAGGACCTGTATCTCCTATGAAGAGCAACTCTCTGAGCTTCTAACCTCTTAACTTTGAATCGGAGCATTTTACAGTGTGGTTGCTCATTGATGTTTTTATTCACCACTATACACAAATATATAATGGATTCTACCACTTCCATTTTTTCTAGTTTTTCCTCACCGACCCTGCATGAGAAAGTTCCCTTAGGTTTCCTATGAGCAGATGACAAAACAAAGACCTTCGACTTTTTTTACTTTCAGTCTCAAATGATTTCATATAGGGAAACTCATAAAGGAGTCTAGCCAACGCTGAAGTCCAATCGGGTATTTGCTCGGTATATGATTTATAAAGATTAAACAGAAAAGGGGCCAATGAACAACCTTGCTTCAACCCAGGATATGTCAATATTCTCCTAGCGAGAGTACCCTTATCTGATAACTAACCTGGATATAAGTATTACAATACAGTGCTTTAATTGCATAAACCAGTCCTGAGGAACATCCCCAATTCAAAGGTTTCCCCCATAGCCTTTTCTGACAAACCCCATCAAAGGCTTGCTCTAAGTCCATGAATGCTAGGTAGATGTTAGACTTGGACCCAATAGCTTGATGCTTCAATAGATTCAGAAGGAGAAAATGTAATGAGGTACACACTCCCTTTACAAACCCAGTCTGGCAAGGGTCGAAGCACCCCGATCTAACCGCCCAATCACTTAGCTCTTACAATAGGACCGATACAAAAACCTTACCCAGAGAGTTCAATAAAGCTATTGGCCGATAGTTTTTTGGGTCACCCCAGCCACCCTTTTTAAAAATCGTTATTATCACTGCCTCTCTCCATGATACCGGGCTCTGCTTAGTTGCCACTATTTGAGTAAAAATCTTAAAGGTCAATTCTGCCCAGGAATCTATGTTTTCTTTTATCAGGGAATTCGGGAGACCATCCGGCCCCGCTGCCCTAGAACTGCTTAACTTCCCTACTACAGTTTTGATAACCTCCAGATTAAATGTCAGGGACCACTTGACTCCTTCAATTGCAGTATCGCCCTCTTTTATATTGGTCCCTGCATCAAATGGATTGGTGTAATGCTCCACCCACCTATCTTCCGAGACTTGGCTGATGGTAGTAGCCAGTTGAAAGGTTTTAGCATCATTGATTAGTTCCCAGGGGTTTTGTGTATTTCTTTTACATAAAACCCTTAGCATTTGCTTGGCATCATGTTGCAGTCTACCAGCTCTAGAAGACAGGAGCCAGTTACGATACTGTTGCTTCCTCGTTTTAATTAACAAACCGCCCAAGACGGTATTTAACTTCTTCAGTTTCCTGATATCTGTTGGCAACAGTTAATTTGCCTCATCCACCTCCCCAATATTTGTATGTCGTGGTTTGAAGGATGCTTCGCCCATCGGGCCTCTATTGACCCTAAAATTAAAGAGTATCCATTCAAAATCCACTCTGTTAGGATTATTCTACACAAACTGGGTGAATGACCCAGTAACCACCTGGACCTCGCTAGATTTGATCTTCACTCTGTTTCTACCCGAGGATGCTTCCACAGCGCGGGACCATATATTTGTTGGATTCACCGCGGGCCACTTCCCAGCTAATAGCTAGCAGGTTATGGTCACTTACCGGCATCTCTACAACCTCAAATTTGCTAATTGCCATTAACACATTCTCTGAGACAAAGCAATAATCCAGACATGCCCAATGAAACTCCTTAAATCAAGTACACGCTCCTGGGACATCCCCTTTCATCTGGTAATTTAACATTGATAAGCCATGCTCCTTTGACTCAGTGGCCCAGGAGAGGACTCCCTGTGATAGAGATGAATCTCTTAATATCTCTCCATTGGTACCCATGAAATGCAAGTTAAAATCCCTATCGATGAAAATATGTGGATTAGTTATGGCAATGAGATGATCATCTAACAGCTCCATCACACAATCAATAAGTCCCTCAGCCAAACCCATCTTCACACTCCAATACATGTAAATAAGTAAAATCATCAGCACATCATTCTTATTAGCAGTTAGCCATTCCAACAACAACATTTGAATAAAGGGATTTGGCTGGATAACCTTGTTAATCCTCAGATTGCTGTACATTTTCCCCAACGTCAATAAACCTGACTAGGGTCTCCCTAGTAGTCCTTTGCAAGCCTTGTTTAAATGTGGCAGGTAGCCATCGCACACGGGTGTGAATCTCAGCCATGTTTCTTGGAGGCAAATATTGCCATACTGACCCAGGCCCAAGTTGTTGTTAGAAAAAAGGTCTGCAAAGCCACTCGAGTTGCATGATCCAATTATAACAGCTTCCTTTTTAGCCAACGTCTGGAAATTGCATTGACACAGCTCCACCAAGGCAGCCAGGACCAGTCCTTAGAAGGAATTGTTCTGACCACTGCCTCCTGTACCCTTGCTCATCATTGAGTTTTTTCACCTGATGCTCGATGAATTGTGACTGTGACTGAAGGCAATATTTCAGCGCCAGTAGATTGAGGAGCAAGATTCCCCTTAGTCATCTTCAGTTTAGAGCCATGTTTACCAGACACAAACCCCCTCATTACTGACCTTCTACATTCCTTGTTAGCAGAAATCTCTTTTGAGTCAGAGTAGTCACTAAGCTCAAAACCAAAAGGAAGCAGTTGGTCACACACTTTCAATAGAGAAGTCTTTATCAGAGCTGAGTTCAAGTGAAGAACAGCCCAATCCAAATGTTTCTGCTTCACAAACTGCACTATGCGGATGTCCTCAGGAATAATAAAGCGCAGTTTTGGAATATGTTGAAATAAATTCATCACATTGCTTTGATTTAAGATGGATGGATCCCTTGTTGGGAATAGATTTTCCAAGTAGATTTGGTTGCCCAGATAGATACGATCATTCATGAGTCGACTTCCATGTTGCCGCAATCCCAGTCTCAAAAGAGACATTTTTATTTCAAATTGATTCTTACAGGATTCTGTGAGAATAACTTCAGATCGTATTATAGAATATTTTCTGGTATTTTCACGGAGGGGAGACGTTTCCTCTTTTCTTCCATAATTCTGAAGGGGAGGTTGTCCAGACCCCTAGGTCGCAATTTGTCATCACGTTCTTTATTTAACGATAGTTGAACCAAGTGTTTGCTTGATATCTGTGTCACTTGTCTATCTATTTCAACAAGTTCTGAGGAAATCAAATTTCCCCATTCATCAAGTTCTTCCTGTCTGGCCATCGTATCAATTAGATCGCTCAGGCAAGACTCCGAAATCAATTCTGTGTCATTTCCTTCCAATTGGTTTTGGGGATTGTTAGCAGAGATCACTAAGCCATGATCTGGGCAATCCCCATCAGTTTGGAAGCCACCGAGACAACATTCTTGGGGCATTTTAGATTTGCGGGAGGGGGTACAGGTGGAGGGGTTTGCAGGTTTCTCAAAAAAGCCTGGAACCGTCTGATTTCAGTTTTTTTCCCATTTTCATGTTGTTTTATTTTTTTTATTTGCACTATTCCTTTTCCTGGCTTAGATGCATCACCATCATCTATTTGCTGCAAATGAAAGATAGAAAAAACATTGGATAAAATGGCTGGAGGGTACGACACCTTAAACTTTGAAATGGGGGTGGTGCACCTGACGTTGAAAGAAATGTGTGCAAAAGATACATTTTATCGAGCGGTTTATTACAGCCATCAAAATGAAGTCGCGCAGAGAGAAGGGGTTACCCAGGTTCCTCTTGAACATAGGGGGTTCTTGGGCAAAATTCCTGGTGAGGATGTAGCGTGGAATACACCTTTGGAAATTATTGATTGGCTCACAGTCCCCCTGTCGGCTGATAGCAGACAATGGGCCTCATTCCGAGTACGGCGCTAACCAATGGCGCTATTAATACCTTGGTTGACGCCGTACCCGGACCGGCAGCGCCTTGGTGGATGGCGGAATTACCGCCCCATTCCAAGGTCGGCGGGGCGGTAATTCCCCATTCACCAAGGCACTTCCCCATTCCCAAATGAGCCCCCATAGGGCTCAATGGGAAGGGGGAAGATGCAAATAACGGTGACCGTTCATTACGGTCACCGTTATTGGCTCGGATGCCCCTTTGCGCCCTCGACTTTAACACCTGCTCAAAGCAGGCGTTAAGGACGAGGGCGCAAAGGGAACTCGGAGTATGGCGGTAAGGGATTACCGCCACCGGTCTCGTTACCGGTGGCCGCTATCCCTTAACGCCATACTCGGAATGAGGCCCAATCTAGTTTAATGGTTGTCCCTGTTAAAATAGAGTCCACGCAGGCACAGATTGCAGAGCAAAGAGAAGTGCTACCTTTGGTATAAATTTTAGGTCTGAGATTCCAGATAGTAAAAGGAGCTCCTGAGCCACCTCTTCTTAGTAGTGGTATAATTGAGTTACCCTTAGCCCGGATATGAGAAGAACATCTGATAAAGGAGAATAACATAGGGGAAAGGCAAAAGAAGTAAAAAATAAAAAACTGTAAAGCGCCACGAAAACAGCAATATACAGGGTCCAGAACATTCTTGCACCAATTGAGGCTAAGGGTGGATGAAACAATTGGAAAGCAAATTATTGTATCAAAATCTGTAAAGCCCCCCCCCTTATTTTTATTTAGTTGTTTATTGATTGTGCATTTGTAAGGCATTTATACATCAAGTAAATTGTGTTTCAAGACACTCACAGGGCAAAGGGGGGGAACAAGGCAAATATAATAACAACGAGGAAAGAGAGAGGCCTTGTGAGCATTCAGAACGTGCAAGTTCAGAGAGAGAAGGGATGAGGGAGGGGTTAAGTGCTAGGAGCACCACGAGGGGAAGTGCTGTTAAGTGCCTAGCAGAGATCACTTGGTAAGAGTGACTGTAGGGTTTAGCAAGGGATGGAGAGGGAGAGGGGGAAGGATGAGTTGAAAAGGAAAGTCTTGAGGCGCTTCCAGAATTTGATGACATCCGGCTTAAGATGAGAGGAAGGGGGAGGCTGTTCCAGAGGAGGGAGCTAGCCGAGGAAAGTAATCGACCACCAGCTTGCTGCATAGAGAAGCGCTTGACATGCAAAGAGTTGGCACCAGAGTAGCGTAAAGATCTTGAGGAAGAGTATTTAGTGAGAAGCAGTTATATATAGCATGATCCCCCACCCCAGACTGACTTATGTTTGATGCAGAGGGATTTAAATTTGATCCTTACAGCAACCGGGAGCGAGTGGAGAGATTTTAGGGATGGAGAGATGCGATCCCTGGGCTTGATGCAAAGGATAAGACTTGCAGCCCTATTCTGTATAAGTTGGAGGGGACGTAGAGAGGAAGATGGTAAATTAAGGAAGAGACTGTTGCAGTAGTCCAGCCTAGAGAGTAACAGTGTTATAGAGACATTGAGCTTCTTGGGGAAAGTGAGGAAAGGAAGGATTCATTTGAGGAGGTGAAGTTGAACGTGGGACTTCTTGGCAAGGTCCTGGATGGTAGAGAGGAAGGCAAGAGAAGAGTCGAAGATGACTTCAAGGTTTCTGGCTTCAGATGTTGGTGAAGGGGGAGACCCCAAAGAGGGTGGCCAGAGTTAGGGGGAAAAAGAGGGGGCAGGAGTCCAAATGGAAGGATCTGAGTCTTGCTGGCATTGAGACAGAGTCTCTTGGAGGCACACCAGGACTGGATGGCAGATAGGCAGTCAGGAATGATGGAGGAACTAAGGAGGGGTTCAGAGGGACATTTGTCATCTGCAAAATGGTGGAAGTGAGGGGAGAAAGTGGAAATTAGGTGTGCAAGCAGAGCGAGATAGATGTTAAAGAGCCATGGAGATAGGTTGGATCCCTGGGGAATGCCACAGGTGGAGATAGGAGTGGGCCGGAGAAAGAGCCCAGGATAACCTGGGAGGGACGATCATTGAGGAAGGAGGTCAGCCAGTGCAGCGCCTGCTCTGCGATGCTAAGGGTATTGTGAAGCCATTTTATGAGTATGGAGTGGTTGACCTTATCAAATTCAGAGGAGATATGAAGTAGAATGAGAACAGCTGGGGTGTTAGAATCAACAGATGCAAGCAGTTCTTCACGGGTGTTCAGGAGAGCAGTTTCCATGCCTTTGGATGCTGTATCAGTTGGGGAAGACCAGCTTCTCCAGGAGTTTCCCAAGGAAGGGGGTGATCGAGATGAGACAGTAGTTAGCCGGACACAAAGGGTTGGTGGAAGGTTTTTTCAGGAGGACACACAGAAGAGAGTGTTTGAGGGTAGAGGGGAAAGACCAAGTAGAAAAGAGTGATTGCAGAAATCAGCAAGTGCAGGGCCAAGAGAGCCAATGTTGTCCTTAATAGTTCTGGAAGAAAAGGTGGTAACTTTCATGGAGAGGACAACTCTAGTGACCTCATCGGATGTGATAGGAGAGTAATAGTAGAGAAGGAAAAGGGGGGATGGGAGGCCATAGGTGAAAGGGAGATGGGAGGGGAGAGGAAAAGGGAAGAGAGAGTGCTCAGGATGTCCTGGGTTTTTGCAGTGAAGTGTGTGGCCAATGCATTACAGATTGGAAAGAGGTGAGGTGAAAGGGTTGCTAGTTCCTTGCAGATTTGAAAGAGTTCTGCCGTGTTGTTGAATGCACCAGAGACACCAGCCTGGATGAGGGCCCTTTTCCTTGCATAAATGGAGTGTTGGTATTGCCTTTGGAGGAGGCAACAGGCCAGTGTGTCAGAGGGTGAGCCTGGGGTCTGCTTCTTCCACTCTGCAGCTCTGCACCGGCGTTTCAGGGCTGCAAGTTCAGATTCATAATAGATGTTACGCTTGGAGGCTTGATTCAGGTGGATCCTCATGACTGGGGCAAGAATGTTGAGAGTATCAGTGATAGCACGATGGAGATTGTCTGAGAGCAGAGCCAGAGGTAGAGTCTGCAGTGTGGCGAGAGGAGAGGATGTAGGGGGATGCAAAGTCAGCAGCTGACACTCGATTCTTCAGGCAGATGTCCATGAACGAGGTTGGCAGAGCTGGGGAGGGACGGTCAGAATGCAGAAAGGACTCAAGTGAGAGGAAAGGAGGGAGTGGTCTGACCAGGAGAGTGGGGTGGTGAGTGGGGTCGAGAGCAAAAGATCAGTGTGGATCAAGACATCAAGCGTGTGTCCAGCCACGTAGGTAGGGCCAGAGCAGAGAATGGAAAAGGGGTGTGAGGTGTAGTGGTCTTGGAAGAGAGTGGATGGCAAGATTGAGAAGTCAAGGTGGATGTTGAAGTCCTCCATGAGAAGGAGTTTAGAACTAGATGTGAGAAGAGAGGAGAACCCAGCCCATTCTGAGAGGGTGACCCCACGCCAGCACGATTAGGGCAAGGCTTTCAGGGAGAAGGAAGTCAAAAGCAGTGACTGAGCTGACATTGAAACACATCTCGGCAAGAGTGAGGATATCGAGTTCAAGGTCTTCAAGGAGGAGGCATTTGTCAGCTGAGTGTTTTATGGCAGAGCGAGCAGTAAGCATTCATAGATGCACCTGGTCACTGCCTTCAGAGGTTTTTTCCAATGAGGGGTATAGGGGCGTGGTACACCAGTTGGAGGAGGAGGTACAGAGAGAGAGAGGAAGAAGGAGTAGTAAGTGAGGGAAGGAAGTTGATGAGGGATGGAAAGCAGTGGTCGATTAGGAGGAGGTTGGGTTGAGGATCCTGAGCCATGATAGTGCCATTGCGTAGACATCAATGATACACCTGGATAATGAGAATCCTACCAAGAGTACTTCCCATCTGGTATCCACCATTAATGGGTGAGCATAAGAAAGGAGAGATTGTAGAGATAAGATGAGGAGTCCCAAGATTCTGAGAGGGGACAGAAAAGAGGGTATCAGTGACAATCTGTCTGGAAGTTGTGCTGACGTAGGGGTCTGAAATGGGTAGTGGTCAGGATATGTTTTTAAAAATCTTCCTTCCAGACTTCGTGACAGAGGGTGGATAAGTGATAGTATAGCAACTAGAATAGATAGGGGAGATGGTGAGTGCCATAGGGGTGGTGGAGATATAGGATGGTTGTTAGAGGAGAGATTGCACAGCATAAACACAAACTCACCCGGTGGCCTAGTAGCCAGAGAGAGCTCGAAAACAGATGCAATAGAAACACTTGAGTACCAAAAATGGAGTGAAGAGTTGTTAAAAGCACACCAGGATTCGAATTACCCAAAAGCACTGAAATGCAATGCAAAATGGGGTCGAAGAGTGGTTACAAACACACCAGTACCAAAAAGCACAGAAATGCACTAGGGAGAAGGGATATAGTAAACAAAAAAAGGCAGGTTCAACAACTGCATTAGTTAGTAAAAAGGCATGAAAATGTCCAGGATATGACTCACAAGTATTCTTGGTGGGAGAGAAAAGTTCCAGATGTACAAGTTCGGGGGTGGGGGTCCGGCTTCTCTGCCTGCTGTCTTCTGTGATTAGCATTTAGATGGAGGGCTGGCCAATCAGAGCACCAGCAGGAAGGGGAGGGCAAGCACTCCCATGTAAACACAGATGCCCGCCATTCTGGAGGTGCAACAGGGACAGGACCCACACAGCCCAACTAGACTTCACAAACAAAGTGCACGCAAATGATACAAAATAAAAATCAAATAAGCTGTTAGGCAGAATCACATGCAGTACCCTTTGGGAACACTACACAAAATTCAGACTACAAGTGTCAGTACAATTTCACTTTTGGTACACGCCTGTTCTACACAGTAATGTGGTAGCAGTGGCTGAGCATCTCAACAGTAAAGAGAGCAGTACAAGAGGTTACAGAAAGGACTAGCAATCACAGTGGTTCAAACAAACACTTACTCAAGGTTTCTTGATAAAAGAATATACATTTATTTACACAGTCAGTTGGAAAACATTCCACTAGCAAGAGCAGCTCAATTTCACAATCTAATATACCACAATACACAACCAATTACTTTCTGAACAATTTCAGCTCCCCTGAAGTGGTAGCAAAATGGCACTTCAGTTACTTTAAAAAGGGGTAAAAAGACAAGGTTAAAAGAATCAAAAGCACAAATACTTTCAAAGGTAGGGCAAATAGTTTCAGTTCACTACAACCAGCAATTCAATTCAATAGGCCTGGGCCAAAGTCAATGGTTCAGAGTCTTGGATAGGATAGCACAGTTCTGGTAGTATACGGTTAAGTCTTTGCCATGGTTTTTAGAAGTAGTTGGTCAGACGAAAAGTTATAAGTCGGTTTAGGGAAGGACAAGCCTTCCAAGTTGGGAAAGTTTCACAAACTTTCACTGCGGCAGAAAGGATTTCTGGACCGTGTTTGCGCAGTATCTTTTAAATGAACAAGAGCTGTAGCTGAGGCAGTTGTCCCTGGCAGTTCCTTCAGATCTCGCTGTTCCTGAGCTTCAGTCATGGGGACAAGAAGGAGAATGTCAGGAGGTTCCAGCACTGCCTAGGGAAGAGGCCACCAGCTTGTAAATACGTCGGTTTAAGGTGTGAGTGCCTTAAAGACCACAAACTGGTATCCTTCTCACTGCCCATTCGGTTTTCAACAGCACTCTGAAAAATATTCGACCAGCATAGAGACGGTGTCCAGGTGACTTGCGAGTTGGTTGTTCCCACAAAACTCAAGGGAAGAAGTTATCCTTGAAGGGCTTCTCTGTCGATGGAGTTTCAGGCAATTTGGACCTGGAGCAGGGCTTCACCGGTCATCCAGGAGTTGCAGCAGTCCTCTTCCTTCAGCTTGTCTTCTGTTCTCTCGTTCCAGTGGTCGACTCTGCTTTCCAAGTGCAAGAGGCCTGCTTTTAAACAGTTTTCTGCCATTCATTCCAGCCTAGCTGTCACTCACCCAGCAGGTTGGCTGTCCTTGTCGTACAGCCAGCCTGCCAATAACGCCAGAGTGCATTCAAGGCTCCTAGGATACTCAGCACAGGGAGGTTCGGGCACCTCCCTCACATCCTGTCCACCCCAGACTCTGAGGCACCAGAGGAGGCCTTCAGCACTGAAGCCTGCCAAAGGACAACTAACAAAGCGACCAAACCTGGTTTGGCGCACAGAGTTAAACACAAGAAGGAACTTTCCTAAAAGAAACGGTGAAAAAAGTCGACCGGAGTCTGTTTTTACAGATAGGTCTTGGGCGCCATATTGAAAAACATGGCTGACCCGATTTTAGCTACCAGTGTTTGCAGTCGGGAAAAATCATGGTCGTTTGTTACAAACCACTGCCACCAGCCATTTCAAGTATAAAAGGGTAACATTTGACTGTTACATGAGTGTTTAAACTCAGAGGATTCAAGGAAACCCCTCCAGCACTCTAGAGGAAGATAGTGTGTGCTGGGTCTGTACATTTAAAAAGACTAGTAAAGTCAATTTAACTTTACATGCTCTGGGAGACAGTAGTCAGTCCCAGAGAAGGTATTTAAACCTTGGGGAGTCTGAAAGACACCCCTGTGCCACTGCACTGAAGGTGCTGTGTGACACACAAGAAAAACATGATGCCCATGGAGTTGTTTTAAAACTCCATATCCAAAGAACACAAAGGTAAAACACACATCAAAATACATGAAAGAGTGGGAAAAAAGGCTCACACACTTTCCAGGTAAAAATTGAAATCCTAGAAATCCAGCAAAGTTGCTGGGGGTCTCAAAAGGTAAGGGAAATTAGCACATTCTTGAGAATTCTCCTTAACACAAGCACTGTCTGGAGATGTACAAACAAAGTCAGGCAGGTGATAGCGATGGTCATACTAGACAAGGCAACAGGGACAAGGCCCACACAGCCCAACTGGTCTTCATAAACAAATTGAAATAAAAATGAAATAAGCACTGCCTGAAAATTTACAAAGAAGGTCAGGCAGGTGCTAGCGATGGCATGCTAGCGCACCTACATCACTAAATGCGTGGGAATTACTTTACTGAGCCCATCAGGGGATTACCTTTGCTGCCGGATGGAAGCGCTGCTCCTGCAGCCTTGTGGAAGTGCAAGGAGCAACTGGTGAGGATCTGGTGGTGACGGTATCGGAAATGGAGAAAGAAGCAGCTGGGGACTGGGCCTAGTTGTGGGCATTTGTGGGAGCCGGTTACTCTGCCTGCCCACTTCTGTGAATGGCCCTTAGATGGATGAGGAGGGCAGGCACTCCCATGTGAAAACAGATGGCCGCCATGCTGGAGGTGCAACAGGGACAGGGCCCAGACAGCCCAACCGGGCTTCACAAAAAGAGTGCACAAAGATGATACAAAATTAAAAAGGAAATAAGATGCCTGGAGATGAGCAAAGAAAGTCAGGCAGGTGGTAGCGATGGTCGTGTATGCACACTTAGATCACTAAGTGCGTGGTAATTACTTTGCTGATCCCATCGGGGCTTACCTTTGTTGCAGCATGCAAGCGCTGCTCCTGCAGCCTCGTGCATATGCCAGGTGCAACTGGTGAGGGTCTGGTGGTGCTGGTAATGGATATGGAGGAAGAAGCAACAGGGGACGGGCCGAGTTGTGGGCCTTTTTTTGGGGGGCTTCTCTGCCTGCCGGTGTTACATAGAATTCTCAACATGTGTTAATTTCCCTTACCTCTTGAGACCCCCAACAACTTTTCTGGATTTCTAGGATTTGATTTTTTGACCTGGGAAGAGTGTGAGCCTTTTTTCCCATTCTTTCATGTATTTTGATGTGTCTTTTACTTTTGTGTTCTTTGGGTATGGAGTTTTAAAACAACTCCATAGGCATCATCTTTTCTGTGTGTCACACAGCACCTTCAGTGCTGTGACACAGTGATGTCTTTCAGACTTCCCAAGGTTTAAATACCTTCTCTGGGACTGACTACTGTCTCCCAGAGCATGTAAAGTTAAATTGACTTTACTGGTATCTTTAAATTTACAGACCCAGCACACACTATCTTCCAACAGAGTGCTGGAGGTGTTGCCTAGCTTCCCCTGAGTCAAAACACTCATGTAACAGTCAAATGTTACCTTTTCTTACTTTAAATGTCTGGTGGCACTGGTTTAGATCAAACTACTATGATTTTTCCTGACCGCTAACAACGTTAGCTAAAAATCGGGTCAGCCATGTTTTTCAATATGGCACCCCAGACCTGTCTGTAGAAACAGACTCCAGTCATCTTTTTTTGCCATTTCTTTTAGGAAAAGTACTTCTTGTGTTTTTCTCTACGTGCCAAACCCGGTTTGGTTCCTTTGTTCATTGGCCTTTGGCGGGCTTCAGTGCTGAAACCCTCCTCTGGCGCCTGAGTGTCTGGGGTGGACAGGATGTGAGGGAGGTGCTCGAAACTCCCTGTGCTTAGTCTCCTCAGAGACCTGAATGCACTCTGGCGTGATTGGCTGGCTGACTGTCTGGCAAGGATAGCCACCCTGCTGTATGAGTGACAGCCAGGCTGGAATTAATGGGGGAAAACTGTTTAAAAGCAGGTCTCTGGGACTTGGAAAGCAGAGTCGACCACTGGAACAAAAAAACTGAAGACGAGCTGAAGCAAGACGACTGCTGCAACTCCTGGATGACCGGTAAAGTCCTGCTGCAGGTCCGAATTGCCTCAAACTTCATCAACAGAGAAGCCTTTCAAGGTTAACTTCTTCCCTTGAGTTTGGTGGAAACAACCAACTCGCGAAGCCTCCTTGACACCGTCCCCATCTGGTTGAATTTTCATCAGAGTGCTGTTGAAAACCGGATAGCCAGAGGGAAGGAAACCAGCTTGTGGACTTTTAGGCACTCATACCTTAAAACAATGTCTTGCTAAGCTTTTGGCCTCATCCCTGGGCAGTGCAGGAACCTCCTACATCCTTCTTCTTGTCCCCATGACTGAAGCTCAGGAACATGGAGATCTGCTCGAACTGCTAGGAACAACTGCCTCAGCTACAGCTCGTCTTCAATATAAAGATACTGTGTAAACGCGGTCCAGAAATCTTTTCGGCCATTGCGAAAGTTCTTGGAAACGTTCTCAACTTTGAAGGCTTGTCCTTCCCTAAACATTCGTCAAACTTTTATAAACTCTGTGGCAAAGACTTAACCGTTTACTACCAGAACTGTGCTATCCCATACAAAGACTCTGAACCATTGACTTTGGCCCAGGTCTATGAACTGAATTGCTGGTTGTAGTTTACTGAAACCCTTTGCCGTGCCTATGAAAGTATTTGTGCTGTCTATTCTTATGACCTTGTCTTTTTACCCCTTTGTTAAGTATCTGAAGTGCCATTTCGCTCCCAATTCAGGGGAGCTAAACTTGTTCAGTTACTTACCGGTTGTGTAATTGTGGTTTCTTAGTGTATGATATTGAGCTGCTTTTGCTAGTGTATGTTTTCAAACTGACTGTGTAAATAAATTTATATTCTTTTACCAAAAAACCTTGAGTAAGTGTTTGTTTGAATCAATGGGAGGGCAAGCACTCCCATGTGAACACAGATGGCTACCTTTCTGGAGGTGCAACAGGGACAGGGCCCACACAGCCGATTGGACTTCACAAACAAAGTGCATGCAGATGATACGAAATAAACATCAAATAAGCACTGCCTGGAGATGTACAAAGAAAGTCAGGCAGGTGTTAGCACACTTAGGTGCAACAGGGACATGGCCCACACAGCCCAACTGGTCTTCACAAACAAAGTGCAGGCACTGCCTGAAAACTACAAAGAAAGTCAGGCAGGTGCTAGCGATGGCGTGCTAGCGCACCTAGATTACTAAATGCGTTGTAATTGCTTCTCTGAGCCAATCAGGGGCTTACCTTTGCTGCAGGATACGACTGCTGCTTCTGCTGCCTCCCGGAAGTGCAAGGAGCAATTGGTGAGGCTCCGGTGGCACCGGTATTGAAAATGGAGGAAGAAGCAGCTGGGGACAGGGCCTAGTTGTGGACCTTTGCGGATGCCGCCTTCTCCGCTGGCTGGCTTCTGTGATTGGCCCTTAGATGGAGAGCTGGCCAATCAGAGCACCAGCTGGAAGGGCAGGGTAAGCACTCCCATTCGAAAACAGATGTCCGCCATGCTGGAGGTGCAACAGGGACAGGGCCCACACAGCCCAACTGGGCTTCTCAAACAAATCGCACACAGATGATACAAAATAAAAATGAAATAAGCACTGCCTGGAGATGTACAAAGAAAGTCAGGCAGGTGGTAGCAAAGGTCTTGCTAGCACACTTAGATCGCTTAATGCGTGCTAACTACTTTGCTGAGCCCATCGGGGGCTTACCTTTGTTGCAGGATGCGAGCGCTGCTGCTAAATTGTAGAAGAGCCAGGAGCAACTGGTGATGGGGCCTAGTTTTGTGCCTTTGTGGGGTGCCGTCTTCACCGCCTGCCGGCTTCCGTGATTAGCCCTTAGTTGGAGGGCTGGCTAATCAGAGTACAAGCTGGGAGGGGAGGGCAGGCACTCCCATGTGAAAACAGATGGCCGCCATGCTGGGATGGGAAAGAGCAAAGCAATTACTGTTCAAGGGGCTTTATCAAAGGGGGATGTCTTTTAAAATGTCTGGGTACTATCACAAACTACATGACCCCAATTATGGGGGAAGAGGGATCTTTAGAAATGAGTAATATTTTGGTGTACTCAAGTTTGAGTGCTGTAGTGATACACAATCAATGTTAAGAAGAGCACAGGGAGATGAATGTGGATGTAAGCCGGGTTAAAGTGGATAAGGGTAAGGGAAAATGTAATCTTGATTATCCCCTCAGCTCACAGCCCAAGAGGGTGTTAATTCCTACAGCTGATCCATTTAAAATGAGGGAAGACCCACAGCAGATCTTCCCAATATTTAGGTCAATGAAGGAAAAGAGAATGGCTCTTAATCAGAAAAAAACATCCATGGGGTCACAGTCCACCAAGAAATACCCTGCGCTCTAATGATATCAAATGTGGTTCTGGAAGGACTAATTTGAATGAGGCTATATAAGTTGGGGGGAAGGTGAGAGTTAAGGAAGAGGACGAGTATTACTAATTATATCTGAGCTGTCGTTTTGAAAAATTGGGAAAAATCCCCTTAATCGTAAACATATTCTATCGCTCTTTTCTGAAAGTCCAAGCTTATGGTTAGTAAACTCAAGAGATATTCAGCTGGTTAATTTTGTCTATGATTAATGTGTTGATCTGGTTAATGTTTGCACACCTACAAAGAGTATCAAGAATGCTATCCTGCCCGAAGGCAAAGCTTTACCATCCTTGGGTTACAAAGTGTTTTTGGAAGCTTGGGTCAGAGTCTCATAATCCCCCCAGCAGGTCCTGTAGGGTAAAGTTTCTAGAGGAGGAACCTGCCAAACATCTGATGATAAGGCTCTCAAGTCAGGTTGTTTCCCGTAGTCAAGCAGAAAAGTAAGTAATGACATTCCAAAAAGAAAAGTTAGCTATGGCTGGCATAAGATTGTAGACTTCTTGCAGAGATTATCAGCATATATTGTCCAGGATGCATGAGCTTCTCAAGTGCATTTACTATCTTGGAATTCAAGAGCATATGTAAATATTATTGAAGGTAAGGACATTATGGGAGCTTATACCATTATCTGTTTGCAGGAAACTCTTATCTTAGATGCTCCCAAAATCAAAGGGTACAAAATATATGCTATTAGTGCCAAGCAGGGTTTGAAGAGCTGACCATAGGATGGGCTGCTCACAGTGGGAGACAAATAGAAAATGCGAGATCTGATGTGCTGTTGACTCGGCTAACATGAGAAGATCCTGAATTGAAGATATGGCAAAAATACTTACTGTTTAATATGTATTTTAATCTCAGTAGTGTTGTCTTGGATGAACTTTTAGCAGATTTCTCATTTTTAATGCTTGGTGAGACCACTGAAGAGGGAGCCTATACAATTGTAGTAGGTGATTACAAATCTGAATGTTTGAACAATAAATGGTATTTGAAAATTGATAGGCTGGATGTCATAAGCAAATAGAGAACAAATGGTCTTTTGATTACGCATCAATTTGCGACATGGGATTAAGTCCCCCTTAGTGGCATAATCCAGCGTGATGTTCCCCAAAATATTCCATGGTACAATAGGCAATGAAGGTCGATCCTGGACTATATATTTGCCTTGTCATCTCTGCAAGCTAAGGGTAGTGCCTTGAGGATTTTTCGCTCAGCCCTAAGTGATCATTTAGTGTTGATGTATGTGGTACCAATAAAGAGCTTGACATTAAGACCAGTTGCTCATTTGAAGGTCTCAATTAATCCTAGAGACCAGAGTGTGAGGTGGTGTCATAAAATAGTTGGCCCATTTCATAGTTTAATTGAGAGTCACTATTACAACACCAAAACATTTTTATGTGACCCCCTGGAATTTGAGCATGCAATTAATACTACTTTGGGTGAGTTAACATCCTCAAGGCTTCTGTTAAAAGGGGTTCACTTTCTCTCACACAAACATGCTTTTGATGTCGAGGCGCAGAATCTCAAGAAAGCTTTGTGTAGGAATATAAGAATGCTACAAATTAGAAAACCTCTCCCTTTTGCTGAGACAAGGAACATGAAATTGAAATTTAAAAACTAGCTGCAAATACATAAAGTCTTAATGTGGATTAAGGATTCTGATTAGATGTTGTGCTGTCTTTCCGGGACTCATTCAGATATGTTTTGGATTTTTGATTAAATCACGAGGAGTAGAGTTCTTTTTGCAAGCACAGGCAATAGCTAAGAAGATCTGGGTTGCGCATTTCGAGGAGCTTTACACTTCTACTGATGGATATTACGTATTATGAGTGGTCAAGCTGGCGTGGTGCAATACATTGGGATTGGACAATATAATTGCCCTGATTAATCGAAGTAAAAAATCAAATGCAACAGGGCTCAATGGGCTATCAACAATGACATTAAAATTGGATGTGCTCCTGTGGGCAAAAATCCTCTCAGCCTTGTTTCTCAAAACTGTATTTATGTAAAATTATAGACCTATTTAGCTGTTGGATGCAACACATTTTTGCCAAAATGCACCTGTCAAAGTTCAAAGTTAGGGTATGAAATCTGGAAATGCGGACCCTTATCAAGCTGAGTTTAATATAGGAGTGGTAACAGGTCTGAATAATCTTGTGGTTTCATTGTTGCAAAGGCAAGCAAGGGTGCGGAAAAAGTCCTTGTATCTTGCGTTCCTAGACGGTAGTAAAGTGTTCGACTGAGTAAACAGAGCTATCCTATGGAAAAAGATGTTTAGTTGTGGCTTTTCAGCCTCTCATATTTGCATCCTAGGGGCTCTGCATAGGCACACGAAAATAAAGGTTAGGCTGGACAAATAAGGGATATGCATGCAATGAATTGGCACAAACTGGGGGCCCACCAAGCCTCCATCCTGGCTCCCTTTCTGTTTAATTTTTACATTAAAGACATGTGCTCTTGCTGGGATCTACAACTTATTAACTCGTCTCGTTTGGGCATACAAAAATTCAGGATCTGAATCATGCAGATGATACCATTATCTTCGATTTGATTCCAATTGACTTGCAGCTGGCATTAGACGGTATTAATGTCTATTTAGTCAACTTGGATCATAACATATACATTGTAAAATCAAAAATATTGATCCTCAACACAGGTGAAGCCAAAAGGAAATCTTTTAAATCGAGTATTTTAAATCAAGTCCTGGAGGTGGCAAATGATTTTAAATACCTGGGAAGCTGTATTCATTGGGGCAAGACCAAACTGGCAATGTATAGGGAGAAAATAACAATATTGCTAGCATCGGCCTCCCAGTTGATACAGTTTGATTGCAAATTTGGAAGGTATTCAGTTTTGCCAATGATTAAACTGCCAGCAAGTGGTATCTAAACTAATTTTTGGTGCTGAGACCACTTCTGGGGACATTCCTTGGTCTAAGCTAGAGGCACTCCTGTGGAGAAAAGTGCAGCACCTTCCGAGCTTGGTGTCCATGATAGGTATTAGATATGGACTAGGCTTACTACCTCTGGGAATGTTTGTGGAGTGGAAGGAGTTACAACTCTATGCCTCAGTACTATCTCCCCTTCAGTCGATCTTTATGTGAAATTGGGAATTGAAATGGGTGGAGGAACAAGTAAGCCTCTTTTGAAGTAGAAATGCAAGTGCAAAGCTCTGATAGAAAGGATAGAGCCCTTCTCTGAAAATCTTAGTTCTAATCCCAACAAAGTGAAGTTAAAACTTAATAGACATGAACAGATTAAGACAAGGGAGATTTTACGACATCGATGTTTTAATGATCATTTTAAATGGAATGTAAACAATTGTAATGTCATTAATCCCTATTTGATCAAACATCCATCACTGGATTTTAGAGCTAAAGTTCTAAGATTAAAACTGAGCTTGTTACCGTCATTGGACGTGTTAGGCATTAGCAGAAGCTTCCTGCCGACCAAAAGTTATGTCATCATTGAGGTCTTGATACTGAGACTCTTAGACATAGAGTGTCCCGCACTTGTGGATCTCCGCTACGTGAAGTTGAATAGATTTATGCATTTTCGTGAAGTGACTGGGATGTATCAGTTGTGATTTCGTATTTTAAACACTAATGACATGCCATTGCTAATCGCCCTTTTAGAATTTGTTGAAATGGTTTTGACTGATTTCAGCACGCAATTTAGTCTGTTTTTTGTATTGGGTCGTTAATCTTTATGAATTGTCTTTAGGATTTGTATTATCTGTTTGTAATTAAATTGTAATGCATTGAATGCATTTTTCACTGTTTTTTTTTTAATATAAAATGATATAGTTTATTTGTAAAGTTTTTCATTGTATAGAGATACTTAAAACAGGGTTGAGATTAGAAGAAAAAAGAGAGAGAAAAAAAAATATCATTTCATTTGTTAAGGTCCAGAATGGCTTGAAGAAATAGGGTTATTGTGTAAGTGTATTTGTTGTTCTGCCCACTTAGGAATGTAGACCATCTTTCTTCTGTAGTCATCTGTTGTTCAGAGAATTCGAAGAAGGCACCGAATTGTTTCCTTTGGATAGAAAGGGAAGGTCATTTCATTACAAGGTGGAATAAGGTTTCAATGGATTTTTGGGCATCACAAAAGCGACAACATTGGTCCTTGACTGGGATCTGCTTGATGATGGCGAGGTGTGATCTTGTTGGGAGCGTATTCAGACGTATTCTGAGGAAAGTTGATCTTATAGATGCATCTGGAAAGAGCACGAGATATTTGGGTAGCTCATGTATTTTCCGGGTATCTGCCGTACAGTTCAGATTCTGCTCGTAGTTATTTTTTTTGGTATGGTTTTTATCCAATCATTAAGTTGGAGGTTGATTTTGGCATGTTGAGGGTGCATCGTTAGAAGATCTTGTGAAATGTCCTTGTTTGCCATTTCCTGTCGGATATCCTGCATCCATTTTTGAAGTACTGTGTTATTTAGGGTGTTAGGATGGTGTCTCAAGATTTGAATGGCTGGAGTTTTTCGTCTGTGAGGAGTTTCCGCAAAATGTCAAGTTGTTTCCACAGTAGAATGGATGCTAATGATTGAGTTACCATCTCATACATGATTCTTGGCATCGGAAATGATGGTGGTGTAAGATTTTTCGCCAGAAGATGGACTCAAACTTCATCCAGTTTGTTGATTTAGCATTGAGTATTGCTTCCGACCCATAGGTGACGATTGGGATGAATTTTTGTCTGTAGAATGTCACGATAGATTTAAAGGAGAATTTGCCATATTTGTGGTGTATCAGACAACGTTGTCGTGCTAGTGATTGCACTTTTTGTTCTATTTTATCTAGCCATTGTTCTTCTGGATTTGATTGGTTTATCTGAACACCCAGGTATTTGAAAGAGGTGACGTTTTCTAGTCGTGTTCCGTCTAGTATGAATGTAGACTGTTTTTGCTTCTTATATGGGATCTTGGCTAACGTCATTGTCTTTGTTTTTCCGGTGTTGATGGCAAGTTCGTTCACAGACATGTATTTGCTCAGTGCTGTCAAGGCTGTTTGGAGTCCTGATGGTGTTTTGTCAGGAAGGATGATGTCATCGGCGTAAAGCATAATTGGAACAGGGATGGAATTTATTTTAGGCGGATTTGTCTGATTACTTGTTATACTTTTTTCGATGTCAGCAGTAAAGAGATTGTAGAGGTTTGCGGCAAGTGGGCATCCTTGCTTTAAGCCATTTACTGTCGGGATGGAGTTTGTGGTGGCGCCTTCTTTCGACAGTCTGATTTTGATTGACGTTTCAGAATATAGAAGTATAATTGGCTCCAAGATGGTTGTAGGGTACTCCCATGTTCTCAGTTTGGACCAAAGTTTGTCTCTGGATATTGCGTCAAAGGCCATATGTAGGACTATGAAGGCAGTGTGCACTGTGGTATGGCTTTTGATAGCCTTATACTTGATTAAGTTTAGTAAAATGAGGTTGATGTTGGTTCCCACATTCTTGGTGAAGCCCGTTTGTCTGGCACAAAATCTGCCTATTTCTGTCACCCACTTGGTTAGCTGTTTTAGAAGAATGGATGCTAATAGTTTCCCCAAGGGATCGAGGAGGGCGATCAGGCGAAAATTCACTGGGTCTTCTCGTGGTTCTTGCTTGTGTATTGGGACGATAATTGCGGTTTTCCATGAGTTCGGGATTTGGTTAATATCGTTAATCCGAGTTATCAGTTTGCACATCAGGTTTGCCCACACGGGAGGATCGTCTTTGATGGTGGCATTGGTAGTACATCAGGTCCAGGTGCTCTTGATGTGTTCAGGTTTTTAATCATTTGGAGAAAATCGTCGTAGTCTGCAATGACATGCCATTTTGATTTGATAAGGCTGATGCTGCTGGCTACTTGTGAAGAGTCGAAGTTTCCTGGGAGACATTAGCCGTTAATTTGGTTGGTTCTGCGAGTTGTTGTTGAGTAGATTCCATAATTCTCTCGTGTTGTGCGATTTGTAGGTGTTCAGGATAGATTCTGCGTCTAATTGCTGTTGGAGTCTCTTATGGGATTTCCACCAATTTGAGTATTTTTGTTTAAATTGTTTTGCCATAACACTGTTTTCATTGGTTTTGTCTTTGTTCAGTTGTCGTAGAGCTTTTGCTAGTTGTTTTTTCCTTTCCGACGTTTCCTGGTTGTAGGCATGTTCGTGGTGGGTCTGGGGTCGAGACTGACCTGGCTTTTGAAAAGGCAGCAATATCCATTGATAATTGAGTTTGTCTTGATCTTTCAGGTTGGTATTTTGGAAGGTCGTCGGTAGTGTGGACATTGCTTGATGCGAAATGCGTAGTCTTGTTGAAGCGCTGATCAGTTCCAGAGCGCATTGCGGGGAAGGCTTAATAAGTCTTGGTGTTCCAGAGCCATGTATGATCAGTTGGTTATGGTCACTTTTGTCAGAGAGCATTGTTTCTACTTTTGTTATTAGACTATGTAAGTTCTGTGACATAAATATATAATCAATTATCGCAGTGGAGTTGCCTCTTGACCATGTTGGGATTAATTGGTTTGAGTTGTCAGTGGCATGGTTGAGCAATTTGAGATTCCGATTGGAGATTTCTTTCATCCATCTTCTAGCTGGAACTGATAACTTCTTTTAGTTTATATGGGAGTCTTCTTGATCGTATAGATGAAAATGTAGGTCTCTGCATATTATCAGTTCAATTAATTGATGGTTGGTGGCAAGTCTGTCGATTGCCAAGAATACCCCGTCAATGAAAGTTTCATTTGTGATGGCCTCTGGGTTCCAGTAGAGGTTCAGTATTATGAGTATGATCCCGTCTCTTTTAGGTAGTAGATTTATTTGGGGCATAGTCTGTATTCCTGTGGTTTGTATTGTGGTGATTTGTATCCAGGGATTGATGTTTTCTGTCCTGAGTATGGTCCAGTATGGATTGATCTTAATCAGGGTTAAGAGACCAGAAGCCAGTCTTCCTTGATTTTTTGTTATTGCTGGGTTTAGAAGAGTAAGAAATTCCTCGCAAGCAGGTGTTGCACTAAGCCACTTTCTGTAGGCATATGATTTGCATGTTATCAAATCCACGTGGAGAGTTATTGAAGAGATGTGAGTTGCCTCTGGTGTTCCATGAGCACAATGACCATGTAGAATCAGAATTGATTAATGGTTATGAGCTACATGTAGAGGAATTTCTTGCATATGATAAATCTGTATCATAGTATCTTTTAAATGGCCGGTCGCAGCTGGTCGGTCGTTCAAGATGTTGAAATCCTATCTTGGGATCTGCATTCGCCTCTTGGGGTATTACAGAGCTTTCACTGGTTGTCTTGATGTAAGGGGGCCATCTACTGGTTGAGATGTTTTCCATGGTTGACTGGCAAGAGAAACCCAGCTTTCTTAGTTGGGTATGCATTGTGAGTATTAGTTCTAGCGTAGTTGGATGTTCCAGCTCCATGTAGATTTTATCCAGGTGCAGTTCGTCTTTAAATGTTACCAATTTGATGTCTTGACTAGTAATTTGAGTTGCGGAATCACTCGGAACAGGCGTAACACATTAGTTCTGTTTATAATAAGCAGAACTCCTCGCTCCCATGTATTTTCTATGCAGATTATGTGCAATTGTTTTTGCTGTAGCGGATTTATGAATGATGGGTGGATGCAAGACTCTTCCATTTCGCTGTTAGAAGTTGATCCCATAGTGTTGACGGATATTGGTCATAAGTTAATTGGTCAGATTGTGTTTCGTCTACTGTTGTGACGCTCAAGGGAGAGTCCGAGATATCTTCATAGGTATTCCCTTGGGAAGATGGGGATTCTGGGCAGTATTCATCTATGATTATGAAACTTGTGGCCGACGCCGGAATTTGTGGCATGGTGTGCCCTGTTGTTTGTGGATCTTCATGAGTGGTTAGACTGAGTAGATCTTCGTCAATCTGAGATATCTCGTGGGGTATGCTATTTGCTTCAACGATTTCTGGTATATGGTCCGGTGGGATTTTTCATTTTTGCGCGCCGGGGCTGGGGGGTACCGGGGATTTTTGTAAGGTTTACTTAAGAGGAGCTTTTTGTTCGTCTGATTTTTTCACTGTGCGTAGAAAAGCTCTGGATCCCGTTTGCTTCTTGTTTTGTTTTTTTAGCAATTGTGGTTTATTATCATGTGTTTTCTTCGAATGTGAAAAGATTTGGTATGAATCTGTCAACAGGTTGTTCAGAGCATTGATGGGTGTAGGTTGAACTATGGAAAAGTTCTCGATGGTTTCGATCGGGGGGCATCTTTGAGTATGTAAAGGCGGCGTTGTCGTATGTTGGGCCAAATGCGGGATTAGAAGAGGTGGTCTAGGTAGGTCAATAACTTGAGGTGAGTCTTTAAGTGCTTGTTGTTGATTATGCGCCTTTAGGAGGGCAAGTACTTCTGATGTGAAGTGAGATTTTTCTTGCCAATCGCTTCTTGCAAGTTCAGACAGTCTTTGCTGCCAGCAAATTGACTGCTCTGCTTCTATATTTAGGTGTTTTTCGATGTTAGTGATGAAATTTTCTATGTAGCTTTGTCTTGTGTGGGTCATGGCTAGTAGAGTTGCTTGATCACAGATGTTTTCTTTCATGTTTTCTTGGAGCTTGAGAATTGGTATCATTGATTGCGATAGCACTGTGATTAGCATATTTTGCAAGTCTTGCATGTTCGTTGGTAGCCTCGTATAATTACAGTCATTCTGGAGTGTATTTTCCGGTGGGATATTTGTAATCTTGTTTTTTGACAGTTTCTTCAGTATTGGGTTTTTGGGGTGTTGAACGTTTCTTCTGAGTCATAAGTGAAGTATGCCATTGTTGGTTGTGGTGCGAGGTTGGAGTTTCTTTTCTCAGTTTTGACGTGGGACTGTGATGGGTTGTCATTGTTCGAGGGTTTTATGCAAGGGGTAGATGTTATGTTCGGTTGCTGTTTGCCAATTGAGATACCAAATAGGTCCTTCCTTTTTTAAATGTTGGTCATGATTGACTCAATTTCAGTAATGTCCATTGATAGTCTTGCGAAGTTTGTAGCTTCAAGAGTAGGTTCGGTTGCTATAGTTTGTGAGATTTTGAGAGAGTTATGAGTTTGTAGCCAGGAGAGTTTGGCAAATCTGGCCTTTTCTTTCTTTGTGGGTACAGTTTACATATGTTGTATCCGGTTTTCGCTATTGTTGGTTAGTACTTCTTTATTTTGCCTTCCGAATACTTGTGTTAGAGCTCTTACTTCTGGTTTCATGGTGCGATCGGACGGAATGGCTAAACGTTGTTATTGGGTCTCAGTGAATACTAACTGCTTTGGAGGTTTATCTGTTGGTCGAGAGGTCATACTATATATTTCCTGGGGATCCATCGTGGTAGTTGATTGTGGATCAGTTATTACTGCTGTTGGTTCATTGGTGGGAGTTTGTTTATTTCTTTGTGGGTCCCTGTGTGGACTTTGCTTTGATCTCTGTGAGTCCATGGTCGGACTTTGCTCCGTTCTGTGTGGGGAAGGATTTTCCTGGTGATTCCGTTCTGCGGGGGTGTGGATCTGGGTGTGCATTTGAATGCGGGTCTCGTGGGTCTCCTCAGAGGTGGCTCCGCTTCCGGTGGAGAGGATAGGTTGTTCAAGCAGTGTTTGAGCTGCGTTCTGTTTGGAGGGTGAGGTGGAGGAGGCTCTGCTTCCGGTGGAGAGGATAGGTTGTTCAAGCAGTGTTTGAGCGGCGTTCTGTTTAGAGGGTGAGGTGGAGGAGAGATCCGGGAGGTTTGACTCTTGGGTGTCTAGAAGCGTTCGGGTGTCTAGAAAACTTTACTTTTGTTTTTGAACGGTCTTAATAAAGTCTGCTCCAAGGTTAGTTGCGAGGAGTCTACTTGATATGCGGTGGCAGAATTTTGTTTGCATCTTAGTCTTGTCTTGGGACCGCCATGCAATGTGGTTTTGGTGGCACGACTTGATGACATGGTATTCGGTAGATGGTGGGTCCCTGTAAACTGCTCACTTCTTTGTGTGTAAGGCAGGAACGGAGAGCTGGATTCCGTTTGTTTGAGTTTGTAGTTTGATCTAGTATTTCGTCGCTAGTTTGGTTGTGTTTTCTATGTGTTTCACAGTTACCAGAGGTGCTTGTTATTTTCGTCAGATTCAGGTACAAATATCACTGTTACTCCAGATTAGGTTAGCTCTTTTTTCGCTTTACGATTGTTGAAGTAGATCGTATACTTTTGTTTGCGGCTTTGGGTATAGCAAGGGAATGTTCTCTGCTGGGGGCATGGCAAGATCCAAGGGTCAAACCCTTTCAGTCTCTTGCAAATCCTTTATACAATGGTTTACTGCTCAGGGGAGAGTTCTCCGGTGTGGGGTAGATCCAGGGGGGTTACCCTTTCGGCCTCCAGTCCAGTTGTATGCTATTTCTGCGTTGTCAGGATCCAAGGGTCAAGCCCTTTAGGTCTCCCGGGAGACCTTTCGGTATTTCAACATTCTGCAGGGGAGAGTTCTCCGATGAGGACTGGATCCAAGGAAAGTACCCTTCGGTCTCCAGCCGGGGTGTCTGCTGAGTCTATGTCGTTTGGAAGTATGACAGGATCCAATGGACAAGCCCTTTCGGTCTCCTGGCAGTCTTTTGAAGCTGATTCTGTTCCAAATGGCGATCAGCGTTGGTGGGTTGGTCCAAGATTTAAGCCGCAGTGATGTCCTGCGGAAGTGTGTAGAGGTGTCACGGCAGGAAGCGGTACACGAGATTCAGAGGAGGTCCTTTCAGTCTCTTTCTAAGGTTGCAGAGAAGGAGTTGCAAGTTGAGGTAGGTTTCGTTTTAAGAAGGTCTGAGTGGTCTAGGAGACCTTCCTTGTAAGGCAGCAGGTTTAGGTAGAGGTTGACAGGTGCTTTGGGTGCTTCGTATCTGTTTAAAATAATGGGGCTAAAGTTCAGCTAGCACGTGGTGTTAAAGGCTAATAGAATACTGTTGTCAATACTTGATGGAGATTAGCTTGTTGCTAGAGCGTGCTTAGGTTGTACAAGTTTCTGTGACGGGCGGTGGTAGAAGCCTAGTAAAATGTAGCTGCACTCGAGCTACGAGGTCGTGTAGAGAGAGTCAGGTTGTTGCAGTAATCAGGATAGACAGACAGGTGGAGGTTGCTGGGGGTTGTCCGCTCGGGTCCTGAGTCTGCGAGCAGAGGGAGATGAGAGGAAATCAGCGTCAGTCTCAAGAAGTGGGAGTCTTGTCTCGAGCCTCAGATGTTTATTGGGCGATCCCATACGGGTTGTAGGAGGGGCAGCCTCCTACAACCCGTATGTGGAGGCACCGAAAGCTTGAGCCGGGGGTGCGACGTGCTTCCCAGTTCTAGGAGTCTAGTAAGTAAAGCCAGCGGGTTGCAGGTAGGAGGAGCATCGTTGGGACCAGGCAGTTCGGCGGCCAGAGGCAGCGAGGGACAGGCAGCCCCAAGAGGTCAATGAAAGCAGGGCTTGCAGAGTAGAAAGGGAGGGCGAACAGAGGCGGCACACGTCACCAGTGTGTTAGGATGCCGGTAAACAGCGCGAGCGGGACCCTTGCCTCACTCGCGTCTGAACTAGTTACAGAGCGGAGGGAGGGGGTGAGCGGGAGGAGCTGGGGGCTGCGTTGCATAGCAGATGATGAGCAGGTGAGCAGGGGGCATCACTCACCAGTGGAGGGTTCAAAGCTGCTCATTGAAACTCTTATCAGTATCCGCTTGTAGGTGTGACTGTCAGGAAGCAGAACGGGTGAGCTGAGGAGGCTGAGGATTATGCGAGCAGACACGATTCAGGCAAGGGGGATGTGGGAGCGGTGCCGCAGAGCCCGCAGAGCCCAAAGACCAAAAGACTCTGCAGCCGACTCCGCGGCCCGCTCCGCGAGTAGCTGGGTATTTTGAAGTGGGTGATGATAGAGATAAAAATAGGACTGGATACAATTCTCAGTGAAAAGTTGAAAGTCAGCAGCAAAGTCAATAGAACCTTCTCATTCTCCTTCACACACCAAAAGACTCTGCAGCCGACTCTGCGGCCCGCTCCGTGGGTAGCTGGGTATTTTGAAGTGGGTGATGATAGAGATAAAAATAGGACTGGATACAATTCTCAGTGAGAAGTTGAAAGTCAGCAGCAAAGTCAATAGAACCTTTTCCTTCTCCTTCGCACACCAAAAGACTCTGCAGCCGACTCTGCGGCTCGCTCCGCGGGTAGCTGGGTATTTTGAAGTGGTTGATGATAGAGATAAAAATAGGACTGGATCCAATTCTCAGTGAGAAGTTGAAAGTCAGCAGCAAAGTCAATAGAACCTTCTCCTTCTCCTTCGCACACCAAAAGACTCTGCAGCCGACTCCGCGGCCCGCTCCGCGGGTAGCTGGGTATTTTGAAGTGGGTGATGATAGAGATAAAAATAGGACTGGATACAATTCCCAGTAAGAAGTTGAAAGTCAGCAGCAAAGTCAATAGAACCTTCTCCTTCTCCTTCGCACACCAAAAGACTCTGCAGCCGACTCCGCGGCCGGCTCCACGGGTAGCTGGGTATTTTGAAGTGGGTGATGATAGAGATAAAAATAGGACTGGATACAATTCTCAGTGAGAAGTTGAAAGTCAGCAGCAAAGTCAATAGAACCTTCTCCTTCTCCTTCTCACACCAAAAGACTCTGTGGCCCGCTCCGCGGCCCGCTCTGCGGGTAGCTGGGTATTTTGAAGTCGGTGATGATAGAGATAAAAATAGGACTGGATACAATTCTCAGTGAGAAGTTGAAAGTCAGCAGCAAAGTCAATAGAACCTTCTCCTTCTCCTTCGCACAACAAAAGACTCTGCAGCCGACTCCACTGTTTATTGTCTGTGTAAAAGGTTCAGCTGTGTAACCAAAGCACACAATAAATAAATAAAAATAAAATAATTTTACTAAAATACAAGCTGTTACATGATGTCTCAGGAATTTCGTAAATATCAGATATGCTGATTGTGTTAACGCTGTTTATCGCATTAATGAAAGCGCAAAAGTATGCTATATCAATTTTATTACTGCTTATCTGCCTTTTATATATGTAATAAGTTGTTCGTTTTTGATACAGCACTGGGGCTACAAAAGACACACATATCTGTCTGATCTCTTATATTATTTATTTTTCTAACGTCAAATTTTTGGAAGTCAGACGATTCACAAATGTTTCCAAATCGTTTTTACATGATTTATGTGTGTCACGAGGTAAGGGCATTCTTATTAAACCTCAGGTTATAGTTTTAAGATCTGTGTGGTTTTACATTTTCTGAAAATGTTTATAACTTTGCGCCCATGATCATTGGTAATCCATTATATAGTGGACCCGATGCTCAAAGAATTGCACCGGAGCAAACCATGAGATGTGCGTGAGCATCTCAGATTTGCACCTGCTTCCTCGTGCCTAATTTATAATGCCTGTAACTTGAGTGCACCTGGAGATGTCTGCAGCATCTCAGGGATTCCTTTGAGAAAATCTTTGCTAATCACATTTGCATATGAGCTTCTCCAACATGCTACTGACATATCCTGATTGGCTTCAAGTTCAGGCTTTCTGAGCGGGTCTTCAGAATACAAACTAAACGTTACGTTAGAGGCTGTCTGCTCTGCATCTCTTGATGGTTTTTACAACCAGAAAAATCTTTAGTTTGAAATATACAGTGTGCATTGAAAGGATCTCTAAAATATTCCTAGTGAAATAAGTATTTGAAAGTATGAAGAGAAGCACTGGACACACACATGGTGATGGTTTGCTGAGTGGGCTCTCAGTTTCCAACTCTTCGTGTGCCTGTTTTTCAAGCCTGGTAGATAATACACACTTCCTTTTAAAATGTGAATCCAAGATGGCGTTCTGTTTCCAGGTCTCCTGCAGCAAGCCATTCACAATTTGACTTCCCTGTCATTGTTCCATCTTACATCGTTCTTGAGATGTTTTAGAAAGGATTTTGAATTCCCACTTGGGAAAAGAACCACAGTAACATGCTTTCAGCTGCTCTCTGCTTCGCAGGACATCCTTAATGGAATGATTTTGATGCAGTTCTCTTGGAGACAGCCTGAAGCTGCTGCCGTAAATGCCTTTTCAATATTCCTTGATTTTCAGTGGAACTCTTGCAGTTCTGTGATGTTTTTGATGAGAGTATGCTTTGGACTTTTGAAACACGCACTGGGCGCATTAAAACATATTCAGGACGTCTTATCAAGTAGACAAGAGGGCAGGTCCATAAATAAACCATCAAGAGCACTGCTTTGAGACACATGTCACTTCAGTTGTGGAATTAGTACTGTCAAAACGTACAATGCATCACGGTGTTCACATTCACTCGGATAAGAGGATGAACATGGATTACTTTAACGAGCAGTAGAATAAAAAATCTTTCAGTATTGCCCCCACGGCTCCTTTTTATCTTTCATGTCGCATGTATTGTTAATGCATTACATTTTAGACGCTGAATAGTTCCTGTGTTAGTTATCTATTTGTTATAATCCGGCAGGATAGCTCAGTGGCAACGTGCTCGCCTTGGAAGCAAGACGACATGAAGCAACACAGGTTCGATCCCTGGATCCACGCTTAGAAACCTCTGGATATTATGCGCATTATGCATATGCAACTAAGACAACAACAACTTGTTGCAAATTCTGTATCAGCGCCTCGATGCCCCCGGTCTGTGTGAGCTTTAAAAATGCAAATAAATAAATAAATTAAAACTATGGTTGATAATATCAACGCAGTCACTGTCAATAAGAAACTCATTCTAAATAGTGTGCCAAATATGTGAAACGGATAAAGTAGCTGTATCATAACACAATACGGAATAACACATTGTCATAGGCAATAACGTGGGCTTTTGTATTGCAGAGCACTTACCTGTGTGAATCAGTCAGCAGCAGAAGCGATGCAGCGGTAAGAACACAGAGAGAACAGCACAGCAGAAGGAAGACTCTGGCGGAGCATAGGCAGCAAAGCAGAGCAGGACGCAGGAAAGGCAACGAGAGGGGTGCAAGAAAGGGGAAGGGGCACGGATAAGGGCAGGAGGGGTATGGCGAATTTGCTGTAAGAGAAATATGGTTTAGGCAGCACAGAGAAGATGTACAGGCTACATGGGTAGGAAGCAGCTGTAATTGGGGATGGCACGGAGAAAGGTGGCCGTGTGGGAAGAAGAGCCAGTGAAGGGTTGAGTGTGGAGAGGAGAGATGAGGGAAGGGGCACATGTACTCACATAATCTAGCCAGATGTTGCCTGAAGAACATTAAGGCCCGTCACAGACCCATGCATCATTAATATTCGTATATTGTAGTCAAGACTGGATACATGTTGTTTGATATGCCCGTGAAGAAGTATCATATACCTAATGATGCCTTAAGCTTAGCTACAGCCATCTCATGCCCAATAGAGTCCTCATGTGCTCAAAGATATAGGTTTAAGGCTGGATGGCCCTTTACTTCGTCCATTAGGCTAGGTGTGACCATCGACCTACTAACTCCTTGGCAGAGTTTCAGACTCAGATATGTCGTATGCTAATGTGGTGTGCACTCTCCATACAGTTAATGTACTCTGTTAGACGGGAACACAATATTCCTACTCCTTCTGGACTCTTTACCAGCCAGAACCATTTTCTCCATTCCATTCTGCAGGACATCATTTATCTTTCAAACACTGCGTTCATCAATGTATTCAATAGTTACTTTGTTTTTCTTTTCCTACATTCACTATTACATGTAGTACCACATTGGTAACCATATTGCTGTCTCTGCGGAGGCCAAGTAATAAATCGGCACGGAGGATCTACAACCTCAAATGACTGAACCTATGTTAGTATTATTCATGTCTTATGGATGCTTTGTAAATATTCTTCCTGTATAAATGCATATGTTACCTTATGTATATGTTTTTCATGTTGAGTGCACATTTGCTTTGTGGCTAATGCATGCACATGTATTGTTGCAACGTTAGTTTTATTACTGTTGGCATCTTTAGCTCAGATTGTGTCCAAATCCTGCTGTACTTTCCTGGGATAAGGGCGGTATGGTTGCCTAAGTGACTAGCAGTTCTCACCTGCACGGTATAGGGCCGTGGGATGGGCTGAAGTCATAGATGATGTGTTCAAGGTGTGTACAGAGATTTTAGACTGGGAGCACAGGATATTTTCATTTTGGCAAAAGAAAATGAATAAACTATCTAAGGGAAGGACACAGAAATGTTGCTAGATTTTTAAAAATTATTTAAAGGTATGCAGTAGTGGAATTGGAGAAGGAGAGGCGCTATCACAGACACGTCTTTGGGGTATCATTTTGATATCAATGTCTTCATCTCCACAAGGGGCATGCTGAATGTTCCCTCTTTGTCTTGAATTCTCTTTGGCTCCACCTTTTAATTTTAATATCTGACTTCTGTCTTTAATGTCAGGATTGCATCCTTTTTTCTCCTTATCACCATAGTTTTCTTGTAAAGGATAACTCTTTATATTTCCCCTTTCCCAGTGTATTCCTTGACACTGATTTTCTTTCTTAATGGCCAATCTCTGTTTGTACTTTTCTCTTTGTTCATGAACTTTGTATCTTGTGGGATGTTTTAACCCACTAGTCTATGCCCTGCAACATCACTGTGCGCGGCTTGCATCAGAAACATCATAATGGCCGCCAAAAAGCCTTATATGCGCTAGAAATCTGAGAAGTGCGCAGGAAAACCTGAAAAATAGGCCACCAATCCATTTTGCCTATGTCAGTGATAACACAGGAGACCACTGCCAAAACCTATCATTGGGCTGCCCACAGAGTACAATGAAACTACTTGAAAAAGCAACGCTGCATTGCAAAGGAAACCCAGAACTGCTTTAAGAATCTGTTTTCCTTGGCTGTGGAAAGTGCAAAAATCATGGTTCCCAAACATCACAAAAGATCCAACATCCTTGTTGGGTGTTAAACATCACTTTATTTAAAGAATTCACCTAAGCACAATGGCAGCAGAAACATATTTTATTAGAAGAAAATCCACATTCAAAGATGCTTGCATTGGAAAAATATGCCAGATATGGGCACAGTACCGCCGCTCGCCTGTGTCAGAAACTGTCATTTACTTAACCTGTCAGTTTAAAACTTATACATTAAAATCAAAGTATGGAAAAGAAGAGACTTCCTATCAAAAGCAATATAGGGTGACATTCAGGGGGTAATTCATAGAATTCAGCGCACAAAAAGGCGCACCCGGCTGGCGCACAGTGTGCGCCTGCGAATTTCTGCGCCAGCCGCGTGCGCTAAAATCCATTTCCGCGCACAGCGCATTCATGGATTTTAGCTTCCAAAACCAGCCGTGGCGCAGAGTGGCGCAGAGATCCTGCAGCAGCGCCAGTTACGCCCCAACCCCTCCCCGTGCGCCATGCACAGCGCACAACTCCCGCACGTGGCGTACAGGCCCCAACCACGAAAACGCCTCTAAAACTCCCCGCGCACCCCTCTGAATACACGTACCCGGCTGCACGGGGAGTGTCACACGTGATTGGAGCGGGGTACGTGTATAACAGGGGTTCGCGGGAAGTTTCACACGCGAAATGCCCTGTGCGAGTGGAGTATGTGTATTCCTGGGGTGCGCGGGAAGTTTCACACACGATAGGCCCTGTGTGAGTGGGGTACGTGTATTCCTGGGGTGAGCGGGAAGTTTCACACGTGATTGGAGTGGGGAACTTGTATTTCGGGGTGCGCGGGAAGTTCCACACGCGAAATACCCTGTGCGAGTGGGGTACGTGTATTCATGGGGTGCACGGGAAGTTTCACACGCGATAGGCCCTGTGCGAGTGGGGTACGTGTATTCCTCGGGTGCGGGGGAAGTTTCACACGCGATAGGCACTGTGCGAGTGGGGTATGTGTATTCCTGGGGTGCGCGGGAAGTTTCACACGCAATTGGAACAGGGAACGTGTATTTCGGGGGTGCGCGGGAAGTTTCACACGCGAAATGCCCTGTGCGAGTGGGGTATGTGTATTCCTGGGGTGCGCGGGAAGTTTCACACGCGATTGGAGAAGGGAACGTGTATTTAGGGGGTGCGCGGGAAGTTTCACACGCGAAATGTCCTGTGCAAGTGGGGTCCATGTATTCCTGAGGTGAGCGGGAAGTTTCACATGCGATAGGCCCTGTGCGAGTGGGGTACGTGTATTCCTGGGGTGCGCAGGAATTTTCACACGCGATTGGCCCTGTGCGAGTGGGGTACGTGAATAACTGGGCTTCGCAGGAAGTTTCACATGCGATTTTGCTGTCAGAGCGGGGTACGTGAATTTCGGGAGTGCGTGGGGAGTCCTAAACGTGAATTGGCAGTGTGGGTCCTCCCAGGTGTTCCCTCTACACCCTCCACGGCCCCTGCAGGCAGCCCACACCACAGGGGACTACCCTGCACCCCTGGTCATGTTGCGCAGGCAGCCCATCCACCATGGGCATGCCCCCCAGCCAAGCCACATGTCAACTTGCACTAGTGATCACCAACTCATGTCCCCCAGCACCCCCACCCCCCAGCAGTGAGGGGCACCTGCCAGCAGGCCCTCACTCATGTCCCACACATGTCCCCCAGCACCTCCACCCCCCAGCAGTCAGGGGCACCTGCCAGTAGGCCTCCACTCATGTCCCACACATGTCCCCCAGCACCCCCACACCCCAGCAGTCAGAGGCACCTGCCAGCAGGCCTCCACTCATGTCCCCCAGTACCCCCACCCCCCAGCAGTGAGGGGCACCTGCCAGCAGGCCCCCACACATGTCCCCCAGGACCCCCACCCCCCAGCAGTCAGGGGCACCTGCCAGCAGGCGTCCACTCATGTCCCCAAGCACCCCCATAACCCAGCAGTGAGGGGCACCTTCCAGCAGGCCTCCACTCATGTCGCCCAGCACCCCCACCCCCCAGCAGTGAGGGGCACCTGCCAGCAGGCCCCACTCATGTCCCCCAGCACCCCCACCCCCAGCAGTCAGGGGCACCTGCCAGCAGGCCTCCACTCATGTCCCACACATGTCCCCCAGCACCCTCACCCCCCAACAGTCAGGGGCACCTGCCAGCAGGCTTCCACTCATGTCCCCCAGCACCCCCACCCCCATAAGTGAGGGGCACCTGCCAGCAGGCTCCCACTCATGTCCCACACATGTCCCCCAGCACCCCCACCCCCCAGCAGTCAGGGGCACCTGCCAGCAAGCCTCCACCCATGTCCCCCAGCACCCCCACCCCCCAGCAGTGAGGGGCATCTGCCAGCAGGCCTCCACTCATGTCCCACACATGTCCCGAGTAAGTAAACTGGAGGGAAAACCCTAAGTGTTGGGAAGGTCAGGTTAAGGGCATCAAAACTGCTGTCATACAAACAAGGAACTGACCATATCCCATCAAAAATATTACTCTTTTTACACACACTGTTTTTTCGTGTGGTGCTCTACGAACAAAGGCTGAAAACTAGTACGCCTATAAAACAATAAATGTTGGACCCAAATGCTCTGGATATCTAATTAATTTGATATCTCAGGCTACCCTGGAGCATCGAGTGTTACTACCTTGGAGCAAAAGAAAATATATAGAAAAAATATAGAAAAAACTGCTGTGATAGCTTAGTGGCTATTTTTAATTGTACAGTTGTTGTTTAACAAATAAACATGATCTCCCAAAGGAGCATTTACAAAAAAATGGTACTTTCAAAAATCGAAACCATGAACATTAAAATGCACAGTGAATTACATCAAATACTATGGAACATACATTCTGGTATTTGACAAGAAATAAACATTTTCAAACCAAAAAACCATCCACACAATGTGTGATTGAATCCACAGCCTATATGATGAGTTGAAAAAACAAAATGAAGAAAATAAAACAACAAAAAGAAAAATCCTAACACATCCTGATTTTGTGTGATAGGGCAAAGCAACCAAATGCGACCCCCACCAGAGTCTGATGTATTGGTGGCCTCGGCCAAAGGACCGATTGTAAAGTCCTCGGGTTTGGAGCCCAGGGCATGTGTGGTTCCAAACTAATGCCAGAGGTCAGGTCCTCCTGATGACTTGGAGGGTCAGCTGGTGAGAGTTTATCAAGAGACCAATCCTAGGTCAACGTCGGTGGTTATATTCCTGCTGATTTGAAAAATGGGCCGTATAGCAATTACCCTTCTGATTTCTTTCCTTTGCTCTGTTTTCCCATGTAGAGCGACATCCGCAGGTCCAGATGAAGGTAGCCTTCACTGCCCGCCGAAACGTCTTATTGGACACGTAATTGCTATACGGCCCATTTTTCAAATCAGCAGGAATATAACCACCGACGTTGACCTAGGATTGGTCTCTTGATAAACTCTCACCAGCTGACCCTCCAAGTCATCAGGAGGACCTGACCTCTGGCATTAGTTTGGAACCACACATGCCCTGGGCTCCAAACCCGAGGACTTTACAATCGGTCCTTTGGCCGAGGCCACCAATACATCAGACTCTGGTGGGGGTCGCATTTGGTTGCTTTGCCCTATCACACAAAATCAGGATGTGTTAGGATTTTTCTTTTTGTTGTTTTATTTTCTTCATTTTGTTTTTTCAACTCATCATATAGGCTGTGGATTCAATCACACATTGTGTGGATGGTTTTTTGGTTTGAAAATGTTTATTTCTTGTCAAATACCAGAATGTATGTTCCATAGTATTTGATGTAATTCACTGTGCATTTTAATGTTCATGGTTTCGATTTTTGAAAGTACCATTTTTTTGTAAATGCTCCTTTGGGAGATCATGTTTATTTGTTAAACAACAACTGTACAATTAAAAATAGCCACTAAGCTATCACAGCAGTTTTTTCTATATTTTTTCTATATATTTTCTTTTGCTCCAAGGTAGTAACACTCGATGCTCCAGGGTAGCCTGAGATATCAAATTAATTAGATATCCAGAGCATTTGGGTCCAACATTTATTGTTTTATAGGCGTACTAGTTTTCAGCCTTTGTTCGTAGAGCACCACACGAAAAACAGTGTGTGTAAAAAGAGTAATATTTTTGATGGGATATGGTCAGTTCCTTGTTTGTATAACACCACACATGTCCCGAGCACCCCTACCCCCCAGCAGTCAGTGGCACCTGCCAGCAGGTCTCCACTCATGTCCCCCAGTACCCCCACCCCCCAGCAGTGAGTGGCACCTGCCAGCAGGCCCCCACTCATGTCCCACACATGTCCCCCAGCACCCCCAACCCCCAGCAGTCAAAGGCACCTGCCAGCAGGCCTCCACTCATGTCCCCCAGCACCCCATCCCCCAGCAGTGAGGGGCACCTGCCAGCAGGCCCCCACTCATGTCCCACACATGTCCCCCAGCACCCCCAACCCCCAGCAGTCAAAGGCACCTGCCAGCAGGCCCCCACTCATGTCCCCCAGCACCCACCCCCCCAGCAGTCAGGGACACCTGCCAGCAGGCCTCCACTCATGTCCCACACATGTCCCCCAGCACCCCAACCCCCCAGCAGTCAGGGGCACCTGGCAGCAGGCCTCCACTCATGTCCCCCAGCACCCCTAACCCCCAGCAGTGAGGGGCACCTGCCAGCAGGCCCCCACTCATGTCCCACATATGTCCCCCAGCACCCCCACCCCAGCAGTCAGGGACACCTGCCAGCAGGCCTCCACTCATGTCCCCCAACCCCTCCACCCCCCAGCAGTGAGGGGCACCTGCCAGCAGGCCCCCACTCATGTCCCCAAGCACCCCCACCCCCCAGCAGCCAGGGGCACCTGCCAGCAGGCCTCCTCTCATGTCCCACTCATGTCCCCCAGCATCCCCACCTCACAGCAGTGAGGGGCACCTGCCAGCAGGCCCCCACTCATGTCCCACACATGTCCCCCAGCACCCCCACCCCTCAGCAGTCGGGGGCACCTGTCAGCAGGCCACCACTCATGTCCCCCAGCACCCCCACACCCCTGCAGTGAGGGGCACCTGCCAGCAGGCCCCCACTCATGTCCCACAGATGTCCCCCAGCACCCCCACACCCCAGCAGCCAGGGGCACCTGCCAGCAGGCCTCCTCTCATGTCCCACCCATGTCCCCCAGCACCGCCACCTCCCAGCAGTGAGGGGAACCTGCCAGCAGGCCCCCACTCATGTCCCACACATGTCCCCCAGCACCCTCACCCCTCAGCAGTCAGGGGCACCTGCCAGCAGGCCTCCACTCATGTCCCCCAGCACCCCAACCCCCCAGCAGTGAGGGGCACCTGCCAGCAGGCCTCCACTCATGTCCCCCAGCACCCCAACCCCCCAGCAGTGAGGGGCACCTGCCAGCAGGCCCCCACTCATGTCCCCCAGGACCCCCACCCCCCAGCAGTCAGGGGCACCTGCCAGCAGGCCTCCATTCATGTCCCATACATGTCCCCCAGCACCCCCACCCCCCAGCAGTCAGGGGCACCTGCCAGCAGTCCTCCACTCATGTCCCCCAGCACCCCCACCCCCCAGCAGTGAGGGGCACCTGCCAGCAGGCCCCCACTCATGTCCCACATATGTCCCCCAGCACCCCCACCCCAGCAGTCAGGGACACCTGCCAGCAGGCCTCCACTCATGTCCCCCAACCCCTCCACCCCCCAGCAGTGAGGGGCACCTGCCAGCAGGCCCCCACTCATGTCCCCAAGCACCCCCACCCCCCAGCAGCCAGGGGCACCTGCCAGCAGGCCTCCTCTCATGTCCCACTCATGTCCCCCAGCATCCCCACCTCACAGCAGTGAGGGGCACCTGCCAGCAGGCCCCCACTCATGTCCCACACATGTCCCCCAGCACCCCCACCCCTCAGCAGTCAGGGGCACCTGCCAGCAGGCCACCACTCATGTCCCCCAGCACCCCCACACCCCTGCAGTGAGGGGCACCTGCCAGCAGGCCCCCACTCATGTCCCATAGATGTCCCCTAGCACCCCCACACCCCAGCAGCCAGGGGCACCTGCCAGCAGGCCTCCTCTCATGTCCCACCCATGTCCCCCAGCACCCCCACCTCCCAGCAGTGAGGGGAACCTTCCAGCAGGCCCCCACTCATGTCCCACACATGTCCCCCAGCACCCTCACCCCTCAGCAGTCAGGGTCACCTGCCAGCAGGCCTCCACTCATGTCCCCCAGCACCCCAAACCCCAGCAGTGAGGGGCACCTGCCAGCAGGCCTCCACTCATGTCCCCCAGCACCCCAACCCCCCAGCAGTGAGGGGCACCTGCCAGCAGGCCCCCACTCATGTCCCCCAGGACCCCCACCCCCCAGCAGTCAGGGGCACCTGCCAGCAGGCCTCCACTCATGTCCCACACATGTCCCCCAGCACCCCCACCCCCCAGCAGTCAGGGGCACCTGCCAGCAGTCCTCCACTCATGTCCCCCAGCACCCCCACCCCCCAGCAGTCAGGGGCACCTGCCAGCAGGCCCCCACTCATGTCCCCCAGCACCCACGTCATGACGATCCTCAATCATGGGCCTCATGGCCATCCACATCACACCCCACGCCACCCCAGCCAAAAGATCCCAACCAAGTATTGCATCCACCCACAGAGAAATGGCCATTACATAATACAACCCGAATGGCAAGTATGTACATGAACACATGTCCGTCACACACACACAATGGGTGCAAGTGAATGTGAAAACCCATATCATGACATGCATGAAACCAATGAGAGAATACCACACATCGAAGTATGAAACAAAAATGTATTGAACACAACATGAATGTAATCCAGGGTCCATGAGACTAATAAATGAAATGAAACCTACAAAAAACAGTACCTAATAAAGAACTATATACAAAAATTTGGTGCATTGTCCAAGCGACACAAAATAAACAAAAACAGAAAGGAAACCTAACACTATCTAACTATTTACAATGGCAGCGGGCTAGTGTGACGGCTCACTTTTTGATGTCCCGGGCCTGGGCATCATTGAACTGCCGCTCAACGTCCTGGAGGCGGTCCTCTTCCATGGCCCTGAGGGTTCGCAGGGACGACGACATGTTCACCTCCAACTCCCTGCGAATTGCCTCGAGGCACTTGGCCCACCTCATTGCCCTCCACATGGAGTTCTCCGCCCTGACCATTGTGAGCCGTGCCTCTTCAGCCCACTGCTGCTCCACATCTATGGCGTGGCCCAACCGCTGCCACATGGAAGAAACTTGGAATCCTGGGTCCTCCTGCCCTCTGGCCGATGCCTGCCCCTCCGATGTTGAAGGCCCCAAGCCATCATTGCTCCCACCATATTGCTGCTGCTGCTGTGCATGTGCCTGCGCCCTGGCTCTTGCTGCCTGCACGTCCTCCTCCGGCTGGGGTGCAGTTGTCGTGGTGGCCATCCCTGCTGGAGTCCGACTCCCGACTGTGGCAGGCATGTGTCCTCCACCAGCCTGGCCGCTGTGTCAGAGGCAGCTCCACAAGGTACCCAGGTGATACATGGGTGGGAAGATGGCATGGAGGGTGACTGGCGCGTAGGGGGGTTCAGGTGAGGAGGGGGTCGCAAGAAGGTCCAGCACACGGAGGAATCCAGCACCGGTGACCCGTCCCAGAAGGTCAACGTGGTCAAAGAGGCAGCCAAGATGACGTGCAGTCTCTTCACGAAAAGACCGCAGGTCACCTCGCATGCCCCGTTGACGCAACGCTATACCGGCCAGGACAGGCTCAACATGGTCCCGGATAGCCACGTCCGCAGGGAGAGGAAGGCCAGTTGTTGTGTGCTCATCCCCTCCCTGAAAACAGGTCTGGACGTAGGCATCCCTGCTGGTGCCAGATGATGCAATGACAGGATCAGGGACAGGATTGCACACAGGCATCTCCGCGGCGGCCTGTACTGCCTCCTGCCCCTGCACTGCACCACTAGCACCAGTGGAATTCCCACCTCCAGAACCCGTGTGTGTCCCTTCCACGGCCTCCTCCTCCACCAAACCCCCCACCAACATGGATGACTCCGTGCCATCTTCCTCCATTGGAGCCTGTGGGGTCGCAGCTGCCCCTTCTGCTGCCGAGGAGCCCACCTCCGATCTCCGCCTCTTGGACCTACCCTCGGCAGCTGCAGCCTGGGACGCGGCACCAGACTCCTCACTCCCCGACGAGATGACAATCTGGGAGGGGAGCCGGGCCTTGCGTCTCCCACTGGTGGTGCGATCCCTGCCGCTGTGCTCCACAGCACCCTCTCCGCCCTCTTCATCAGTTGACGGGGAGAGATAAAACACAGACATCAGGGCACTGTACAATGGACTGATACACACATGACAGTTGCACATGAGTGGCAGTATCAAACTTCAGACATGGCATCACACTCCACCACACACATGTCATTTCAACTCACACACATGAGCCTTTCCACAGCAATATTCCACCAGGCAGCAACATCCATACACATACAACAGCATGAACAGCCGAAGGTGAGCCTGACATCACATGAAGCACAGGGAGTGCACTAGACATGCACACACGCCACCACACTTACATGCATGTCTACATCTCCTCCAACTGTCGCAGTGATGCGATCACCATACATGTCACATCTGGCATTCAGCCTTCTACATATCAGTGTCACGTGCATCCATGTTGCATCACAGTTGCATCACAGTTGCACACTTGTCAAATACACACACATGCACATGCACACAGTGCAGATACATGCAGCAGGAACCACCATTCATGTGTGACACCACAACCATGCCAACGTACATACACAGAAATTCAAACACCTGCATTTGCACAGCATGCTTACCGACACATACATCATCGATGTATCTCACATCCAAGAGGACTCACATGTGGCAGCCTCACGCCCCTGTTCATACACATCCCTACATGGCCCTATGAAAACACATGTGCAACCTGCACACTACTGGCACACCACCACACGCACAGCGTCCAATCAGTATGCATCTACACTTACCGCTTGACTCCAGACGGGTCTGCCTCTCAAGGACCTGGATGTGGAGCGCTGGGCATATGTGTTCCAGGACCCTCATTTGGTGGTCGGACAGGTGGCCCCGGCACCCCTTGGCATCCGCTGCCTACAAGAGGCGCCGGGCCTTGTTGAGGGTCCTGGACCGGAAGTCCTCCCAGTGCTTCTTGACATGTTGTAAGTCGCGGACTGCCACCCCCTCCGCGTTGATGGCAGTCACGATGTCCATTCAGATCCTGGTCCATCCTTCATTGTCGGCGCGCGAACTTCCAAAGAGGGCATCATACTGCCCCAGGACTTGCTCCACCAGGACACCAACTTCCCTGGCGCTGAAGATGGTGGCCCTCTGCTTCTCTGGCTGGGGGTTGCAAGTGGTGCCAGATGGTGTTGTGCCTGACATGGCAACCCCAGAGGCAGGAGTGGGTGGGTAACTGGGTCCTGGGGCTGGGCTGTCGAGCGATGGTATCCCAGTCGGGAGTCTTCGGTTCCAGCAGGGGTGGTCACAGCAACTGCACCCCTGGCTGACGTGCTGGCAGCAAATAGCAGGGCACGTGGGTAGCAGGCAGTTAGGCAGCAGCAGATGGCAGGTGGGAGCGTGCTCGGGGCTCTGGGGGGCAGTAATTTGGCCTTCTGGGCAGGAGCGTGGTCTTCCGTGTGTTGTTGCGTGGCCAGCTTGATATGGAGTGATTTGGCACGTGAAAATCATACACGTCAGCGTGCAATTCGAGGAAAGGCCCTTCGCGCGTAAGCGCATCAGCACACATACGCGCTTTCATTGGACCAAAAGCCCTTAGCGCGTAAGCTCTTCTGTGACATGACTCGCGCGGGCGTTTCCCTCGTGACGTGGGCATAGTGGTTCAGCACGCGTGAAAAAACTGCACGTCTGCGTGTGAATGCGTGTAATCCAAGGAAAGGGCCTACGCACATAAGTGATGTGACGCGCATGGCCGTTTCCATCAACACGGGTGCATGTTCATCGTACACGTCCAAAAACTGCACGTCTGAGTGTCAGCTTGTGTAATTGGAGGAAAGGGCCTTTGCGCGTACACGCGTAAGTGACGCTGTACGTGTGGGCCGCTTTAAAGGTATGTGTAGGGCCTCATTCCCTTGTACGTGCTTTTCGTGGAGAGCGAGTGGGTTGATTCTGTACTTCTTGTCGGTTCACACGCGATTACTTCACAGCGTTTCAAGTTCGTACTCCCTGTTACCTCTGACAGCGTTCTTTAATTTTTGGGCCTGTTTCCTCAAACAGTGTTCACTTCTTCTTTTGTCCTGTCTCCTCAGACAGCGTACAGTTCTTCTTTTGGCAGGGGTGTTGCCTACACGCACACGTGCGTTTTTTTCACATTCTTTTTCCAGGCAGACGGTGAGGCGCGCACGCATTTACCAAAAGTGCTTGCCCCGTGTGTCGCGTACCCCTTCAGAGGTCATTGTAGGCTGTGTTTAACATGCGTACGCTTATTTTTGTGTTTCTGGGTTCCACAGCGTAGTGCGGGTTCATTTTTCCACGCACGTGGTCTACGAGTGGTTGCGTGCACGTTACTTTTTGTTTTTGGGGTGCCTGTGTGTTGCGTGACCCGTCATCTTCCCCCAGGGTCACAGACAGCCTTGTTAGAGCACTAGGGTACGAATTCCATCTAGTACCCTACCCCTTTCACCCCCAATTGCCCAGGACAATTGTTTACTGCAACTCCCATACGCACAACAACATCAGTGCCATGGTTGGGGGGCGACCAAGCGGTAAGGGAGGCAAAGATGGCCGACCTCCAAAAGGTGGGCATGGTGGGCGCGGTAGGGGACGTGGCCATGATTTGCAGGGTGCCCCTAGACCCCCATGTGTGGAGGACCAATCAGGGACACCCATGCCCCCCCATGGTTGAGGGAAACGTGGCTGACACCATCCGAGCTCAGCCCTTGTTGGACCAGCCCATTGTGGCACCTGACCCGGCACAGGATGACTCCCAGGCTGACTTCCAGGTCAGCAAGTCTAAGCCACGTGTGCCGGTGCAAGTTGGTGTCACCAGGTCACGTGGATCTGGGGCAGCAATGTCATCTGCTGCCCCATGTAGGCAGGGTGGGGAGGCTGCAGGGGCAGCTGCAGCTCTATCCACCCCAGCTCTGAGTCTCCCAGCCGGGACAGTGTCGGTCCTGGTCCATCAAACTGACGTTGCTCCTGCCAACATCACACTTCAGCCAATGCCTGCACCAAGACCTATGGTGTTAGGGAGAATTCTCTGTTTAGGCTGAATTTCCTAGCCTAGTGAGTCCCCCAGCAGCTTTGCTGGATTTCTGGAGTTTGTTTTTTCCATCCTGCCAAGAGTGAGACTCTTTTCTCCCACTCTTGGACATGAATGTGGTTGATTCCTGTGAATGTCAATGTGTTCCATGGGCTATGGGGTCTTTTACTCCATAGGGTCTCATGTGTTTTGCTATGTGTGTTACACCGCACCCTCCGTGCCGTAACACTGGGGCGTCCTAGAGGATCCCCACCATAGACTCCATACCCTGGGACTGACTACTGTCTCCCAGGGCATGTAAAGTCACCATTGGCTTTGCTAGACCTAAATTTACTAACAGAACTAGTACAAACCATCCTATTGTGGACGTACTAGTAGGAGTAATTTGATTACCCCTGGGTCTGTTATTCGAGGGGGCACTGTCCCGTCCCCCCTCGTCGAGTTTTGGCTGGTGGCAGTGGAAACTACTTGTTATATTCGACCCCGAATATAACTCTATGGGATTCTTCCCATTGTTGGAGGCTAATACTTTTTTCCGTTAGTCTCTAACATACAGCCGGTTTATTTGTCTTAAATAAATCTACCAGTCGGTATTTTCTGCCAGAACTCGGTTTGTAAAATGGCCTCTGTGTTCACCTCTGTAACTCCGAACCAAAGGTTGAGCCCTTTGTTCCACTTTTGGCGGGCTTCTACACAGAAGCCCTCCAAAGTGGTGCCATTCTGTCTGGGTACCACAGGGGGTGTGGGAGGGGGTTTAGGCACCCTGGACTGAGTTGCCTTGCCAACTCAAGTCGCACTCTGGTGTGATTGGCCCAAGTGGCGAGCCACCCCGCTCACCACTTAGCATGCTTTGATTGACAGCTACGCTGAATGAATGGGGGTTTGCTGCATAAAAGCAGGGCTTTTGGGACTGGATCTTCAGAAGTCACCACAGGACCTAAGAATCCGACGAGGGTAAAGCTGAGCCGACCTGCAACGACGACACCTCCGGTGGAGCCCTGCTGAACCGACTCACCACTTCCCAACGACAGAGGAGATCTCCCGGCTGGAGAGTCTTCTTCCCCTGACTGGTGGGAACAACCAGTCCCTTTGCTTTTTCTTCGCTTCCAGGGAGTAGTGGTCGAATTGCACGTGCTGAGCACCCCGGCAACCGGATAGCCACTAGCCCATCCCACGACCAAAAGGTGGTGCCTTGTGACGGAGCACTCCGCGGCTGGTCTCTTCCCTGGTGGTGCAATGATCTTCAACTTTCCTTCGACAACGAGATCATCTCATCTCTTGGCAAAGCCCCAACTGGCATCCTCCACCAGGTACAACTGCCCCCGCCGGAGCTGTCTCTCCACATACAAGGTACCGTGTCCGCCTGGCTTCCCTGGTGCTGGTGAGCGTGAGGTGTCTTAATCCTTGCCTCTCCATCGGGTTGCCTCCAGACCTTCTTAACTTTTTGTTCTAAACTGGTCCAACCTTTCTGTGACAATTTGCTACAAAGACTCGAAGTGCATTTCCACTGTGATACTTTTTTTGGGACATATCGCCTTGCCTCTCTCCGAGTGGGCCTGGCCTCTGAACTTTGTGATCCACAGTAGACCCTGCCTTACTTGCCTTGCATTTGCTTCGTAAAAGAGTTGGTACCGAGTTGGTTTCATACCCTGCCTTTTCTCTCCCGTTCTAACGAATATTAGAGTGCCATTTAGGTTAAAGCATTCACCTCTGTCTGCAAATAAGTGGTGCAGTTGAACCTAGACTTGTCCAACTATTGTTAGAGGAGTGATATACTTATAGTAATTGTAATTGAAGTTGTTTGCCGTATTAGTGCCAGTGTGTTTTTCATAGATGTGTTTTTATAAATAAATAACTATAGATCTTTACACCCAAGCTCTGTTCCGTGTCTGCTTGTTCTACTGTGTAAATTGCCCTATTTTGTATACTCCACATACTGCCTTACTCTTCTTGAGGGAAGTCCGACTGCTCAGCCACAGCTACCAAGTTGATCTGTGTGGTACAGACTGCTACCAAGTGGGTTTACTGCCAAACACATGTAGGCCTAAATCTTTTGCAGTGGTCCCAGAGGGAACTGCACAGGTTTCCGCTTAACATATGGTCATTGTGCATTCGCACACTCCCAGTACCCAGTAAACCTGCGCTTCTGCCCCTATTGACCAGAGCAGCGCAGGCCACTCAGGCTCTGCTCCACCTTTGAAGAAGAGGAAGAAGGGTGCTCTGGCACTACAGGCTGAGACCCCAGACACGGCTACACAGTCCGGCACGTCAAGCAAGCCTAGCTTTAATGACCCCGAACTTGATGCACTTGTGACCTATGTGTCGGCACACAGCTGTGAAATGTTGGTGACTGCAGGGTGCAAGACCACACCTGGTCAACGTAGGGGACACTGACAGACCATCGCGGACCGCATAAGTGCCCTTGGATTTGTGAGGCGCACAGCTGATGATTGCTACAAGCGGTGGAATGACCTGAAACGCAGAGCAAAGAACAAGTTGGCCTCAAATCATGCCGCAACCCTAGTGACTGGCGTTGGGCCTCCACAAGAGGACAACAAACTCACTGAACATGAGTCTGTTGCTGGGACCTTCATCACAGAGGAACAGATCCAAGGTGTGGGAGATCTACCTGATTATGACGCATTGTCCGGTGAGTGCCCATGCGTGTGTGTGTAATCCATGTGGATGTTGTTTGGGTGACGGGTTCTGATTGAGTGCCAGGTGAGGGTGTGTACGCCTGAGTGTTATGGGTCACCCATTTGCTTCCTCCCATACATTCACGTGCCTTGGAGTTGGGTATGACTGTATCGCTTCTGCCCACAGTTGCCAATTAGGCCCACATTAGTGCACTTTACCTTGAACTGTCATCTTGCAACTACATTGTTCAGATTTTGTAAGTGTTCATTCAGCCTGATTTTTTCCACTCTACCATTTTTACTACGCATTTTTCTGCCCTTTTGCAACATATATGATATGCTTCGGTCATTGTACAGCCCACAATGGGCCACTATTTTTACCTGGTTATGTTAATGATTACACCTTTCAGGCCGATGGAGTATTGGGCTGCAGACATTTTTTATTAGGGCCTGTTTGCATGTGGAACATGACAGATGTTTCCTGTAATGTTAAAGTGACCAACCATTGTCAGCCCACAATTACTGTATTATTGGACACTGGATGTGTTTCAGTGTGTGGCACATGCATATTTATCAACACTATTCAGCATTAATCTTCGCATCATGTCGATGTGGCATGGATGTTTGACAGTACTCATTCACTGACATATTGCTGTAGTTTTGTAATTTACCGTGGGTATGCTAAATGACATCTGTGTGGTGGCATGTGTCATGTATGTGTATTGGATATGCCACTCACAGCCTGATGTGTGATGCCAGTGCTACCCAAGATGCTGCAAATGTGTTGCTTTTCCATCTTGCTCTCCCCAGTGTCTGCCTATTTGACTCCACTTCCAACTCTTTGACAGTGCATGCATGGCAGGGTTATAGTCATGTGGGGCATGTGTAAATCATGTACTGGATCTCTTGCTTGTCACGGCCTATGTGTGTGCTATGGTGCTCATGCCTGTTTCCATTTGTTGTCTTTCGTGTTTTTGCAGGTGATGACGCACTTGATGCTGTTGAGGTTGGGCGATGGTGCAGACCCAGGAGGAATTTCAGGCACGACCGGGCACCAGTGGGGGATGTGGTGTGGTGGTGGGTAAAAACCCAATGTTACTGCAGACCATACTGTCCAGGGGTATATCTGGGTGCACCTCCCCAGACTTCTATTCAGGTGCTGAATCGGATGATGAAACTTATGTGCCGTCGCAGGTAAGCGTTTCTGGCAGGGATTCTGTTCTGTCAAACCCACCTGCACCAGGGGTAGAACCCTCTATGGGGATGTCAGTGTTGGTAGGTCCGCCTTTGGCGGTTACGGATGCAGGGTCACACTCCACAGCATCTGATCCTGTTCCTGGGCCAGCAGATCAGAGGGGGAATGCAGTCCTGCAGCCTCAGGCAGTGTCAGCACAGCAAGGTACAGATCCCCTTGCCCCAAACAGGTGTGGTACCCATCGACGCGATGGCCGTGTGCCACCAGGCAATACTGTATGGGAAAACTCCATGTACGGTATGGCAACCCAACAGGCAGCATCAGTAGAAATGATAGCTCAGGCAATGGAGAGGGTGGCCACTTCCATTATCCCCCCTGAAAGGCAGATGGAGCAACAACAGCAGGCAACAGACTCCATTTGCCAATCACACAGGGAAGACATGTTGGCGTCCAACAGGGACCGACGGGTGGAACTGGAGACTCTGCGTGAATCCATATCAATAGAGTCCCAGGGCCACAGGGAAGCCCTGAGGGTAGAACTACATAACCTCAGGCAGACTCTGGTTGAACTTGAGGCTTTTAGTAATTTAAGGGCAGAACAGCAGCTGGAGCAGCTCACACGTTTGCTCTCAGCTGAGCTGCATGCAACACGTGAGGAGATCCGAGCATCACGCAAGGCCATGCGTGCAGAAATGCAGGCAACCCGTGAGGTGCTGCATGGAGATCTCTGCACTTTAATCCCCCAGAATCAGACCTTCCAGAATCGCATGCTTGCTGCCATGGAGGACCATACCAGGGCTTTACGTGGGCTGCCTCCCATAGTGCCACCACCTCCTGATGCAGCAGCAGAGGGTGAGCAGACCGACAGCAGTTCTCCCACAGTGGCATAGCCGTGCAGGCCATGAGCCCAAGGAGGTATTTTTTTTCTCGCAACATCCACGCAGGTGGGTGTTGGTGTGCACCCTGTCCTCGAACCTCCTGGGTGGCCTCCCCCACCCCCCTTTGCATGCCCCCACGTGGCCTTTTTTGATTTTTGATTTTTTTTTTACAGTGTGTTGCCTTGTGTGGCTCCCGTGGGCATCCACTGTATTCCGGCTGGGCACATGCAGGCTTGTCCTGAGTTTGGGTTAGATGCTTGGGTTCGTGAGACACACACCCCTCCTGCCTCCCATTTCCATGGTCTTGCAAAGGGTGTGACCAAGTGACAGTGAATTACACAGTGACGTTGGGCTCCCATGAGCTGTGTGGGCAGTCTGTAGTCAATACTGTGTAGACACCCCTAGTAGATATTGTTGTTGTATTGTACACTGCATGGTGTATTGATATATGCTTGTGCATCCATGTCTTCCTCCTAATTCGCAGGTTCCTTCCTCATGTCTTCACAAGGCCATCTACTTTGCAGATGCAGTTCATGTTGTATGCAGTACACTGAAACATTTGCGTGGCAGCAACACTCTACAGTTGGAAGGGGTCGATGTGCTGGCATATTCCGGTTGTAAGACTACCACTACTTGAACTTAGTACTGTCATGTTTTTGCATTTTACATGGTGTGTTGCAGTATTCTGTTGGTGGTAAGTATTTGGTAATGTGTGCTGTTATACATTACTGGGAGCATATTGTGTGTGGGCAGTTTCCATTAGGGATAGTGTACTTTGTGACACTTGTGTCAGGTCTTGTGCATTGCTTAGTTTGCTTTCACATTGCATAACATGCCATGGTGCGTTTGGTGGTGGAGCTGGGGAGGGGTTGGGTGAAATGGCGCTGTTCTCATGTTGTATATAGCAAGGGGGTAATGAATTTAGCAGCATAGATGTATGTCTTTTGATGACACAGTATTGGTGGTGTTAGGGTAGGTAGGGATGCACACAATGTAACACTTCCAGGTGACCAATCTCAGGCTGGTATGGTTGTGACAGTTGACTGTCCCTTATGTCATCATCATTGATTGTCAGCTGGTATGTGCCTGGGCTGTGTGCACTCCACAAGGGTGTGATTTTATGTGAAGTAATTAGCCACCAGCTGCGTACGGGCTGCCTCACCACGTGCCCTTTCCCCTCCCATGCGCAGCGGGCGTGCATGTGGTTGGGGATGTGGGGGCACCACCATGTCCACCGGCAGGCCCCAGCGTGTTGCAACGTTGTGCAGGACACATGCTGCCACTATGATCCTGCACACTACTGGGGGAGCGTATAACAGCTGCCCACCAGAACGGACAAGGGAGCAAAAGCGTGACTTGAGCACTCCGAATGTGCGCTCCACTATGCCCCAGGTTGCAATATGGGCTGTGTTGTATCTTACCTCGGGTGGCGTGGTGGGTTTCCGAATTGGCGTCATCATGTGGGTGCTCAGAGGGTAGGCACTGTCCCCTGGGGAGGTGGTGATGGGTATCATTAGTGGGGTTGTGACATTACTCAGTATCTGACATGCATGCATGTGCAGTGGCATTCATACTCACCAAGCAGCCATGTATCGCCATGCCGCCCAGCTTCTAGGTCCCGGTTTAGGGTTGACATTCTGTAAATGAAACTGTCGTGGGTGGACCCTGAATAGTTGGCATATACTGAGGTGATGATTCCCTTGGCATCACATACTACCTGCACGTTGATGGAATGCTAGTGCTTGCGGTTTCTATAGATGTGCTCAGATGCCCTGGGGGGACGTAGAGCCACATGGGTGCAATCAATGGCACCTAGCACTTTGGAAAATTGTGCCACCCCGTAGAAATCCTGGATGGCAGCATGCCTTTCTGCAGGTGTTCTGGGCAGGTATATGTGCCTGCGGACTGATGGGCGTGCAGTCATGATGGTCAACACATGGTGTAGGCAGCGTGACTGCGTGGCCTGTAACACCCCCCCCACTATAGCACTTGTCCGCTGAAATGATCCAGTGGCCAAGAAGTGCAGTACATTGAGGACCTTCTCCAGGGGGCTGAGTGCTTGGGAGCACAGGGTGGGTGATGTGAGGTCATCCTCCCACTCACTCACCACTCACCAGTTCGAGTATTATGTGAGGTGGAAACCTGTACCTCCCATACACCTGGTCATCAGGCATCCCAAAAAGGCTGGTTCTGGGTGTAAAAATTCTGGGCTTGACTATCCTCCTCCTCCTCCTGCGGTATCCCACGACCACTGCTGATAGGAATGGTATATTCATCTTGGCGTCTGAGCTTGTTTGTTGTTTGTGTGCACTTTTATGCTGTGCGGGTCCACATACGCCTGCTTCCTGCTGGCGTACGTGTTTCTGGATTGGCACGTCTTTTTTGGCGCACGCATGAGCCCCGTTCGATTCTATGAATACGTGTTGTAGACGCGCATGTGGGCGTTCCGTGCCTTTGCCTCCTGTACTTCCCCCATGACGCCCACATTTTCATGCGTTGTTCCCCATTCCGCGTGTTACCCCCCTGTTCCGCCTACTTTTGTTGTGTGCGATGCGCTATGTGGGCTTTCGCTGTGCGCTTAGTGCACGCTGTTTGGAGACGTGGAATTTTAGCGCACATTCAGGGATTTACACGTGCACAGACTTCCAGGAATCGCTGTGCGTGGGTTTTGCTGCGATTTTTCGCACTTGCACTGCGATTCGCACGCTTTTGCACGAAAATTTCAGCGCACATTAATTCCATGAATTGGCCTGTCAATCTCTCTGTTTTAAAAAGGCTGGAATTACGAGATTTGTGGCTATATTTGTAAAAATGCAAATTGTATTTTAGAAAAAGAGTATTTTAAACATTGTTTTAAAAGTAAGTTAAAGCCAGCCACAGTGAGCTTCAAAGACATTCCACAGTTTCTCCCAAACAAAGGAATCTTCCCCCCTGCTCTCTGCAGAGGTACTGGCAGGGAGGTGTGAAAGGGAGTGGAAGGGAACTTTGGTCTGTTGCTCTGACAAGAAACAAAAGACTCCCTTGACTGAGTATCTGAGACTGGAGAAAATATCTTTTTGAAAAAGACTCATAGAAAACTGAACAAAATTGGTAAAAATCTGTAAATGAAATTTATGCTCATGTTTTGAAATTACTCTAGAATTTGTGCGATATTCAGAGACAGAACTATCAAAATGTTGACTTTGTAGGAGTTGTGATAATGCTGAAAATATGAAACTTCACAGGAGTATGCCCAGATGTCATGCGCATGTATGGAGAAAAATGTGTACAGATCTGACACTGGGTAACCAACCAAAAGCGCGAAAAACTGTCATTTGTGAACTGAAACTCTCAAGAAGATGCGATTTGGACAGATACGTGCCTTATTTAATTTGGGATGTAAATATGTATTATTAGCAAGTTGGTGATATTGTAAATATGCTTTATATGAAAAATAGATTTTCTGTATAAAAACCAAGGGGAGGTTTTTTCCCTGGACCATAAACACAGCATCATCATGACTCATCCTGACACTCTGTTTCCTTCTCAAATCAGGAGAGAGGGAATACTTTGAGCAATCAGTTTCCTAGTGAGAGGGCATAGTATAATCAGCTAATGCACCCCTTTTGGTAATACATAAATAGGGACTGCTGAGGACCTAGAGAGACACACACATTCACCCATCAACTGATTTACTGGCGAAGCGCTCTGCAGGAAGAACCCAGATCCAGACTCCAGAACTCTGAAAGCAGAAGGCCCATTCCAAAGCTGAACCCTTCTCAGCTGGCCTTCAAATTCTTACAACTCTATTTTAATCCCAAACTTCCAAGGGGTATAACAAATTCAACAGCCCGGCTGTGCTGTTTTTCTGGTTCTTGCCAAGAACCCTTGCTAGAACCCAGAGATCCAAACCAGTAGAGCAGAGCTGTAACCCAGAACCAACCCATCAGATCCAGTCCAGAGGGCCGTGTAGAGACAGAGTGCCGTGGTGAGAGCCGAACTAAGCGCATGAATCCTGTCCGGTGGCTAGCAGAATTCCAGTCCAGAACCCTTTGACCAGATCCCTGACGGGCCTATTCCAAAACCATAGTTGTGAGTATTTAGCATAGAATTGTCCATAGCCAATCTCTTATCCTTAAGTAATCCTATCCAACCCATTCCAACATATCTAGACTGCATTGTAGAATCTCTTTTGTCTATCCTGAATCCTTCTCTCATCCATATAATCCTGTGATAATTGTAGTGATAAATCATCTTTGCGCTAATATATATTTGCACGTGTTGCAGCGGGCAAAGATCAGACAGAGGCGCCTCTGGATTGGTGGCTGTACCGTTGGTATCTCGCATATTCATAGCCCCTTAGTGTAAAGGCAATCCTTGTTTGTAATATTCCAAAGCGCATCTTCCATTTGAAATCTTGACTCTTTTTGAGAAAAATTGACCTTTACCAAAACCTTCATAGCTTCTGAACCGTTATGAACGAAATGTACATGTCAAATTGAAGCTAACATCCTCAGCTTTCAAACAAATCCAAAGCATTTCTTATAGTTTTGCCGCCATCATGCTTAACCTGCGTGGAAAAGTTTGGCGCGATTCTGCATTTGGTTCAATTTCATCCCATATAAAACAGCTTTTCTTTGCATTCAACCTCTGAATTCAGTTTCCAACCTGATAGTTATCCAATCATCATTGCTAGTGTCTACCTGGAACTATCCAAAGCGGCTCCCACTAGTTGTGAATCCCATCTAGAGAATTAAATCCATTTTTAACATTTTCCCATTCATTACAGGCCACATTCAAAAGCATTCGACCTGTTTTGAAATCATTCCTGTTTTTCTCTAAACTTGCTGGGGGGAATTGGGATTGAAACTGCCTTTGTTAAGAGTGTTTATTCCTGAAACCTGTTTTCTCCCCTTCCATCTCTTTATTGCATATTAGGGGGATTGAGTAGTATCAAGGGAAAGAGTGATTACATTGCATTTGATTGAACACACAAAAGTATTATTTCTGTGCTGCATTAATTTCCTATCCTTGCATTTCATTGAACCCACACAAAGTTTATTCTATGCTACATTATTCTTCTCATCCATACTCCTATTGATTAAAGAGATTGTTGATTATTGTAATATCACCCATTGCTGATCATTTTATACATATGAAGAGTGTGATATTTAGATATTGTTCATATTCATAAAAGTGTGATATATGTATATTGTTCAATTCATCAAATAAATCTTTTAACTTTGCAAAACAACCTACTTCTTGGTTCAGTGAGACCGGGGGGGGGATTCAAAGAGAGGGGCGTGATATAAGGGTACATCATTCAGAAATAAAAGAACTTTAGACATAAAAATATATAATTAAGGGTTCCAGCTGGGCATCCATTGCTAGGCATTGACTTAGGTGGAGTGCTCGGTTGAAACCACTTACAGGATTGGGGGCTCGTAGCAGGATTTCTGGATAAAATATACCACTTGTGACAGCTTAATACAGTGTGCTAACTGACAGGGTACATAAATCCTGTTGGGCTACCACGCTGTGTTACACTGTGAAAAGCACCCCTCAACCTTCTGTAAGTCAGGAAGGAAATCAATATTTCCATAATGGCGACATTGGTAGAGATCAATATGGCTAGAGAACACCTTTTGCATAAGTTATTTGTGAGAGGTGAATAGACAGAGCAGGATCAGAATGTGTGGTTGCAGGTAATCACAGAACAGATCACTGCAACAGGATTAGATACATGGCAAGATCAGGGTCCCTTACATATGGCCCTGAGTGAACTATATATGGCCCATAAGGAAAACGAAGAACAAAACAAGATTGCCAACATAGCGGCATATCTATTCCTATATATTAGAGTCATACAGGATAAATATGCTGAAAGCCAAGATCTTCCAAGTAAGCAACTGCTGGCATTAGGAAAGGCCCAAAATGATCTGGACTCTGCTGAGCAGAGGCTACAGGGGAGCCAAGAGTCCAAAAATGAAAGTAGGCAGTATATAATCAAAATAAAAGAGGATATGGGTATCCTGCAGCAGGAAAAGGCAGAACAGGATACCAGAATTCTGGTCTTGCAGAAGGAGTACCAAGAAAGTTTGGACTCTCTACCGCAGAGCCAGAAAAAGCTGGAGCAACAAATAAACTTTAACAGGGCATGCGCAGAACAGGTAGTCACCCTGCAAAACCAATTAGATAGAGAGAAAGAGGAGAGCAATAAATTGATTTTGAAAGACCTGGACACCCAGGCAGAATTTGATGAAGAGCGCCAGAAAGCTGGTGCGCTTCAAAGACAGAGGGACGACCTGGCAGCACAAAGGCAGGCTCTTGCTCAGGAAAGGGACACCTTAGGCCAGGAAGTCTGTCATTTAAAAGAGAAACTGGAAGAAAATCACCTGGCCCTCCAGGGACTGGGTGTCCACCAAAAAGACCATCAAAAATTGTTAGAGCACACCAGGAGGGTGGAAGATGCTCTGGCAAGGAAGGACCAGGCCAGTATGGACAGGACTCAGGAGGTAACCCTCCTGCAGCAAAGACTGGCCCAGTACTCAAAAACCACCCAGGAAGCACAGAGAGAAAATGAGGCTCTCTGTGAGAACAATGACAGGCTCCACAGACAGGTAGACATGCAAGAGAGATTGATAGAGACTAGTAAGGCCTTGATTAAGGAACAGAAAGCTCAGGTTCTTGCATGGCAACAGGGAGCAGTGGCTGATGGAGATGAGGTTCGCTGGGAAAGGGAAACACCTGAGCATAACCTCAGGAACCCTAGTACCAGAGGCCTTCACCTCTTCCAATCCCTGGACTCGGCCACCCCCATGTCCACTGGCGCACATGAGCCCAGGGCCACGGGGATGGCAGATTTCAATCCAATCAGAAATATGGGGATCATAGACCAGCACCTCGCAGGAATGGATGGGCGGGCATATGGGTGTGGGTACCCAAGTACTGTGAAATGTAGTGGGGAACTCCATGAGAGTAGGCCCACTAAGGGCATCCTGAAAACCTCTGCCCAGCTAGGACAGTGGGGGGTACCCATCAAATCCTAGGAGCAAGGAGGAATCAGAAGACTCCTCTGAGCGCCCCAGGACACAGGAGACTAGGTCCCCACATTCTGCCAGCCATTCCCGGGCTCGCAGAATCCAGGAAAACCTAGAAGACCAGATGGTCACCTCTGGGAGCAGTGCCTCTGAGTCAGAGGAGGAATGGACCTGGGTTACCCGAACCAAGAAGGCCAATAAGGCAAAAAGGGACTTGCTTAAGGACCCCTTAAAGCAAATCAAGGCGATAAGGAGCGTTGTCATGCCTTATTATAAGAACACTAAGTATTCTGTTTGGGAGCACTTAGAGCTCTTTGGGCAGATGATGGAAACTTTCCATCTGAAGGACAGCAGTAGCTGTATTCAGTATGTGAAATGGACCTCTCACCAGATTATTCCAGCTTCTTTGCGGGGCTGGAGGACCAAAATCATTTTAGATGGTCCACCTATAGGGCGGCCATCTTGAAGCATTTTTCTTTACATAGAGATCCTCAGGAGGCTCGCAAGGCAGCCTACAACTTACAATGTGGGGAGGATCAGGTCCCACAAGAATTTGTGCAGGAATTAAAGTGTGCCTTTGCGCAGACCAACAGAAGGGTGCGCACGGACAGCAAAGAATTTGTCAATACTTTTTTCCACGCTCTACCAAAGTTCATCAGGACTCAGCTAGTGAGAGATTTTCATGAGAAAAGATCACTAGACTGGGTCATTGAACAGGCCAACCGAAATTACGAGGTGCAAAAGCCCATAGAAAGCTAGAATAATCCTAAAAGCCCCAAACCAACCAACACCCCTGCTGCTGCTAAGGTGGCAGAGGTGAAGGTTGCCCCCATTTTAGATTTGGAGATGGGAGGGCCTAAAAACCTTCCTGCACAAAATCAGAGCAATCCCAAGCCCAGAATGCCCTTGGGCCAGTCACAGACAGGGAGCCAAGGAGGTAGTCCCACAAATGGGATCCCTCACTCCCCTTACTATATAAGTCCCCGCTACAAGGGGAACTGACCCATCCTGGGTTATGTATGGACTCCTCCAGCCCAAGGGGGGGATCCAACCAAGCACCAGCTAACCCAGGGAACTTCCCTCCTCACTTCCCCCAGGAGGGCAGAAATTCCCCAAATCCTGGACAGAACTTTTTCCCGAGGTACCCACAAAACTTTCAACCCCCGAACAATCCATCCTTCTTTCCCCACTTTCCTGAGCCCAGACAACCCAAACCGGGAGAGGGGAGGCCAAGGGTGGAGGGGTCCCAAATCTTCCAAACCCGGGGTATTATCAGAGAAGGGATAGCTACCCTTCCCGGGATCAGCCCATGGGAGAAATGAGATCCCCTTATCAGCCTGAGCGGGTTTCACAGCTAGAGTGCCAGGTCCAAAACATGGCACAGGATCTGGGTCGCATGCTGAGGGCTCAACAGAACCCTCAGATGAGCATGCCAGCTCAGAATGCCCGAAACTCCGGACCTGGTGCTCCAGAGCAATGACGGGGCAGAACCCTGACAACCCACCGGTTCCCAGGGAGGAGGCACAAGGGGAAGGGGGGTGTAAAGCCTTGGAAGAAGCTTCCTTCCCCACTTGTAAAAAGCCCCTGGAAACCCAGGAACCAGAACCAAAATCTCCTGCCCTGAAAGTCTGCCACCCAAGGAGCAGAGCGGGGGTAGGAGAAACAAAGAACCCATAAAGACCCATTTTGAGGAGGAGGTACACATCTTCCAATTTGAAGGAGAGGGCTCTTCAGAGGATCCAGGGAAAAGGATCTTCTCCTTCAGAGATGGGGGAACTCCTCCCAAAAAAAAATGGGTCCCAAAGGATTCAAATCCAGACTGGGTGGATGTGGGGACTGAGCTAGCGCCGCCCATTATCCAACCCCAGAACCAACAACATGAAAATCCCCTGGTTCAAACCCATCCTGGTGGCTGCCTCCAAAAAGGGGGGGGTGGCCCAGAACCGGAACCAGGGGAACCCAGAACTTCTCCCATATCTAGTTGTCACCTTTTCTTTTCAGATTCCCAAGACTCCCCACAGAATTCTGCCCAAATCTCTTCTCTATCAGTGTCCAAAACTAGAAAACTAACCCACCAGTTGTCCAAAAATGAACATTATCTGTGCCCCCTTGCGGAGAAGGAGGGAAGATTCTATGCCCCGGTACAAATCCAGGGGCAGGGTACAATTTTGGCACTGGTGGACACTGGATCCCAAGCTACCCTTCTGTCCAAAAAGGCCTTTGATCAACTGAATTCAGGAAGGGGGGAGAATTACCAAATTCCTCTCACCCTTCTTCCTGGACAACTTCAGAACTTTGACGGGAAGGAAAGTCCCGTCGAGGGGAGTGCAGATTTGGACATTAAAATTGGGTGACACAAGGTGAAGCACCCGGTCATAGTTGTAACTCCAGAGGGCAACCCTTGTTTACTAGGGAATAACCTCCTGCAAAGGTTGTCACCCCTAATAGATTGCGTAAACAAGGTCCTCTGGACACAGACCAACCTACCCATAAAATTAAAACAGAGTGTCAACCATGTTAGTTTAAACGGCACCTGCCACATGGTTGAACAAAAACCTGACCAAGTAGAATTTCACTTCCAGAATAATCAAATTCCAGACGTGACAGTAATAGCAGTAGGACAACAAACTGGTGATGGGGGGTCCTCTCTATTTCTGAAAATCAACCTTCCTTCCAGTTTAAGGTGGCATTCCACACTGGAAGGAAACACTCTGAAATTCTTTACCAATCCACGATCAGACATTCCCACTCCTATAGTCCAGAAAGATGAGAAATCAGCTCAGGGCCAGGCTGATATTCAGAAAATTGGATAGCAGTTGTTCATCCCTGTTCAGTTAAATGAAGGGAAGGACTCTATTCTCGCCCGAGTGTGTGTGAACAACGGTAAGAGTTTCATCAGCGAAGCCATGTTTCGCCAACTCCCAAAAGATCCAGCTATTCCCAAATTAAAACTCATAGACAAATGGGAAATGGATCTGGAAACACCTAATTCCAAACATCTCCTGCCAAGCAGGTGTATGCTCAAAATCTCCATAGGCAACAAGAGCATAGTCCATAATTGTTGGGACGTGCGAGACGTCACTGCCACCTTTTACTTAGGCAGTGTCATTCTCAATCGCTTTGCCATTAGTTTGGACCTAATAAACTTCAAAGCTTGGTCCCGATTAGCGGGTACTCCCATGGGCTTTGATGGTCCAGAGAAAGCATTTAGGTCAGCTCAATTGCAGCCTTATGCAGTTGAAATTCAGATTGGAGAGGAAACCACCATCCCAGGAAGGACCCGACAATTCTCCCTGGAAGTGAAAGTGAAAAGAGGACAGAAATTGAAAAACCCTGATGCCTATATTCATCTAAATGCTTCTCTCCAACAGCAAGGGTCAACATAGAACATGATACCATTCCAATAGAGGTGGATAACAGTGACTTAAAGAGTATCACTCTAGCCGCAGGCACCATTATTGGAATGGCGGTTGATGACCGACATTTTGCCAAAGATTTAGGCAATGAACTGTTAGGACCAATCCCCAAGGACTGTATTGACAGTGATAGTGATGACATCACAACACCAGAGAGGATCTTTACCCTTTATGGGGGGAACTTCCTTGTGTACACTTCCTGCACTTATGCTAAGGAAGATGTGACCTGTGACTTCAGGAGGGATGAGGTGATTTTCCAAGGCCTCGAGGACTGCCTTCCCCACCTGAAGCCACCGGTCCAAATCAGCACTTCCCCACCTAGCTGGAGGAGGCCGCTGAGATAGCAAAACCAGAAGTCTTTCCAGGTTTCAGGCAGACGTTTGAAGAGAGAGTCAACCTAGCTGATGCCTATGAGACTCTGGAGCAGAAGCAAAATTGAAACAAGATCTCTTTGCGGTGGACTCATATGACTGTGGTCGCACCGACATCCACACAACAACAATTCCCACGGACACTGGCATGACTCCAGTGTTTGTGAAGCAATATCGCTTTCCTCTCTCATCAATGGAGTCCCTTACTGACATAATTAAGAACCTTGAGTCCCGTGGGATAATCCATCCAGTCCACAGAACTTTCAATAATCCGGTGCTGGGGATTTTGAAGCCAAACGGCCAGTGGAGACTCTGCGCTGACCTTAGGGAGCTCAACAAACGGGTCCATACTTCCCGATGACCTCTTCCCTCCATTGACCAAGGGCTGGCCCAGATCCAGGGGTCACAGGGATTCACTGCAATAGACCTGACCAATGGGTACTGGACTGTACCTGTCAGTAGGGAGGACAAATCGAAGCTGACCTTTACCTTCCGGGGGCAGCAGTACACATGGACCCGGACTCCCTTCGGATACATCAACTCCGGCAATGAATTCAACAAATTTCTACATAAGGCCATGCCCGACCTGGGTGAGAGGGGTAACCTAGCTTATGTAGATGATATTCCTATCAAAAGCTCAACTGTAGAGGAACACATAGCGGAGACCCGTATGTTCAGACCCAGTTAAGGGCAGCTGGGGCAAAACTTTACTTTCAAAAGGCACAGTGGTGTAGAATCCGTGTCAATTTCTTGGGGCATGAGATTACTCCTCAGGGTCTCTGTCCCCAGGAAAAGAAAGTGGAAGCATTCCAGAAAATGAAAGACCACACGACTCTGCGGGAACTAAGGAGCCTCCTTGGACTGACTAAATACAGTATAAAGTTCATTGAGGACTACGCAGAGATCACAAGACCCCTGATTCATCTTTTGAAGAGGGGGTCAAGTGCGTGTGGGGTCCAGAACAAGCCGAGGCAGTAGGACAACTCAAAAGAAGCCTCTCACAAGAGCCTTGCCTAGCTTACACTGTCAAAAACAAGAAGTTCTTCTTGGAGACAGGGCTCTCTAATACATGCTGACTGCAGTATTATATCAAACGCATGACAAGGTCAATAAAGTAATTTTCTATGCAAGTAAAACTTTATCCTCTGAGGAGGAAAAATTCAACGATTGTGAGAAGGCACTTCTGGCAACGGTGTGGGCATTGACGAATTACCGCCCGTTTATCCAGGGGGAACACATCATAGTGGAGACTCCACACCAGCCTCTGCAATATCTCCAAATTGACAGAATCCGGGCCGGAAATGTGAGTAATTCCCGAATTACTTTCTGGATTCTGTCAAGGCAAGGCTTTCCTGTGGAGGTCAGATATGGCCAAAACAAGAAGAGTCCCCTCGGGCAAGGTGTGGCTGACTTGCATGATTGTGCCAGAGAAAACTTTCTCAAGGACGAAAGTCTAAAAATCAAGGATAACATGGAGGCATACCTCAATTGCCCACACAAAGTCTTTGAAGAAGACATGTGTGAGGGAATGTCCACTGTCTCTGTGGATGAAGGCTCTTACCATGTTAACAACAACAGGGAAAAAGAACTTGTGGCCGGCGTAGGTTATGCATGGGTGAATGAGACCCCAGAACCCTCCGCTGGGTTCAATATTGGTTTCCGAAGTAGTCAAGTGGCAGAGTTGATGGCTGTGCATCAAGCCATCCTCACTGCTGTCCAACATCAACTCCACGAACTGGTCATAATCACAGATTCGGATTATGTACGGAACGGGTTCGTGGAGCACCTGCTTAACTGGAAAACCAGAGGCATGTTATGTGCTAATAATAAACCCTTGAAACATGGGAAAATAATTCAAAACATTGATGATCTGGTCACCTCAAATGGGATGACCATCTACTGGAAAAAGATTAAGGGTCATTCTAAAGTAGAGGGACCAGACAAAACTGGAAATGAATTAGCTGATCAGGTGGCCAAAACCGGAGCCATCCAGGGGATCTACTTGAGATCGAGTCCCTGTTGGGGCAAATCGAGATCACTGCTATCACTAGGTGCCAGACGAATGCTCACAATGAACTCTCAACTGCACAATGGAGTAAGGAGACCCCAGATGCTGATTTGATAACGGCTCAAAAAGGGGATCCAATAATTGGTAAGTTTTAGCAACACATTGAGGACCCTGAGAACTTTCCCCTGACGGATACCGATTGCATAGGGAAAGAGGACCTCAGAGTGTTGATGAAATGTCCAAAAATGTTCTGAATCCAAGACGGTTTGTTGGTGAGGAGATCCCTAGCTTGCCATGATCAGTGGGTGGTCCCTACCTCATTCCGAAGCCTGATGTTAAGTCACGCCCATGATGCGGCCACAGCCGGTCATAGGGGGTTTCATACAACACTTGAAGTCTTAAGAGAGGTTGCATACTGGCCACATATGGGGCAGGACCTGGACCAATACTTGAAGGGCTGTCTTGTGTGTGCACAATTTCAGCCAACATCCCTCACACACCGTGCGCCTCTCCAATAGAGGGGGATGACATTGCCTTGGTCAGATTTATAAGTCGACTATATCGGGCCCGTGATTCGCTCCTCTAGGGGAACAAGTACATGTTGACCATGACATGCTTGTTTACTAAATGGGTGGAATGTCTCCCGGCCCCAAATTGCAAGGCAGAAACAGCAGCTGCCCTGATGATCAACCACATATTTTCGCATTTTGGACTACCCCAAAGGATCGAGTCAGATCGAGGTAGCCATTTCACTAGTGAAGTAATGACAAAGATGTGGGAGATACTTGGGGTCAAAGGGAAGCTACACATTGCTTACCGGCAAGCCTCTAGTGGTGCAGTAGAAAGATATAGCAAAACAATTGTGAGCATATTAAAAAGGTTTGTGCCAGATTCTGGGCCAGGTTGGGATATCCGATTACCTCTTGTCCTAATGGCCATCAGATCTACCCCTTCATCTGCAACTAAAATGTCACCATTTGAGCTGATGACTGGACGCAGGATAGTGCTTCCCCAGCATCTGCGCTACAGAACCCAAGAGCAGACATTGATCAATGCCCCCACAACTCATGAGTATTTTGAAAATCTAAGAAAACACCTTCAACATGCTTTTGCCTATGCTCAGTAAAATTTGAGAGATCTGCAGACAGCATGAAGACCCACTATGACTTAAAGACTACTAGAAAAGAATACAATGTAGGAGACCGGGTCTATTTATACAATTTCCAAAGGAACCAAGCCAAACAGTGCAAATGTTTGCATAGCTGGAGGGGACCTTTTGAAATTGTAGACAAAATGTCACCAGTCGCCTACAAAATCTGCATCCCCAAAGGCAGTTTGGCAGAGGGGGAATATAAGTGGGTCCATATTAACCAACTAAAGTGTTGCCATCCGAGGCACACTCTGCAGCAACTGGAGGAGTCTTCTGGAACCCCAGAGGGGGTCACTCCAGTTCCCTAGAATTCCAACTATAAAAAATTCCATATAAAGTTAATAACTTACAATCGACGAATGTGTCCTGATTATCAAAATGTATGTGTCCACCCCACTACATTAAAAGTAGTGGGGAAATGTCTACAAATATGCTTTTGCTTTGTCATCCTAGGATTGGAAACCATGGAGACTAAGACCAAGGAGGACCACCCAGGGCCCGGGAGCAAAGATCCAAGGGAGTATCGCTCAATACTCACATTAGGACTGGGCGAGGATAACTGGTCGATCCACCCTGATGGAAGAAAAGATGATGAACTTTGCCATTTTGGAACCAAAAGAAAAGAGACTGACATCCCAGTCTTGCAACTTCCCATTGATGGACGGTCAACGCCAAATCGCAAGAGGGGGGCTTGTGGGATGTTTTAACCCACTAGTCTATGCCCTGCAACATCACTGTGCGCTGCTTGCATCAGAAACATCAGAATGGCCGCCGAAAAGCTTTATGTCAGTGATAACACAGGAGACCACTGCCAAAACCTATCACTGGATTGCCCACAGAGTAAAATGAAACTACATGAAATAGCAGCGCTGCATTGCAAAGGAAACCCAGAACTGCTTTAAAAATCCTTTTTTTCTTGGCTTTGGAAAGTACAAAAATCATGGTTCCCAAACATCACAAAAGATCCAACATCCTTGTTGGGTGTTAAACATCACTTAATTTAAAGAATTCACCTAAGCACAATGGCAGCAGAAACATATTTTATCAGAAGAAAATCCACATTCAAAGATGCTTGCATTGGAAAAATATGTCAGATATGGGCGCAGTATCACCGCTCGCCTGTGTCAGAAACTGTCATTTACTTAACCTGTCATTTTAAAACTTGTGCATTAAAATCAAAGTATGGAAAAGAAGAGACTTCCTATCAAAAGCAATATAGGGTGACAATTCAATCTCTATGTTTTAAAAAGGCTGGAATTAAGAGATGTGTGGCTATATGAGTAAAAATGTAAATTGTATTTTAAAAAAAGACTATTTTAAACATTGTTTTAAAAGTAAGTTCAAGCCAGCCACACTGAGCTTCAAAGACATTCCACAGTTTCTGCCAAACAAAGGAATCTTCCCCCCTGCTCTCTGCTGAGGAACTAGCAGGGAGGTGTGAAAGGAAGTGGGAGGGGACTTTGGCCTGTTGCTCTGACAATAAACAAAAGACTCCCTTGACTGAAAGGAAATGCTAATTTGGGTGTCGACAGAAAACAACTGCTGGCAGGAAAAAGCCTGGGACTGCTCTGGCCCAGCCAAACCGCTGGAGGCGGGGCTAGACTGAAAATGTGTATCTGAGACTGGAGAAAATATCTTTTTGAAAAAGACTCATAGAAAACTGAACAAAATTGGTAAAAATCTGTAAATATAGTGTTGTTAAAAAGAAATTTCTGCTCACGTTTTAAAATTACTCTGGAATTTGTGCGATATTCAGAGACAGAACTATCAAAATGTTGACTTTGTAGCAGTTGTAATAATGCTAAAAATATGAAACTTCACAGGAGTATCACCAGATGTCATGGGCATGTATGGAGAAACATGTGTACAGATCTGACACTGAGTAACCAACCAAAAGCGTGAAAGACTGTCATTTGTGAACCAAAACTCTCAAGAAGATGGGACTTTTGGGATGTAAATATGCATTATTATCAAGTTGGTGATATTGTAAATATGCTTTATATGAAAAATAGATTTTCTGTGTAAAAACAAAGGGGCGGTTTTTTCCCTGGACCATAAACACAGCATCATCATGACTCATCATAACACTCTGTTTCCTTCTCAAATCAGGAGAGAGGGAATACTTTGACCAATCATTTTCCTAGTGGGTGGGCATAGTATAATCAACCTATTCACCCCTATGGGAAATACATAAATAGGGACTGCTGAGGACCTAGAGAGACACGCACATTCACCCATCAACTGATTTACTGGCGAAGCGCTCTGCAGGAAGAACCCAGATCCAGACTACAGAACTCTGAAAGCAGAAGGCCCATTCCAAAGCTGAACCCTTCTCAGCTGGCCTTTAAAATCTTACAACTTGATTTTAACCCCAAACTTCCAAGGGGTCTAACAAATTCAACAGCAGGGCTGTGCTGTTTTGCGGTTCTTGCCAAGAACCCTTACTAGAACCCAGAGATCCAAACCAGTAGAGAGGAGCTGTAACCCAGAACCAACCCATCAGATCCAGTCCAGAGGACCGTGCAGAGACAGAGTGCCGTGCTGATAGCCAAACTAAGCACCTGAATCCTGTCCGGTGGCTAGCAGAATTCCAGTACAGAACCCGTTGACCAGATCCGTGATGGGCATATTCCAAAACCATAGTTGTGAGTATTTAGCATAGAATTGTCCATAGCCAATCTCTTATCCTTAAGTAATCCTATCCAACCCATTCCAACATATCTAGACTGCATTGTAGAATATTTTTTGTCTATCCTGAATCCTTCTCTCATCTATATAATCCTGTGATAATTGTAGTGATAAATTATCTTTGTGCTAATATATATTTGCTGAAGAAAGGCAAGTGTCGCAGCGGGCAAAGATCAGACAGAGGCGCCTCTGGACTGGTGGCTGTATCGTTGGTATCTCACATCTTCATAGCCCCTCAGTGGAAAGTCAATCCTTGTTTGTAATATTCCAAAGCACATCTTCCATTTGAAATCTTGACTCTTTTTGAGAAAAATCGACCTTTACTAAAACCTTCATAGCTTCTGAACCGTACATGCTGGGAACGAAATTTAAGTGTCAAATCGAAGCTAACGTCCTCAGCTTTCAAACTGATCCAAAGCATTTTTTATAGTTTTGCTGCAATCGCGTTTAACGTGCGCGGAAATGTTTGCCGCGATTCTGCATTTGGCTCAATTTCATCCCATATAAAACATCTTTTCTTTGCATCCAACCTCTGAATTCCATTTCCAACCTGATAGTTATTGCTGTCAAGTTAAATCATCGAATGAAAAAGGATTGAATGCAAAAGGGTCGACACAATAGGGCCGAAAACAAAAGGACACATTTTTTTTTAATTATATATTTTTTGGGTTTTCGGATAGGTAAAAATAATGGTTGGATTCCCCCCCCCCAAAAAAAAAATGTTAAAAAATAAAATAAAAATTCGATCCTTTTGTTTTCGGTACTTTTGAGTCGATCCTTTGACCATTCGACCCATTTTTCTCGATCCTTTAACCTATAACCATAGTTATCCAATCATCATTGCTAGTGTCTACCTGGAACTATCCAAAGCGGCTCCCACTAGTTGTGAATCCCATTTAGAGAATTAAATCAATTTTTAGCATTTTTCCATTAATTTCAGGCCACATTCAAAAGCATTCGACCTGTTTTGAAATCATTCCTGTTTTTCTCTAAGCTTGCTGGGGGGGAATTGGGATTGAAACTGCCTTTGTTAAGAGTGTTTATTCCTGAAACCTGTTTTCTCTCCTTCCATCTCTATATTGCATATTAAGGGGGATTGAGTAGTATCAGGGGGAAAGAGTGATTACATTGCATTTGATTGAACACACAAAAGTATTATTTCTGTGCTGCATTAATTTCCTATCCTTGCATTTCATTGAACCCACACAAAGTTTATTCTATGCTACATTTTTCTTCTCATCCATACTCCCATTGATTAAAGAGATTGTTGATTATTGTAATATCACCCGTTGCTGATCACTGTATAAATATTAAAAGTGTGATATTTAGATATTGTTCATATTCATAAAAGTGTGATATATATATATTGTTCAATTCATCAAATAAATCTTTTAACTTTGCAAAACAACCTACTTCTTGGTTCAGTGAGACCGGGGGGGGGGGAATTCAAAGAGAGGAGCGTGATATAAGGGTACATCATTCAGAAATAAAAGAACTTTAGACATGAAAATATATAATTAAGGGTTCCAGCTGGGCATTCCATGCTAGGTATTGACTTAGGTGGAGTGCTGGGTTGAAACCACTTACAATCTATTTGGTTTACAAGTTAACGGTCTGTTACTTCTTTCACTAACCAGTTACTGTGTCTGATCAGGCTTCTGTTTTACTCCAAAATCTTGATATCCCTCAGGTTTCAAAGTTGTCTCTTTTTTTTTTAATTGCATTTTTGTTTATTTAAAACCTTTAGCAATTTACTTAAATCTTTTAGAGGTTTTAAGAGGCTTCCATTTGTCCCTCTTGTCAATGATTCCCAAGGATTTATTTTTAAAATGTAATAGCTGCTATTGTCAGTCAGTTTTCTTTTTCATTTTCGTAGTATAGACCACCATTCCTCTGCTGATGTTGTTGGAGCTTCTTCTATACATTTTATAAAGAAGAAAGTGATCTCTTTTTCATATTTAGTACTGTGATGAATAACTCATTGTTATAGCGATTCTCTCTTCATGTGTATTAGTACCCAGCGAGGAGGGTATGGTGACCTCCCAACCAATGGGGAGGCTTAGAATGCAGGCTGTTACCACACAGTAATCCTGCTGCCCTGAGCCTCCTCAGGGTGGGCGGCCGCCATCTACCCTCACCGTGCAATCAGATAAGTCTTTCTCCTACCCCCCACACTCCAAGACACAGAATTCCCTCCCCACCATCCCCCCCACTTACCTTCTTTTCTGTCCATTTCAAGAGATCCCCTGGATGGCTCCCGATCTGCGAGAGGCCATCATGAGGAAGAAGGACCTACACATAGTCCCTTCTTTCTTTCCATGGCAGCCATTATTTTCGTTGACTTTTTACATATTTTTTGAATGGCCGCCATGGAAATAGTAAACAGACTTTGTCTTCCCTTCCCCTTCAGCCATTCTTTTTGCCATTTTTTGTTCTGTTCCGAAATGCCCTTAGTACCCCCGTTCTAACAGGCCGGGATACTAATAGCCATAAGCCCCTCGCCTGCGGGCCATTACCACTTAAGGCAATACCCCCAGGGCCTTCGTCAAGGCCCTGGCTCCACTCGGGCCTGTACTATGGGCCCCGGGGGCATTACATTATGTGGTAATGAGCCGCATGTGAGGGGCTTATTCCCTAATTACATCCTTTTGTCTTGGAAGTTAACTCTTTTCAAATTTTAGTACTGTTGCGAGTTAGCTCAGTCCTATAATGGTTCTATCTTTCTTCACACTCATATTCTCATGACTTTGAAGTTAATTCTTGCTCATGATTAGTAATGTAATGAGTTAGCTCAGTACTTTAATGATTCTCTGTTTATTCACACTTATATTCTCTTGACTTTGAAGTAAACACTTGTTCATATTTAGCAATGTAATGAGTTACTTGGCACTACAATGATTCCCAGTGAGGAATGGCTTGGGTCTCTAGGCCCAGAAGGCACGGGACCAACGTCTGGACTTACCATCCCACTCAGGGTGAATTTAGCAAAACAAAAAGGTGATGGCTGGTGGGGTTTTAAATGAATCTTAATCTCTGGCATTGCTCTGGGCAACCCTTCCAACCATCGTTCTTCACCTGCCAAGCCATTACAAAATGGGAAAGATCATATCTAATCAGCAATGTTATATATGATAGAATTAGTGATATCACCAGTGATGTCATCAGTTATGCCACCAGTGATGTAATCAGTGATATCATACATGTTGTAATTAATGATGTCGGTGGGGCAAGAAGTTAAGGCGGCTTTACCTGAATTGTCTGCTGAATTTCAGGGGTTTGTTGCATTACATTTTCACCTTAACATCCATGCAACTAAAGTTTTTCCCTGAATTTCAAAGGTTTGTTATAATTTATTGATCAGCTTAATTTCTTCCAAACTAAACGTTGTTCAGTGAACATATAAATATTTATATTATTTTAATTTCTACTTATACCTATCAAACCAATCAAATAACAACATGTTATGAAGCTGTGGTATAGAAATTAGTACATTCATAATGGTCACTTTCTCAATATGTTGGAGAGCAATAGGTCCAAACATAAATGCATGATAATGTAGGAACATGTGTATTCAAACTTCATAGATGGCAATTTATTTTAAAAGATGGCCGAAAGGTTATACCATGACATATTGCCAATTTCCCCTTAACAATCATTAAGGAAGGCCAATATGTGAGATCATAGTGCACCTAACAGAAAGGCCTCTGTGTAGGGCGAAACCTGTTGGTTTTTTAAATATATTTCAATAAAGAAGAATCCTTTTTATATGTTTATAACCACTCTGTTGGGCTGATTCTTCTATATATCTATATTCAAGGAAAACACTTTAGTTGCAGGGACGTTAAGGTGATAACTTAATGCAACAAAACCCCTGAAATTCAGCTAAAGCCAAAGTAACTTCATGCCCCTGTTGTGCAGCCTATGACCATAATGATGACATCACAGATCACATCACTGATGACATCAATTATTACGGGTCACAAATGATTTTTCACCCCTAATGTCACTCTAGCTTTAAACATATCTATGTTTTCTATTATGTATAAAAGATTGCAGGCCTTGAGAAGTTCCAATTATTTTAGTTAATGCCCTGTGCGATTACATTATTTGCCAAGGATCACACACTTTGGTTAAGCAGCGTGCTACAAGCCCCATGTTTTATGGCTGTTTTCTTGGTGACTGTTGTTAAACATTGCACAGCCCAAACTAACCACATTTAAGCACCATGAAAAGGGAAGAAAATAACCAGCTGCAAGAATAACATATGCCCAGCTGCAAAGCGAGGAAGGATCCGGCCCTCTCAGGCCATGCTGCTCTAAGTGGTCTTATAAGGTGGGCTTATTTATTAGGTGACACAGCATGAGGTGAATGGCCGCTTCCTCTGTTTGAAGCTAAGCAGGGTCGGTCACAATTACTGCATGGGTGAGAAACCCACTGTAGCTGTAAACATATCTTTTTTTTTTATTATGTATAAAAGATTGCAGGCTTTGAGAAGTCACAATGTTTTAAGACAATGCCCAGTGAGATTACAATATTTGCAGAGGATCACATACTTTGGTTAAGCAGCATGTTACAAGCCCCTTGTTTTATGGCTGGACTTTTGGTGACTGTTGTGATACATCGCACAACCCCAACTAACCACATTAAAGCAGCACAGAATATCACCTGCAAAAATAACATATGCCCAGGTACGTTTGTCCCCATAGCGAAAATCAAAAGCTGGCACCCATGAATATATGCACAGTAAATGACCATATATTTTAAAGTGAAATATACAAATGTTGTTCTTCTCCTTACAAGAAAGTGCGGAAGACACTTTTTTTTAAAAAAAAGTAATGAATACCAAAAAATAAACTGAGAGAGGAAATCTTCCAATAAATATGCTGGCAAGGTATAAAAGGTGCTCACCTTTTAATCCCAGCAATCTGTAATGCAATATTCCATGGAAAACAAAATGCCAATATGAAACAAGTGCTTTTGGCCTTGTGGGTCAGTTTCCTTTACTGGTGTCCTGAAAAGCAGCCACAATCATGGGAAAATAACTGCACCAGTGTCCAGGATTGTGAACTCTCTGGCCGCATCGTGGGCAAATACTCATGACTTACTTGCCCTCTCATCATTTCCCCTCCTCACCCCCGTGTCTGGCTTTCAACAATACTCTGCTTCATAAAGCTAACTTGAAAAGTACACATACCCTAGTGTCACTCAAATACATAAATCCTTACAGAACTATGTTAGGGAAAAGTGTACAATTGTGGCATTATCCCCCCCACCTTCACTGTGAGACTACAAATAACAGAATGCAATTCAGCAAAAGGCAAAACAATTGTCTCTGAGTGCACACATATCAAGGACTGACAGTAGCATGGTTTAAAAAAGAATAATATGGATGCTGTGTGTTATGAGCTATTTAAAACTAAGAAAGCACACAACATTCAGGAGTGTGAACTGTTTGCCATCCATACAGTAACCAGGACTGACCCTGTTTAGCTTCAAAGTGGGGCTCATCCTGCTTAGCTTCAAAACAAGGAATGGGCAGGACCGTTTCTCTAAGTGACCTCTAACTTTGGCTCTTTTATAGGGCAACATGGCCTGAGGAGACCGCCCCTTCATCTCTTTAAAGCTAAAAAGCGTCTGTCCTGGTTACTGCATCGATTGGAGACCTGGATAGCAATCAAGTCACGGGCCATGGCCAGTGATCTTTCATCCCTAACATCACTATCGCTGTAAAAATATCTCTCCCTGGCCTCCTGCAGCTACTGCTGGTTCTCCAGCCCGAGCAGCTGAATCTCAGCAGATAGCCGCTCCAGGTCCATGTTCCCAGCAATGAGTAGCAGCATGGTTGTGTTGGTAAGTGTGCTTTGGGAAGGTATGGCCCTTTAACAGTCTGCCTGTGTGCATTGGGTGCAACTTTGGCCTTTTCAACATTACCTGTGTCCATTTACTGGCTGCTCAGAGGTGTTGGTATCTCTGCCTGAGATTTTTATTACCAGCTAATTATTGCTGGTATTACTGGCAAATCCATACTCATACCTTGCCAGTATCACCGATGTGCTGGTAATACAAGAAGGTTCGGTATCCATCGCTGGTATTACTGGCAAAGGTGTTTCCACCTACTTATTATTTGCTGTTACATTAGAAGTGCTGGTAAACATTGTTACCAGCACTTTTAATGTTTAAGGCAAACTTGCAATGAGGCCAACTAACTATTATAAAACTACTTTGAAAAAACACTGTCTGGCCTTTCGAGCATAAAGTTTGATGGGAAGGCTTCAATAAAGCGAGCTCAAAGAGTTCAGATGAGCTGTTTTGGGTGGGGAGTGGCAGGAACCGGGTGGGCATGGCCATAGGGATAAGCATGACCATGGGCAGTCAATGGGTGGACAAATAACAAAACACACCTACAAGCTGTGTGTCCCTCCTCATATGCCATGCCTCCCTATCTGTACTCAACGCAAGGGACACCTAATAGCCCAAACTAATATTGGGGCCTAACAAACACCCAAGCAGGCAAAAGGAAGCAATGCAGATCAAAAGGCATTAAATCTAAGGCACTGGTAAAACTCCTCTCAAACACAAGTTGGGGTTTGCCCGTCCTCTCCTCTACAAAATCCATGAAGAGAAAATTGAAGTGAGCTGGTACTTTTATAGGGCTCACAAATCCGCCTCAGAACACCTAAACTCACTGCAGATTTGGTCCATCTGAATGACCGACCAAACATAATTTCCCACATCAAGAGTTCTGTTACTATCAATGGTTAGTGTCATGTCCTGGGAAAAACGGCGGGAACACGGAAGATAGAGGGCTGCATTCGTTTCTAGCTGCAATTGGCTGGGAGGAGTTCATCGCACCCGTAGGTTTGATGCTGCAAGTACTATGCTAATTTACAGCGATCAAGTAAGGATTTTAATAGTACATTGAAATGTCCTATAGATGGGTAGCAGATAATTATTTCACATTTGCATTCACCATGCTTTTGCTCAGGCCCAGCGATCTGTGTATATATATTTATATTTATACTTTCTCTTTTTCATTTTTTCAAGCCAAAGGTTTAAGATTTGTATGCAAGTTGTCATAGTTTTTAAGGTGAAGGGTGCACCTCGTCTCTCAATCAACCATCTAGGGTGCAATTCTATTCCCAATCAGCTAGCAGCGGCGCTATTGTTTTCATGCCTTTGTGCCTGCTTGAAAATTGCCAAGAGCCTTTTTACTTCGCAGAGTTTAGCAGCTGTTGAATTTCTTACTTCTCGCCTTTTCCCACTCTCTGCTGGAAATTTGATGACTGCCATTCAAGTCAAACACATGCTGCATTTTTATTTTTAACTGAAAATCTATATCGCAAGCATTAACAAGCGTGCTTTATATTTTAGCAATAAAGCACTGAGTACACAGCATTTACTGTACAATAATGTCTCAGTGGGAGGTGTTAACATAGCTGAGCTCCATACAAATCATTTAATGCATCTTGCAGAGAGCACTATGGAGTAATATATTCAAGAGAAACATGGTTTTGTTCAAGTAACATTCGTTTTTAACAAAGAAAAACACGATTTTTAGGAATTATTCAGCAAAGTAAGGGATAGAAAATACAGTGCAAGGTATCTCACGTTTCGAATATTCAGCACTTATAAGAAATTATGAAGGGCGCTGGTAGAAGGCACCATGTCATGAGCGGTTCACGCTTTCGATGCTGATGTTTAGGTCTGAAAGCACACTTTGAAGCTATTTAGGTCATGGACCAGATTCTCAAATAATAGCGCAAATGGAAATAGTGCCGAGAAGGCCCTAATTTTCATTAGCGCTATTTTCCGAAATGCTCAGGTCACCTTATTCACAAAGGTGATAGTGCGAAATATCCTTGGAAACAATTGAGCTTGAGCTGACTATGGTTAAAACCAATTAAGGACCCGATTCATGGAATTATTTGCATGGAAATGTGTGACTTGCGCGCCAAATTGCATGCAAATCTGCGTTCAACTGAAACAACTGCACGGGATTGTTTTGGGTCTTGTGTGGAGGTCGCGCAGGCCGGGAAAGTCTGTGCAAGCCTTCGGGAGCCTTGTGGGAGACACCATGCAGAGTGTGGGCATGGCTTGCGCAGAGAGCTGGGAAGGGGGCGAAACTCAGAAAATGGGGAAGAACATGCACTAAAAAGGGCGTTACACGTGACGGCCCGAAGGCAGAGGCCCACATTTGCACCAAACGACACATATTCATGGAGACACCGGCACAGCCTCGATCACTACGCCTCCAGAAGGCAGGCGTAAGTACACTTGCACATAGGATTCGCAGCGCAGAGGTGGGTTTGCATGTCGGATTTAGGGGTGCTTGTATGCAAACAGGGTTCTGATCTAACTTAGGGGTGCATGTCAGAAGTGTGGCAGGGTGCAGGAACGGTTTACGGGGGGTTTGCACGCAGATTTTCCAAGTTTAGACCAAATTACGATTTTTCATACGCATGTTGTCGAAGTGCCGGCAACAGTTATGGGGGACCCTGCGCAGGGTCACCGAGATGCAGGCCTGCATGCAGTAGACCCCACACACTGTTTAAAGGATGTGTGTATTCACACCAAGGGGAGCATGCAAAGGTAGCAAAGGTAGCTGTTCTGGTTGTTTTAGCTTCGCATGTGGGTGTGTGAGGGCGGGCTGGACACAACATGCGACATGGGAATAGGGTTACTTTGCGCAGTAAATTCCATGAATATGCGGGGTGCGCATTTCTTATTGTCCTTCTCGGCATGTGGCTCTTGCAGGTTTTCTGTGCACATTTCCATGAATCGGCCCCTAAATATTAACACAAATGTATTTACGCAAAGAGGTTTTTGAAAGGCCAGCTAATTTATTAGGTATTTTTGTTCCAAGAAGTTTACAGAATTTTCAAAAAGGCATCAAGTGTTTCGACCCTCTGAGTCTTTTTCCAGGGTGTACATGCATTTCAAATAGCACTTTTACATTAGCAAAAACAACATCAATCGAAAAAGAAAATCTCAAGTCATAGAGGCCAAAGTAGTAATTCAAATTAAATTACAACACAGCCAACAGTATGTTCATTTATGACATTCTAAAATAACATTGGAAAAGTTTCAAGTCAGCACATGAATTCGAGTATAGGAGTGCAAGAGATTAAGTGGACAATTAACAGGAAATCAGTCAGTATATAAAAGTCCAATAAAACATGGCAATTTTATGCCAACATTTTTACACAAAAAGGGGAGCCTCCTAACCCAATGCATCAATGACGTCTAATTGGCGTCGCTATTAAATAGTAAAAAGTCGCTCGCAATCGAACTCCCAAGTTCCGTTTAATTAAAGGCACCTTGTGTGCTGGGCCGTTCCCCACTGAAGATAAGTAAATTTCAAAGTAAAGTATCCGAAATGGACGAAGATATGGAAATACCCAGTTAGTGTGAAAAGGGAAACACTTTCTAATGAAGAGTGGATCAAGTGTCCAAAACATAGCACGCTATACCTGTATGTGACATGTCAATATCAAGGTCCGGATGAGAGTTACTTATGAGTTATCTGGAAGAGAAGGACAGGAAGAATCTAGTTAGGGCACAGGGGCCACGCTCCAGATAAAGGTAAACAATCACTTGCAAGGGCAGATACTGTTACCTAGCTACAGCCGTTTCCAGCCGTGCATGGCTGCCCTTCACCGTTATGGTGAGCCTTCAGCTGCCATTTTAGCAGCGTGTTTATCCTACATGTGAGTGTCACTATGTAAACAAAGGGCTCACGTCTATCACAGCGGTCTCTGAACGTATTATGCAGTCCAGTGTCCTTCTTCAATTATGATCCACAGCAACACTGCCAATACTCATAACTTGTCTGTTGACCAGTGCAAGGTAATATCAACAATTCTGCGAGGGGGCCTGATAAGGGCATGTACAGACGTGTGAATTAACGTCTTTACTATATAAAACCAGCAGCCACATGTCTTGAGGGACAGTATATGTAAATAGTTCATTTAGAATGAAAGCGATCTAAGAACCTTTTCCATTAAAATAACACCTTTGAGCTAACGTTATGTGTGAGACCCGATCCTAGTATAATATGAGGCTCAGTCCGATGACGCTGTTGTAAATATATAACCATTTGGTAGCATCAAGAAGTCAATTTATAAACATCTAAGCATTTAGCAGAAGAGCAATCAGAGAAACATTTACATTAAAAGAGCCCCCTATAGCTAACTGTAAGTCCAGGGCCCAATCTCAATGTACACTGGGACTCAGTCTGATGACCCTCTATAGACAATTGACCATTTGATGGCTCCAAAGGTCAACATCTAAATATAAGGCAACCATGTATGGCAGTGGACCACATTGCATGGACAGGGATAGTCTCCATAGTCCATATCTCTAAGTATTATTCTTGCAGGCAAAATGCCTCCATTTGCCAACCCCAGGCAGAGCCTGCACACTAAAAGAATCACTGATAGATTTGCATATAAGAAAGGGATGTATATCCCTTCAACAGTTAGGGGAGCTACAGAACACATACAAATAGCACTGTACTGATAACCTATTATTAAAATTGCTACATTGGGCAACGGCTACAAGTCTTAAGGGAATCAGTAATATAGCCCGATTCTGTGCTGATTATCTTCACTCCTCTTCAACAATATCTACTAGTTAGTGACATCATTCTTGAACAAAGATGAGAGAAATACAGATGGTATCAAATGTACTGAACATGGTGCACCACAGTTAGTGCGAGATTACAAAAACACATCTAATTCATGATCTGTATTGATCCCTGTGGTCACACTCCAGTGTTTGCATATGAGTCTCACTTCTTGTTGTCTGAGTTTAAGTTCATATTCACCTCCTCAGATGCTGCATGACACAGTCTCCAACCCAACAAATCTAATGTTGTCCTTTTTGTCAAGCTGGTGTTTTTCTTGCCATTGCCTGGCCAAGGGGCATTTGGAACCCTGACTCCCCAGTGTAAGTGGTTTCAACCCAGCACACCACCTAAGTCAATGCCTAGCGTGTGATGCCCAACTGGAACCCTTAATTGTATATTTTTATATCTAAATTTCTTTTATTTATGAATGATGTACCCTTATATCATGCCCCTCTCTTTGAATCCCCCCCCCAGTCTCACTGAACCAAGAAGTAGGTTGTGTTGCAAAGTTAAAAGATTTATTTTATGAATTTGAACAATATAGATATATCACAATTTTATAAATTTGAACAATATCTAGATATCACACTATTAATATTTATACAATGATCAGCATTGGGTGATATTACAATAATCAACAATCTTTTTAATCAGTAGGAGTATGGATGAGAAGAATAATGTAGCATAGAATAAAACTTTGTGTAGGTTCAGTCAAATGCAATAATAGGACATTAAGGCAGCACAGAAATAATACTTTTGTGTGTTCAATCAAATGCAATGTAATCACCCTTCCACCTGATACTACTAAATCCCCCCCTAATATGCAAGATGAAGAGATCGAAGGAGAGAACACAGGTTTCAGGAATAAACAATCTCAACGAATGCAATTTCAATCCCAATTTCTCCAGGAAGCAGAGAGAAACAAGAATGATTTCAAAACAGGTCAAATGCTTTTGAATGTGGCTTGTAATGAATAGGAAAAACACTGAAAAATGACTTTAATTCACTAAATTGGATTCAGAACTAGTGGAAGCTGCTTTGTATAGCTTCAGGTAAACACTAACAATGATGATTGAATAACTAGCATTTTTGAAACTAAATTCAGAGGTTGAAGGCAAAGAAATAGCTATTTTACATGTGGTGAAATCGAGCAAAATGCAGAATCGCGGCAAACTTTTCTGCGCGCGTTAAGCGTGATTGTGGCAAAACTATAAGGTGTTGAAAGCTGAGGATGATAGCTTCAATTTGACACTTAAATTTCATTCCTAGCATGTACGGTTCAGAGGTTATGAAGGTTTTAGTAAAGGTCGATTTTTCTCAAAAATAGTCAAGATTTCAAATGAAAGATGCACTTTTGAAGATTACAAACAAGGATTGGCTTTACACTAAGGGGCTATGAAGATGCGAGATACCAATGGTACAGCCACCAGTCCAGAGACGCCTCTGTCTGATCTTTGCCCGCTGCGACACTTGCCTTTCTTCAGCAAATATATATTAGCGCAAAGATGATTATCACAGGACTATATAGATGAGCGAAGGATTCAGGACAGAAAAAAGAGATTCTACAATGCAGTCTGGATATGTTGGAATGGGTTGGATGGGATTATTTAAGGATAAGAGATTGGCTATGGACAATTCTATGCTAAATACTCACAACTATGGTTTTGGAATAGGCCCGTCAGGATCTGGTCAAAGGGTTTTGGACTGGAATCTGCTAGCCACCGGACAGGATTCAGGCGCTTGGTTCTGTACTCAGCAAGGCTCTCTTGTCTCTGCATGGCCTCTTGGACTGGATCTGACAGGTTGGTTCTGGGTTATAGCTCTGCTCTACTGGTTTGGATCTCTGGGTTCTAGCAAAGGTTCTTGGCAAGAAGCAGAAAGAAGCCCGGCTGTTCAATTTGTTGTGCCCCTGGGAGGTCTAGGATTAAAATCAGGTTGCAAGATTTTAAAGGCCAGCTGAGAAGGGTTCAGCTTTGGATTTGGGCCTTCTGCTTTCAGAGTTCTGGAGTCTGGATCTGGGTTCTTCCTGCAGAGCGCTTCGCCAGTAGATCAGATGATGGGTGAATGTGTGTGTGTAAGTTCATTTTTCCACATACATGCGCATAACATCTGGGCATACTCCTGTAAATTTTCATATTCCTAGCATTATCACAATTGCTACAATATCAACATTTTTGTGGTTCAGTCGCTGAATATCGCACAAATTCCAGAGTAGTTTCTACTTGTGAGCAACATTTTCATTTTAACAACCTATAAATTCCAGATTTTTACCAGTTTGGCACAGTTTTCTATGAGTCTTTTACTCCAAAATATATTTTATTCAGTTCCAGATACACAATTCGGTCTAGCCCCGCCTCCAAGGTTTGGCTGAGCCAAGGGCAACCTGTGCATCTTCCTGCCAGCAGCTGGTTTCTGTTGACACCCGAATTAGCATTTCCTTTCAGTCAAGGGAGTCTTTTGTCTCTGGTCAGAGCAACAGGCTACATCCCCTCCCACTTCCATTAACAGGTCCTTGCCAGTTCCTGAGCAGATAGCAGGGGGGAAGATTCCTTTGGTTGGGAGAAGTTGTGGAATGTCTTTGAAGCTCAGTGTGGCTGGCTTTAACTCACTTTTAAAACAATGTCTAAAATAGTGTTTTTCTAAAATACAATTAACATTTTTAACAAATATAGCCACAAATCTCTTAATTCCAGCCTTTCTAAAACATAGAGATTGAATTGTACAATCTATATCGTTGTTGATTGGAAGTCTCTTCTTTTCCACACTTTGATTTTAATGTACAAGTTTAAATGACAGTTTAAGTAAATGACAGTTTCTGACACAGGCGAGCGGCGGTACTGCGCCCATCTCTGACATATTTTTCCCATGCAAGCACCTTTTGAATGTGGTTTTTTTTATGATGAAAGGTGTTTCTCCTGACCTTATGGGGGTTCTTTAAATAAACTGATGTTTAACACCCAACAAGGATGTTGAATCTTTTGTTGTTTTTGCACTTTCCACAGCCAAAGAAAAACGGATTTTTAAAGCAGTTCTGGGTTTCCCTTGCAATGCAGCACTGCTTTTTTCAACTTTTTTCAAGTAGTTTCATTTTGCTCTGTGGTCAGCCCAATAATAGGTTTTGGTAGTGGTCTCCTGTGTTATCACTGACATAGGCAAAAGGGATTGGCGGCCTATTTTTCAGGTTTTCCTGCGCATTTTTCAAAGATTTTTGGTGCATAGATCTTTTTGGCGGCCATCCTGTTGTTTCTGATGCAAACAGCGCACGATGATGATGCGTGTCATAGACTAGTGGGTTAGGACATCCCACAAGCCCCCCCTTGCGATTTGGCATTGATTTTCCATCAATGGAAAGTCTCAAGACTGGGATGATCTGTCTCTTTTCCTTTGGTTCCAAAAATGGCAAAGTTCATCATCTTTTCCTCCATCAGGGGTGGATCGACCAGTTCTCCTCGCCAAGTCCTGATGTGGGTATGGAGCGATACCCCGGGCCCCTTGGATCTTTGCTTCCGGTCCCTGGGTGGTCCTCCTTGGTTAGTCTCCATGGCTTCCAATTAAAACTATGGTGACAAAGCAAAAATCTATTTGTAGACATTTCCCCACCACTATTAATGTAGTGGGAGGGACACATACATTTTGATAAATCAGGACACATTTTTCTATTGTAAGTTATTGATGATACATGGAATATTTTATATTTGGAATTCTAGGGAGCTGGAGTGACCCCCTCTGGGGTTCCTTAAGACTCCTCCAGAGTGTGCCGAGGATGGCAACACTTTAGTTGGTTAATATGGACCCACGTATCTTCCCCTCTGCCAAACTTCCTTTGGGGATGCTTATTTTGTAGGCGACTGGTGAGATTTTGCCTACAATTTCAAAAGGACCCCTCCAGTTAGGCAAAAATGTGCGCTGTTTGGCGTGGTCTCCTACATTGTATTCTTTTCTGGTAGTCTTTAAGTCATAGTGGGTCTCCATGCCGTCTGCAGATCTCTCTAGATTTCGCTCAGCATAGGCAAAAGCATGTTGAAGGTGTTTTCTTAGATTTTCAACATACTCATGAGTTGTGGAGGCATTGATCAATGTCTGCTCTTGGGTTCTGTAGAGCAGATGCTGTGGAAGCACCATTTTACGTCCAGTCATCGGCTCAAACAGTGACATTTTAGTTGCAGATGAAGGGGTAGATCTGATGGCCATTAGGACAAGAGGTAATCGAATATCCCAACTTGGCCCAGAATCTGCCACAAACTTTTTTAATATGCTCACAATTGTCTTGTTGTATCTCTCAACTGAACCACTAGAGGCTTGCCGGTAAGCAATGTGTAAATTCCTTTTGATGCCAAGTATCTCCCATATCTTTGTCATTACTTCGCTGGTGAAATGGCTCCCTCGGTCTGACTCGCTCCTTTGGGGTAGTCCAAAACACGAAAAGATGTGGTTGATCATCAGGGCAGCTGCTGTTTCTGCCTTGCAGTTTGAGGCCGGGAGACATTCCACCCATTTAGTAAACAAGCATGTCACAGTCAACATGTACTTGTTCCCCCTAGAGGAGCGAATCACAGGTCCGATATAATCGACTTGCAAATCTGACCATGGCAGTGTCATCCCCCTCTTTTGGGGAGACGCACGGTGTGTGAGGGATGTTGGCTGTAATTGTGCACACACAAGACACCCCTTCAAGTATTGGTTGAAGTCCTGCCCCATGTGTGGCCAGTATGCAACATCTCAAGATTTCAAGTGTTGTATGAAACCCCCTATGACCGGCTGTGGCCGCATCATGGGCGTGAATTAACATCAGGCTTCGGAATGAGGTAGGGACCACACACTGATCATGGCCAGCTAGGGATCTCCTTACCAACAAACCGTCTTGGATTCGGAACATTTTTGGACATTTCATCAACACTCTGAGGTCCTCTTTCCCAATGTAATTGGTATCCATCAGGGGAAAGTTCTCTAGGTCCTCAATGTGTTGATAAAACTTACCAATTATTGGATCCCCTTTTTGAGCCGCAATCAAATCAGCATCTGGGGTCTCCTTACTCCATTGTGCAGTTGAGAATTCATTGTGAGCATTTGTCTGGGGCCTAGTGATAGCAGTGACCTGGATCTCCCCCAACAGGGACTCAATCTCAAGTAGATCCCCTTGGATGGCTCTGGTTTTGGCCAGCTGATTAGCTAAGTCATTTCCAGTTTTGTCTGGTCCCTCTACCAGTAGATGGTCATCCCATTCGAGGTGACCAGATCATCAATATTTTGAATTAATTTCCCATGTTTCAATGGTTTGTTGTTAGCACAGAACATGCCTCTGGTTTTCCAGTTAACCAGGTGCTCCACAAACCCGTTCCGTACATAATCTGAATCTGTGATTATGACCAGTTTGTGGAGTTGATGTTGGACAGCAGTGAGGATGGCTTGATGCACAGCCATCAACTCTGCCACTTGACTACTTCGGGGGCCAATCTTGTACCCAGCGAAGGGTTCTGGGGTCTCTTCACCCATGCATTCCCTACGCCAGTCACAAGTTCTTTTTCCCCGTTGTTGTCAACATAGTAAGAGCATCCATCCACATAGACAGTCGGCATTCCCTCACACTTGTCTTCTTCAAAGACCTGGTCTGGGGAATTGAGGTATGCCTCCATGTTGTCCTTAATTTTAGACTCTCGTCCTTGAGACAGTTTTCTCTGGCACAATCATGCAAGTAAGCCAGACCTTGCGCGAGGGGACTCTTCTTGTTTTGGCCATATCTGACCTCCACAGGAAAGCCTTGCATTGACAGAATCCAGGAAGTAATTCGGGAATTACTCACATTTCCGGCCCAGATTCTGTCACTTTGGAGATATTGCAGAGGCTGGTGTGGAGTCTCAACTATGATGTGTTGCCCCTGGATAAACGGGCAGTAATTCTTCAATGCCCACACCGTTGCCAGGAGTGCCTTCTCACAATCGTTGAATTTTTCGTCCACAGAGGATAAAGTTTTGCTCGCATAGGAGAATACTTTATTGACCTTGTCATGCTTTTGGTATAATACTGCAGTCAAGCATGTATTTGAGAACCCTGTCTCCAAGAAGAACTCCTAGTTTCTGACAGGGTAAGCTAGGCAAGGCACTTGTGAGAGGCTGCTTTTGAGCTGTCTTACTGCCTCGGCTTGTTCTGGACCCCATTCCCACTTGACCCTCCCTTCAAAAGATGAATCAGGGGTCTTGTGATCTCTGCGTAGTCCTCAATGAACTTTGTACTGTAATTAGTCAGTCCAAGGAGGCTCCTTATTTCCCGCAGAGTTGTGGGGTCTTTTAATTTCTGGAGTGCTTTCACTTTCTTTTCCTGGGGACAGAGACCCTGAGGAGTAATCTCATGCCCCAAGAAATTTACACAGGTTCTACACCACTGTGCCTTTTGAAAGGAAAGTTTTGCTCCGGCTGCCCTCAACTGGGTCAGAACATACGGATCTCCACTATGTGTTCCTCCACAGTCGAGCTTTTGATGGGAACATCATCTACATTGGCCAGGTTACCCCTTTCACCCTCGTCGGGCATGGCCTTATGTAGAAAAATGTTGAATTAGTTGCTGGAGTTTATGTATCCGAAGGGAGTCCGGGTCCATGTGTACTGCTGCCCCCCAAAGGTAAAGGTCAGCTTGTATTGGTCCTCCATACTGACAGGTACAGTCCAGTATCCATTGGTCAGGTCTATTGCAGTGAATACCTGTGACCCCTGGATCTGGGCCAGCCCTTGCTCAATGTAGGGAAGAGGCCATCAGGAAGTATGGACCTGTTTGTTGAGCTCCCTAAGGTCGTGTAACGCTCACCTGGTATCCACGGGGCGTCACTCAGCCTGTTCTGACGTCTTACGACCTCAAACCCTTCCCAGGAGGCTATTCGACTGGACACTGGGCCTGAAACACAGGATTGGTAGAGTTTAACTCCATATTGTCTCTGTGTGCTTGAACCCCTTCTTCCCCGGGGTCCAACCCTTCCCTTTGATCCTCAGCTCACCTTGTTTTCTTGGATAGTGTGCTCTCCATCCTCCCTTCAGCCGAGGGGCGCGTTGATCGATGCAAGCTCGTTGCTGCCTAGTTACTTCACTGGCAAGAGTCCGACAGGTAAGTATAATGAGTCTTTTGAACAGTTCTCTAACTTTGTTCCTTTCCTTCCTTAGATGATGGCCGGCGTCCGGGGATGGCAGCGTGCTGCTGAGATGAGTAGTGCTGAAGGTGCGTGAGAGCGCGATGCGCGATGCACCCCTTTCGTATTTGCATTGAACTGAGTTATTTTTCTTTGTCTTTTAGGTGCTGCGATGTTTTCAGCATGGATGCCGGTTATGAAGAACAAATGCGGTGGGTAAGCGTGGTATGCGGCGCCTCTAGATGTTTCCACGCTAACCTGGAGTGTCTTTTCCCTCTTGCAGATGGATGAGAAGTTCCGGAGACAGAGTTCCCCCAGAGCGGCTGGGATTCAGGTAAGCATTTGAAGCTCGTACAGTATTTAAAAATAAGAGAAGATTTGCAGAATGCTTACTAATGCCTTTTTTCTGTTCTTTTCCCTTTTCCTTAGGAAGCGGCGTGCTGGGATATGAATGACACCGCCGAAGATGCCCGCAGAACAGAAGGAGCGATGACTGATGGGCAGAAGCGCCGCAAGGTAGGGCTTTTCCTAATGGTGTTCTTGATCTTGCAGGAGCTGAGCGCAGAAGAAAGATGCAGGCCTACTGGAGACCGATCCGAACATGGTTAGTGTCACGCTGCAGGCGCAGAAAACGCAAAGCATGTTTCTCAGCCTGGGTGTGGCTTAAATAGTCTCTGGGTATCCCAGGTGCCTCTGGGCTGAACCACACCCAAAAGACTAGACCGCAGATGCAGTTTTGGGAACCGAAATATGTGGGGGCACCCATCTTGTCCCCATCAATGCACTGCAAGTCCAATCCCCAATGTTATCCTATGGGAGTGAGTGAGTCTGGTGCCATAAGCGCCAAGTCTGACTCCAAGTGGGTCTTTGGAGGGATGGAGAGGCCCTTGAGGGCCATGTAGGTGATTGTGGCCTGCCTCCAGCCTGACATCTTGGAGGGCTGGGGACATGAGGGGCAGGAATCATGACAGGTCGGCGCAGAGTCTCCACTGGCCGTTTGGCTTCAATATCCCAGCACCGGATTATTGAAGGTGCTGTAGACTGGACGGATTATCCCACGGGACTCAAGGTTCTTAATTATTTCAGTAAGGGACTCCATAAATGCGAGAGGCAAGTGATATTGCTTCACAAACACTGGAGTCATGCCAGGGTCCGTGGGAATTGTTGTTGTGTGGATGTCGGTGCGACCACAGTCATATGAGTCCACCGCAAATTGATCTTGAAAATCCAAGAAAACTTGTTTCAATTTTTGCCCCTGCTCCAGAATCTCACAGGCATCAGCTAGGTTGACTCTCTCTTCAACCATCTGCATGAAGCCTGGAAAGACTTCTGGTTTTGCTATCTCAGCGGCCTCCTCCAGCTGGGTGGAGAAGTCCCTGGTCAAAGTGCTGATTTGGACTGGTGGCTTTAGGTGGGGAAGGCAGTCCATGCGGACCTGTAAAATCAATTCATCCCTCCTGAAGTCACAAGTCACATTTTCCTTACCATAAGGGCAGGAAGTGTACACCGGGACGTTCCCTCAATGCCGGGTAAAGATCCTGTCTGGTGTTGTGATGTTATCACTGTCACTGTCAAAACAGTCCTTGGAGATTGGTCCTAACAGTTCATTTCCTAAATCTATGGAAAAATGTTGGTCATCAACTGCCATTCCAATAATGGTGCCTGTGGCCAGACTGATACTCTTTAAGTCACTGTTATCCACCTCTATTGGAATGGTGTCATGTTATATATTGACTAGTGGTGTTGGGTTTACCCCCAACCCTTGCTGTTGGAGAGAAGCATTTAGATGAACATAGGCATCAGGGTTTTTCAATTTCTGTCCTCTTTTAACTTTCACTTCCAGGGAGAATTGTCGGGTCCTCTCTGGGATGGTGACTTCCTCTCCAATCTGAATTTCAACTGCATAAGGAAGCAATTGAGGTGACCTAAATGCTTTCTCTGGATCATCAAAGCCCATGGGATTATCTGCTAATCGGGACCAAGCTTTGAAGTTTATTAGGTTCAAACTAATGGCAAAGCGATTGAGAATGTCACTGCCTAAGTAAAAGGCGGCAGTGACGTCTCGCATGACCCAACAATTATGGACTATGCTCTTCTTGCCTATGGAGATTTTGAGCATACACCTGCTTGGCAGGAGATGTTTGGAATTGGGTGTTTACAGATCCATTTCCCATTTGTCTATCAGTTTGAATGTGGGAATGGCTGGATCCTTTGGGAGTTGGCAGAACATTGCTTCACTGATGAAGCTCTTACCGTTGTTCACACACACTCGGGCGAGAACAGAGTCCTTCCCTTCATTTGACTGAAGAGGGATGAACAATTGCTCTCCAATTTGCTGAATATCAGCCAGGCTCTGAGCTGATTTCTCAACTTTCTGGACTATAGGAGTGGGAATGTCTGATTGTGGATTGGTAAAGCATTTCAGAGTGTTTCCTTCCAGTGTGGAATACCACCTTAAACTGAAAGGAAGGTTGATTTTCAGAAATAGAGAGGACCCCCACATCACCAGTTTGTTGTCCTATTGCTATTACTGTCACGTCTGGGATTTGATTGTTCTCGAAGTGAAATTCTACTTGGTCAGATTTTTGTTCAACCATGTGGCAGGTGCTGTTTAAACTAACATCGTTGACACTCTTTTTTTGTTTGATTGGTCTGCTAGTCTGGGTCCAGAGGACCTTGTTTACAACCTTTGCAGGAGGTCATTCCCTAGTAAACAAGTGGTGCCCTCTGGAGTTACAACTATGACCGGGTGCTTCACCTGGTGTTGCTCAATTCAATTTTAATGTCCAAATCTGTAGTCCTCTCAATGGGAATTTCCTTTCTGTCAAAGTTCTGAAGTTGTCCAGGAAGAGGGGTGAGAGGAATTTGGTATTTCTCCCCCATTCCCGAATTCAGTTGATCAAAGGCCTTTTTGGACAGAAGGGTAGCTTGGGATCCAGTGTCCACCAGTGCCAAAATTGTACCTTGCCCCTGTATTTGTACCGTGGCATAGAACCTTCCCTCCTTCTCCGCAAGGGGGCACAGATAATGTACATTTTTGGACAACTGGTGGGTTCGTTTTTTAGTTTTGGACACTGAGAGAGAAGAGATTTGGGCAGAATTCTGTGGGGAGTTGTGGGAATCTGAAAGGAAAAGGTGGTAACTAGATATGGGAGACGTTTTGGGTTCCCCTAGTTCTGGTGCTGGGCTGCCCCCAACATTTTTGGAGGCAGTCACCAAGATGGGTTTGAACCAGGGGATTTTGATGCTGTTGGTTCTGGGGTTTGATGATGGGCGGCGCTAGCTCAGTCCCCAAATCTCCCCAGTTTGGATTTGAATCCTTTGGGACCCATTTTTCTTTGGGAGGAGTTCCCTCATCTCTGAAGGAGAAGATCCTTTTCCCAGGATCCTCTGAGGATCCCTCTCCTTCAAATTGGAAGATTTGTACCTCCTCCACAAAATGGGTCTGTTTGGGTTCTTTGTTTCTCCTACTCTCCCTCTGCTCCTTGGGTGGCAGACTTTCAGGGGTAGGATATTTTGGTTTCAGTTCCTGGGTTTCCAGGGGCTTTCTACAAGTGGGGAAGGAAGCTTCCTCCAAGGCTTTACACCCCTTGTGCATCCTCCCTGGGAACCGGTGGGTTGTCGGGGTTCTTCCCCCGTCATTGCTCTGGAGCACCAGGTCCGGATTATGAGGCATTCTGCGTCGGCATGCTCATCTAAGGGTTCTGTTGAAACCTCAGCATGCGACCCAGATCCTGTGCCATGTTTTGGACCTGGCGCTCTAGCTGTGACATCCGCTCAAGTTGATAAGGAGTTCTGTTGTCTCCCCTGGGCTGATCCCGGGAAGGGTAGCCATCCCTTCTCTGAAAATACCCTGGGTTTGGAAAAGTTGGGTACCCCTCCACCCTTGGCCTTCCCTCTCCCGGATTGGGTTGCCTGGGGAAAAAATTCTGTCCAGGATTTGGGGAATTTCTGCCCTCCTGTGGGAAGTGAGGAGGGAAGTTCCCTGAGTTAGCTGGTGCTTGGTTGGATCCCCCCCCTTGGGCTGGAAGAGTCCACACATAACCCAGGATGGGTCAGTTCCCCTTATAGCGGGGATTTATATAGTCAGGGGAGTGAGGGATCCCATTTGTGGGACTACCTCCTTGGCTCCCTATCGGTGACTGGCCCGAGGGCCTTCTGGGCTTGGGATTGCTCTGATTTTGTGCAGGCAGGTTTTTAGCCCCCCCCCACCTCCAAATCTAAAATGGAGCAACCTTCACCTCTGCCACCTTAGCAGCAGCAGGGGTGTTGGTTGGTTTAGGGCTTTCAGGATTATTCTTGTTTTCTATGGGCTTTTGCACCTCATAAATTCGGGTGGCCTGTTCAATGACCCAGTCTAGTGATCTTTTCTCATGAAAATCTCTCACTAGCTGGGTCATGATGTACTTTGGTAGAGTGTGGAAAAAAGTGTTGACAAATTCTTTGCTGTCCGTGCGCACCCTTCTGGTGGTCTCCGCAAAGGCATGCTTTAATTCCTGTACAAATTCTTGTGGGCCCTGATCCTCCCCACATTGCAAGTTGTAGGCTGCCTTGCGAGCCTCCTGATGATTTCTATGTACAGAAAAATGCTTCAAGATGGTCGCCCTATAGGTGGACCATCTAGAATGATTTTGGTCCTCCAGCCCCACAAAGAAGCTGGAGTATTCTGGTGAGAACGTCCATTTCACATATTGAATACAGCTACTGCTGTCCTTCAAATCGAAAGTTTCCATCATCTGCTCAAAGAGCTCTAAGTGCTCCCAAACAGAATACTTAGCGTACTTATGATAATACGTGATGACGCTTCTTATCGCTTTGATTTGCTTTAAGGGGTCCTTAAGCAAGGCCCTTTTTGCCTTATTGGCCTTCTCGGTTCGGGTAACCCTGGTCCACTCCTCCTCTGACTCAGAGGCACTGCTGCCAGAGGTGCCCGTCTGGTCTTCTAGGTTCTCCCAGATTCTGCGAGCCTGGGAATGGCTGGCAGAATGTGGGGACCTAGTCTCCTGTGTCCTGCGTCGCTCAGAGGTCTCTTCTGATTCCTCCTTGCTCCCAGGATTTGATGGGTACCCCCCCACTGTCCTAGCTGGGCAGAGGTTTTCAGGATGCCCTTAGTGGGCCTACTCTCCTGGAGTTCCCCACTAAATTCCATAGTACTTGGGTACCCATACCCAGATGCCCGCCCATCCATTCCTGAGAGCCTCATATTTCTGATTGGATTGAAATCTGCCATCCCCGTGGCCCTGGGCACATATGCGCCAGTGGACATGGGGGTGGCAGAGTCCAGGGATTGGTAGAGATGAAGGCCTCTGGTACTAGCCTTCCTGATGTTATGCTAAGGTGTTTCCCTTTCCCAGCGAACCTCATCTCTATCAGCCCCTGCTCCCTGTTGCCATGCAAGAACCTGAGCTTTCTGTTCCTCAATGAAGGCCTTACTAGTCTCTATCAGTCTCTCTTGCATGGCTACCTGTCTGTGGAGCCTGTCATTGTTCTCACAGAGAGCCTCATTTTCTCTCTGTGCTTTCTGGGTTGTTTTTGTGTACTGGACCAGTATTTGCTGCAGGAGGCTTACCTCCTGAGTCCTGTCCGTATTAGCCTGTTCCTTCCTTGCCAGAGCCTCTTCCACCCTCCTGGTATGCACTAACCATTTCTGATGGTATTTTTGGAGGTCACCCAGTCCCTGAAGGGCCAGGTGATTTTCTTCCAGTTTCTTTTTTATGAGACTTCCTGGCCTAAGGTGTCCCTTTCCTGAGCAAGAGCCTGCCTCTGTGCCGCCAGGTCGTCCCTCTGTCTTTGAAATGCACCAGCTTTCTGGCGCTCTTCATCAAATTCTGCCTGGGTATCCAGGTCTTTCAAAATCAATGTATTGCTCTCCTCTTTCTCTCTATCTAATTGGTTTTGCAGGGTGACTACCTGCTCTGCGCATGCACTGTTAAAGTTTATTTGTTGCTCCAGCTTTTTCTCGCTCTGCATAGAGAGTCCAAACTTTCTTGGTACTCCTTCTGCAAGGCCAGAATTCTGGTATCCTTTTCTGCTTTTTCCTGCTGCAGGATACCCATGTCTTCTTTTATTTTGACTATATATTGCCTACTTTCATTTTTTGACTCCTGGCTCCTCTGTAGCCTCTGCTCAGAAGAGTCCAGGTCAGTTTGGGCCTTTCCTAACGCCTGCAGTTGCTTACTTGCCAGACCTTGGCCTTCAGCACATTTATCCTGTATGGCTACAATATATAAGTATAGATATGCTGCTATTTTGGAAATCTTGTTTTGTTCTTCCTTTGCCTTAGGGGCCATATATAGTTCACTCAGGGCCATATGTAAGGGACCCTATCTTGCCATATATCTAACCCTGTTGCAGTGATCTGTTGTGGGATTGCCTGCAACCACACATTCTGATCCTGCTCTGTCCATTCATCTCTCACAAATAACTTATGCAATAGGTGTTCTCTCGCCATGTTGATCTCTACCAATGTCACCATTCTGGAAATATTAATGTCCTTCCTGACTTACAGAAGTTTTATTTTATTTTTGCAAAACAGACCGTTTCCTTAGAGCATTCCCTTTTGAGGGGTGCTTTTCACAGTGTAACACAGCGTGGTAGCCCAACAGGATTTATGTACCCTGTCAGTTAGCACACTGTATTAAGCTGTCACAAGTGGTATATCTAATTCAGAAATCCCGAACGAGCCCCCAATCTGTAAGTGGTTTCAACCCAGCACACCACCTAAGTCAATGCCTAGCGTGTGATGCCCAGCTGGAACCCTTAATTGTATATTTTTATGTCTAAAGTTATTTTATTTCTGAATGATGTACCCTTATATCACCCTTATATCACACCCCTCTTTTTGAATCCCCCCCGGTCTCACTGAACCAAGAAGTAGGTTGTTTTGCAAAGTTAAAAGATGTATTTGATGAATTGGGCAATATATATATATATCACACTTTTATGAATATGAACAATATCTAAATATCACACTATCAATATTTATACAATGATCAGCAATGGGTGATATTACAATAATCAACAATCTCTTTAATCAGTAGAAGTATGGATGAGAAGAATAATGTAGCATAGAATAAAACTTTGTGTGAGTTCAGTCAAATGCAATGATAGGAAATTAAGGCAGCACAGAAATAATACTTTTGTGTGTTCAATCAAATGCAATGTAATCACTCTTCCCCCCTGATACTACTCAATCCCCCCTAAAATGCAAGAGATGGAAGGAGAGGAAACATGTTTCAGGAATAAACAATCTCAACAAATGCAGTTTCAATCCCAATTCCCCCAGCAAGCAGAAGAAACAGGAATGATTTCAAAACAGGTCAAATGCTTTTGAATGTGGCTTGTAATGAATGGGAAAAACACTGAAAAATGACTTTAATTCGGTAAATTGGATTCATAACTAGTGGAAGCTGCTTTGGGTAGCTTCAGGTAAATACTGGCAATGATGATTGAAAAACTAGCAGGTTGGAAACTCAATTCAGAGGTTGAATGCAAAGAAATAGCTATTTTACACGTGGTGAAATTGAGCAAAATGCAGAATCGGAGCAAACTTTTCCGCGCGTGTTAAGCGCGATTGCGGCAAAACTATAAGGAGTTGACATGCGGTTAGCTTCAATTCGACACTTAATTTTCGTTCTGAAGGTTTTAGTAAAGGTCGATTTTTATCAAAAAGAGTCAAGATTTCAAATGAAAGATGCGCTTTTGAAGATTATAAACAAGGATTGGCTTTACACTAAGGAGCTATGAAGATGCGAGATACCAACGGTACAGCCACCAGTCCAGAGGCGCCTCTGTCTGATCTTTGCCCGCTGTGACACTTGCCTTTCTTCAGCAAATATATATTAGCGCAAAGATGATTATCACTACAATTATCACAGGACTATATAGATGAGAGAAGGATTCAGGACAGACAAAAGAGATTCTACAATGCAGTCTGGATATGTTGGAATGGGTTGGATGGGATTACTTAAGGATAAGAGATTGGCTATGGATAATTGTATGCTAAATACTCACAACTATGGTTTTGGAATAGGCCCGTCAGGATCTGGTCAAAGGGTTTTGGACTGGAATCTGCTAGCCACCAGACAGGCTTCCGGCGCTTGGTTCTTCACTCAGCAAGGCACTCTGGTCTCTTCACGGCCTCTTGGACTTGATCAGACGGGTTTGTTCTGGGTTACAGCTCTGCTCTACTGGTTTGGATCTCTGGGTTCTAGCAAAGGTTCATGGCAAGAAGCAGAAAAACAGCACAGCCCGGCTGTTCAATTTGTTGTGCCCCTGGGAAGTTTGGGGTTAAAATCAGGTTGCAAGATTTTAAAGGCCAGCTGAGAAGGGTTCAGCTTTGGATTTGGGCCTTCTGCTTTCAGAGTTCTGGAGTCTGGATCTGGGTTCTTCCTGCAGAGCGCTTCTCCAGTAGATCAGTTGATGGGTGAATGTGTGTGTGTCTCTAGGTCCTCAACAGTCCCTATTTATGTATTTCCCAAGGGGGTGGATAGGCTGATTATCATAAGCCCACCCTCTAGGAAATGGATTGGTCAAAGTATTCCCTCTCTCCTGATTTTAGAAGCAACCAGAGTGTCATGATGTGTCCTGATGACGCTGTATTTATGGTCCAGGGAAAAAAACTTCCCTCTGTTTCTACACAGAAAATCTATTTTCATAGAAAGCATATCTACAATATCACCAACTTGCTAATAATACATATTTACATTCCCAATTTAATAAAGTATGTATCTGTCCAAGTCCCATCTTCTTAAGAGTTTCGGTTCACAATTGACAGTTTTTTGCGCTTTTTGTTGGTTACCCAGTGTCAGATCTGTACACATTTTTCCACATACATGCGTATAACATCTGGGAATACTCCTGTAAATGTTCATATTACTAGCACTATTACAATTGCTACAATATCAACATTTTTGTGGTTCAGTCTCTTAACATCGCACAAATTCCAGAGTAGTTTCTACTTGTGAGCAACATTTTTATTTTAGCAACCTATACATTCCAGATTTTTCCCCGTTTGGCACAGTTTCTGTGAGTCTTTTTCTCAGAAATATATTCTCTTCCGTTCCAGATGCACAATTCAGTCTAGCCCCGCCTCCAAGGTTTGGCTGAGCCAAGGGCAACCTGAGCCTCTTCCTGCCAGCAGCTGGTTTCTGTTGACGCCCGAATTAGCATCTCCTTTCAGTCAAGGGAGTCTTTTGTCTCTGGTCAGAGCAACAGGCCAACATCCCCTCCCACTTCCATTAGCAGGTCCCTGCCAGTTCCTCAGCAGATAGCAGTGGGGGAGATTCCTTTGTTTGGGAGAAGTTGTGGAATGTCTTTGAAGCTCAGTGTGGCTGGCTTTAACTCACTTTTAAAACAATGTTTAAAATAGTCTTTTTCTAAAATACAATTAACATTTGTAACAAATATAGCCACAAATATCTTAATTCCAGCCTTTCTAAAACATAGGGCCTCATCATGAGTTGGGCGGTAACGCCAGCGCTATTAGCGCCGGCGCTAATAGCCCTACCGCCAAACCTCCGGCGCTATTAGCTATTATTCGAGAATTCCTCATTCCCCATTGGGCCCAATGGGGAAAATTTGCGCTATTACCGCCGGCAGATTTCCCACGGCGGTAATTGCACCGAAAATCGACAATTCTGCCGTGGATTTCCCCCAGCTCAGAGCTGGGGGGAAATCCCCAAAAGCCATGATCTGGCGGACCCTTAAATGCAGTGGTAATAGCGCTGCCGCCGCATTTAAAGCCCATAGAGATTGAATTGTACAACCTATATTGTTTTTGTTAGGAAGTCTCTTCTTTTCCACACTTTGATTTTAATGTACAAGTTTAAATGACAGTTTAAGTCAATGACAGATTCTGACACAGGCGAGCGGCGGTACTGCGCCCATCTCTGACATATTTTTCCCATGCAAGCACGTTTTGAATGTGGATATTTTTTATGATGAAAGGTGTTTCTCCTGACCTTGTGCTTATGGGGGTTCTTTAAATAAAGTGATGTTTAACACCCAACAACGATGTTGGATCTTTTGTGATGTTTGGGCACCATGATTTTTGCACTTTCCACAGCCAAGGAAAAACAGATTTTTAAAGCAGTTCTGGGTTTCCCTTGCAATGCAGCACTGTTTTTTCAAGTAGTTTCATTTTACTCTGTGGTCAGCCCAATGATAGGTTTTGGCAGTGGTCTCCTGTGTTACCACTGACATAGGCAAAATGGATTGGCGGCCTATTTTTCAGGTTTTCCTGCGCCTTTTTCAAAGATTTTTGGCGCATAGATCTTTTTGGCGGCCGTCCTGTTGTTTCTGATGCAAACAACGCACAATGATGTTGCAGGGCATAGACTAGTGGGTTAGGACATCCCACACCAGCATACAGAGATGTTTACAGATTCACGTTCTAAGTTCTCTTTTAGTACTCCCAATGTACACAAGTTTTCAAACACAAATAATGCAATAAACAACACATTCTGTGCGACAATTGATAAATTGATTGATGTAACACCGTCCCAGTTCATTGAGATCTAGTACATGGGTATTCATAGCAAACAGGTACATCAAACAGGACTCACAGCTAAAGAATCACTGTGGTTTACTTGTTTTTAACCAATTGTTTTTTTTTTCCTAGATATCTCTGACATGTATGGTGGACAAAGTAGGGTTCTGAGTGTGGACGCTTTCCTGTATGACCTGAGCATTTTAGGATGGACTGACCAATACTCAAAGACGGACGGTCCATCCCCTTTGCACACATTAGTTTAAGTGTATGACAAGCTCCCAGCAACCAAATGGTTGCTGGTAGCACATTTTACTGAGAGGTGTTATTAAAGGGCCCATCTCAGAGAAATGATAGAGAAACAATTGCATTTCCCCAACTAGCATGAGAGCCGCAGTAATTTCAGAAATAACACTGCCATGACTTGCTCCTCCCCCTGCACTAGTACTGAATAGGTGCAGGGAAATGGCCCTTATTTCTGGCCATTTTAAGTTACATCCCGTTCAGGATGCACTTTAAAATGCCCAGGAACACCCCCTTATTTGAGTAAATGTTAAAAGGGGAAATAACAGGCATATAAACTATTTGTTAATTTAGATGCCCTTTGGGAAGTTTGGCGCAAAAAAGTTTTGAGAATCTGGCACATGGATTTAATTCAAATTCTTGGTAGTCGCACAAGCAGAGATTAAGACATAAAAGAGGCCAACAAGTAGCCCACAATGGCATATGACAGTTTTTTACTTTTGCTTTAGAAGTTGTTTGAGTACTAGCTAAGGGGCATCTAATAAACATTTTACTTTTTCAAGCACAAATGGTCAGTAACAGCGGTCAATCATAGCAGCTGCACAGTGCAGTGATTTATGAAACAGGATCACGTTGGCCTACAAACTGGCCCACACTAGCCCTTAGGCCATTGATCCCTGGCCCCTTTACTCAGTCAGAATCTGAGATGACGAGTTGTTCGCGAGTTTCAGGTTCTTGCTTTTTGAGATCTTTAAGTAGTTCATGTGGGAAGTTCTCCTGACAAGGTGGGGCCATACTGCATATCTTCTGCAGCACTCAAAAACAGCCCCACATTCTGAATCGCAATTTGTAACTTTTCATGACACATTTTTTGAGTAGTACCTTGTAGGGCAATTTTGGGAAAATGTGCAATTCTTCACTTTTAGCGAGAAACAGTGGTCAAAACTAGGTGATGGACACTGTAAATACGCATTAAATTGGCCCATATTGGCACAGAAAATGTTCCCATATATGCATTTCCGGATGATCCCTCAGTGATTGCCGGTTTGGCATGTGGGCCAGTCTGAGCATGCTTGCTGTGAAAGCAAACCATGTAACATACATTCAAGACCGTTGTAGCCATGCTGGGTCCGAATTGGCAACAGTGCATCAACCAAATGAGCAGTAAAGATTGCTAATAGACATCTCAATCATTACAATCTTTGACAAGCAAGCAACTTTACAAAAATGGAAATGTTTACAGAAGCTAAAATTTAAATATCGTTAGCACTTGACAGTTTGGAAATATGTTAGATCACACCTAAATTAAACTAATTTGAATAGCCTTAGAGGTGTTATATTTGTATTTATTGAGAAAACAAGGAGAGCTGCAACAAGAAGCCCTGTACATGAGCACATATATATAGCTAGAGATTCCCATTTCAGAATGCATTAACATTGTACTAGAGTAGCAGCAGTAGATTCATTAGACAGATATAGTATGTGTTATGGGGCTGGGTCCAGTGTTACCGGGCCCCTATGGTGAAGGGCCGTGTGAGGGAGGCCCACGGCATGTTACGCAGCGTGCACAGCAATGAGACACAGCAGTCCGAGTTGCAGTGGCAATTAACTGCCGAGCGTAAAGCCACTCAGCTCTTTGCTAGTTTGATGACACCGCTCCCACGTGTCACAAATCACATGGCTTCTGCACAAGCCAAGGATGGGCTTAGGACACAAAAGTATGGAGGCAATGGGACACTGGGAGGGGACAACACAGTCAAGATTAGGCAACACGTGCAGAGAACAATGATAAAATAGAATACAGGAATGTCATACACAGTAGACATATCTATGTGCAGAGGGTGAGAGAGGAGTGGGATCGAGCTGAAAGGGCATTGAGAAAGACTTTGTGAATGATGAGGATCAGCTTGAAATGAATGTGTGCTGTGAAGGGGAGCCAATTTGTTCACATAGGAACAGAGAGGTGCGATACTCAGTGATTGAGAGGTGACAGGGGAGTAACCACATTCTAAAGAGGATTTGAGTTAATGGCAGATCATAAAGATCTCTGCAGAGGTGTTGGTGGCTTGTTCAATGGTGTGGTGTAGGAATGTTGTCCACTTTTTGGTGATGATGCCCAATTCTCCCTGTAAGCCATTGCTTGGATAGAATCCTTCCTCTCAGAACGCACAATGAGAGTCCTCTCTAACATAGCTAATGCTGCCCCAGTCCCAGTTCTATGTGGAGTGCCCCAAGGACCCTGAGTGTCACCCACTCTCTACAACATCTTTTCTAAGCCCTTGTTCGACCACTTAGGTGAACTCAGAGTGTCCTACATCAACTATGCCGACGATGCGCAGATCCTACTGGACCTCACAGGAAACTATGACAAAGATTCCGCCATACTCAACAACATTTACCAGATTATCAAAATCTGGATGGCCCAGCATGAACTCTGCTTAAACGACGACAAAACTGAGCTTCTGCTAGTTGGCAAACAATCTTGCCTAAAAAAACTTGACCTGAAATACAAAACCTTCACAATTGATGGGTACACCATCACTGTTTCGAAAGAGGTCAAAACCTTAGGTGTGAATCTGGACTCATCACTTACCCTGTCAAGACAAGTCAACACAACTATCTTATCAGCAGCCTATACAGCCAAGCTCATCAACACATGCAGACCTTGCCTAACACCGGATAGCTGTATAACCCTAGCGAGAGCCCTCATACTATCCAAACTTGATTACTGCAACATCCTCTTGGCTGGCACATCAACCAGCAATATCAAAAAACACCAAGTCACACAAAACAACACCCTTCAAGCTACCCTAAATATCCCCAGGAGAGAGCATATCTCAGAAACGAGATGCAAAGCTCACTGGCTGCTGATGCAGGACAGAATCAGATTCAAAACGTTGGCTACAACTCACAAATGCCTTATTAACACGGCCCCTAAATACCTCACCAACCTGTTTACACCTACAGAAACAATGAAACTCACACACGCCTCAACAGCAATCCTCCTCACGGTACCCAAATCCAAAAGAACCAAGGCTGGGAGATTTAGTTTTCCAGTACCTGCTGCAAAAGAATAGAACACCTTACCTCTAGGCATCAGATCTGCCCCTCTTACTTATCATTGCGCAGTAAACTCAAAAACGGGCCCCTTACCTGCAAACGGTAGCACCACCAGATCCTAAACAACACATTGTTTACTGCACATTGTAAATACCCTGTACATTTCTGTAAATACTGTAAACTGTAATGATAAACGGGAAATTATATTGTGCCTCTTTTTCATATATATTGGCCTAAGCCCAGTCGCTCTGCGAAGAAAACCATGTTGGAAAGTTCCGATTATAGATCGACTTTGCCGCCATTTTAGGATCATCCGCCATTTTGATTTATGTTCATATGTGAGTCTGTGTTCTAAAATGGTGGACTGTGTTTCCAACTTGTAACCAAGCCTTCCCGACTTTTGAGCCTAGTTAATGGTTAGACTGTCTGAGGACCGAATGTTTAGACTAGGTAATGAGACCTTGTCCCAAGCATGACTTGTGGTCTAAGGATTGTCTGCACTAACAAGCCTCATCCACAAATACACACTAAGGACAATGTAATGCAAATGTTGAACGTGGACACTGGCAGAACTACATTGGAATGGGATATGTGCTAAGGCTTACTGCTAAATCCAGGAATACACTTTGCCATTGTAACTTCTTCGAAATGCAAACCAATGTAATTCATGTGCATGTTGTCGTATGAGCCATAAGTGAACTCGGCACGAACTGTAGACTATAGATTATTAACTTGTAGAGGGGCTGGACATTATTACTGAATTGTATGAATATGCAAATGTCCAGATGTCCAGCACTCTCACTCCTCACTCTGAAGGGCTGGTACTCATTGTGATGTATTGAGAGCCAGATAGCTATCAGAATTTCTGTTTCTTTGTAACTGATCAGTAGAATAAAAGACCTGTGAATCTTTTATAGCCCATGTTTGGTGTATTTCCTTTTGTGGTACCCAGCCTCTATATTTCCTTGCCTTTACAGTAAATTGTATTTCCTTACTCGTTCACTTCCATGCTATTTAACTGTCTGTAAATGCTTGTCCAGTGCCCAGATACCCATGGGTTAGGCGCGCTCTACAAATGCTAAATAAATAAAAGAAATAAATAAATGGCATAGCACCCTTTCAATTGTCTCTAACAAGGTCCTTTACGCACTGAATTTTTTGTTTTCTGACATGGTCACTCTAAGACTCAATTAGTTCTTAGCACCCGCTCAGAGTCATAACCGTGCTTTTTTTTAAAAGAGGATTTGAGCTTCTTATTAATTAAAGGCAGGATTTCCAGTATCCTAATGAGTTCTTCATGGAGGACAGAGCTGGTACACAGGTCAGACTGAAAATTCAGGAGCACCATTTAAGGTTGCTGCCATTCAATTAGGAGAGGCCATCTTCATTGGTTTAACTTGCATTTGGGTCTGGGCAGTTATGTGGGTGGGGTTATGAGACCTCTTCAGATTCCAATGTTTTCTTTTCAACAGACTATGGTCTGATCAAGGGAGTGCGGTAACTATTGGGTCCTTTGCATGAAGTTGTTAGGACGCCAGAGTGCCATCTAGGAAATGGTCACCCACATGGGTGGTGCTTGAAGGCAAGATATTAATGTCCAAATAGATGGAGGTTTGACAGAATGTTTTCAATCTACAAAGCATGGCAATACTACCAGAGACTTAGTTGTGCCCCGTGGAAGTTTTATCCTTATTTTCATTTTATTGTATTGTTTAAAATGCAGACCTACATTAAGCGCAACAGAGCGTTGTTCAGAAAGCAGGTAGAAAGCATTTGGACTGTCCTCTTTTAAAATTAACGCAGTACTGTGAGTTAATTTTTTGTGCGTCTGTAAGTATGTCCATTGGAATCAGTTCTTGGTCAGGTGTTGTTGAAGAGCCATGTTTTGAGGCATTCTGAACCGATACCAGCATTGAGTGGGTATGTGACAAGAGAAGGATTGTTTGAAGGTCCTTTCTTTGTGGATGAGTTGTGATTCAAGCCAGTTGGTCAATTTGCCGCACAAGAAGCATGTGTCACCCGACATGTGGAGCTTAGCCGATTTCTTTTTAGATGATACATGCACTCTTGAACAGTATCCTATCATGGAGGAGAAGCCAATGTTGTTTGCGTAGGATGGGGGTGATTCAGTCAAATTTCCATGCACCCGTAATAAAATGTGATGCAGCATGGTGGACTGCTTTTGAAGAAGCCAAGTGAGCAACTGGAAGCCCCATCAAGATGGCATTTCCCCCACCAATGTGGAAGCCCTGTGGTCGGATGAAGGGTTTGATTTTGTAAAAGATGGTGAGTCTGAACCAGGATCTTTGGGCCTTCTTGGATACATCTTTCTGGAATGCTGCTGTCAATGGTGAAGCCTAAGGATTTTGCTGAGTCAGAGAGTTGTCGATCAAATCCTTCTAGGCACATATTATTGAACCATTGCTGGACAAGTTGTTTTTTAGCGGTCGGACGGATGAGGACAAATTCAGTCTTGGATGGGTTTAGTTTGAGGTAGGTAGTTGACATCCAAAATCTTTTGATGCTTACAACTGTAATGCAGGTGCTTTGATTAAGAAGATATTTTCAGGTGATGCTTTTGAATGAAGTGTAGGTCAAATCAATGCATGGCCTATGTGTGGTCTGTGAGATAGGGGTGCCTCTGGGAATGAATAGGTGAGGTGGAGTGGAGACAATGAGGGAATAAAAGATGGCAAGTGTCTGTGCATAATGGGGACTGTCATTATTCCAAATGTTAATGACCAGTCTTTAGAAACATGGGGTATTCTGGGACATGAGCCATCTTTTGCACCTATTTATCTCAGTGTAGCCTAATGGAGATTGCCCGACCAGGATAATAGAGTTTCAAACAGTATGCTTGTAAAATTAGATGAGCAAGTCAGTGGCAGGTAGCCCTGAAGGGGCATACATTTATGAGTCAGATATAGAGAGGACGAGCGTTGCAGTAGAGAATATTATGTTTGTATTTTTTCTTACTAATTGTATAGATATATCACTGATAGACTGCTTTTTAAAATTGCAGCCTGTGATAGTTGCTACTTTGAGAGCCAAGAAGGACAATACAAACTAAGGTTAAAGCAAGGAGATAGTTGACATTGTTGCCTCCTTGATACTTATAACAAAACAGCAGTGCAGAGGCGACTCAGTATGGGAAGTTGTAACAGAAATTCAATGTGTATCAAATAAGGGAAGTGGACAAGGTAAGCCAGGACCCGTAGGGTGCAAGGATGAGCTCTGTGTCAGGGACCATGTGGGATAAAGTATGTCAGCACTGCAGGTGTGTTTCAGAACATGAAAGAGAAGTGACCTTCGGGAACACAGGGTGGCTAGTGAGTAGGTAACTAAAAGATGAAAACAGGATGGAAATGGGAGTCGAAGGGAGTTATGTTGATGGATGGCACAGAGTAGGTCATGAAGTTGAGAAGGGGAGGTAGAAGTGCAGATGCTGTTGGGCATAACAGGTGGGAGTAGAAAGGAAGTAATGAGGAGGACCCCAGAGAGTCACAGGCATAATCTAGGGCTGGGCTAGGAAGAAGAAGGGTCAATATGTGATATGACAGGTGCATGCAGAGAGGTGGGCAAAAACGAGGAGCTACAGCAAATAAAAGAAAGTAGGACATGGAAGTAGGAAAGTAAGGAGAAGGAGGTGGGTTTTCAAGATATTGAGGAGGTGAAGACTGGCATCAGTGGTGATAGAAGTAATTCTTCTTCTTCGCTTCTTCTTCGTTTTTAAAATTGTTTTGTACAATTAAATCAAATAAAAAAAAAGAAGTAATTAATTGTTGTGGTTTTTGATCATTATAGGAGAGAACCTCTAATTTGGGGAAAGTGGGGGTGATGCAAAGTTCTCAAGGGAGAAGAAAAGAGGAAATGGCAAGAGGGATATGATGCCAGAAGTGTGAGGTAGATCACCTCAGATTTAGCAGAATTGAAAACACACAAGACAGCAAGGCATAAATCATAAATCATAAAGAGCATTCCAGGGGGCGATTGAAGGTCAGGCAGTCATGATGTATGAGGAAAGCTCTACGGTAACAGGAGAATGAGGTGTATTTGTTGATATTGCTATAATTGCCACTCTATGCTTGTTCTATCCTTCTGTTATTTTCTATAGATCACAGGAGCACCATCCCACTGTTTGCTTCTTTTTCTGGTAATATTCGAAGGATTTTAGCAGAGTAAGCTTGCCGAGGACCTCTGTTACCTAGTCACGTGTATTTCTTTGTCTGATTTACTAGGACACCATTTTGACTAGATGATGGGGGATTGAGGCATTTCGAGAGCCAGGAGGTCCTTTAAGTTGATACATTTCCATTGCCTCACAGCTGGAGGCAGGCCTTTGGTACATTAAGGAAGTGCAGCTGTTGGGAATGTGCATAGTGAAAGGTATAGCCAAGTGATTGCCCAGGGAAGTTGGAGGGGGGGCTACTTTCATGACCCTCACATTGCAGACTATTTCAATCCATTCTATGTATGTCTGGCTGTTTGGATGGGATCCCTCCCTGATTGCTTTATTCTCCAACTATATGTTAAAGTTTCCCATTGTGTTGACGTATTTCAGGCAGTTTACCATACGTCTTTATGACATGTCAATTTATTTTTCTGCACACAAAGGGTTGTAAGGTGGTACATGAATATATCAAGAGAAAAGCAAGTCTCACATTGTCACTTCATAGTGCACTAAGAGGAATTACCAGACCAGGATAGTTGACTGTGATAGATTATTCTGCATGGATGCCTAGTGTATAAGGCTGTTTATTTATTGACTGTTAATCAAGTAGGGAAGCGGATGGACCACTGTCACAAATGATCATGTCAAACAGGTTTTGATGATGAAAAGCAGATGGATGGCCTCATAGACATTAACATGAATTCCCTGTTTCAAATCATCACAGAAGGTAGGTCACAGGAAGAAGTACCACTAGCAGTTCCTTTGTCTATCATGAAATACATACCTTTGTGTAAAGCACTACCATACCTGGATGGATGTTGGCACATGTACAATACTACACAGAAACATCATAAAACCAACACCAGAATACGACATCCTTTCCAAAAACATTTCTTTTTCATAATTGGTACAGAGGCTATGCACAAAAACCTACCGAAACCAAGTTAGGCACTTATTATACTTGTAATTGTTACTTTATAACACACTTATTAGCAGTGATTGGTTTGTAAGCACTGGATTGGGATTTGCACTCATGAGCAGCAATTGTTTTGTAAGCGCAGGATCGGGATTCAAACCTGTGTTGCGCTGCATTGTTTTTCTTCCAAGACAAGCGCATTGTCCCTGAGCTATCCTTGCTCCCCAATTAATGCTATATTGGTACTATGCCATTCCATTGGAATTCATGATGCTATTATTCAATCTAATGTTGATTACATGGCTATCACTAAAACCTGACTAAAGGGACTTTCCTTTCCCGCCATCACTTCTTCTCTGCCACAGGGATATGCTATGCTCACTTTTCAAAGGCAAAATTGAAAGGGAGGAGGTGTTGCTCTTATCGTGAGAGATTCAATAACTTTCAAAATCAATCCACACATCGGGATTTTCGACTGTAAGTTTCTAGTTATCAACATATGTCCTCCAGGGTTACCATGTGTGCATCTCTTAGTAATATACCAGCTACTACATGCCAATATCACCTCCACCAGATTGCTGTTAGAAATGATCTTATCCCATACGAAAACGACCACTCTGCCTATCATACTGGTAGATTTTAATATGGTCTTCATTGATCCTAATTATTTGATAGCTGTTCTGTTTGGTTCAGTCCTCAAAGTGCTACATTAGACTTTCTGACCTACTCAGTCATCAGACATGAAGAGCCACACCTGGTTGAGCACCTTTAATGTGTAGCCCAACAAGCGCCACGTATCACCATTTGAATGGTCAGACCACACGATCGCCTCTTTTCAAGTGGTTTTGCCTTCAATGTGCCTTACCATTGTAATGGTACCGTTTCCACCTCCTGCAGAAATGTTAAGAACCTAATGGTCAATAAACCTAGTGATGGACGGATTAAGTACTTTAGATTCTAAGATAAGGGACGAGGACACCCCACAATACATTGCTAATAGGTATTATGACAATCTCTGTGAAATTCCAAATTGGTTAGAACCACCTGTAAATAAGGAATACCTTTTTTTTGTTTTTTAAATAAATGGTTTACAACTAGACTCTTATTGCAAAATAAAAGGTGTGTAAACTGGAACGCAAATGAAGGAGAAACTCCAATTCGATCAAAAACCTTGCTTTTAAATCAGAGAGACTGTAATACAAATACGCATTCATAAAAGCACAGAAAAGTTTCTTTGCACAGCAGATTGATTCTGCTAAAAAACCAACAAGAGAATTGTGTTCAAACACATCAGACATGCACCTCGAATGTGAACCCTCCACTACAATCTCCCACGTGGTGCAACCAGCTTCAAATTTTTTTCTCTGATTAAATCACTAAAATCAGGGGTTTTATCTCAGGAAAGGGACAAATATCGAGGCACAGTGACTTTGCAGAGAAGCAACGTTTAAATCTCGCATGTGCCACAAATACAGCTGACACATCTGCATTCAAATCCGGGCTCGTTTTTATTTCAACTCTCCCCTTCCACAAGCCATCAAATCTATTATTCTCAGTCTTTGCCCCACTAATTGTGCTGTATATCCATGCCTCTCCAGCATCATAAAGAAATGTGCAGATCTGAACTGCCCCATGTAAGGAACTCATGGTGGCAACAGTAAAGACAGACACAAGTGAAAACCTACTGCCAATCCTTACCTTAATGTTACAAAATAGTGTGGGATAATGTTCACAAGAAAAGAAAGAAGTGTCCACAAAATGATAAGTCAGGATGGTATAGCTGGGGTCTCCCATCCCCACATTTTTAGCACGGGACAAGGCGGGACTCCTGAGCACAGCACACTTTTGGGCCTCTCCAGCACATGGTTACAGTTCATTTCAACGATACCATGTCCTTCTGTGGCTAAGTCTCTTTTCTGCAAAGTCTCTTGCCTTAGAAGGCCTTCTGGACCACAAACAACAAACAAACAAAAAGTTCCTTCAGTGATCTTTTACTTTGGGCGATTGCTCTTCGGCCCTTGGATCCCCCTCAGCCGGCCTTTGATCCTTCTTGCAACGTGGGCTTCCTTCAGTCGGGATCACTACGGCATTTCACTCGCAATATCAGAAACTTGTAACATTCAAGAGTCTTAATGTCCTTTTAAACAATAATTCACTGTGGACATCCCTCGGTTGGGTTCACTCTTATCAACACAATGTCCTCGGGTGTTTTATGCTTCACCCCAATTTGCAGGCATCCCTCAGCAGGGTTCACATTTGCCAGATACACAGTTCACTTTGCTTTATCACAATGCAGGATTTACTTCACTTAGCTTTCCTCTTCGGTAACGGGTAAGAGACTTTTGATTGTACAAGGGGGTTGACTTCCTTGTATGACCACTCTGACACATCACGCCGTCCACTCCTATGGCCTTCTTGTATTTGTAGTTCCCACATAGGGGGCCAGCCAGAGTCATTTGAATGAGCACCCCATGGTGCCTGACCACTCTGCAGCTGGTCCTTTCTTTGTTCACACGTTCTTACAAGGTTGCCGTGTGCAGCCTTGGGCTCACCGCAGTCCGGTTTGCTATCAGCTCTCTACGACTCACCGGCTCTGCTGAACTCATTGGTGATTCTTGTCTCCGGAGTCAATGATGGTACTATGGTAGCAAGTCCGCCCCCCACCTTTGTTATCACTGTGGGAGGCTCCCGTGCACCGTTGAACTCTGTTGCACCACATGTCAGCTGTATTTCCCAATCTTATGATTCCTTGCATGGAGGCTTTGCGGGTCTGGGTTGAAAAGGGCAAGGGCACTTCTCTACTTGTTGTCCTTTCAGGTCCCGCTGCCTTTCTTCTCCATTTGAACTGCCGTCCTGGAATAGCTGCTTCCTCGTGCCGTTGGCCTTGCTCAAAGTGTGCTCGTGTGCTCTGCCTTTTATCCCTGTGGGGAAGGGAAAGAGCAATCTGGTGTGTGTAAATATTGTCAATTGCTTGCCGGTGTCTTTCACGTTGTAAGAAAGTGTTCATGTTGGAAAAGGGGGGTAGAGCTTCTAAGTATCCTATGGGATAGGATGGGGAAAAGGTGTTACATGGAAGGGGGTACTGCGTCTCACCCTTCAGTGTCCCACTTCCACTCCCCAATAGACCCCCCCATTCAGGTGATCCTCCCCCACTAATCCACCCCCAGGAACTGGGTCAAATAGTGATGGCCATGTCATGGCCACCTGGATGACAGATCTCTGGGAACTAGCGGGTGAGACTCTGTCAGGTTTCTCACATACCCTTATGTGATGTAACCGCATCTGCTTCACAGGGGAAAGGAAATCCACATTCGCCTGGTCTTTACCCTTCCGGTGTTACACCGTGCAGCAGTAGGGCTGCAGGTCTAGAAACCATTGCATGACCCTTAGGTTGGAGTCTTTGCGTTGGCTAATCCAAATTAGGGGAGTATGGTGTGTGACTAAGGTGAACTTTCTTCCTAGAAGGGAGTATCCTAGGTGGATAATGGCTCACTTGATGGCCAAGGCCTCTAATTCCAGCACAGAGTAATTTCTTTCATGTGGGAAAAGCTTGCGACTGGTAACCAAGATGGGGTGTTCTAGTCCGTTGCAAACTTGAGATAGGACTGCTCCCAGCCCTGTATGGGAGGTGTCCATTTGCAAAATAAACTCCTTAGAGAAGTCTTCTACCTTCAGGATCGGGTTCTGGCACAGGTGATATAGCATATATCATCCTTGTCAGTCCAATGAAGTTTCTGGGGTTTGGCGTTCTTGAGTTTATCCTTCAGCCTAACTGTTTTGTCTGAAAAATTTGGGATAAACCTACAGTAATATCCTATTAACCATAGAAAGGGTCTAAGATACCTTTTGCTTTTAGGTGGAGGTGTATCTAAGATGGCATTAACCTTTTCATGTTGGAGTTGTACATTCCCATTCCCTAGAAAGAAGCCGAGATAATTCACAGCTGTCTGGCACAGTCTGGATTTAGATGGATTAGCAGCTAAGCCGGCCTCTCATGATAGTATGAAGTTGGAAAAGGTTGTCTTCCCTGGCTTACTATATATGACGATATCGTCAATATAAGATCCACAGAAATCGGAATATGGTCGTAGGATTTTATCCATTAGGCATTGGAAAGTGTCTGGTGCGCTGTGTAAGCCGAAAGGGAGGACTTTGAATTGAAACGGCCCCAGGTGAGTTGAAAACACTGTCTTTTCCTTATCTGGCCCATATAATGGGGCCTGCCAGTACCCTTTTGGTAAGTCTTGGGTGGATAGAAAGGTGGCTGCTCCGGGTTTATCAATTAGGTCATCAATGTATGACATGGGATAGGCATCAAAGTCAGAAATTGCATTAACTTGACAGAAATCTGTGCAAAACCTTCAGGAACGGTCAGGTTTAGTGACCAATATGGTAGGGGAGTATCACGGGCTCAAAAAAGGCTCAATAATATTTGCTTGCAACTTTTTGTTTACTTCCTCAACCACTATCTGTTTACGGGCCTCCGAAGACTATAAGGTTTTTAATGAACCACTTTACCCTTGAGTGTTCTAATATAGTGGTAGGTACCTTCTATTCTTCTTGGTTTTTTTGAAAATACATCGGGCAATTATGTAATTACTTCTTTTAGATCTTCTTGTTGTTGAATAGATAGCTCTGTAGGAATTAGTTCAAAGCTGTCTATTTCTTCTGGAACCAAACAGGATGGTACTTTGGCGTGGGTGGCTGACGGATTCTCTTTCCACTCTTTTAAGAGTTTTACGTGATATAAATGGACCTTCTGTTTTCTGTCCGGTTGGGCTATTTTATAAGTACAGGTTCCTGTTAATTCTAATATTTCATAGGGCCCATGCCACTTACAAACAAGCTTATTTTCAGAGGTGGGTAATAGGACCAATACTTTCTTTCCTATGGACAACAATCTTAAGCTTACTTTCTTATCATGACTGGATTGTTGTTGGCTCTGGGCATTTTCCATATGAGTACAGACTATATCTCCGACAAGTCTCATAGGTTTTCGCATTCGAGTAGCGGTTTGTAAAATGGGAATGGGTGCCTCTTCTAGTTCCTCCCAGGGTTCCCAGAGCATGTCCAGGATGTCTGTGGGCTCTCTACCATAAAGTAGATCAAAAGGAGAGAATCCTGTAGAGGCCTGGGGTGTTTTCCTCACTGCAAAAAGTGCCCACTGGATCATTCGGTCCCAGTGTTTCCTGTCTTTGTCTACCATTTTCTGCAGGATTAATTTCAAGGTTTTGTTGAATCTTTCTACCAAGCCATCAGTTTGAGGATGGTACACAGAGGTTCATAAGGTGGTAATATGAAGTAGTTCTTTGACTTGTGCCATAAGCTTACTCATAAAGTTTGAACCTTGATCGGTTTGAAGCTTGATAGGTTAGTATTTCCTTGGGAAAGTCGACCCTGGAAAAATACAGTAGGAGGTGTTTTTGGATTTGCGGTGTGGTATTATTCCGCATTGGGAATGCTTCCGGGTATCTGGTGGCATAGTCGACAATCACAATTACATATTTGTTGCCTGGTCTGGATGTTTCTACAGGTCCAATGATGCCCATCCCAATTCTTGAAAAAGGGACTTCTATGATTGGCAAAGGTTTCAAGGGGGCAGGTAATGGGTTGTGTGTGCTGGTTTTCTGACATAGTTTACATGTTTGGATAAAGGTCTGTATATCGGTGTGGATAGCTGGCCAGTAAAACTTCCCCATGATATCTGCTTGGGTTTTGCATTGTCCTAAGTGTCCCCTGGTAAGATGGGAAAGCACAATCTCTAGTACAACCTTTCGATGTGTCTTGGGGATTAAGGCCCGGCTCCAGCAGCGGAGGCAGGGGGGCCAAGCCCCCCCAGAGCCAGCCCCTGGACCCCCTAAAAAGGAGCAGATGCCAGTGGTGTTATACACCACTAGTAACCAAGGGAATGGAGGGTGGCTGTCACTCTAAACATTCATCAGCAATCTCAGAGACATCATTCTGAGAGGCTGAGCTGCAGGAGGCCCAGCCAGGATTTGTTTTCTTGCCATAGACAATGATTTATGCCCCACAGCCATGAAAGTACAAATGACCCGGGAGATGGAGGGCCATTCACACCTCTATGTGAGGTAGCACACGTATTCAAGCAGGCTGCCTACAATTATTTTCTCAAACCTAAAATCACAATTTTGGTTTCTGTAATTTAAAGTATGTTTATTTTTTGTGGGAACATAGTAGTTTTTCACATCATGCTTAATAAAATGGTTTATTATATCAAACAATCTGAATGACAGGTAAAGTTTCTTGAACACAGATTTCTGCAGAAGGTGCGTCAACTGACTGTTGGCTCTTACAAATTACATTCAAAGTATATATTCTGCTGCATTAACTACTTGAGTACAAGTGAAAAGATAAGGTTGGTAGTAACACACATTTAATTCTGGAGGGGAAGAGTGTAGTAAAATCAAAAAGTGATAGATGCAAGGCTTTGAATTAAACATTACCACTACCGTTGCTCTGCGCAACATTCCATGCCATAATTCTGTAGTATGTCTGTGCCATTACAGAAGGGGACAAGCCATTAGCAAATTACTTTTGGTGCTGCCACCAAAAGGTGCAGTTCAATCTCAATTGCTAGGTCGTGTTCCATCTGCACTGGAACACAAGTAACCACATACATTTTTATGCCCTTGGTCTAGCAGTTTCGACAGGCTTCTGATATTAGTGACAGGGCCAAGGCTGATAAGCAAACAATGGTATGGAAAGCTGACCAGAGCCATGAAGATGGTTCTAATTGATTCAGAGACATTTTTTAGCTGTTAGGTACAACCAGAATGCATGCTGGGGAACACAGATAGGATGGCAATAAAATGTGAGGAGAAACACACATCCTATGGGTATGTCTGGTCATTTACCCACCTAATGACTAGCCATGGCTATGTTAATGCCTCACCACCAAAACCTAACCTTTCTAGAACCCTTTGAGCAAGCTCTATCACAAACTAACACCAAACGTGTTGCTGTATAGGGCCTGCCAGTGTTATATCTAAGCATTCTTTTGAGTGTTTCATTACTTAATTGCCTCTGTAAATGAACTCCTGGTGTAATAGCATTCTCTTAATGAGTGTCTTCAGCCAGTTGATTTTCAATATATTTGTCAATGCCTCAGTGACTTGCACTGAAGTCCTGTCTTAAACAAGCAATCACATTCCATCAGTTTTTGCTTGTGCATAGGTATTAGCCAACATTTGCCAGGTAATGCAATCATATGCCCAGTTACTGGCACCATTTTCCGGCTGTTGCCATTTTATGGCCATGTGGTACCCTTATGTGGTACCCGTATGGCAGTGCCTGTCAAATGCATGTTGGCTTCCGTTTGTCTCCCTAAGTGAATGTACATATGCCCAGATGTGGGTGTCTTGCTTGCTATGCCTAGGGAATCAAGCTGCACCCCACTGAGCTGGTCCAACAAGGCCCTACCTGAAAAATATAAGGCTATGTTGGCAAGTATTGACCAGTTTCAGATCTTCTCATGCCTACTTACCAGTGGGGCTCTGACTTAAATAGAATGTATCTTTGTTTGGAAGCCTAGTCTAGTCCACCAGAACGTTTCATGATTCATACTGATAGGTACTGACATGATAACCTCATTCTGTTTGAATAACTTTACAGAGTTTGCATGCAAACAGAATATGTCATGGTTGTTGCGGGATTTGTTTGAAAAGTATGATGTAAATCCTGGGTACTGGGTGTTTATGCAGTGCCGGAATTGAACCATGAACACCCGTAAAATAACAAAAAAGAAGAGCGCTTTCTATAATGTTGATGGCAAAGTATAAAAGGTGCACATCTTTTAAAACTAAAAAGCAGTATTTCAATATTTTCTAAAGAGTGCAATCAGAGGTGGATTTAACATCTGGACAAGGGACAAATGCAAATGCCCCCCCCCTCCTGTTCTACCCTCTCCCCTCAAATGCAAACAGCAGGGCTGAACAGGCCCTACCATTGAGATTGTATCTTTTTAAGGTGTCTCAGAGGCAGATTATTTATGGCAACTATGCTGATGATACTGTGTCTTTTCCCTTTATGAGGTGACCACTCCAAAGACACTGAGGTCATTAATGCCACATACAACCAAATCCAGCTCTGGATGCTGTTTAATGGCTTAGCCCTGAATAACTCAAAAACTGAGATTAGTATCGTGGGCACCAGCCCCAAGTGGCGCCAGCTTGGTCAGTCCTATTGATTCTTTCAAATTGAAGACTGTCTGCTCCCCACTTTGAAAAAAGTAAAAACCTTGGGAGTCACTATTGACCAAGAGCTCACGATGAGGTCCCATATCAGCGACCTAGTGTCCAACTGAACACACTACATTACACTTTTGGCACAAATCAGACCATTCCTTGAGGCCTCCAGTTGTGCCACCCTATCCAGTGCGATCATTGGGGGCCGCCCAGACTTATGTGCCAGCAGTCTACTTGGAGTAAGCAAAGAAGAACTCAATTATCTGCATTGTCTGCAAGTTGTGCAGAACAACGCAGTGAGAGTCGTTATGGGTATGCGTAAAACAGTTCATATCTCAACAGCACGCAGAGCATAACATCGGCTCCCCATTACATACCCTTTGCATTGCACATGCTTGCATGTATGGAATAAGCCTTCTTATATGGCAGCACAGTTGAAGTGGCTATCTAACAGGCGTTATCTAAGATCCAATAACACAGGGTTGCTTTTCACCCCAAAGGCCAAACTGTTACAGGTGCAAAATTGATGCTTCCAAGCTGCAATTCCTCACTTGTGGAATACTCTTCCACCTGATTTGAGGCTGTGCGCCAGTCTTACCAGGTTCAAACGTGTCCTGAAAACCTTTCTTTTCGAGTAAATTGATCCCTGGCCTCCATTAGTTACCCTCAGGTTTCTCCTTATGCCTCTCTGAGCTTCATGTTTTTTATTGTATGTAATATCAGAACTCTTATTTATGCTATGCTAGGACCACTGTCCTAGCGCTTTAGAAATAAATTAAAGATGAAAAAAGGTAAAAATGCAGTGACCATTGCTGTGGCACATTAAAAAAATTGTATAGGGTTTTAATAAGCTGTTTGGGAGATTAGTAATTAAGGGGATGCATAACAAGCTGTGTAAAACAATAACATTGTCATGCATCTCATTTCACTTTGTATCTGTATCAGACTTTTTGTAAGTTCTCATTAATTGCTACGCTGGCGCTTGTAGGCTTCCATTCAGGATGGGGAATATAAAGCTACAGTCATTGGGGATTATTTTCCAGGTCAAGCGGAGTGGAAGAAGTGGCACTAAATGCATTTAGCTCCACTTTTTATGAGCTGTAGGATTTTGTATGATTTGATAGGAGAAGTTGGAGAGCAGATCAGACTTAACAAGGTCCCCCTGTAGAATCCGATTGGTATTCCACCAGCATATATTTTTATGTTGGCGGAAAACCAATGGATTCGCATGGGATCTGCCTGACTTTTACATCTGGCAAAAGCGGACAGAGTCAAAAGGAATCCATTGTGGATGGCTCCCACAATCGTTAATTGTTGAAGTGATTTACACTTTTCCAGGCAGGTAGTGGTAAAGTAAAGAGCAGAGGCGATTTTCACCTGTGTCTTACTCTTTACTTTTCCAGTACTTGGTGGAAACAATTAAAATTAATGAATGGACCATTTTGCAAAACGTGCAAACAGAAGAATTCTGCTCTATGCAGTTTAGAATTCAAAACAAAATGCCCCCCCCCTTAATCTTTTCATCAACATGTTTCTAAAATGATGAATACATTGCTGGTTGGTTTATCATGTGACTTGTACATTTTTAAAGTAATCTGTATATAACTGAGTATGATTTTAGGTATTCAAAGCCAAACTTCAACACATATTTGTACCAACCTGAGCTCAGAAGATGTGTAGTATCTAAATTTCAGGCTAGTCTGAAATTATGGCTTTACCACTTTTAAAAAATGCTCAGGATCACACACTTTGGTTATTTCACTATGCCATGCCCCTAGAAGTGATTCACTTTGCATTATAAGCTATTCCAAAAAGCCTCACTTGACAATGATGTACAGGGTCATGGCAGGGGAGCAAGGCCCTCTCCTTCATGTCATGCCCCACCAGGAGAGATACCAGGAGGCCGGAAACCCCTCAACCAGCACCGTCTGCCTCCTGATGCAGCCCTTACAGCCCCAGCACTCCCTTGCACTCTCAACTCAATTACAATGTGCTGCAAAAATGGAACAAAAATAAAATTTTGTGTTTAAAATGTAATTTTGGACATGAACCATTGATGGGAGACATTCAGAATGGGACTACTGTAGGGATCAGTTGGAAAGGATAGGAGTGGTTGTGGACTGGGTGGGTGAAGGGAGGATTGTATATTATTGTATGTTATTGGAGGATATGTATTTGTGCTCTAAATATTGTTAAGATCAACAAGACTACCTGTATTGATTGGGCATGGTATGTTCTGTTCTGTTCTTGAAAATAAAAAGAAGTTTGATAAAAATGTAATTTTATAGAAAACAAAATCTTCTATCTTTCACAACAAGATGGAGGGAGTTGAAGCATCTCCTCTGGGGCCTGCTAGGAGTAGCCACAGTGCTCAGGAAGGTTTTGTTCGGCAGACACCATCTGAGATGGTACAAAGACTGGGGGCCTCACTGCTCAGCCCTCTCAGAGGAAGAGAAGGAGGCATCACCCTCAATTCTCCCTTAGCCAGGCCAGGAAAGGCATGCTTGGTGCTGCTGTGAATAGGTGGAAGGGTAGGTAAATGTGAACGGTGGTTAGGACAGCTGTAGGAAGGTGTCTGGACAGTGAAAGGTGAATGAGGATCAGATATAACAGAAAGGGAAGAGCAGATGAGAAGGTAAGATAGGTAGACTGAAGTTGCAACACTATTTGCCTTGCTTCTCTTTTGCTATGTACTGTTTTTTATAGAGCGGTGCAAATGTATTTTTGCAGATCCGTGAAAATAAATTGCTGGATCACGGATCTGAGAAATCTGTATTCACGCCAACACTTTCATTAGGGTACTCCTAGACCCACACCCAATGGAATGTGGGCCCCCCTGGTCAAAACCCTGGCCCACCCAGATGAAAGTTCCTAGAGCCGGGCCTGTGGGGATTACTAACTGCATCTTCACTAACCCTTCTATAGATGTTTCTCGTCTGTACAATAATCCCTGCTTAAGGGCTCCCCTTCTCTAGACCTTCTCCTTCCAGAATAGCTTGTAAAAAAGCTTCAGTGAGAGCTGGATCATTTCGGTGGGTGAAGGCTAGGTCGGGAAAAATGGTAGGCTCTTCTTCCTTCCTTTCTTCAATGTTAAAAGATTTATCAGCTTCCTCAAAACAGAGTGCACCTCTTTCTGTTTTGTCTGGTTCACTAACCTATCGACTCTTTCATGGCAACAGAGGGGCTGGAAGCTCGAGGACTGAGTTTTTGAAATTGTAGGGTTCTCCACTTAGTTTCAATTGAGTCACATCCCACTGCTGACACCATATATAAGGAACTCATGCTTGAAGCAGTAAAGACAGACACAAGTGATCACTGCTCAAGGGTGTTTATTAAACTACTTAATGGGTGAGAAAAATGCCTAATCTAAACCTAAATCTAAGATGGGAGCAAGCTACGACCATCAAATAATAGTAAGGAACTCCTAGTGGCGTCTTGTCATATAAAAAGGGCCTATACTAAAAAAAACAATGGCCAATCCTTACCTCTATATTGAAAAATAGTTTGGGATAATGTTCACAAGAAAAGGAAGAAGTGTTCACAAAATGATTAGTCAGGATGGTATAGCTGGGGTCTGCCTACCTCATGTTTTTAGCACAGGACAAGGCAGGACTCCTGAGCACAGCACACTCTTGGGCCTCTCCAGCACGAGGTTACTGTTCCTTTCAACGATACCAGGACCTTCTGGTGTCAAGTCTCTTTTCTGAAAAGTCTCTTCCCTTAGAAGGCCTGCTGGACCATAAACAACAAACATACAAAAAGTTCTGTCAGTAATCTTTTACTTTGGGCGATTGCTCTTCACCCATTGGATCCTCCTCAGCCGGGCTCTGATGCTTCTTGCAATGTGGGCCTCCCTCAGTCGGGTTCACTACGGTCTTTCACTCACAATATCAGCAACTTGTAACATTCAGAGACTTTCGATTGTACAAGGGGTTTGACTTGACCCTTGTATGACCACTCTGACACCTCACATCGGCCTCTCCTAGGTTATTTGTAGTTCCCACATAGGGAGGCAGCCAGAGTCCTTTGAATGAGTGCCTGTGGCACCAGACCACTCTGCAGCTTGTCCTTCACTGGCCTTTCTCAAACGTTCAAAAGCACACAAGTTCTTTGTTCACAAGTTCTTATAAGGGCGCCTTATGCAACCTTGGGCTCACCACAGTCCGGTTTGCTATTAGCTCCCTACGACTCACTGGCTCTGCTGAGCTCATTGCTGATTCTTGTTGCAGGAGTCAAAGATGGTACCATGGTAGCAAGTGCGCCTCCCCACCTTTGTTATCAGTGCGGGAGGATTCCGTGCACCGTTGACCTCTTTTGCACCACACGTCAGTTGTATTTCCCGATCTTATGATTCCTTTCATGGAGGCTTTGCGGGTCTGGGTTGAAAAGGGCAAGGGCACTTCTCTACTTGTTGTCTTTTCAGATCCCGCTGCCTTTCTTCTCCATTTGAACTGCCGTCCTGGAATCGCTGCTTCTTTGTGCAGTTGGCCTTGCTCAAAGTGTGCTCTCGTGCTCTGCCTTTTATCCCTGTGGGGAAGGGAAAGGGAAATCTGGTGTGTGTAATTATTGTCAATTGCCTGCCGTTGTCTTTCACGTTGTAAGAAAGTGTTCATGTCGGAAAAGGGGGGTAGAGCTTCTAAGTATCCTATGGGATAGGATGGGGAAAAGGTGTTACATGGAAGGGGTACTGCGTCTCACCCTTCAGTGTCCCACTTCCACTCCCCAATAGACTCCCCCATTCAGGTGATCCTCCCCCACTGATCCACCCCAGGAACTGGATCCAATAGTGATGGCCATGTCATGGCCACCTGGATGACAGATCTCTGGGAACTAGCGGGTGAGACTCTTCTCACATACCCTTCCTCCATGCGATGTAACCGCATCTGCTTCACAGGGGAACCGGGAAAGGAAATCTACATTCGCCTGATCTTTACCCTTCCGGTGTTACACCGTTAAGCAGTGGGGCTGCCAGTCTAGAAACCATTGCATGACCGTTGGGTTGGAGTGTTTGCGTTGGCTAATCCAAACTAGGGGAGTATGCTGTGTGACTAGGGTGAGCTTTCTGCCTAGGAGGTAGTATCCTAGGTGGATAAGGGCCCACTTGATGACCAAGGCCTCTAATTCCAGCAAAGAGTAATTTCTTTGATGTGGAAAAAGCTTGCGACTGGTAACCAAGATGGGGTGTTCTAGTCCGTTGCAAACTTGTGATAGGACTGCTCCCAGCCCTGTAAGGGAGGTGTCCATTTGCAAAATAAACTCCTTAGAGAAGTCTTCTACCTTCTGGATCGGGTTCTGGCAGAGGTGTTATAGCATATATCATCTTCGTCAGTCCAATGAAGTTTCTGGGGTTTGGCATTCTTGAGTTTATCCTTCAGCCTAACTGTTTTGTCTGAAAAACTTGGGATAAATCTACAGTAATATCCTATTAACCATAGAAAGGGTCTAAGATCCCTTTTGCTTTTAGGTAGAGGTGCATCTAAGATGGCATTAACCTTTTCATGTTGGGGTTGTCCATTCCCATTCCCTAGAAAGAACCCGAGATAATTCACAGCTGTCTGGCACAGTCTGGATTTAGATGGATTAGCATATAGGCCAGCGTCTCATGATAGTATAAAGATGGAAAAGGTTGTCTTCCCTGGTCTTACTATATATGACGATATCGTCAATATAAGCTCCACAGAAATCGGAATAGGGTCGTAGGATTTTATCAATTGGGCGCTGGAAAGTGGTTGGTGCGCTGTGTAAGCCGAAAGGGAGGACTTTGAATTGAAACCGCCCCAGGGGAGTTGAAAACGCTGTCTTTTCCTTATCTGGCCCATATAATGGGGCCTTCCAGTACCCTTTTGTTAAGTCTTGGGTGGATAGAAAGGTGGCTGCTCCGGGTTTATCAATTAGGTCATCAATGTTTGACATGGGATAGGCATCAAACTCGGAAATTGCATTAACTTGACGGAAATCTGTGCAAAACCTCCAGGAATGGTCAGGTTTAGTGACCAATATGGTAGGGGAGGACCATGGGCTCGAAAAAGGCTCGATAATATTTGCTTGCAACTTTTTGTTTACTTCCTCTACCACTATCTGTTTACCGGCCTCCGAAGTCTATAAGGTTTTTAATGAACCACTTTACCCTTGAGTGTTCTAATATAGTGGTAGGTACCTTTTATTCTTCTTGGTTTTTCTGAAAATACATCAGCCAATTATGTAATTACATCTTTTAGATCTTCTTGTTGTTGAATAGATAGCTCTGTAGGAATTAGTTCAAAGCTTTCTATTTCTTCTGGAACCAAACAGGATAGTACTTTGGCGTGGGTGGCTGACGGATTCTCTTTCCACTCTTTTAAGAGATTTAAGTGATATAAATGAACCTTCTGTTTTCTGTCCGGTTGGGCCACTTTATAAGTACAGGTTCCTGTTATATATATATATTCAATGAAAAAACGGGGACGTTATGGTTAAGTTGCGCTACTAAAAACCTATGAAATTTAGTAAGAAAACTTTGTTAAAGGGACGTTATAGTTCCAAGTAAAACCGAAAACCCCCTGAAATTCGCCAGTTATGGTAAGCTAAGCAACCATAACTCGCGCCACCACCGTGCACTGCTAAGACTAAAACCCAGGATATCAAAGATGGCATCACAAATGTCATTGATGACATCACTGATGATATCACATGTCTGGCTCACTCCATTATTATTTTAAATACATTTGAACCCAGGCACATTAGTCCTTCGCTGGTACTTTACGCACATAATACTTTACGCACATAATATTTTGGAACCCCTCCAAATGTATCGTATGACTTTTGTGACAAAAAAACACCAGTTTTTTGCTTCTTGCTGCCATATCCCACCCCATCCTCATTAACCCTCACCTCCCCAGACAGTATTTGATAGGTTTAACAAGTGCAATGTTGTGTTTTTTAATGTTTTTGCGCCGATGTCCGCGGAAACCAAAACATGGATCCACGATGGCGGGCGCATCGGAACAATCTGACGCACTTCACGCTCTTCACCAACCAAACAGCAAACGCGTGACATGTCCACGGACATGATGCAACCAATTAGCCAATCGATATCTTGCCCAGGGAGCGAACAGGGAAGTGTGTCCGCGGAGCGGACATAGATATCACACATTTTTCGAGACCTACTTTTTGATCATTTTAAAAAAACTGCTGGACTGATTTTCACCAAATTTACACCGAGCCGCTGCTCCTGCCACAAATTTGGTGAAAATGCATCCAGCGGTTTGAGCTGTAGACGTGTGCAAAGTTTTTCCCCCATTCAGTCTATGGGAAAAAAAGAAATTTTGGGACCCCCCTTTAACTTTTCCCACCCTGGACCAAACCTCACCGAACTTTGCAAATAAATTCAGAGTGACCCATATACTTTTTTTGCAAAGTTTGGTGAGGATTCGTCCAGGGGGAGCGGAGTTATAAACCACCCAAAAAGGGCTCTTCCTTTGGAAACAGCAACATACATTACATGGCCACGGTAGTGGCCATGTAGTTATGGTTAAGTTGCTGTTTCCATAGGAAGAGCACTTTTTGGGTGGCTTATAACTTCGCTCTCCCTGGACGGATCCTCACCAAACTTTGCAAAAAAAGTATTTGGGTCGCTCTGAATTGTTTTGCAAAGTTTGGTGAGGATTCGTCCAGGGGGGGCAAAGTTATAGGGGGGTCCCAAAACTTTTTTTTCCCCATAGACTGAATGGGAAAACATTTTTGCTCGCGCCTAAAGCCCAAACCGCTGGACGGATTTCCACCAAATTTGGACCAGGAGCAGCGGCATGGTCCCGAAAGCGTGCTTTTGCAAATTTGGTGAAAATCCGTCCAGTAGTTTTTTTTAAAATGACCAAAAAGTAGGTAAAAAAAATTCGTGATATCTGTGTTCGGTTCGCGGACACACTTCCCTGTTCGCTCTGCGGACAGTGTCCTGATTGGCCAATCGTCTTGTGTGATGTTCACGGACATGCAACGTGTTCGCTGATTGGACGGCGTGGAGTGTGAAGCGCGTCAGATTTTTCGGTAGCACCCGCCATCTTGGATTCGCGGACGTCCGCGGACAGCGCAGTGAAACTTTGTTCAAAATGTGTATTTAGTAGAGTGTGTAGGTGTGTAGGAGTGTTTGGGGAGGGTGGGAGTGTATGAGATAGGATGAAAGTTGTGTTTTGTATGTGTTAGATGTTCTTTTTGTGTTCGATTTGTTTGCGGACATCACGGGTGTTCTGAAATGTTCTAAATAAACTGACTGGGGGGTGTTCAGAGAACATTACGGACAGCGTCCTCAGGACACCCCCTACGAACACTCCCCGGACACCGTTTTGTTCGCAAGCAAAGTGAAACTGTTCTAAGAACACTCGCGGTGTCCGGGGAGTGTTCGTAGGGGGTGTCCTGAGGACGCTGTCCGTAATGTTCTCTGTCAAGTTGAATGTGTTCTAAGAACACCCGCGGTGTCCTGAAATGTTCGCAAATAAACAAAATGGGGATGTTCTGAAGACGTTTTTGAGAACGCTCCCGGTGTCCTGAAATGTTCGTAGGGGATGTCCTGAGGACGCTGTTCGTATTGTTCTCTGTCAAGTTGAATGTGTTCTAAGAACACCCGCGGTGTCCTGAAATGTTCGCAAATAAACAAAATGGGGGTGTTCTGAAGACGCTTCTAAGAACACTCGCGGTGTCCGGGGAGTGTTCGTAGGGGGTGTCCTGAGGACGCTGTTCGTATTTTTCTCTGTCAAGTTGAATGTGTCCTAAGAACACTCACGGTGTCCTGAAATGTTCGCAAAAAAACAAGATGGTGGTGTTCTGAAGACGCTTCTAAGAACACTCCCGGTGTCCTGGAATGTTCGTAGGGGGTGTCCTGAGGACGCTGTCCGTATTGTTCTCTGTCAAGTTGAATGTGTTCTAAGAACACCCGCGGTGTCCTGAAATGTTCGCAAATAAACAAAATGGGGGTGTTCTGAAGACGCTTCTAAGAACACTCGCGGTGTCCGGGGAGTGTTCGTAGGGGGTGTCATGAGGACGCTGTCCGTATTGTTCTCTGTCAAGTTGAATGTGTCCTAAGAACACTCCTGGTGTCCTGGAATGTTCGTAGGGGGTGTCCTGAGGACGCTGTCCGTATTGTTCTCTGTCAAGTTGAATGTGTCCTAAGAACACTCGCGGTGTCCTGAAAAGTTCGCAAATAAACAAGATGGTGAAGTTCTGAAGACGCTTCTAAGAACACTCACGGTGTCCGGGGAGTGTTCGTAGGAGGTGTCCTGAGGACGCTGTCCGTATTGTTCTCTGTCAAGTTGAATGTGTTCTAAGAACACCCGCGGTGTCCTGAAATGTTCGCAAATAAACAAAATGGGGGTGTTCTGAAGACGTTTTTGAGAACACTCCCGGTGTCCTGGAATGTTCGTAGGGGGTGTCCTTAGGACGCTGTCCGTATTGTTCGTTGTTAAGTTGAAAGTGTTCTAAGAACTATCACGTTGTTCTGAAATGTTCGTAGGGGGTGTCCTGAAAACGGTGTCCGTATTGTTCGCTGGCAAGTTCAAAGTGTTCTAAGAACACTCACATTGTTCGCGGACATTAAAAGTTTCCCATAGATCATAGTTGAAATTTTTGACTCTATGGATGTGATATGCTGCGGTGGTTGTTGCCAGGGCATAGAGTCTTGGGTGCATGGCCGTTTGGCCATGCACCCAAGACTGTATGCCCTGGCAACAACCACCGCAGCATATCACATTCATATTTGCTTATAACTTTGCGTCTAAAACAAATGTATAAGGAACAAAGGTATTAGATACTATGGATGTGATATGCTGCTATGGTTGTCCTTATTATTGTATACTTACTGTTTGGTCTAGTAATGGGAGTCCATGTTTTTCTTCTTCATTTCTGTGATAAAAGAAAATAGCATGTTAGTAGTAGTATTTTGTAATGACTTATTACATTGTATAAGCAATATACTTTTATTTTTTTCGACCCTCATATTTAGTAGAGTACAAATCAGAGTACTGTGCAATTTGCTCAGTTTCTGTATTTGTTGCTAAAATCATTGGGTCTGTGGGAGAAAAAAAAATCCATGTTGGATTAAAAAAAAAACCTTTTTCTGTTATGCTACAGTTTATTTGTTTGTTTGTTTTCAGTGTTCACTTGTTGTTTCTCGCTAATGCTTTATACTTTGCTTTGTTGTATTTTTTTTTGTTTTGATATTATAAAATTTTGGAGCAGTTAGATACCAATTGGCGTATTCTAACTGTCTATTTTTTTAATATATTTTAGTGGTTTTGATTTAACTATTTGGATATTGTTAAATTTTGCGACAGTTAGATACCAATTGGCGTATTCTAACTGTGTATTTTTTGGTCTAATTTAGTGGTATTCATTTATCTGATTAGTTGTTGTAGAATCTTTGAGCAGTTAGATAGCTTTTGGAGTATTCTAACAGTTTATATTATTTTAACACAAATTTATAATTTTGGGACAGTTAGATACTAATTGGCGTATTCTAACTGTGTATTTTTTGGTCTAATTTAGTGGTATTCATTTATCTGATTAGTTGTTGTAGAATCTTTGAGCAGTTAGATAGCTTTTGGAGTATTCTAACAGTTTATATTTTTTTAACACAAATTTACTTAAAGGTTTAAATACAGTTTATTTATCAAATTTTGGTTTTAAGAACATCAAATAAGCGTTTGTAAGATTTGCTGGTAATCTCTGCTTTAGAGTAATGGTACTATCATTATATTCAAACCATCCACATTTCTTTTTTATATATGCCGTGTAGTGCCCTGAATTGGTTGTGGCTCCTGTGTGGTAGATTATACCTATTGTTGTGAAGGTTTTCTTACCAAGTGATATTTGACTATGTGTGAATCCAGTCAGCTTGCAGTTGTTTTTGGTACCATCTGCATTGTAACGTAGAAGCATTAGTATTACGTATTTACTATGTGTTTGTATTACTAACGTGGAGCGATTATCTGAATTGCAGGTAGAGCATAATCTACCATGGTTTGCATTTTGCACAAGTTGCTGAAATGGAATGGATTCACAATTTGGTATTGATATATATATGAAGCGTTCATTGGGAATTTCTTCCTGTGTCACATTGTTGCACAGAGTGCATGTATGTTTCCACATGTATGAAATCTGGAAGATTTCATTTATAGGTATGTTTTTGTTTTCCAGTACTAATAGTAAGTACATTAGAAATTCTTGTGGATCTTCCTGTGAGTTTATAGTGAATTTCACCATTCCAGCACAGTAGTCGTCCAATTGTCGTCTTAACATTTGCAAACACAAAGGGTCTGTACTGTGTAAGTAAATGTTGTCAACAATTGGTGGTAATTGAAATAGAATATTCATTGCTACATTTGCATAGCAACTTACACCAACTATATTTGAGAATTTAAATGGTCCAGGTAGTTCTGTATCTAACTGCTTTTTTTGGAGTTTGTCTTCCTTCTTTAAAGAAGTACCTGGTTTACTTTCTCTAATTGATTCTTTTTTGTTTGTGGTACTTGATGAAGTATTAGTTTCTTTTACTCTCTTTGGAAGATTTGCAGTGACGTCCTGTTGCATTTCTGTTTGATTTAGTTGTCTTTTACAACGTTTTAGTTTTTGTGGAACAGAATATGTGTTTAGATGGGGAGTGTATAGTGAGCGAAGTCTATTATATTCTAAAATGCAAGGAATATCAGCGTTTACTTTACTTGCATCAAAGTTGATTAGAAATAGACCGTCAAGTGTACGTAAGCGTGATAGTGCTACGTAGCTCATGCCTTCTTTAAAGACTGTGTTACCAATACCTATCATTGCTTTGTCTAGGGTAAGACCTTGTGATTTATGAATCGTGACTGCGTATGCAAGAGTTAGAGAAAATTGTTCTCTGCGTACATACATATCTTTGAAGAGAAGGAATCTAGCTGTTGAGCGTCCTATCTGTTTTACTTCTGAAAGTTTGTCAAAGAGTATATTGACAAACTGAATTTTGTTGTCACGTGGGTATGTTTGAAAGCCAACAACTGTACCCAGTGCTCCATTAACTAGTCCTTGGTCCACGTCAAGGTTACGTTTAAGCATTACTCTGCAATTTAAGGATAATTTTAACATCTTTTCTAAGCCTGCTGTGTTTGAGATTGATTTTTCTAAATTATTTAGTCTTGTTGTGGCTTGGTCACACATGGGTAGTGTCATACCATGTACATCTAGTTTGTCTGTGGCGCTAATTTCCATTATTGGTTGCATTTCTTTACTTAACATTATTTCATTGAATTTGAGACAGCTTGCAAGAGTTGGAATTAAGGCCATACAATTGACATTTTTGTGGGCTAATTGTTCCATAACATCTGTAGCACATGCATTATCGCCATAAAGTGCATTAATGTTCCGGGTTTTCAATGTTGCTTCTGCTTCTTTAGAAAGTATACCAACTCTCAAACGTTTTCAAATGTTGACATAAGTTAGATCTGCAGATTGGCACATGTTTTCTGTTAATTCTCTGTATTGGAAATGTTGCCAAAGGTTGACATTTCCAATGCTGCCAACAGTTTTACGGCAGAGTTTGTGCCCTAATGTTTTAAAAATAGGTTCACCTTTTACTGGTGTTAATTGAAGCAGATCTCCAAAAACAATAATGTGTTTTCCTGCAAAGAGCTCTTCATAGTCTGTTTTGAGTACTTCTTGTAATCTGAGGTGAATCAAAGCTAACATCAGGTTGGAGACCATGCTCACTTCATCTATTAGTAGCATTTTCATTTGTTCCAATACTCTGCGTAATTCCATTGCAGCTTCTGCAGAAAGTTTGTAATAGTCTAATTTGTTCTGGTGTTCTACTGGTAATAGTAGTAATCGGTGTAATGTAACACCACCTATGTTGTAGGCAGCTAAACCTGTGGGGGCAGTGACAACAGCTGACAGTTTGTTGTTTGTCAATTGTTGAAGGAACTTACTAATGATTTTGATTAGGAATGTTTTGCCAGAACCAGCTTCACCACTGACGTACAGTAGTATAGGTTTATAATTATGGCAGGAACATTCTTTATTTTCATGTTTTACACCATGTGCAATTTGTTTTGTTACTTCTTGAAAAATGCTACTTTGCTCATTGTTTAGTTTTGATTGTAGTATAGTTAAGTCTTCCTTATCTTCATACTGACACATGGTGTTTTCTACTTCTATCATAGCTAATTCTGCCTCATTTGTTATTAGTGGTTCTCCCAGTGGTTCTTGGCTTCCTGTTACAGATGGTTGACTACTGTCAGGAGTATACTTATCTAGTTGGGCTTGGAGTTCTTCTTCATGTTGCTGTTCATTGTGCAACATTGCTTTGTACTGTGTAAAGTTTACATCAGTTATAGTGCTTTCATTTGCTTTGAAAGCATTCTCATATGAGTCATAGTTATTTAGTAATTGTTCTTCTTTTCTCCATGGTTTGAAGAGTTGTAGCAGGGACATGTAATATACTTCTTTATGTTGAGGTGTCTTCAATGACAATTTGATATGATTAATTAAATTTGGTTTAGTGAGTTTAACTAAGCTGCCTTCACAGTCTGTCACTCTATATTTACCTTTTTTTTCATCAGGTTTCATATTATTTTTGTATGTGTAGTTTTGGGCTATTTGGTATAGACACATGTTTTCCAAAGTATTACTTCTGTTTGGGTAGTATGTGTCCAATAAATTGTTTTTTAAAATGTCTTGGCTGTTGGGATCATGTTTGGCTATTCTTTCTATATCTTCATATGATTTTATAACTCTTTTTCTAGATTTAGCTGGACCAAGACTTAGCCATACTATATCTTCAGATTTACCATACAATGAAGTACCAGTTAAACAATCAGCTGCTTCATAAGATCCACATTCTCTATGGGTGAGCATTTTTATGCCAAAGCTGTATAATTTCTGAGATACTGTTTTATCTGATGACAGGTCATTCCAGAGGTCTTGGAGCTCTGTCTTTTCTGCTTTAGTTAAGTTTGCTGTGACATATCGTGCAACTGCAGTAGAATTGTCTGCAATGTACTGCACATCTATGTTTGCATTCCATAAGTGGGCAATGATTGCATTATAATCATTGATATATTTTTCTTCTTCTTTTCTTTTTATGTAATATGTATTTTTAGGTGACTTACCTTTAACACGATGTCTAACTGAAGACATGAGGTTGTTTACTTGACCTGTATTTGTAACTGGTCTAGGGAAACCAAATCGGCATTTGGTGTAGTATTTGCCTTTGTTTTTGTATTTGCAACGACAATATTTTCCACATTTGTGTCTTTGAAATTGTAAAATTTGTGCATGAAGATCACTATTTGTGGCTTCTGATGGAATTTCACAAGTGACATATTTTTCAATAAACTGTAAAACAGTGGCATCACTGTCTTGACCAAATTTAGGAGCATCTTTAATCCATAAAAGCATGTGGATATGTGGTGCTCCTCTGGCTTGGTATTCTTTTCTCCAAAAGAAGTGTTGCACTTCTCCAAGGGGAGGAACAGTTTTATTACAAATAAAATGTAGCATAGCAATAAAGTGATGGTGAAAATATCTTGAAACATTAACAGGATCCAAAGAATAAAGTTCTCCAGATGTTAGAATATCTATGTTTGTTTTGTTTTTATTTGATATGCGTAGGAAATCATGTAAATCTTCCCATGCATATTCTGCACAACTTAATGTAACAAACCAAGTGGGTGGGCCAAGGTTTCTGATCATACAACGTACATCTCCATGACGTCGAAACCAGTACTCTTTAGTACCACGCATATTTGCTAATAGATTTGTAATATTTGATTGTAAAACCTCATCCTTTTGTTGCACTTTCTCTAATAATTGTGTAGCTGTCATATTTTGAAAGTGTGATCCTGATTTTAATATGTGTGCAACTCCGTAACATAAAGTTGCTAGTTCACTTTCAAAGAGTAGGTGGAATATGTATTCCACATTTTGTCTAAATCTGGGATCTTCAGAATACATCCGTAATGAGCGGTATTCTGAAGCTGATATTTGAATAGGTCTATCATCATACCTTCCTACTTTGCCAGTAGGAAAGAGTAGAGGAAAAGCACGTGATTCTATACTTTTTTCCCATATACTGATTGGCGATCCTTTTGTTTGACGCATTTGGTAAGTTTCCAGTACATCTTGTACGGTGTCATTACAGTGCAAAGGATGAATTGTATAATGGTCTAAAGTATTTGATATTGTAGCAGGATCTAGTAGCTCAAATTGACCAGCTTCTTGTGTTTCTTGAATTATTTCAGTTGTATCTTTCAAGTTTTTTTCAATATGAATTTCTTTGTAATATTCATTATTCTCTTTAAGATATTGGAAGGCTTGTCTAACTTTATATAAATCTACCAGCTGTTGCCATATTTTTTTGTCTTTTGTAGGTACTCCATTTACTAATATAATTAAAGATTGCTGCATTGGACGTTGCACTCCTAGAGTATGCACATTTTCTTTTAGATTTAATGGTAAATAAACTACTTTTCCACGAATGCCTTTTACCAATTCAGAGGGAGTTCATTTTGCTGTTTTTGGTTGAAGGCGTATTATTGCTTGAAATGGTTGTACTGTTTGAATTATGATGCTCTCATATAAATTAAGTTGTTGTAGAGGTTTTGGTACTGGGTATAATTCCAAATTATTTGTGATAGAACGTGAAGGAGTTTGGTTGTTGTCACGTTTTGTAGTGCAATAACTGCAAAGTATTAAGGGTTCAGTTATTTCATATTTATTTTCTGCTAGAAGGTAGAGAGCTAATTCAAACCATTTAGAACCTTAATTGTCTTCTATTTTGTATGATAGGTCCACAGTTTTTGTGTTACTTTCATAAAAAATTCTACGGCAACATACACATACATGGTTTGGTACTTCAACTGATGTACTTTTAAATTTTAGTATTTCTTTTTTGTATGTGTTTAGCAAAAGGTTGCCATGTGTAGAATTGTTGCTTAATTGGTTTAAAGCTATTTCATTCTGTAAATGGCTTTCACTTCCAAAATATTTTTTCTGGATATAGTGAATTTCTTTAAGTAGGTCTTTTGCTGTACCATGTAGAAGGATGTTATTTAGCATCTTTTAGCATAGTACAGTTTATAGACTAGATTTCTTATAGTTGAATGATGTGTTGATATACTTTTGATATCATGGAAAGTGGTTTTACAAGTAGGTCCTGTAATGCAGGCCAATGAATGTCCTTGTAGTCCTGTGTACGTGCACACTGGACAGGTATCTATATTTTGCAGTAATTTAATTTTGATTTTGACTTTGCTTTTTACATATTTATTGAGGAATTGGCGTAAAGATTTGAAACATTGTTTGGGAATGTTACACATTGACGTGCATGGCCATTTGTACACTGGACGTTCTGATTCAGTTGAATGGAGGGGTAATTCTAAGTTTTCAGGGCATATTTTTGTAAGAAGTACTTCTTGTTCCATTATGGTATTATTCACTTTTTCATAACCTCGACCACTGCTATGTATGGCAATTGTATTCGTTTGCTTTTGTTTGTACGCTTCTTCATTAAAATATGGTTCTGTGCTTGTAGTGTGATTCCATTCACCTCCGCTGATACTTAAGAAGTTCTTTCTATTGATATTTCGCTTATTGAGAAGTCTTTTTTGTAATTTAGTTATTAGTTTTGTTAGTGGTTTCATTTTGTTTAAGAGTAAAATAAATACATTTCTTTTGAGAAAAATTGCACTGTCCATCTATGCTTCTAAGATTAATTTCCTACGATAGGTTTTAAGCTTTGAACCTGATTTCTCTCCTGTTTTTATAAGATTATGAAGGACTTTGTGACAGTATATTTTGGCTAAAATACTTTTCTTGGTATGCTTACTTTGCACTATGTTAAAATTTGAAGAAGTAGTTTTATCTGTACTGATAGCTGATTTTCTGTTAATTGTTTTTTGGTTTGTTTTACATTTTGATAGAGGAAGCGAAGTTGTTGTACTTGAAACTTCTTGTGTTTCACTAAATGATTGTATTAGCTGTTTTGTTTCAACTGTTTTTACAAATTCTGCTAGAGATGGATGCTTATGTTGGACACCTTTATTTTCATTTGCTCTACTTTTGCGTTGCTTTCTACGGACTTGACTTTTGGTAGGCATTCTTTAGGGTCTGTTGAAAAAAATAAAGAAGATATGCGTTGGGGTGTTCTGGAATGTATGTGTGCTGTGTGCATGAGTGTTTGAGTAAGATGATAAAGATGTATGTAATGGTGTGTGATTGTGCATTGGGAACTAAAACTAGTAGGGATAGGTATTCTTGAATTTATGTGTTACTAAACTGGGGTTCAGATGACAAAAAAAAAGTAAGCTAGTGGTGTGGAAAAGTACAAATAGTAAATCTAATGTATACAATTAAAACAGTTGTTTGTTCTATAATATGAAAATTGTAGTGGTTCAGTTGGGTAATTTGTGTGTCCAAAAATAGAAATTTGTGGGCCATTCTGGCTGTAAATCGCTGTTTAAGACATGGAAATTTTTGGACAAAATGGTACAAAATCTCTATTTTTAGAAACCGAAATAGCTCGTATTAACGTTATAGTATATTTGATTAATAATACAAATATTATGGTGATATTTTACTTACTTTTTTTTAAAATTAACAGGTAACTTCTTAGTTTTTCTTTCTTCTTCGAATTCGGCTGCTTCTTTTCAGGAAACTGGTCTTCACTGCAATTGTAAAAGCTTCAAATTAGTAACTTTGTTTGTATATAGCACTGTTTTTAATTTAGATATTGATTTTTTTAATTGAAATCCTCAGTGCCTTCTTTAAAACCATTAAACTAATGTATTTACATAAGATACATTGCATCAGTTCAGTACATATGATATGTTCTTAATGAACAAATTGTATTGAATGACTAACTGTATCAAAAAAAATATATCTTTACTATGTCTTGTGAAATTTATAATATATTAGTGAATACCACTATTTCTGTAAGTAAACTGTTCTAGGTAATAGCGCCTCAATGTCATGTCTAATTTAAAGTAATTAAGTAAATAAATAAATAAAAACAAAAAATATGAAATTGTATAAGTGTTTTTATAAAGGTTTAAACATAGATTGTGTTTGCATGCAATTTTGTTTGAATATATGTAGTCTATATATTTCATTTAAAAAATGTTAGTTTAACATGTGTGTGTATAAAGAAAGTAAATAGTATAAAGGTTTATAAGTGATAGTTGATTTTAGGAAATTGAAAAAAATACAGTAAATTCATTTTACAGATTTTACAAGGTAAAAGTCTGTTTGAAAATGTGTTCATCTACTATACAGAAAATATGCATACCTGAAGTTTGTGTTCATGCATATGGATATGCATGAAGCTGCAAGTAGAAATCTTGAAGACTTGTACAGTATTTCTGGTAGATGCTGCTTGCCAATGATATGACACTTGTACTCAGAGAGATTCAGAGTACATTTGCAGTGCTGATCTATGATGATGCAGTTAGATGTAGAGGTCTTGAATGTGATTGGTGCATGGTCATGTGATTTTTGAGGTACATCCAATGAGGGAATGGCAGAGAGAGCATAGTGGAAATGGTAGAAGGGCTGTTCATGTTACGATATGTCCGCGGACATGGCGGTAGTTTGCGGACATCGGGAGTTACATCCGGGGATTTTTGGGTTCAGAAGTCATGCAAATGAGAATAAGCACTGAAAGGGATTGGTCAGGAAAGTTTGGTGGGTGTGTTGTGCCAGGAGAGATTTTCTCAGATACTCTTTTTGCTGAGAGAACAAAAGATAGCTATGGCTGTGTGTTTCAGAAAACAGATTGTTTGGATTTTAGGAGATTCGTGGATACATTGGTTGAAGGTGCATGCAGAAAGCTGTGGAGTAGCTGTAGATCTTGGATTCCCACATGTGGAAGTACACTGGCATGGAGTACGTGGAATGAAGTGGTTGGACTTGCTACCTCTCTGTGCTACTTAGGAGACAGAGCAACAGACAGACATAATTGTAATTCATTGTGGAGGGAACAGTTTAGGACATGTGACTGGAATTTTTTTGCAATTTGCTATGAAAGAAGGACTTAGGAAGGTTATGGACATGTTTCCTAATTCTCAAGTGATATTTTCACAGATTGCGCAGAGACAAATGTGGCTTCGTTCTTCTTCATTTGGTCCACAAATGGAAAAAGCAAGGCGCAATGTTATAAGGCTGTTTGTGCCTTTCTAAGAGATTTTGGCATGTCTTCTTTTCACAATGAAAATATTATGTTTTGTAGTACATACATTTTTCGCAGAGATGGAGTCCATCTTACTTATGCTGGCAATCAGATTTTTCTGAGAAATGTACAAAATGCATTGCGACCTTTTTTGGAATTACAACAACGATTTTGAAGTAGATGTTATGCATTTACAATTTTTGACTTACAAACACCACCCAAAGGCTCTTTTCAGAGCCACCACTTCTTTCCAGAGAAAATTACAATGTTTGTTATGGAGTAGCAACCCAATTTTTTTAATGTTCGCGAACTGTCCGCGGACTTCTAAAAAATACAAAGAGCCCTGCTTCATTTATTTTCACTTCTATTTTTTAACTGGGAAAGGCGGCTCTGAAAAGAGCCTTATTTTTTTTGGATTTCTGTAATTTTGTATTTTTTTGGGTTTTTCAGACAGAACACACTAGGAGAGGAGGGTAAAGGAGGGTAAAGGGGGGGACACCAACCACAGGGATAAGAAAGGGCGAGCTGAGAGAGGAAGATGCAGAGTGGGTTTTATTTGGGTAGTGAGCAGGTCTTCTCGTGCTCTGAGACGATAGTCTCAAAAGCACTCCAAAGTCGCTTCCCCCTGCAGAGTACTGTGTCACAGTACATACATACAACTGTGACCCTCGAAAGGTAATGGTCATCAGCATTCTGTATGGCCTGTGAGGCAGCTTGAGGAAGATGCTGTCCCACAGAGGTGGTCCTTGTGGTGACAGGATCAGAAACAGAGGATGAAGTAGAGGAAATCAACCTGCTACGTTCTTCGCAAGGTACAACCCTGCGAATAGCCCCAGAGTGAAATGACCTCAGGTGTCGCTTCATAGTAGTGGTCCCAAAGCTGTACTTACCGTGCTTCCCGCGACTGAGTATCATTTTGCACTCATTGCAGGTAACACGGTTCGCACGAGCCTTAGGAACATTACCATGAATGGTAAATAACTTCCACACCCAAGACTCACGCCTAGTGCGGGTAGTAGGGTTTTCCTCTACCTCATTCTCATCATCCTCTTCTTCCTCCTCCGCATCCTCACTCCTGTTCCCCTCTTCAGGCCCTTGGGGAGGTGGTGGTGGTGGAGGGGGTGGGGGTGGTGCTGAAACAGGTGCAGCACCAAGTGGCAGTTCAGCAGCCAAGAATGCCATCTCGATGATGGTGTAGTCTGCAGGTGGCAGCAAAAATCACTGTCTTCTGAAGAATAGCCAGAAACACAATGGGAATAAGCTCTTGGGCGTGGTCTTTTATAGGGTTGCTTGTGCGCGGTTCGCGGACATGCGCACTGTCCGCGGACAGATCGAACACAAAAAAAGGATCGGAAAGTTTCAAAAGGTATATAGAAACTCAAGATTGCTATGTGGGACTTGTGCCATGGTGAGATTTTATTGAAAAATATTATGGATTAACTGAAAATGTACTTTGAAATTGTTCGGGGACACGAACAGTGTCCGCATTTCAGGACACACGATGAGCGTGGGCGCGGTCATATGATCCGTTCGCGAACTAGTCCGCGAAGGAAGCGCCTGTCCGCAGGACACCAAGTGCACAGAGATTGGTTAGTGCATGCGCATTGATCTCCTACGGACACTGTTCGGGTTCTGAAGTAATTAAAAGTGCATCACACGTGAAACGGACATTTCAGGACACCGTGTGTGTTCTTAGAACAGTTTAAACTTGGTAGCGAACAGTAAGGACAGATATAGTGTTCTTCAGGACACGTGTAATTTCGTTTATGTACGAACATTTCAGGACACCAATTGTGTTCTTAGAACAGTTTCAATTGGGTAGCAAACACTACGAACAGGTATAGTGTTCTTCAGGACACCTCCATTTTCGTTTACGTACGAACATTTCAGGACACCAATAGCGTTCTTAGAACAGTTTGAACTTGCTAGCGAACAGTACCGGACAGGTATAGTGTTCTTTAGGACACTTTCATTTTTGTTTGTTTACGAACAATTCAGGACACCGCGTGTGTTCTTAGTACAGTTTCATATTGCTAGCGAACACTACGAACAGTTGTACTGTTGTTCAGGACACATCATTTTCGTTTATTTACGAACATTTCAGGACACCAATTGTGTTCTTAGGACAGTTTTAAGTTGATAGCGAACATTACGGACAGATATAGTGTTCTTTAGAACACTTTAATTTTTGTTTCTTTATGAACATTTCAGGACACCACGTGTGTTCTTAGAACAGTTTCAACTTGCTAGCGAACAGTACGAACAGGTGTGGTGTTCTTCAGGACACCTCCATTTTCGTTTATGTACGAACATTTCAGAACACTCGCACTGTCCGCGGACACTTTTATTGTTTTTTTTTAAAAAAACTGAAACTATTCACAATACAATATAAAATTAAACTTTATTTAACATATATTAATAATTTATGACACAGAAGGTGAGGCAGAAACAGAAACAAAAACAGGAGAATTTGGGGTTTCAACATGATTGGTATTAGGTGAAGAAAGGATGGAAGTCTCTTCAAAACGTTTTGGATTATGGAGAGGGTTTGGGGATAATTGACTGGGATATGGTGAGGAGGGACAAGTACATTTGGGGCAATGGTACGAGGTTTTTGGTTTGAAATGATTTTCTACAATTTTTTTAATTATTAAAATTAGCCAACAATACATCAATTTTTTTCTTCTATATTGTGAAGACTGTTATCCATAACAGGGTTTTCTGAAGTTTTTTCTATTTTGGTATGCTCTGTACAAAAAAATAATATATATGTTAAATGTATATAAAAAAATAATAAATAAATGGTTTATATTATAAAGCGTTTACCATTAGTTTCACTATCTTGTGACATTTCTTCATGTGGGAAATTGTCCTTTAGCCATTCCAGAGTACTAGACATTTCTGTGAGAAAAAAAAAAAAAAATAGATAATATATTTTTTAATCTAATACAGAAAGTTTATAAATATATGAGTAAAATGAAGTACACTTACTATTTCTGGTAAGATAAGTCCTATGTATTCAGTGGGTCTGGTCTTGTTCTCAGTTCTGTTGTGTCTGTGAGGTAATTATGTTGGAAGCCAATTTATCTTCTTGTGGTATATTCCATTTCAGAACATATTGTATTTAAATGAATGGTTAGTGTGTTACATATATGGGTTACATTTCTTATGTATTACTATATATAATGTGTTTGTGTGCTGCTTTTTGAATTTGTTAAATGTTCCTATATTATGATATAACAATCAAACATACCCCACCACCACCCCCCCCCACAGTTTTTAGGTAGTGGTACTGTTCTCCGAACATGTCCGCGAACATTAAATAAGTTCGCGGACATCAAGTTCATAAGAAGAGATCTAGTCAGTTCCATATGACATGTATATAAAGTCAAAGTCATTATTGTTAAGTTGTGCTACTAAAAAACTATGAAATTCAGTGAAAAAACTTTGTTAAAGGGACGTTATGGTTAAGTTGCGCTACTAAAAACCTATGAAATTCAGTGAAAAAAACTTTGTTAAAGGGACGTTATGGTTAAATTGCGCTACTAAAAACCTAGGAAATTCAGTGAAAAAACTTTGTTAAAGGGACGTTATGGTTCCAAGCAAAACCGAAAAACCCTTGAAATTCGGCAGTTATGGTAAGCTAAGCAACCATAACTCGCGCCACCACCGTGCACTGCTAAGACTAACACCCAGGACATCAAAGATGACATCACAAATGTCATTGATGACATCACTGATGACATCACAAGTGTATGTACTTCTCATGAAATATGTGTAGAAGGGATTCTTATTATGTCGCGAAAAAAGTGTCAAGAATCATTGCAAGAAATATACCCTAATAAGTGCATTGAACGATGCATTGATATAAATAGCATCCTATTATGGGGTTCTATCTAGTATACTAAGCTACTCATACAGAAACATAACATTGTGTGCAGCGTACAAGATGAAGGTATGATATTCGTAATGTTAATATGTTGAATAATGAAATGATAATTGTTTTCTTAATAGATTTTTTTGTACTGTGAAATATGTAATAAGTAGCTAATAAAACCCATGTATTACATAATTGCATTACTATAGACAAAACACAAAGACACAAGAACACATACCAATATGGGTATATACAGGGAAAGTGAAGTTAGCAAAAAAGCACAAGTAGTAGCAGAAACAATTCATAACTTAACTGATTAGTTTCATGCAAACAAATTATTGCTCTGTTTCAAAGCTGCTATTTACCCTATGTATATGTATCACTTGATGTGATTGGACCCTAAGGAAAGTAGTGTGAGTACAATGTATACAAATATGACCATATACAGGGAAAGTACAGCCATAAAAAAAATAACAGAACTATCAGAAAGTGCTCATAAGTCTAGTGATTATCTTTATGCACAAAAAGGATTGCTGTCTTTCAAGCGTGTGTTTTCCCATATGTATATGTTTCATATGATGTGACTGTACTCTAAGGGAATTACTGTAAGAACCTACTAGAAGGATATGTCTACAAATAAAATAAAATTCTTAGTTTCTGACTGTTACTGAAGAAAACCATGTGGCCTAGATATGTCAGCAAAAGAAAAAATAGTGAGCCAGACATGTGATGTCATCAGTGATGTCATCAATGACATTTGTGATGTCCTGGGTGTTAGTCTTAGCAGTGCACGGTGGTGGCGCGAGTTATGGTTGCTTAGCTTACCATAACTGGCGAATTTCAAGGGTTTTTCGGTTTTGCTTGGAACCATAACGTCCCTTTAACAAAGTTTTTTCACTGAATTTCATAGGTTTTTAGTAGCGCAACTTAACCATAACATCCCTTTAACAAAGTTTTTTTCACTGAAGATATATATATATATATATATATATATATATATATATATATATATATATATATATATATATATATATATATGTGTGTGGAGGTCCCTGGAATCATTAACATGTAAAAGATACACTGCATAACATGATGCGGAATGAACCCCAAAGCACAGCCATGTTCCTGAACGCAGAGGCTGCAGATGTTTAGCAAGGCCTCAGAACCCAAGATGTTAAATGTATTATAGAACCTCGTGCAGAGCTCAAGCAGTAGCTTATAAGGATGGGACCAAGGTCAGAAGCTACGAAGGGATGAACAGAATGCAGGCACGAGATAACAGTTCCCAGGAAGAGATGTGGTATAATCTGCAGTGAAAAAGAGCACAAAAACAAACCTTGATGTCCAGATGCACAAGATCAGCACGCAAAAGCTTTTATAGAGAGTAACTGACTAGCACCATGAGTGGCCACAAATAACACAACATGCATGGTAGAATTAGCTAAAACCCTAATAAATAGAAGGAAATCCACTCTCAAACACTGTATCCCAACACGTGATCCAGATATGAAAAGCAGTTCCTATTCATTATGAGCCAAGCACAGATGGGAAACATGCAGAACTCCCTCAATATAAACACAGACACCATATGGCACAAAAGGCCAAAGTTCAAAGAATAAGGGAAGGCCTCATCACCTCGGGATGATTAGGAGTATTCTTTAATTGGAAATATTGCAGACCATTGAAGTCACTTCTCGCACTTGTGTCTCACTTGTATCTTGACTTCCAGTCAAAGTGTCCAAGGTTGGTAAGCTAGATGCCAACCAATAAGAAATCCCCTTGTCACACCGCCAATGATGGATAGCGCCAACCAATCAATTAACCCTCTAGCAACGTATTAGAAATAGTACCTGTAGGTAGGATGGGCCCAGGTGGAGCCATGAGATAAGTATCCACCAATTGAGTGATTAACCCTTAATCATTCGAAATGTAGCTCGACCTACTAAACTGTTAGGGAAAATTCTCCAAAATGGCTAATTTTCCTTACCTACTGAGTCCCTCAGCAGCTTTGCTGGATTTCTCGAATTTGTTTTTTTTTCACCTGGTAAGAGTGTGAGCCTTTTTTCCCACGCTTACATGTGTTTTGCCGTGTGTGTTTAACATTTTTGTGTTCATAGACTGTGGAGCCTCACCTGCTCCATAGGTATCATCTTGTTACTGTGTTACACAGCACCTCAGTGCAGTGACACAGGGTTGTCTTTTAGACTTCCCAACCCAGACTCAATTTTCTGGGACTGACTACTGTCTCCCAGGACATATAAAGTTGCCATTAACTTTATTAGCCTCTGTAAAACCACAGACCCAGTACACCCTATCTTACATAGAGTACTGAAGAGGGTTAATACTTATCCCTTTTTGTCTGTTTCTCTTGGAGCATTGTTCCGCTCCCTTTTCATCAAGACTTGGCTGGTGGCAGTGGTAATAACCCTATTTTTTCTACCGCAGTTATCTTAAATGACCTTGGTATTGTTTTAGGCTATCTTGGTAGCCTCGAACTTAAACCCGCTACACCATATATGTTTTATTTCGGTTCAGGCTGCGTTTATTCACAATTTCTTTTTGTAAAAGCCTGTCTCGTGTTTTACTCTGCGTGCCAAACCAGGTTTGATTCCTTTGTTCACTGTCTTTTTGCGGGATTCTACGCAGAAGCGCTTCTTAGGCGCCTGTATGTCTGACAGGATGTGAGGGAGGGGTTTAGAACTCCCTGCACAGGGTCTCCTTGGAGACCCATGTCTCACTCTGAAATGATTGCCTGCGGTGACTGTCTCGGCGGGACAGCCACCCTGCTGTGTGATTGACAGCCAGGCTTTGTGAATGGGGGAAAAAACTGCAGGAAAAGCAGGTCTGGAAAGGCAGAGTCACCACTGGAAGGAAAGAACTGATGAGGAGCTGACAGAAGAGGACCCCTACAATGACCGAACCACCAGGTAAAGCCCTGCTACAGGTCCAAATCTTCAGACTCCAATGACAGAGAAGATTTACCAGGAATCTTCTTCCTGGGGACCAACCATTTCACCCAAACTACAAGCCAGGACTTCCTCCTCTGTTCGAATTTGCTGTACAGACCTACAGTGAACGGGATATCCAGGAAGGTCGAACCCTGCTTGGGTTTTAAGGAGCACACCTTTTATTTGTTGCTTTGCTCTGCTGCTGGTTTCTTCCCTGGGCAGTGCAGGACCCCCCAGTCTTCCTATCTTCGTGTCAGTACGACAGTCGCTTCAGGAACCGTGAGCCTGCAGGACCTGCCAGGAACGGCCGCCTCAGCTACAGCTTCTTCTCCATTAATAGGTACTGTACAAATCTGGTTGTTCGTTTCGTCCAGCCGCAGTGAAAGTGTGTGAAATATTTCTCCAATCCGAGGGCTTGTCCTTCTCTACTCTTTAAGCTAACTGTTCTGCCGACCAACTTCGTCCGGAACTCTTATCAAAGACTTAACCGCGAACCACCCTGAACTGTGTGATCATGAGCAAAAGACTTTTGTTCTATTGACTTTTGCCCTAAGCCTTTTTGATTTGATTCCATCACTGTAGTTCCTCTTTCTAGATTGCCCTGCTTACTTATCTGTTGGTGCTGTTCAATTTCTGCCTAATTTTGTCTTTCCTTGCTGTTTAAATTGCTGGAGTGCCATTTTGCTCCCACTTCATTTGTGAGCTTAACTTGTCTGGAATCGATTGGGGGTGTATTAAGAGTGTGATTTTTAAACTGCTTTACTTTAGTGAGATGTTATACAACTGACGTGTAAATAAATGTATATTCTTTCACTCGGAAACCTTGAATCAGTGTTTGTTTGTATCATAGTAATTGCTGTCCTTTGTGTAACTATTGATACTGCTCACTTGCTCTTGAGATAAGTCCGGCTGCTCAGCCATCGCTACCACTTGTACTGTGTAGTACAGACTTGTACCAAAGGTGAATTTGTACTGTCACTTGTAGTCTTAATTGTGTGTGGTGTTCCCAAAGGGTACTGGATATAATTCTGCCTAACATAACCAATTCCGATTTCCCATAGGTTTTGTAAAATGATGCAATTGTGTAACAAAAGCAGCTTGCAATCATCAGAATTGTGAGAGCTACAAGAGGAAATGCTTGTACGTTGTCCCGGCTCAGATTCAGTCAGTCAGTCAACAACTTTATTTTGGCCTGGGGCCATAAAAGTACAACATAACACATAAAACATCAGAAAAAAGGAAACATATAAATAAAATAAATTATGCTTTCCAGCCCTTATTGCGATTAAATCCGTTGCAGTAACCCAAAGGCTTGATAGTGCCCCAAAAAGCTCAGTTCCCAGGAAAGTCTTGTCAACAAGGATTACAATAAGCAACTATCTCATTGATTATAGACAGTGGGTGGACAATTTGGCAAAGAGGAATAACCCAGATTACCTTTCCCCGATGGGACTGCATTTTCACCAGAGAGCACAGCACCGTGTGGCCTGCATTCAGATAGTTTATCATCATTATACACAGAATGAGTTCTGATTACCATGGTATTGTTTGTTGGGGTGTGGCATCTCCTATCGAATTCCAATATAGTGTTAGCCACTCTGGACTCCCTAAATTCAATTTGTGGCCTCTTTACCCATGCTTTCATTACCTAGAGAAGCTTAGGATGTCTCCCGAGTTACAAATATACAACCCTGTATGGCAGGTAGCCAATGGGTACATTTATTACCAAGGGGCTCCCTGGTGTCACGTTGGTTGGCATCCAATCTGGGGACCTTGTGTAAAAATAGTTCCCCCCCACGGGCCTCTGCCAGCTTGTTGGATTTGGTGGTGCGATTAAGAGCCACACAGTCAGCCCCACTGGTTATCTTTCGCACCACAGTATTGGCTCTTGGCATGCTGTCTTCTCGCTGAGCAGGGGTCGCAAAAGCCACAGATGATGTGGGGGACTGTGCTCTCTGTGTACTCAGGCAAAAGTTGCAGGTGTTTAATGTATTTGGACCATTGGCCCTTTGTCGGCCAAAGCACTTGCGTCTTTGGAGGCTCTCTATTTCCCTTGGCATTCCCGCGCCTGGCCGGATTGGTACTGGTCATCATTACGCTTGCATCCGGATTTCTGGCTACTGCTGTCTCCATGGAATTTAGGTCACCTCTTACACTTTCAGAGCTGAATGGGGACTCCCTCACGATCCCCCCCCCCCTGTCCACATACTACAATGAGGGACAGGAGTAACTTATTTATTTTCACCAGTTTGGACAGGACCTTATGCAGTTACAACCGTTATGCAAGGGTGCCCCTTTGCCAACCAGGTCGTGGGGGGGGTGTTAGAATTGGCCCAAATGTGTAGGGTAGACATGATGCTGGGCAAGAGGGGTTGTCACCTGTTTGGCAGCCACTCTCAGCACTGAGGCCCCTAGTCATGTAGCCTGAATTAATGTGACTTCATCACCCTGCTGTCCACTTTGTGAGATGTACCCTCCATTGGCGCCTCACCCTATGGGTCGTTTGTTTGTCCTATATTCAAATAGGCCTTGCCTGATTTGGCCCGTGAGGATGATGCTGTTTCTTCCCCACACGGGTTACAGCAACATCAGGGGTGTCAGGGAAGTCAGTTTTAGTTTAAGGCCTTAAATGGGCCTTAAATGGTGTGGGTGATACAGTGGGCATGGCAGTCATGTAAGTGTCATTTTCCATTTAACTTCCATTGGGCGCTCCCACAACCACCCCTGGGGAAAGTCCATCAAAGATCACGGGCGGACTCCTTATCGAACCCTCTGGCAGCACTAGGCTTGCTATGCAATTGTCTGTGCCAACTATAACCCGCTGTGCGGGACTCCAGCAAGTGGTACATAAAGCATCCTCCTTCCCATTTGCCTTCTTGCTGTTTTTTTCACCCAAGGGATCATGTTCCACATGAGTATTGATCGTGCCAATGAATGGAGGAATCTCTTTTATCAAAATGTTTGCCTCCCACACGGGACCCATTGGTCTGTGAGGGCAAGGTTGGCAGCACCTGGTAGGGAGAGAGCTACTGGAATCTTCTGCGTTGCAGTATTTTCCTTTTTTGCACAGCTGAAGACATGGCGAGCACTTGGTGGTGCTTAATGGTGCTGTGTGGGTGGGTGAGTGGTCAAATGTGCTTTAAATGTTTTTAAATCCTTTAAAATCCTTTTATATTCTTTGAAGATGTTACCGCCCTGCATGCCCTGTCCAGCCCAGCTTCACACCTGCATCAGTCTTCACCTGGTTGTAGCTGATTTTACAAATGCCACGCCATGAGGAGGTCCACTAGAACAGATGCATCATCGTGGCAGCCAAACACCGACGGGTGGCGTGCTCAGGCTTGTCAATGAAGAGCATGGCCAGGCAGCAAGGCAGAGGCTCCCAAAGACAGGTACTTAGTATTCGGCGTAAGTAGGGGCAAGCATCTGGGGCATGGGATCAGAGTGACAGGCGTGACGCTTAGACGATCCGCGCTAGACGGGCGCTGCCATTGTAATGGGACCATGCCCATGCAGGCGCTCGAGGTGGTTGGTGGTAAATGCATCAATGAAGATGCCAACCACGTGAGGATAGGCGTGGGCTTAAATTTGTTGTCTGAATAAAGCTGGTTTTTGACATGCACCTGAGTCCCCCATCATTGTAGAATAAAACTGGTCATGCGTCATATCCTTAGTGTACTAGTGTTGTTTGCCTACCTCCTCTTGACACCTGTACAGACACAATCTGTTTTTCCCAAAAGATATAGGCTCTTTTTAAAAATAAATATTTTTAATTGGCACGTTTTAATACGAAGCTTTACCACATGTTCATACAAAAAAAGCAAAAAGCAATATAAAAAGAAAGGAAAACAAAAACATCACTCAAATGAGTAGAAAGCATAACAGAAAAAAAGAAGAGAAAACCATAAATCTAAAAAAAAAAGTTTAAGCATTGAAGTTATTAAAAACATTTGAGGTAATCTACGCACTTGAGGATGTTTAAATAGCGTCTTTGCTATCATCTTGCAATCAGGCCAGTAGTCTTGTGGTCGCTATGGTTCAAAAAGTTTCCACAAAAGCGAGGATGTTTGTAACTTATGTCCATGATGACAATTTGGAGATTTCTCTCCGCAGTTTTGTTAGGGCGATTATCAGACGGAGATTGTTCCCCTCGCATAGTTCTAGCCACCAATCCTCAGCAGTTTTGGTTCGAAAGTCACCCACGAAAGAGCCCAAATATTCTGTTCTCAAGTCTTTGATGCAGGGACATAGAAGAGTCAAATGTTTCTGTTTTTCTCTTGGTCCTCTACATAGACAACATGCTAAATCACCTTCTCCCAGTTGTTGGCAGGCTTTGAGGACTTCCTTAGTGTGAAATAAATAAAATCTGAATCTCTGAAAACATGTTTCGGTGTAAAGGACTGGGGAATTTGGTTTAATAATTTAGAATTTTGGTTAGAGCTTTGGTTTCTAAAGTTATACATGATTATAGGCTGGATTTTGATTTTTCTGATTCTGTTGCAATCCAGTCTATTAGCCAGATTTTTTTTCTTGGAAGCCTCCGGGTTGGCTTTCAAAGTATCAATGGATATCCCTGCATCTAAGAGGAGATCGAAGCAACGTTTGAGCCATATGTTCAGGGCCCAGTCTGTCTTTTTGTCTTCCTTTCCTTTCAGTATATCAAATTGCATAGGGGAGTCTTCTATCAATAACTTTCGAGTTCCACACTACTGTTGCATACAGGGACCGTAGGCCCAGCTCATGCGTTATTATGCAGACTGGAACATACCGAGGGAGATGAACATGTTCTTCCAAAAAGTACGCTCTAGTGTCGACCAAGTCTCCCATGGCATGCATAGTGCAGCCTCTGCACCATATGTCAAAATGGGAAGAACTTTCTGTTTGTAAAAGTTGAGTGTAGGTATTAAGGAGAATTTGCTGAATTTTTGATGGATGATCCTGCCCTGCGTTGTTAAGATCTTGACGTTTGATTTCAGATCAGTTACTCTTTGGGCATCTGCGAGGCTTGAATTAATGTCAATGCCTAAGTATCTTACATTTGATATCTGGTGTATCTGATCATTTGCCAAGTGCCACTTGAAATTTAGGTTTCTTTCTTTTCCCTTTTACCAGAATAGCCAATTTCGATGCATTGATTCTGAGGCTGTTGGATTGCATGAACTTGTCTAGTATATTAAATTTGCGTTGTAGACCAATTTCGGTCTGATCTAATAGGATCAGATAATCAGTATATAGCATCCACCCCAGTGGTTCGCCATTTATCCTGCGGGGGTAGAACGTTTTATCATTCATGACAGCTTTCATGTTAAAAAAGGGGTGCCTAAAAAGGCACTGAGAATTGATTACCCCTCACTACTTCCACTCTAGAGAAGTTAGAGATTGAGCAATTATAGTCACACACATTTTAACATAGCACAGGCATTTCTCACAGAACGAACAAACATGATACTTATTAGCAACCGAAGGCAAACTCAATGAAAAAAGTTCATAAACATATAATTTTAATCATATAAATGTTAAAAATGAGATACATTCATACATCAGTGCATCAGATTGAAACACAAAACATCTGTCTAACCACTAAGACAGAAAAAAACAAAAGAGAAGAAATGGGTAATTCAATACACCCTATTTTTAAAAAAAACACTTCATATAGCTGTAATGCCTATATTTAGACAGTATTTGAGACATAGGGTGTCGACATGTTTCAGCCCAAAGACGAATTGGACATTTTCTCAAGTGTCCATTCGGAAGTAAGTGTTGTGGCCATCTTCAGGACAAATTATTTCTTCATACTAGGTCTTGTGTATGATGTGGATGAAACATCATGGATCTAAAAAGATTTGATTACTCTAGGTGGGGTGTGACAAAGTCGGTGAAAAAATCTCATCCGTCTTAAGAATTGCTTTTTTGAACATCCGGCAGCACGTTGGCTATTAGGATCATCAACTCAGTGGCAAGGATCACCTTGTCTATTAGTTTCGTGGTATCTGCACTAATAGATATGTGCTAATAGTGTACTGCTGTGTATGCAGCCATCATCCCCGGAACCAAGTCGGATGCCACAGGACTCCTATCTTAGGTTGGAAGATTGTAGAGGCCATTTACAGATTAGCTATATTATCCTGTAGGAGGATATTAAAGCTTGCCAAATGTTAACAAGCAAGAAAAGCTGGATAGCAGGAAAAAAAGTTGAGGTGGTTCGTGGTCGTGCAGAGTAGATATGCAGACCAGACTCGTTAGAAGAGCGTGTCTAAACCTGTTCTGTGTAACGGAAGAAAACGCTGTCTGCTGCGTATGACAAACCGACTCTGACTCATGTCAGAAATAACCAAGTTGAAAAGTTCTGATGCCTAGGGGCAACCATGCTCCAGGCTTTTCATGGGGGCTATTTCTCTAGAAAGCAGTCCCCCAGTGTCCATGTAAAGGGCCACAATAGGGGACAATACATCTGGGGGGCATTTGCCTAGAACCAACTTTGACCAGAGTAAGTTCTGATCTATTTTTTCGAAAGCTTGCACAAAATCAACTAGGGCGATACAGCTTTTCTTGCCTTTGGTCAGGGCTCTCGCTTTAAGAATGTTCAATACAAATAGATTTAGACTACAGCCAACCCCTTTGATGAATCCAGATTGTCTGATGTCAAATTGGCCTGATTCAGTCGCCCACTGTTTCAGTTGTGTCAAGAGTAAGCCAGCATAAATCTTGCCCAGAACATCAAAAAGGGTAATTGGGCAGTAATTTTTGGGATGCGCTTCAAAGCTCTTCTTGGAAAAGGTATCACTACTGACTTTTTCCAAGAGTCAGGAATTTTTCTTAAGACTCCAATTGTAGTAAAGTGATTGATGCAAAAGGACCCCCATTCTTCAGGAGCCTGCTTGAGAATGAAATTCGAGAGGCCATCGGTTCCCGGAACACTGGAATTGCTAGCCTTCTTAATGAAATCTATAATCTCTCTTCTCAATATATTTCACTCCCAGGGTTTTGTTATATGTGGTGAGATGGTAAGTGGGGCCCGATTTGAAGTATTTCCATATAGGATCCCAAAGAAGGAAATATATGTCTCTTCTGTAGCTGCACTTACACCGAGGGCTTTTTGATGTCCACTTGTTTCATTTATTAGAGACCATATATTTCAGGAGTCTTTGTTCTAGAGAGCCCCTATCATTTGTTCTGCATCATTTTGGGCTATAATTGCCTTGTGTGATTTTATCCAGTTTCTATAACTTTGCCTTTGCCTGCTTGTAGCTGGTTTGCTGTCAAGTTTCCCACACTGCTGTAATAGTTTGATGTCCCTTTTTAGCTCACTTTTCTTTGCCTGTATTTCCTCATCAAAGATATGTTTAAATTTAAAGTGTAGTTTTGCTTCTCCTCTTCTAGTTTCCCAAAAGTCTCTCAAGACGGGTAGATAATTGCATCCCATGAGCTTGATGTTCGATGATGTAGTATATCGTTCACATAAAAGGGACACGTCTGCTCGCTTGAGGCACAGACGATTTCTACCTGAAATTAATTCCGTAGTGAATCGCCACTTGGTTCTTGTTTGTTTTTTTCTCAATAACAAGGACAATTTCACCAACTCATGCTTGCTATGTTCCATTTTAACCATCTCTAGTTTTGCAACTCTGTGAGGAAGAAGTAGCCAAGAGTCGAGAGTTGGTTGCCTCTACTCCAGGTTGGGGCAGCAGGAATGTCTACCGGGACGAGTCCATTTAACATGTGAAAGTTGCGTTCGGCTAATTCATTCAGCCAGACCTCTGCCCTTGATCGTCTCTCCCGCAATTTACATCATTCCTCATTTTGTTTTACTCTTGTTCTCTCAGGTTTTACACAGTTCAGATCATCGGATCATTATACTTTTATCTTTCCACATTATCGGATTCCAATATGCATTTACAATAATCACAGTTTTCTGGTTAGGTGTCCTCCCAAACAGCCAATCGAGAGATGGTATTTGAATGTACGGATTTGGATTTGTTGAAGTCGTAATTTTTCCCTCCAAATTTTCATTGATCAGTGTCAGGAGACCAGATGAGGGTCTTCCTTTTTTTCCTTTTAAGGGTGGGTTTATAAGCATGTCGAAGCCCTCAGCTACTGGGGCAGTGAGGAGCCAAGTCTCTTGCATACATAGAATGTCGTATTTTTGAAGTTTGCATTCCTTTTTGTTGAAAAGATGACTGATGCCCCTTGTGTTCCATGAACCAAATGTTACTCGATTGTTCCCGAGCGGCTCTTCACTGTAACGTGTTTGGTTTGCGTTTAGCGATCCAGCCAACCACTCCCAGTTTTCATCTGCAAGTGTGGGCTCTCTGATGTTTTATTGTATGGTTAATGATCATTCTGCAGTATAGGCTCTTTTAAAAACAAAATCGATGATTCCCTTTCTTCCAGACATTGGAGAAAGGTTTTAGACAATCCTGTTTTTATGCAAGAAGCTCTCACTGGCTTATGACCTGACTGCCCCATCAAAACATGAGAATAACTTAAGGAAGAGATGTCTTGATATGCATTAAATAAAATGTGTTTGTAATTGTAACCACTGGCTCAAGTAGGCCAGCCTACGTTGGGGTTAAATGCCACTGTAACAGGAGCAGAAGGAAAACAACATAAAAACAAGCACTCAAAATGAGTTGGCAAAACACTCATAATTTAAAATGTGCTTATGTTTAGTTCTTCCTGTAATACTCTACTAATTTCATCTCCAAGATTGATCCTAGGAATGTTCAGAAATGAGAGGTTTCTCATCCCGCAGAAGTGACCATGGAGAAATGGACCTTCCTATGGAATGTGAAGCTCAGATGAAGAGAAACGAAACAGGCAGCAGCAGGGAAAAAAAAGCAGTGGCGCTCTTTAGGGGGACATGGCCTCAAGTGGTACCGTAGAGTATGAAGGAAAAATCAGACTGGGCTGCATGTGCCATGATAGGAATCTCAGGTAAAGCTGTGTGGGGAGCAGAGCCAGTGGTATGACACCCACGAATTGTGATGAAGGGGAAGAAGACACTGACCCAGGCCACATTAATGGTGAGGCCCTGGTGAAGGAGAAGATCCAACAGTCTGCATGTGGGTCTAGCACTTCTGTGGATGACGGCCTCTGCACCCCTCCCAGGAAAGCCAGTGTCTGGGTACGTGAATTGACAACACTCCGCACAGGAAGATGAGCATTGTTGCTTACCCCCATGGATAAGGGCAGAGTCCAGCACCAACTGGCAGCGCTCAGCAGGCCAGGCTGGGTTGGCAGAAAAGCCAGAGGCGTATCTCAGGTCCATTCTGTTGCAGTGAGGGAAGGGCCTGGAGTTGATGGAAGGTGCAGCAACAGGACCTGTGGCCGTGTGTGGCGATGCTGTCGTAGAGGGTAGGCATGGTTGAGCAGTCAAGGCCCAATTTGGTCGCAGTGTGCAATGACCGTCTGTGTCATGAGAGAGGTATGCTGGAGCAGTCCCGTCCACATTAGTGTCTCTAAGCCACAACACAGCAAGGAGAGGCAGGTCTGCACATGCACTGCTGGTGAAAGAGGCTAGAGTAGAGACACCAAGAGCACCAATTTGACAGTGAATGATCAGAGGCTCCGTGTGCAGAAACAGTTCAATCCATTGGGACGGGGCAGACTGCAGGTGCAGAGGAGAACTAATAAAGGCATATATAAATGTAATGACAGCTGCAACATTAGACAAAGGAGAGGGTTGGACACAAATGGTTGCCTGGTGGCCCATGGGGGTTAGATTGAGGCCTGCTTTAGGTCCTCTGGGTAGGTTGGCGTGCAATGGTGGATTGCTCTTAGCCCTGGTATTGAGGGGCAATCCGAGGAGAGGGTGGTTAAAGTGTGAGTGCTGAAATAAGGGTAGTATCCTTGTTCTTAGTCATTCAATATGTTACAGTATAATTGCTCACTGGGCTGAAAACTAATTTACTGTAAAGAATATCATTGCATGGTAACGGGTGTGGTAATAATTTAGGACATAGCCCCCTATGTATGCTAAATTAGTATGACTTGTCGCAGGTTGCCTAACGTTGCCTTTTCTATTAACATCCAGCCTGGGAAGGGTGGTGATATGTTACAGTGCCTTCTTGGCTTGGAAGAACGATCTAATGCTTCCAGGTCAAGGGACTTAAAACAACAGCCTGGGCTTCATGATTTGTACATTTTAATTTGTCTGGGAACCTTAAGTGTATCTCTGTGTAAGGTGTCTCTCGTCCCCGGGATTATGATACTGTATGTATACACATCATTCTAGTTAGTTGTACTGTTTTCTTTGAGTAGTGGACTGCTTAGTCATATCTTATTCATTGATCAGTGTTATAGTGCATTCACAGATTGTTTTTCTTTTTGTTAATTGCTGATGTCCTTTTCAGGAGATTGTCTGGTAGCTTCATTTTGTCCCATATGTATGGCACATGTTTCATGTATGACTGTGCTGGCTGCACACTTAGTCATGTTGTTAATTTTCTTCACAAAAAAAAGCGGGTGAAGGCAAGCCCAGTAAATAGCTTCAAGGTGTTCAATGCTGTTTTCAACCAACCACAATTCTGATACATATTTCTAGTGCATGATCCCTCTGCTTACCCCAAGGGATTTTCTGACAGGAATATATTTGTCTGATGACCTGCTTATTATAGTTTAGCATTGCCATGTTGACCATGAGCGATTCCTAATGTGTCATTGGGAAGCACCTTCCATTATCTTATTTGGATATTGTCTTTAATGGTTGGTCTTTGTTCCAATGAGTCATTAAACTCTAGGCGGGGAGTTTGTGTATAACCATTCCTAGATAATTACCTAATTCAAGTAATTTCTCCACATCAGCGATCCAGAGATGATCAGTGTCTGTCTTCAATGCTATATGATATTGATCGACCAGGTAAGATATTACTTGTGTCCATGTCAGAGGTTGAGGTTCTTTTACATTCACTTTGAGCCACTAAACCTGCCTCCCATTACCTTACAGGTTACAGGTATACATATATGTTAGCACCCTGCATACACACAAATTGATTATTATTAATGTTGTGTGCAGAGGCAGTGTTGCACATATGCAAGGGAAAGATACACAGGTCGTATAGGTGGATTGCTCTTGGCAAAGGCTAGCATGTTTTAATTGATGTGTAGATTATGTCACAGATTATGTATGAGTTTATCAGATACCCTAAGAGTAATGGTCACCTAAGAAAGATGACATTTGCTACTGGGAAAAATATAGAAGTTAGGGCCTCAACCATTTCCCCAGTCTTCAGAGGCCTCGATATTAGCTTGCAAAATGACAGAACTAGAAATAAAATCTATATTGTGCATACTTTTCTGAAGTGACTGCATGTTATTTTATGGTTCTCTTGGAAATGTAATTGGAGCATAGTGAAAATACAAACAGTTCATATTACACAAATAGTTGTTATAATTATAAATGGGTGATAGTTTGACATAATTGGTGGGGCTAATCGAACCTGCAGCACCTACAGCTTCTTATTTCAAACCCAAGTGTTTTAACCTCTGATCTACCAATGCGCTGTAGTTATGCATTCCTGAGCGCATGCTGCCAGACAAAAAAAACCTGCAGACATTTTGACCTAAGCATGCATATGCAATAATTGTTGGAAGATAATGTGAGGACTAGTGGTGACATGATACACAGCAGTTCTTGTAGCTGAATCTGGTGGAACTTGTGGATATGCTGCTGCCAAAATAGAGGCAGTATGTGGTGAACTGAATTAGTGTTTTTATTTCACTATGTTGTACTTATATAACTTCCTACTTTCTGAAAAAAAGATGAATTGTTAATTAACTGTAAAATTGAACACCTGATGTTTGTCTATGTTTCGTCTCTTTTATGGGGCTAATGGTCCGAAATAAATGTGACTTAACAGTGCATATCTAGCAGCGACTTTTGGAAATCTTGATTAAACATTACAAGAACAGACATTTTCAACATGTAATCTATGCGTGAAAAGTGTATGGTTGGTCATGCGGAGAAGGTCCATGTCATTATCTCACCTATAAACATAAGAGTTAGGACTTGATCAATCATGGAGTCACCGGGGAGTGAGTATAAATAAAACATGTCCCTTTTTTATACAAGACAACAGTGTAATTTGTCAAGTGCAGTGCAATTATTTCCAGGCAATTATCACAGTAGTGTTTTCAAGCTACTACTTATTTCTACAATTATAGACCAAGAAGGCTAATCCTCTTGATTATACAATTTGAATCTTTAAATGTTTGCAAGTATTTACCTTTATCGATTCAAACATTGAAAGTACTGATTTATTGGCTAGCTGAAATTCGATTGCAAATATCATAATAATTCTTACTGAGCAATGCTCCGAAATTAAATAACATAACATGCATGATGTAAAATTATGTTACTAAAAATGACATAGCAAATATTTTATGTAGTACTATTGCCAACTATTCCAGTTTCTAAATTGTACGATTAATAAACAACATGCTCCAATTACTACAGCACAGGAAAGAGTACATGCATTGACCTACTCAAAACCAGAGTGTGCTAAATAGATATACTATGCTTAGTGACCTGGTCCTAGAGATCCCTCATGGACTAGTAAGCCTTGGCTATTTTGAGGTAAGAGGTCATTAGAAACTAATATGATCAAATAGAAATAGAACATTCAAAATGGATTCTTTAACACATAGGTGTTGAAATGAGAAATTATGAGAATATAGAGTTGCTCTTGAGAAAAACCTAGGGAAGTTGCCTAGTGTTTGAATGAGAAACATGGTGGCCTGAATGAACAATTCAATTACTTGGTGCTTTTAAGCCATAGAACATGATTTATTGGTAAATTGCAAGTACTTGGTGATTAAGGTGAGAAGCTGATCATGTAGACTGTTGTCGTGATGAACCCGTACTGATACAATGAAACCCAGATTCACATTAGCTACACTGTTTATAATATATATTCATTATAAAGTGGACCACATGACTAGTTAAAGGATCATGGGGGTGGATGATGTAACTGCATATTGCCAGGATACCGAGAGTGCAAGGAGATGCTACTTTAAGGTTATTTTGAACCCAGATATCCAGAGGAAGTGCTTTATTTCAGACGAGCAGTGGGATATAGACTCAACTCGAAATGGTGCTAGACTGTGTCTGGATTTGAAAACCAGGGTGAAAATATTGAATAATGAGAGGAAACAATTAGAAAGACAAAATGAAGCCAACAGTGTTCTGCAAAGGCAAGTGAGGAAAATGGAAAGATGAAAGGGATTTCAATAGGCAGACTGGCGAAGCAATCTAGCTGCTAAGAACTAGAAAGGAGATCAGGAATTTAGCTGCATTTTAGGCTAGGTAGGGATGGATTTCCCAAATTTTGATGAAGTTCTTCTTTGATCTTTCCCTGTCATGCATAGTCAAAAGGTTTATAAACTGCTGTAGTTTAATATGCAAGAGGTCCTAGGGGTTATTAACCACGTGGGCTCAGTTGAGTGGATGAGGGGTGAAATATATGGGATGGGGAGACAGTGTGTTGTTAGTGGCAGGAAAAGGGAAAAGGTCTATTTTAGAGGCATTTAGCACCAGTCAGAACAGGGAAATCCATTGCCAATGGTGGAGAGACATTTGGTGATGTCCTCGGGAAAAGCGTGGAGAAAGGAGAAGGACCGTGTGTTATATGAGAAGGTATGGTAGAAGACAGCAAAGGAGAAGATTAATTTGCCAAGTTAGTAGGTAGAGAGCTTGAAGAGGAAAGGATCCAGGACAGACCCTTTGAGGACCTGCAGAAGGAGTGGTATGGCAGAGAAGATGCTGGTGTTGTAGGAGATCAGGTAAGATTTATCAGTCAGGTACGAGGTGACCCATTATATGGAAGTGCTTTTAAGGCCAAGATGTGATTGAATACACACGGGTGGGGTGGTTGACAATCTTAAAAGTGGATGAATGGTTGGTGAGGGAAGTTGAGATGCAAGAGTATTGAGTAGTTGTGAGGAAAATGGAGACATGAGTAAGCTCTGTTACAGTTGGGTGCCCACTGCAGAACTCAGAAGGTGGAGAATGGAGAGCAATGACTGCAGTTTGTCTCTCATGTTCGAGATCTTAGAGAAATATGAGGAAAAAACGTCAGCAAAAATAGAGATTGATGAAGAGTGTGAGCAAGAGGGACAGGTGTGAATGGTAGATCACTTGGCAGCTTGTGATGTCAAAAGACCATCAAAAGTAGATGTGGTTGTCATAGAAGTTGTTCAAGGACAGTTTTCTGGATGGCAGGTAACTTCCATGGTTGGAGTGCGGACCAGAAAGAGAGAAAAAAAATTGCAGGATTTAAAAGGAAAGTATAAGGATGAGTTTAAGTCAAGGAAGGCATGCTCAATGAAGTTGGGGAAAGTTGGAAAGAGAGCACGGGCAAAGCATTTTACCGGTGTTGGTATGCATGTGCAAATTAGCCCCCCTCCCAGACGATTTAGATTATGGAAAATATATTAGCATGGGGAGAACATGTACAGGGTGGTGTATGGGGGACCCATATGGGTGGACGCAAATGGCGGGAGACACACATATTTGGTTTATAAAAGGAAACTATTTGTTTGTGATTGCGTTACATAAATACATTGCATGCACGGTACATTTATAACATGAACTAATGCTGCTTTTAAGAAGTAGGCCTGGATCCTCGCAGACCATGTTGGAAACACAGAACAACGAGACCCCATCCCTTCCCTAATTATTTCATTCCAATCCCCAGGAATGGCAGGGAACATGCACGCACACCCACATATAAATGTGTCTAGCTAGACCTTTGAAGAATTAGGTAGGAATGTGAGTAGCTAAATGGGAAAAGGGCTGCGGGCCAGTACGAAGGCCATGCTCAGCGGAGCAGAGGTCTTGAGCTGTCAAAACATAACCTGAGATTTGGGACACTAGCGCCCCCCAGAATAATGGTCATTCTATTTGAACTACCTGATGTGCAGGTACAACACTTGTAAATTATTCATGAATTGGCTGGATTAGTGGACGCCAGACTTTCCTCTTGGGAGGGGTAACTAGCACAGGGGGGGATTAGAGAACAACAAGGTCCCTAATTTGTACCAGGGAGAGAAAAGGATGCCGATGCTTATACCTCAAAGTTATCTGCCAAGTTCATGTTGACGACCAGCTGCACATCACGTGGTTAGGAATAAAGACAGGGTGGTGCCTTTTTTACGCTTAACCAAACACTTGTGTATGAGCGCGATACAAATAAAATATCATATCATATCAATTACTTTGCAGTGGTCTGAGCTGAGGAGGATGTTACCCATGAGTGGAGAAGATGGAGTAGAAGACGACATGACCAATTGGAGAAGGGCCTATTTATGTGACTATTAGCATGTAAATAGGTGGCAGCCAAAGAGGATGGGCGATCAATACTCTATATTGAGTGCATCATGAGTGACAATTGCTGTGCTTATAATGTGAAGTTAACTTTGACAAAGTGAGAGAGTTCTCTGCCAGTGGAATTATAATACCCTGCAGCCATTTTACTTTTTGTATACAAAATAAAGCTCTTGTTCTTCTCGTAAAAGGGTGCACTTAGGCTTTTTCCCAAGCAGGTCATTTTTCCTTTATATGGTTGTTGTGGAGTAACCCTATATTATTGGCAACGCCAATGTGATCCCAGACTCTCCAGCAAAGATGGAGGATTCCTGGCCACACATTCGAAGGGGACACGCCCACCTGCAGCGACCAGTCCCACGTTGTGTGCACAAATGACAGGTTTACAGGAGCCATGTTATCAAAATTCCTCTCTGTTCTTTGGAACGGGGCGCTGTCCCCAAATTTTGCAGGCCTTTAATGGGACCCCATGATGGGGGACTTTGGGTGAACACATAGATGTAAGATCATCTTCTTCTGAGAAAAACAAGTGGGGTACAGGAAGGGAGTGTGAGTGTTTGAGTGTGTGGGAAGAGGTGTGTGTTTGGGTTCTATGTCCTTTCATCACCAGACATTTCAAACCTGCATTTTAAATGTGCATACCCCCTTCCCCACCGATTTTCAACTATACCCGACCTGCCCAACCCCTTATCTGCCCTCCTACCTGCCCCGCAAAAAAATTCAATTAACTCTTTAGTTATTCTTTACACGTTTAAAAGGTCATCGTACTGTGTGTTTGTGTGGTGTGGGAGGATTTGATAGATAGGTTGGAAAACCACATGGTGGTGTGTATATGTTAAGGTGATTTTAGTTTTTATGTAGAGTATTATGGTGTAACAGGACCCTTTCTTATGGTACTAGGGAAGAAGACAGTGCTGTGTTCTGAAAGGAAAAGGATATGGATAGAGACCTCATATATTTAGTGGGTCTGGGATCTCTCTGCCCAATATAAAGGGGTTGTGAGAATGAGAAGTAGTTGTTGTAGAGGCCCTTATGAGCCTTGGACCTCATCATCGATATAGAGGGGTGTTGGAACGAGAAGTAGATTTCATTGGGATTTTTGTTGTTTATTTGTGTTGTGATTAGTAGGGGCCGAGGGAGGCTCTGTTGTGTTGTGTGAAAAGAGGGGTGTGAGGAGTGAGTAGATGTGAGCCTGATGGAAGTGTAAAAGAGCTTAAGTATTGTCGGGAGGGGTGGGCATCATCAGTGGAAGAGTGGAAAAGGAGGTTGATATGGCTCGTTGCGTTGGGGCCGACAATATTGCATAATACTAATACAGGGGTGGCCCTAATGGAGCCAGCTACCCCGTTGGAATATATGTACGAATCCCTTACGTTGTATCAAGAAAGCATTCTCAGGTATCATAAGGAAGGGCTAGCAGAAACAAAAGGAGGGATGTAAAAGCCATGGCCGGAACAGTGGAGAAATAACAGAGACGCACTGTGTCATGAGTATACATTTTTGGTGGGAAAATATAAGGGGAACAAATTGAAAAATAAAAAAGAGGTATTAGAGTTATGGAAAATGGTGGAGGATTTGGAAGATGTTTCTACAGACTGTCTTAAGACGGTGAGTGAGTTGGGCACCCCTTGGGCCCTGATAATCACTACACATACTGTCCCAAGGGCTCCTGCACCCCCACTGAGGTGTTCTCTGCTACAATGTTATCCTATGCATGCTGCATTAGGATATCTGAATCCCACATATGTTCCATTGACCATCACAGCTCCTGCGCCACCCACGCCTGCCCAATATCATAATCTTCCTAACTTTACAGCATCTGATGTTGTGAGGGGTAAAACACCGGTAGGAACTGACACAAAACTACAGAAGGAGCTGGTTGCTGCATTACGGAAAATGGAAGGTCAATTAGCACAATTAAAATTGAATAGATGAGATGGGCAGCACGTGCCTCTGGGAAGAGATAAATAGAGAGCGGCAGATATATTGTTTCAAATAGATAGTGCAGCTATCAAGCAAGGATGTGCTGTGAAGGCATCATGAAGCAAGGCATAGACAACAGACTTAAAGTTTAAACAAAAGATATTCATTAACTTAAATGTCAAGATGGTTGAACGCCCTATGTTAAGGTGGGATTCCTACCTGAATGAAACTAAGGAAAGCCTCAATAAAAGGTTTTAACTTGATAGTCCGTCTGTGTCCAAAACCTATTTTTGCCCTCACCACTAGAACAAACAAATGTGTAGGGATGTCAATGTCAAAATAAACAGTGTTTAACTCAAAGTTCTGATGGTCTTCCCACTCACAGCTTTCTTTCAGCTCCCTTTCCCCAAGCATAAGAAAGACACATGGAAAAGAGTCTTACAGTTTATCTTTCTCCAGTTCAAAGCAATATAGTTCAGAATCACTCCTGGAGTTCCCTTCCCCAAGTTTCAAAACAACATAATCCAAATAAAGGGGGACTTGAGACTCCAATCCCAATACAACACATATAAACCTGCCACATCTTAGGGTTACTTTCCCCAAGACTTCAATGGCTCACACAGGTTCCTTGGTGCTTGTTACCTTCGTTTGATTCCCTTTATTGGTTCCTGAACTTAGGTGGTTCTCTTGGGCTCCTCTGGTATCTCGGATGGCTTGTTGGTGTTTAACACTATTGAACAGCAGTATAGGGAGGACTCCATTGCTTTGTTACACTTGTTAGCTGACAAAGGATGGTCAGAGCAAAGTTGCAATACTGCCAGCAGGAGGTGCTTCACTTGGGTCAGTTAATTTCAGTGAACGGTACAAAAGTGACTAATTATCCAGCACAGGCAGCAGCACTGATTGATCTAATTGAAGCACTTGATGCAGGCAAGGGTGCCATGTCACAATTTATTCTGACTCAGTTTATGTTACAACAACCATTCATTCAGGGTTATCGAGATGGATTTTGTAGACCAGATGGGTCTCCAGTGCAGCCAGCAGTCCTTTTGGATTGGTTGATTCATGCTCTCTTACAGCCCACACTTGCCGTAGTCAAGTCGTTAAGGAATAGTCAAAATGTTTTGCAGAAGCAGAACAAAGGCATATCCCAGCGGCACAATGGGAAAAAATGATCCTTGTTAATATGCAACCTGCTTTATAATAGGATGTATGCGTCAGAAACATGGCTTTAAATTCCACTCTTTTGTCTACTGGTAGCCAATGCAGAGATCAGGGATCACATCTCTTAAGATGGAAAATCTGCCTTGCAGCCACCCTTTGAATGTGCTGCAATTTAGAGATAGAGATTTTTTAGTGAGCCCTAAATAAACATTATTGTAGGAGTCAAGACAGCAGGATAAAAATGCCTTCATAAGCTGCACCTTCTCTGACAAAGAGAAATCACTAAAACATCACTTGAAAGTTTTCATTTGAATGAAGAAGCTACTCAACACTTTGCTGATGTTCTCATGGGGAAACTCAGGGTCTAGCCAGACTCCAGGGTTGCATACTAGCTCTGTTGGTTTAGGATAAGGATGTCCCATTATTCTAGAGATTCTTATGCAGGTGTATTAATCATATTAGGTCTAAAAATAAGTATTTGTTTTTTGCTTGTTTAGTTGGAGGAAGGTATTCATCGTCCATATCTTCACTTGTTCAATGCAGCACTTACATTGATTGGGTTCTCATAGGAAATACCCAAATGCAGAATTAGCTAGGTGTAGTCAGTGTATATGTAACAAATTATGTTAAAGCAGGAGAAACAACATTGTGTTGCTTATGATCCCTGCTGGGCTCCTACTACTTCGATTGAGTGGGTGGACCTTCCATCATGGCCACCGGAGCAGCTGGCACAGCATCGAGACTGCAGAGACTTGCTTCCCCCTCCCTCCCACCTCTGATGTATCAGATTGGCTGTGGGCGGAAATAATTTCCCTGAAGATTGGGAGTTGGCATGCAACGCCGGACCCCTTAAAAGGTTCTCATAAAAGCCCCTGTCTAGGCCTGTCTGGGGTTGGAGGGGCCCTGCCATGCCATTACAAGATGCCTGATTTGCCGCCTGTTCAACATCCCGCTTGTCTGTGTGCCTGCTGGTGATCATCACCCTCCAAAACACTTCCTGATTCTGTTTCTGTGCCTCTATGGGGATATCTGGACATGCTCAATCTTCTTGCCGAGCGTTCCTTCATCCCACCACCACTCCAACTACTTTCGAGCGCAACCGCAATGGGATGGTGCCCTGACTTTCCTGCCTAGTTCAAGCACTTTCCCTACAGCCAACAGCCATCACTATCAGGTGACACCGTTTGTGTTGGGTCATCGCCGTCCAGCTGATTCCAGTTTACATTTTGAAACTTTGATCCAAATGCATGGCACATCTGGCTTGTTAGTCAACCCACCGCTGATTTCCTTCATCAACTACTACTGCCAAACCTTGCTCTATTCTGTGCCCCCAAGCCTCATGTCTCTCTGCATTGCCTGAACTTTCATCACCGAATTTGACCATAACTTGGCGCTGCAACACATGACTCTGTTAATGGCTGTAAAGTACTTTGTGCCCTGTACCTCTCCTCATGACCTCTCCTCAGATATATTCTGCCTTACAGACCCTCCTTACTCTCTACTCTTTGCCTCCCACCTTTCACCACACAATGTGTGTATCATATGTGTATATTGTATGCAGCTCTCGCTAACCACCTGCACTATGGCTGTCTGCCCACCCTACTTGCTTGCATCCTTCCCGACCTCACTATAGCTTACTACTTTTATGATTTCTGCTCTTGCTCCTACCTATATTCTCGGTGTACCTGTGCACCTTTACTTCTGTCTTCACCCCCTGCCATGAGGAATTGCATCCGTATGCTGCTTTTACCATCATCTTACCCACTAGTACCACTAGTACCTGCCTACTCGATGTAGCCCCCTGCACCTAGTAGTGCAGGGGGCTACATCGAGTAGGCAGTATTACTTTCTAAATTTGAATTTTACCTGCCTGTAGCCCCCTGTGCTATGTAGTGTGGCTTTCCAATGTTGCATTTTACCTACCTGTACCTTATGCTCACTCTTTATCTGCTTGTTATTTCTAATCTTGGACTCTTCACTTAGCTGCATGCTGCCTCTGTGTTTAAATATTGCATCACTTACCTACTTGACACACCTGCCGTCTGTATGCCTACCGTAGGCCCTCATGCTGCAAGGCTTTTCCATTCTGCATTCTCTCATTTCAACTTGTCACATTGCTTGTGTGCATGCCTGATGTAGCCCCTCATGCCATGAGGTGCAGATTTTCCAGTTTGCATTCACTCATGCCTACCTTGTCATGTTGCTTTTCTGGCTTTCCTAAGTGCTTTTTACCTCTGTTGCCATTCCAATGTTGCATTGACTTGTACCTGCATATTGATGCAGCCCCCTGCACTATGAGGTGAGGCATTCAAATGCTGCATTATCCTACTGGTACCTGCACTTGCCCCCTCACCTTCTCCCCTGCTTCCTTATAGCACTTGCACACTCTGAATGGCTTTTGGCCTAGTAGGAACATTTTTGTTTGTTCACCTCATCCTTGTTCCCCCTTATCTTTGTCCTGATGCCTTCTCGTTAGAGCACTTGCACAGTCTTAATGTCCCAAAGCCTATTAGTAGTGTTTTGTTTGTTACGCTCCCTTGTTCCCTCCTTCTTTTGTCTTGATGCGCCTTGAAACACCATGTGATGTACGGGCACATTACAAATAACCAATAAATAAATACATAAATAAATAAAGTGTGTCTCCCGTACAACTGGCAGGGGTTTCGTCTCCCTCAGGTACGAAGCAGCAGTCACAACAGCAAAAAAGCCAGCGTATTTGCCAGTACCAGACATTCCTGAGCACCCACCATTTGTAAATATGCAGCTGCTGTTGCAGGTCTCATACACTGCACTTCCTGTCACTGAAATAATTGAAATACAAGGTCAGGCACCACAAACTGAGAAGTTGTGGCAGAGAAGACGGTGTGTGCAGTCCCTGACTGATTCGTTGTGGGGATAGACTAGTACTGGAAAGGTAGTGATGCCCTAAGATTTGGCTTTAGTGGTGTTTGATCAAATTCATTGCCCCCCATGTATCCATACAGCATATTGCTGTGGACATACAAGAAGATTGGTATGTGCCCAATATTCAGGAATGATTGTCTATGTTGACATCCAATTGTGTTGTCTGCCAAACATATAGCACTGGGCAAACATTAAGAACTCTGAGAGGCCCATTGCCTCACCCAATTGGTGCCTTCCGATCTTCACATAGATTTTGCATAAATGGCTGGAATAGTTTTGGTTACCTCATTGTCGTCATGTGTCCTTTCTCCCATTGGATTGAGGCAGGACCATGTGCAAATCCAGATACTAAGTTGGCCGCCAGGTTTTTGGTGAGAGAAGTGTTCCCCAGATGGTGGGGGGTTGTGTGAGATGCTCAAAAGGGATAACGGAACCCACTTCTTTAGTGAGCTGTTGAAGGAAATTGCGGCTCCTTTGGGAATTAAACACAAGATGGATTCCATTTAGCACTCCCAGGCAAATGGCATTGTGGAAAGGATGAAAGTATGCTGAAGGCAAGGTTTTTTAAGCTATGTGGCACCTTAAAGAAGTACTGGGTGCACTGCCTTCCTCTGGCCCTGTTCAGTTTGAGGATTCAGCCCTGTAAGGATCATCACCTCTCCCTGCATGAAATAGTTACAGGGAGACGTATGCATACGTTGTTGTTTCCAGTGCGTAGTGTGCCTGATGCTCACAGGACTGCGTCAAAGTGAAAGAATTACGGTATTGGGTTCACTTGTCTGATGTTAGGAAAGCACCACAAACATTGCCTCTGACTACACATATTTTATAAGAGTGTTTTTAATCTGGCATTATTTGTTATGGGAAAACAATATGTGTGCCTTTTTTGTGATTGTGAATGTTTTGGTGATATTCAGTTTGTGTAAAGTTACAATAGGCCTCATTATAACATTGGCAGAATGGGTTAACGGGTGCCGTTAATGGATGTGGACCTGTTAAACCCATTCCTCCTCATTACGAGGTCCCCTCGTGGGACCCGATGTGGACATCTGGTTTTAACAGACGTCCTTACCGGGTCCCGCGAGGGGACCAGGGAGCTAACAACGGGCCGATTACAACCGGCTCAATGGGAATGGGGAAGGTCCGGGCCCGGTTTCCCTGTAGGGAGAATTACCAGGCCCTCCAAACTCAGAATGGCCCGGTAATTCCCCATTCAGGGAACCCAGACCCGGTTTTGGTGGCAGCCATGCCCTTATTAAGTTCAGAAGCTCATCTGACAGTAGCATCCAAGCATGGGGTGTCGCAATCTATCCCAGCTTCCACCCAACCCCCCGGAACGGGAAAGAAGAAGCGGTCAGTGAAGTTGCGAAGGAAGAGATCAAACTATCTGCTCAAATAAATCCCATATAAATACCAGCTGTACACAATACGAAAGTGTTCTTTGCATCTCTTCTGATGCCAGGGGTCCAAACTGCAGCCAATGCAAAATGGCTGCAAATTGTTCGATGGGAAGTGATCCAGTTGGCGAATGATACTGAACAAGGCCTAAATGCTATCCAGAACTACCTAAGGGTGATTCTATTGATGACACTCTGAAATCAGAACTTCCTAATCCTCTGATGGCGATGGAGGGGGCATGTGCAAAAAGATAGGGTTATCTTGCTGCACGTACATTCCCCCAAATGATGCAGCTAATGGGTCCCTGACACACATCATAGGGACCTTGTACAAGTTAAAGACTGGTATGGAAAGTGAAGTGGTTTGCAGCCCGAAGATTGGTTTGACACGTTCTCATGGGCACCATCTTGGCTTGGGGCAGTGGTGAAGATCCTGGTTCCGGTTGTAGTTCTCCTACTGGTGTTGTTCTGCATGTGCCAGATGATGCGTCAATGTTGTGCAAAGAATATCCCGAACAGTGCAAGTATGATGGTTACTATTGGGGCAGGAATAGCTCTCCCAGGCACAAAGGATGGGCAGGCTTAGACTGAAGATCCAAATAAGTCACATATGGTAAGGATTGAAAGGCCTATATACCCCCCATGGACATTAACTTCACCCCACCAAATCCAGAAAACTACACTGAACACTGGGTCAATTTAGCAGTTGATGGGGATTGCATTTATCTCACGTGTGCTGCAGTGAATTATGCATGTAAGGGGGCAGTCTGCATCATGTGTGTAGGGCATGGGTCTCATGGATGGAGTGGACAAATGGAGAGAAAGCGAGAAGGTAGTTACTGAAGGATGAACTAAAGGTGGAATGTTGGAATGTATGTTGAAATCACCGCCCCTCCCAGACGATTTACATTGTGAAAAATATATTTGCATGGGGATATTGTGCAGAGGGTGGTATAGGGGGAAGGAGGGAGCCTTATGGGGGGACGTAAATGGTGGGAGAGACACGTATTTCGATGTTTATACAGCGGAAACTAACTATTTGCTTTGGAGGGTGTTACATAGAATACATTGCATGTATGCAACATTTATAACATGAACTAACACTGCGTTTAAGAAGTAGGCCTGGTCCTCGCAGACTGCGTTGGAAACACAGAACAACAAGGCCCCATCTCTTGCCTGATTATTCCATTCCAATCCCCAGGCCGGGCAGGGAACATGCACATACACCCACATATAAATGTATCTAGCTAGACCTTTGAACAATTAAGTAAGAATGTGAGTAGCTAAATGGGAAAAGGGCTGCTGCCCTGTACGAAGGCCATACTAATGGGAGCCGGAGCAGAGGTCTTGAGCTCTCAAAACATAACCTGAGATTAAGCACACTAGCACCCCCCAGAATAATGGTCATTCTGTTTGAACTACCAGATGTGCATGAATAAGACTCTTAAATCCTTCATGAATTGAATGGATTAGTGGGACACCAGCGTACCACTAGGGAGGGGTAACTGTCACAGGGTGGAGCAGAGAACAAGCTCTGTGATTTGTAACAGTGAGAGCAAAGGGTGATGCCAATGCTTGTAAGATTACAGCAGGGCGGTATGATGGGGTGTCTGGGATAAGACAAAGGTAGGTTTGTTTGCAAGGTTAGGAATAAAGATAGGGTGGTGCCTTTTTAAGCTTAACCAATTACTTTGCAGTGTTCCAAGTTCAAGAGACTGTTACCCATGCGTGGAGAAGATGGAGGCAAAGGCGATCCGACCAACTGGAGACAAGCCCATATGTGACTATTAACATGTAAATAGGTGGTAGCTAATGATGGTGGTGTATTAAAACTGTATATAGAGAGTGTTATGAGTGACGATTTCTATGCATATAGTGTGACGTTGTTGTGGAGTTACCCCACACCGGATATATGGGGAACTATGAGATCATGTTTTTAGGGAATGGCCAGGTCGGAGGGGTGAAGTAAGAATAGAATTTAAAAGTGGAGCAGTGGCAGACAAGTTATGTTAGCAGAACTTCTTGAGAGTGGTTTTGTACCGAGGGAATCTTGGCATTAAAGATTACTAAGACAGATATTTTTTAGTGCTTTCCGAAAAAGCAAGATGGTCAACATGGGGCAGTGAGTGCCACAAAGCTGGAGCAGAAACAAAAAAGGCTTGCTCCCCCAATAGTGAATCGAGAAAAATGGGAACACAAGTAGCTGATTCACAGACTGAAGGTTCCACGAAGGAGCATACTTAATATGTTTTTCACAAAAATAAAGTGCTCCGGAACCATAATAGGTCCGGTGAACGAGGCACAATGTTTTAAATCTAGATCTAGCTGCCACAGGCAGCCAATGAAGGTTCCATAGTACCAGCGAGGTGAGGGCAAATTTAGGAAGGCCGACAGCCAAGTGGGTGGCAGAGTTTTGCAGCACTTGTAAATGCTGTATTAGGTACTGGGGCTTTGCAAGCAACATAATGGTACAATTATCAAGGGTTCCTGAGATAGATGCAGACACTACCAGGCTCCCAATTTTCTTGAAATATCAGAACAGATTTTTCTCAACATCCTAAGTTTGCCATGGCCCAAGCTGCATCTTGCCTTAACCTGTGGTGATGCAGAGAGAGAGAGAGAGAGATGATGCGATTTTGACTCCTAGGTTTTTCACCACAAAGACCAGTGTGGGTAAGGGGCCCAGTGAAGTTGGCCAAAAGGCATTGGTCCAGAGAGCTTGGACAGCTTGAGAGCGTCCGAGAAGCATCACCTCAATTTTCTCAACGTTTTTCTTTAACCAGTTGGTATTCACCCAGCTGCCAATGTCTACTAGACAATATCTAAAACAAGAGACCATCAAATCCTATTCTCTATCTGTTCAAAGAATGATTTGTGTGTCATCTGCATAGGCAGAGAAAACAACACCCATGAGAATGAATCAACTTCACCAAAGGGAGATCATTAATATTGAATAGCAGTGGGGATTTGGCTGATTCTTGGGGGACTGCACAAGTCAGAGAAGAGGGTGGAGAGAGAAAAGGAGAAAGAGAAAGCACTTGCGTCCGGTCGACCAAAAAAAACTTAAACCAGTCAAGGGCTAATCCACCAATACCGATTTCTTCCAGGCTATGAGACAGAATTGAATGGTCAATTGTGTCGAATGCCACAGAGAGGTCTAATAGTATTAACAGACCCACTAACCTCTGGTCAAGGACCATGGTCAGGTCATCAAGGACAGATATTAGAACTGACTCAGTTCCCATTGCTGCACAAAAAGCAGACTGAAATACATTGAGGAAGACTGACTCTTCTAACTAGTTTTTGAGTTTGGATTGTAACTATTGCTTCCATGGCTGTCATCAAAAACACCAAAGGAGATATTTTTTGTATTTTCTTTTTATTTGTATGGTTTTTAAAAAACTTTACAAAACAGAAAATTAACACATTCCAGATTTGATAATATCATTCATATATAATAGAATAGAAAAATTACTAAAAGGACCAATACTTCATCACTTACATTAGTATAAAACAGACATATAGCAATTCATATCGAAAACATGACTGATAAAAGCCCTAAATGACAACAAATTCATCATTTTAATAATATGAGCCAAGGCAAACCCCTCAGGAACATTGATAATGTTTACACATCTCTTCCAAATACAATCATCATCAAATGTAATACACCCAGTCAGTCATTTTTACCCATAAATATCTCTCTACATTCCTTCAACACAATACATTCTAGCACCAGGTGCTTTACTGTTTCGATAGATCCATCATTACAAAAACTGCAACCAATCTCCTTTTCATTAGTAAGGTGCCTCCAAAACAAGATCTCTTTAGTTAAGAGTAAATTCCACCATAACCTTAGGAGGATTGATCTATAGAAATGGTTGGGGAATTGTAATAAAATAAACAATAATGTCCCTCGATTTTTATGTTCTTGTGCCAGGTGCACCATGAAGGAATAGGAATGGAAGAGATCCGTAGTATTCACCCAATCCTGGTCATAGAGAACCTTCTTTACTCTATCTAGATTGTCGATCAAGGTTTTCTTATCCATTGCAATGCTAGTCAATTAGCTTCGCGCTTGGCTGCCAATGCTTTTAGGAATCGTGTATTACTAGGGGCAACATTATTTGCAGAAAGAAGTGCACCGAGGTCCTCATAATAAGAGTTGGGCATTGGGGCAATTCGTTTAAAAAAAAGTGAAAGGAAATGCCACTGAACTCATGCCCCAAGTGAAGTGATCCCTAACTCAAATCTTAAAGCAGCTAGTGGAACAGCATTTGAAACCTTGAATATCTGTCACCAAAATTTGATCTCTATTTTATCCAACAATTTGAAAATACTATAGTCAAATAATTCTAAGCCATAGATGAGTTTGGGGACCATTTCCTTTTCATAGAAGTTTTAAACCGTTTCGAAAGAAAATCTGCCATATTTCACCGATAAGCATTGTTGACTTATTCACCAATATTTCACATGGTGGTCGGTCAAAATACCGAAAATAAAATCTCCAATTACAAAAAGCACAAATTGTAAATCTCAAAAAAAAAAATATCAAATTTTTTATTTATTTATTTTTATGTGTTTTTGGGGTCAGGTAAGTAAAAAAAGGGGTAAAATAAAAAAAAATGAAAAAAGGGTGGTTGGGGGGAACCCCCCCATTTTGAAAAAAAACGCATTGAAAAAAAAATTTGATATTTTTTTTTCGAGATTTTTAATTCGTGCTTTTTTTTCGAGATTTTAATTTTCGAGATTTTGACTATAAACCATTTCACATAGATTATTCAGACCAGGCTGCGCACAAAAATGAAAACCCAAATAGACAAAGCTCAAAGAGGTCCCTATAGAGTATTTTCTATGGACCATAGCTTACAATTTAATTTTCTTCCCCTTGATATAGCTGAATCATGGTTTTCTTTCGGATTAATCAGTAAGCCATTCTCTTTTGCATACTTAGAAAAGGTTGCGAGCAGACTTTACAATCCAACTTTAGTATTCTCACTTAATATAAAATCGTCAGCATAAGCCAGCAATTCCACTTTATTCGACCCAATCTTAGGGCGGTCAACCCGGCATCCGGCAAATATTCACTGACATCGGAAACGTAAAGGTTAAAAAGACGGGGCGATAAAGTGCATCCTTGCCTCAAACCAGCATGCATTGTTATATGCTCTGATAAATCGCCTTCTTTATTTAGTCTGATGCAGATACCGGCATTCTCATATAAACCAACAGTAGCCTCAAGGGCCCCCCCAGAAGTCCCCAATTGGCCAGTTTATTCCATATGCTATTATGGTCAACCTCTGGCCACTGAGAGGTTAATTGAAGCAAGATAGGCATATCCATTCGGAACAGCCCAATCAGCCTCCTGAAAAGCCCTAATAACTAAGCCATTAAGATTTGTTGCGTCACCTCTATGAAACCTAGTGTGTAATTTACTTAGCATATCTGAAGACTTAGCCCAGGATTCTCTCATGACCCTTGCTCCTGGCCCTCAATGGCAAGTCAGCCTTCCAGTTAGGGCCAGGTCAAAGGCCTTAAAACCTCATCCAAAACTATCTTGGAGTCAGTCCTGGCGCCTTCTGCGCCAGGCTCATTAACAAGACCAACATTAGAATGGGACTATTTACTTGGGACTATTTAACTTAGGGGTGTGGGGTTCGGCCAACATGGAGGCACACACATAGCTCACTTACAAGTAACTGAGCTATGCGGTCGAGTCTTTTGGGTGTGGCTTGCCTGGGACTACTTTGCCTGGACTACTTTGGGTGTGGCAGGCCTGGGACTATTTTACCTGGACTACTTTACCTAAGACTATTTAAACCGCACCCAAACAGCAGAACATGCTTTGCGTTATTCTGCTGTGGGCAGTGTAACGCTCACTGTGTCTAGTTCTTTGATGCCAGTTTACCTGAAACTAAGGACCTGCAGAGAAAGAAAGAACACTACGAAACTTACCTGGAACAGTATCCTGTCTTCAATCCATCGCTGACTTCAGTTCCACTCACCTGAAGGTACGAACTCCATCATCCGGCACCGCATGCATCCTGGAATACCATAACCTGGAAAGAGGAGAAAGAAAGACAGCATTACTAAGCGTTTACTCACGTTTCCTCCCCAATGAAAAAAGCCACACAATTCTTAGCTGGGTAGTCATCTCCTGGTCAGTATAATTGCTGGAACATTACGGTGCTCAGCCAGGAACATCGCAACCTACAAGGAGAGAAAAGACACAGGTTAGCAATATAAAAGGCGAAACAGCGCCACACATCGCGCATTACTCAGGGAACAGCATCGCGCACAGAGCGCTTTCGCCTACCGGCCTACCGGCCCATGCTCATCTTCGAACTGCATGACAATACCTTTCCATACCTAAAAGGAAATAAGCAAGACATTACTATTCGAACTAAGAGGAACATAAGAACTGCATATAAAGACTGTAAAGCGGTAAACCTACGTAGTCGCAGCAGGCCTGGATTCCCACAGGGAGGCTTGCACCAGTGAAGTAACTTGGTCGCTGCTCGCCCCCACATCGCCCCCACATCTACGTGCCCCTGCCATGAGGAACATGATGGAGAATCCACCTTTTACAATATTAAAGTGAGGAGAAGGCCCGGGGGGAGGAAGGAGTTGAGGCCAAGGGCGGTGGGAAAACATAAAGACAATCTGGAATCCAGCTCTCCTATATTGCAGACTCACCTTTAACCAAGGGACCGGCAGAGGGTTCGAGAGTACAAATCATCCAACCAGGGCTGGGTGGCGTCCCCGTGGATACCAGGTGACATAACAGATTCCAAATCACTCAATAGGAGCGAGGTAAAGATCTTGCAATCAGAATCTATTAGAGAAATAGGCCGATGGTTTTTATGATCTGATCGCAAGCCTTTCTTGAAGATTGGTGGTACTCCAAGAACCCAGGAAGAATCCTAAATCACAGATGCTCCTGAAGAGCATGAACAGCACCTTTGACCAGTTGTCCGAGTCTATTTTAAAAGAATAATTAGTGAGTCTGTTAGGCCCTGGGGGACTAGAATTTTTACATTTCTTTAATAAATCCTGATCTCCCCCAATTCAAGCACAAGAAGCCCAGATGTAGATGAGTGGATACCCCTAACCGCAGTGTTAGCCCTAGTTTGTAGTTTTTTGGGGCCATCCAGCTCACTAAAGAATTGGCCCATCAGGCTTCTGTGACAGCATTAATTTCTGATATTTGAAATGAGGGCTCCATATTGTTGATCAGGGTCCAGAAAGCACACACATTATTTTTCACCAAGATTCACAGCATATATTCTGCATCTCCCTGAAGTAGAATGGCCCTCCTAGATTTGCAGTAATTTCTGTATTTTTGTTTTAGCTTCTTCAAACCCTGATTACATGTTTTGGGATCACTGCACAACAATGGCATTGCCCTAATTGCTTTACTCATTGCCCTCTTCACAGTGGCCAGTTCCTTATTAAACACGTTGTTGGTTTTTACAAATATTTTCCTTCTAAACTTAGGGTCCCTTTTTACTCTAGTCACCATTGCGTTCATAAAACTCTCGAAGCACTGAACATTGAAAACCTCCAATTTCCAGTCAAAGGTGGTGTGTCAAACAATGAGGTCCAAGTTAGGATTCTAAATCTCAATATTTGGGTCTGACCCACAGATGACATTTCCTGCACAATTAGTATTCGCTTTCTTAATAGGCCCTGCCCCCTAGTAATTATAGTTAAGTAAAAGTTTTCTTTTAGCATACAATGCTCCCTCCAGTTATTCTTAACAACCTCGAAGACAGAACAGCAGCTTATCAAGAAAGGGTCTGTAAATATATAATCTAAAATTGAGGAACTAGACCCTTGATACCAAGTAGGTTGCACCAGTGTCTGGCCTTGTGTAACTACATTTATGGGAAACAGGCCTAGGACCTCCATCGCAAGTGAACAAGTCCAACCAGCTTGATACTTAAAATCAAGTTGAATTCAAGTCACCAGCGATAATAATCCTCACATTTGGAGTAGTGTTTAACCACACCTGCACAAGCTCAGAAACAGAGTTCAAGAAATGATTTACGTCTGCTATACCTTTATTCTAATTAAGATTTAGCTCTAGGATACTCCTTTGTGAATCCGAAGAAATAGCTGAGACTGCCATAGCCTCAAAAGAAAGGTTACACAATGGCACCGCCCTCATATTCAAGAGGGAATTGATTCCAATCAGACGCCCCCCAAAGCTCTGTCCCCCTTTCTCGGTTTAGCCAATTGGGTAGAGACCTGATATTCATCTAACATCGGTGGATCCACCAACCAGGTTTCCTGGACTAGAATAAAGTTTGCTGCCTTTAATTGAACTCAGTGCCTCAGGATCATTAAACACATATTGGCTCCCTCTTGAATTCCAAGATTAGATACTCAGATGTAAATCACACTTCCCATCCCTCTGGTCCAAGGAAGGGCTGCGGGTCTGATTTTTTCCATAAGGTAGATGTGATTGAGTCCCAGTCAATTGTTTTGGGGACGAAGAGGCCATTGCCATTCAAAACTGACCTGGATTGTGATGATCCATAGTCTATTTTGAGGCCTTCCCCCGTAGGCAGCCTATTACATTCTTCCTCATGGTCAGACACATGTCCAATATCAAACCCCAACTCAATGTCTTTTGTCTCTCCAAAAACACCAACTCCTTAACTAGGTTAGATCTAAAATAGAGCATTGAACAGTCAGTGTGACTTCGATCGGGAAATGCCACCCGATCAATGTATGCTGATGTTAACAAGCCCAAAGTTGGAATTTCTGAAAATATTGTAAGGACATTACTCTTATTCAAACACACCAGCATCTCCTGGCCCAAGAGGCTAACCATTTTTAATTTAGGCTGGTTGTTATATGGCCCCAGGAGTGAGTGCTCAGTGGCACTGTTACTATGTTTCCTGGCCACCCGTTTATGATCCTGGGTGCCTGGCTGAACATCTCGCTCCCTAGCCTGTCTTAAAATATTGTATGGTTTAGATCTGTCTTGGGTTCCTAGCCACATGAACATCGACAATTTTCTTTTTTGAATCATGCAAATGTAGTGTATCCAGCAATTGCCTGACCCTCAGACTCAAAGTGGGGTACAGATATGGGGGTAGACTTAACCCATAATTATGATTAGATTTAGTACTTGGAGCATATGCACTTACTGTGTTCATAGACTCAGTCATCCCTTCATTCTGGGATGATTTTAATGGAAAATAACATTTCTTTAATAGACCTTCTTGTTTAAAGGGGGTCCACAGATTGACTAAAACCATCACTCTGAGTTAGGGATCGAGCAAAGTTGGAATCTCCATGTATTACATGAGGGACAGGAACAGAAGTAATCATACCATCTATCGAGAGAGGAAACTTTCGTTCCATTACCAGGTCTTCCCTTTGCATGGTAGATACCTCATGCCAAATGGGGTCCCAGTTTGCACACTCAGTAGACCCATTCACACCAGGCCATTTTGGACCTTGTAGGTAAGACTGAGTTCCGGCCTCCGACCTAGTCGAGGTCACACCCACTAAATCCACAATATTAATATCCAAAACAGCAGGCTTCTCGAAGACACACTAGAGACATCTTTATTCAAGGTTTGTGTCAAAGAGTCCTTACTCCAGGGTTTATTAAGAGCCCCCAAATCAGCCCACAATTCTTCAACTAACGGTGGCATTACAGACAAGTAGGCGCTCTTATTACCCCCACATTTATTCATGACATCAATAAGGGGCAGCCTTCTTGCATATTTACCTACAAGTACATTTACCTTTCCCTCACTTTTTTGGTACATTTTCGTTATTTCTTTGGGCTAAACAGAGATCAGTTTATATCCAATTTGGTATTTACTTCAGTAACCTTTTGCTGCTTACTACGCTCCGGCTCAAAAGACAAAACCTCCATCGGCTGACATAAACACTGTGTATTGGTAGACATTTGCGGGGTGATTCAGCACCACACTTTCATCAAAGTTATAGATATTAGGGGCAAGAGGACTAACTCCCATAATTTAAATCGATGCATAATCAATGACAATCGGGTTTGCACTCACTACATCCTCTGTCTGTTTTGCCACAGGTTCCTTCCAAATTTGCTGAGAGTTGGTAAAAGTAGGTTTTAGCAAGTGGACCATACCCAAAACCTCCAGTTTCTCATTCACCTCATTGGGATTACATTATGGCTTTTAGTTCATGCCAAATGTTGCCATACAAGTTAACGAAGGAACTAAGGACCATATTCAAGGCAGACACAGTTGGATGGGTTAGGCAAATGTGTTCATCAACTTCTCTCAGAGTATGGTGTATGACCGCCTCTCCCAAGGTCTCTAAGCCTACAGAAGCCATGGCCAGCCTAACATATTCTTGGTCTGGCTCTTCTAGGCGATTTTCAGCAATAAACGTAGTCCATATCGTCTGCAAATCTGGCATAGAGGTGTCACACATTTGCTGAATCACACTCTGAGGGCTACAGTCATGTGTGAAACAAGAGTGGCTTTCCAATGCTGCATCAGCAAATTAAATTCTGCTTAAATCATTCAGTTCCTTGAAATCGACCATATTATTCTTGTCAGCCAGGATTGTATGATCAAGCGTTGCCATCCCTTTAAATGGAGCAATAGATTTGATTTCCGCACTTTTGCCTATTGATTTTGCAAAGTAATATTCAATACTTCTTTGACCCGCAATAGGCAATTGAGTTACTTTATGCTTAGTAAATAAATCAACTGCAGTCGGAGTCAGCAGATCATAGACGTCAATATGAATCATTTTTCCCCTTTTCAATTCACCATTGCAAATATTCTCATGTTGACTGTATGGATGTGAACTTCCATTAACCAAAATATTGATTGGGGGAGCAGCAGACAGAACTTCCTGTCGTATCGGGGTAACATTAGCTCTCCTTTGAATTGGTCCTGCAGCAGCCCCCATGTTCTTGATTGGGGGAGCAGCAGACTGACACATCGGGGAAATGTTGGCTCCCTCACCTTTGGCTTGATCCTGTGGCAAAAACACAGCCCACTGTCAGTGTGGGCCAAGTAGTTCCATGAGTGCTCCAACGCGGATTGGCTCCTTTGATGCATCTGCATGCTCTCGCAGCAGCATAGTTACTTAGTTTATGTTTGGCTATTTATGAACAAGGAAAGACACTACGGAAGATCTTCAGAAAATGATGAAGCACAATAAGATTATCGGAGTGCTAGATTGTTCCACCAAGAGAGTACCTAGCTCTAAGGGCCAGACCCCAAAGTTGCTAGCGTTATTCACTGAACCAAGTAATTGCCAAGTATAATGGCCCAATTAACGTAAAACCATGCAGAGCAATATATACGCTAGTCCAGCAAACTGAACTGTAGCACTTCAGACTAAAGCTCAGCGTACAATTAGGAATGTTAATTTGATTAAAACATGTTTTTATACGCCAGTAGGAGGTAGATCAGAGGGTCAATCCCCACAGTCTCTAAGCCTCAAGCTCAATCCAGTCTGAAATCACTGACAGACTTCACATTGACTTTATATTCTGCAGTAAAATAAGATTAATGCTGTGCAGCCCTCTTCACGGGAGATACTGAAGATGTAGCGTGTACGGATGATATGAGGAGGTTCCGCGGCAACCAGTGAAACAAGACCCAACACGCTGTAGCCGGCACTGCAAGTACTGCAGACTGCTCACCCTTTTGACCACCACTTTGGAGATAATGGTCGGAAGTTTCCCAGAATTGCAGGATCCAGGGCAGGCATTTTCAGAAGAGGGGATACAACGGCTCATTTCAGAACTGGTGGGATGAAACCAGAGTTCAGTGAATGGTTGAGTGCTATAGTGATCAATGGCACTAACTCAGCACCAAGATCCCATATCATTCTTAAGGGGACTAGATCCAGCGGATAGAAAGACTTAATATGTTTGATAACTTTACTGACCTGGTCCTGCGATTCCCAGCAGAAGGTAAAAAAAGACCCATCACCCCTCCCAACAATATTTACATGAAAATGAAAAGTGGTAGGTACAGCCATGAAAGAAGCTAACATATCCTCTCTAATCTTGACTATTTTAGTTTTTTTTAAAGGCAGACGCTGGAATTGTTGAACTAACCTGCCTTGTCCCCAGGAGGAGCTGGAGCCCCCCCCCCCAACTGCTGGAGCAGAGCCCATGCACCAGGATCGATATTAGGCTGTCCGCCTAATTCTGCAGCACATGGAAGTTTGCTGCATGACGCCGGTAATAATCCTGAAATTTATTGGGTGCCATCTGCATTCTGTCTTTACCCCACAGATAGCCCTTCCACCTCCTAGATTGCAGCAAACAGCCTGCATTTACACCGTTGTGTAAACATCACCATTAGCTGCCACAAGGTAGAAGACTGTCCAATATGGCTGCCTGCAATCTCGCTTCGCCTTCCTGGCTGTGAAGCATACTATCTGGCCCTATCGCCCTTCGCCATTGGTCAACAGCCCATCTACAACATCCAATCGTGAGCCGGCATGCTCAAGCCGGCCCACACCAAGGCACTCACACCAAGGCACCTACCTGTCGTGAGCCTGTCTGGAGACGTATGGGCAGTGGGACAGGCACTACGCTACTCCATCAGTATTGCCCCTTATCCTGCGGTCGCACACTGGCAGACATCTGGTAAGAGCTGCCTTACACCTACTCTAACCCGGCCCTCCAGAACACTCCTATTACATGGTCTCAGCAGGCCCTGATGCAACGTCTTTCCGCTAAGACACCATCCTTGCCCTCGCCCAACACGGCATGATTTCACTATGACTTGGCTATTGTCCCACCTACCCGTAACTCTGCCATATGGAGCTTAACCAGTAAACAATTGTACTTGCTATCCTATGCCTTGCCTTGCAAGCGTGTCTTGCCTTTCATGCAACTCCTGCCACTATACTATTATATTGTCTAACATTGCCTGCACTTGACTCTCTTTACTGCATGCTGCCTGCTCCCAATATCTGTACAATATAATGTGTGCCCTATAATCTAACCTCACCGGACAACTCCAGATACACCTCCAGGGTATTACAAATGCTACCCCAAATTACTCCTGCATCTGCTATAATTACCTAGTAAGCACACACGCCAACACTATCTGCTGCCTGTATTACTTCTAATCTTAATATTGAGTGATGCCCAGTCTGATAACTAGCCTACATTGCAGACTATTGTACCTATACTGAACCGGCCGACTATTCCTGTGTTTAACCTAGCCCCTGTGATTATGCAATGATTAACCTAGCCATTGCAAATATAGCCCCTCTGTGACTGCACTGATTCTAGCCTATGCTCAATTCAGCCTACTGTGAATATATTGAATTTTAGCCTTTTGTGAATATATTGAATTTAGCCATTTGTGACTATACCGGTCCTAGCTTATGCTCAACTTAGCCTACTGTGAATATATTGAATTTTAGCCATTTGTGATTATATTGAACTTAGCCCTCTGTGACTATACCGATGTTAGTTTATGCTCAAATTAGCCTATTGTGAATATTTTGAATTTAGCCATCTGTGACTAGACTGATCTAGTCCTGCTCAACTTAGCCTACTGCGAATATATTGATTTTCAGCCATTTTTGAATATATTGAATTTAGCCATTTGTGACTATACTGGTCTTATTTTATGCTCAACTTAGCCTACTGTGAATATATTGAATTTAGCCGTCTGTGATTAGACCGATCCTATCCCTGCTCAACCTAGCCTACTGAGAATATATTGAATTTAGCCATTTGTGAATATATTGAATGTAGCCATTTGCGATTATATTGAACTTAGCCCTCTGTGACTATACCGATCTTAGCTTATTCTCAACTTAGTCTATCGTGAATATATTGCATTTAGCCATCTGTGAATATACTGAACCTAGGCCTCTATGACTACATTGATTTCAGCCTATGCTCCACTCAGCCACTGTGACCATGTTAAATCTAACCTGCCCACAGCAAACCTAGCCCATGCAAACCACCGTGCCAAACCTGAACATAAACTATTGTAGCCAACCATTCCTAGTCTGATCCCTACCTGACCTCACTCACGCCAGCTAGGCCTCAGCCTTAGACCACCGGACCCAATTTTCTGTAAATGGCACTAACTGCTGCATGATGTATGTCAGCAAAACTCTGCTGTTATCTGCACATTTGCTGATCATACAACTAATCTCGATAACCATGGACCAAATTAAATATGCACCCTGTCCTATTATGAATAGAAATACTAGGCTTCGAGCTAGAATTTCTTCCCTCTACGAACCTAAATCAACCAGCAATACCCATTTAAACCACTGTACCAACCCTAAAAATACTACTCTGCATTTGGCGCAAGCCCACCTACAAACCACTGCATATGCCAAAATGAAAGAACATATACCAGTTACTTTGAAAACCCAAAGATTAGCTAGAATAACTACAATAGTGGGAGCACTGATCAATGCTAGATTTGTCGTTGCCTATGCCACCGAACTAGCTGATAATCCAACATCAGATAACCTCGACCTTTTAGCAGTCACAGAAACTGGGCTGCATGAGGCAGCAGGCCCAGTGCTCTCTTTAACGATACCAAAAGAATACCAACTCCTAAGAATGGACAGAAATAACGCTAGAGGAGGTGGCTTAACTATCATTGCTAAAGCCAACCTGGATTTAAGATTATCCATGCTACCCCCACTGAAATCCTGCAAACTACTATCAGCGAAACTACCTATATCCCCATGTCGCACTCTAACCATCTACCTTATATACAGGCCACCAGGGCCATTAGGCTCATTTTAAGAGGACATATCTAGCCTCTTAGCCAATAATACAAATGCTCATCACAGATAATGATCTTAGGCAACCTCAATTTAGGTTTTAACGACCTGCACGACAAACAAGCTCAAGTGATAGGCACCATGCTTGAAGAACATGGCCTCACCCAAAAAGTCCTCGCCCCTACCCATGATAACGGCAGGGTCCTAGACTGGGTAGCCACCTCAAACTGCCCAACAACGATCACCAAAATTACACCCCAACCTTGGACTGACCATTTCCTAATTGACTTAACAAGTAGCAAACAAAGAAAAAATAATGGCACCTTCTCTCCACGAGATCAAGGAAAAATCTCACACCAGATAACATTATACCTCTTCTCCTTCCAGTGATCAATGCCCTGCCAAGCAAATCGGCTCCAGATACGTTGGTGGACTCCTGTAATAACACTATGACCAAGGTCCTAGATACCATTGCCCCACTTAAGGCTTGCAAGAGTAAACAACAGACTCGCCTCAACACCTGGTTCACCCCTCACCTAAAAGAACTTAGACTGGAAAACAAGGAAGTTAGAAACCACATGGCAACTAAAATTAAAACTCTGTGCCACCAACTACAAGAAAGAAATCATCCAAACCAAAAAGGAAGTCTACAATGAAAGAATATCTAAAGCATGTTCCAATACCAAGGAATTATTTGTGTTCCTGCGAGAATTAGAATCGCCCATACCGCCGCCGGATAATGTACCTAAAGACAAGCAATGGTGTACTAACATCCAAAATGCCTTAGCAAATAAAATAAAAAACACTGCAAACTAAAATTGCAGTAAAAAAAGCCTCTCTTCCCATCATTGAAACTCCAACTATTACCGCTCCCACTGACAAGCCCAACCTAGCTTCATTTAAATTCACTAATTCTCCATTCAGGAAACTGAAAAATGTTTTGCTTCCCTATTACCGTCAAACTGCAAAGGCGACAACTGCCTGGCCCAAATAATTAAGGATGCAGCCAGAGATTTAGCCCCCTTCATCTCTAAACTCATTACCGCCTCCTTTTTATCTAATACTGTCCCAAGTAGCTTAAAAGGGTTCTACCCCTTTTCAAAAAACTAACTTTAGACTCCTCCATCCCCACAAACTACAGGCCTAGCACAACAGTCCCATTCCTCCTGAAGATAATGGATAGAGTGGCCTATCTTCAAATTCAGATGTACCTTGAGACCAACCAACTTTTAGGTTCCCGCCAATCTGGATTCAAACCTCAGCAAGGCACAAAGACAGCATTAATAGACATTAAAGCCCAAATCAATGAGCTCCATGACAAAGGAAATACAGCTATGCTACTGCTCCTTGATCTGTCAGTAGAATTCGACTTGGTGGACCATGCATCGGCTGCCCACTTTTCAAGTGAAGCTATAGCCTGGGTCCAATCCTTTCTAGACAACAGAAGCATGCGAGTCTTCCCCACCTCAGCATCTGCAGACCCAATTCAAACAACATGTGGAGTCTACCAGGGCTCATATGTCTCACCAACTATGTATAATATCTTTACTAAGTCTTTATTTGACAAACTGGGCAGACTGGGTGTCTCCTACACAAACTATGCAGATGACACCCAGATCCTCATTCCCCTTTCGGGCAATTTCACATCAGATACAGCCTCAGTAAACAAAATGTAAATCCTCATTCAGGCACGGATGGCAACCCATGGCCTCTGCCTGAATGACAATAAAATGGAGATCCTGATCCTTGGCTCGGCCAACAACCTAAACTAACTATAGCGCCTTAAACATTGATGGCAATATAATCACAGTTGCCAAAGTGAAGACTCTTGGCTTCTATCTGGACTCCACGCTACCCTAAAAAAAACAGGTAAACTCTTTGGCCCCATCCACTGCCTACACTGACAAACATATTAGAGCAGGCAGCCCCTTCCTCTCACTAGCAAGCTGCATCACCTTAGCCAATGCCCTCATTCTATCAAAATTGTACTATTGTAATGCACTGTATGTATGAGCCAATAAATACATCATCAGCAAATCACAAACATTGCAAAATAATGCGCTCAGAATAGCCCTGGACCTCCCTACTAGAGAGCACATATATAATGCTAGGAGAAACTATAAATGGTTGAAAATCAGCAATAGGATCCTCTTTAAAACTGTTACATTAACTTTCAAATTCCTAAACAATACAGCCCCTCCCCATACCTAATGAAAAGAATAACTAGAAAGTCTTCTGCACGACCGACTAGGACAGCCAATTCCTACTGCCTCCAAATACCTAGATTTCGACTAAAAAAAACAGAAGGCAACAGCTACCTTGTAAAAGGAGCCCAGCAATGGACGCATTACCAGTTGAGCTAAGAAGGGATCAGTCTTATGACAGTTTCAGATGCAACGCCTGTACCTGGCTACGCCGCAACGACCACTAGACTAATGACTACAGCTCTCTGCTTTTGTGTCTCGCCTCTTACCTGTACCTGTTATCATCTGTAACTGTGCCTTCAAGTATTCTCTGTACCTGTCTATACCTGTAACCAAGCTCTAAGTATTCTTGTTATGTTGTGCGTCCAGCTACCTAAGGGTAAATAAACAAATACATAAACAAACAAAGAAACAAAGAAACAAACAAACAACAGCTGTAAGAGTTCTTTAGAATAATTACTCGCCGTAAGAGTATGGTTTGAAAGTATCTGGTTTGAGCCTCTTTGTGATACTCGAGACAGGCAGTTTTCAAGAGTAGTTTGTCACTGTCGGAGTAAGCTCGACACCAGCGCTGCTCTGACTGCTTATAATAAAACCTGGGTGAGCGCACATGAGGATAAATCCAAGGAGCATATGTTCTAACAGGTTTCTTTATCAGGGCTAGCTCATCTGCTGGCATTTTAAAGGCAGATGATTGAGGGCCCATGGAAGACCAACTCTTACTAACCTTGTAATGTCTGTGTATGGCATCGAGCAAAGTGGAAGACTCCGACATCCAGCACCTGTGCTCACATTGCCGCTCTGTTGTACCAACAGCCTGAATGTAGCACAGGGCCTTGCCGGGGGTCACTGATTTCTGATCCTCCCAGCGCTTGTGCATGATCTTGAAGGTTCAGACTGCCACCCCTTCACTACCCCTTCTGTGTCCGTGATCCCGTCCCAGATCTGCTGATGTCCTTGCTTGATGCGTTGCATCACAGGGTGGAATAGGGCATAATAGTGCTCCAGTACATTCGCCAACAATATGTCATTTTCCCTGGTGGTGAAGTTTACAGCCCTCTGCCTGGCTGCCATGGGGTTGCCTCCCTGGTGTGAGGATTATGGTGCTAACATGGCAACCCCAGAAGCAGGTGCGGGTGGGTAAAGTTGTCGTGGAATGGCATGTGGGAGTCCAACCAAGCTACTGAGGTGGTTATAAGGCTGGCGACAGCAGCAGAGGCAATAGCTGGACAGCAAGTACTCCAAACGTAGTGCGGGTTGGCAGCAGGCACACACACTGTACAGGCAGCACCAGATGGCAAAGTTAGAGATAGCACAGGGCAGGCGGAGGCAGGTAAAATGGCACAGAGGCAGGAGTGTGGGTCTTCCATGTCTCGCAATGAAGGCACCCGGAAACAGAGCGAAGGGACTTTGCATGTGAAAACAGAAAAGCGTGGACACATGAAATCAGAGGAAAGGACCTCAGCGCAGAACTAACATGACATGCGCTGCACGCAGGTGTTGAACACGCCATATTTGGGGATACATAAGTTTGTGTGAAAGCACCTCTGAACGTGCGTACGAAGGGGAGAAGACAGACTAGTGGAGTACTGCATATTTTGGGGTGCCACGCATTCTGTTCACTTCAGGGTGTGTATGTAATTCACATTTTGGTGGGGATTTGCCGCCGCAAATATGCGCATCTCCTTTTGGTTTTTGCGAGGCCAACACATTATTTCGAACTCTGGGTTCCCCTTTGTCTCATGTACCGTGATTCTTACTTTTCCGGTAGTTTTCCAGGGTTTGTGTATGCATTGTTTTTTGCTGCTGGGTGCCACTGCATCTCGCATCCCACTTTTTTCTTATTTCGGAAGCTATCCCGGTATCGCATGTGCATTTTCTATTTTTTCATTTTTTCGGGATACCTGTGCATTACATATCTTGTACTATCCACACCTAGGGTACATTTGAGCCTTGCTGAACCAAAGAATTACGTCTTCCATCACGTAGAGTGTCCCCTTACTCATTTTGCCTAGGGCAATTACTTGGTGTGCCTTCCATATTTCTGTTACAAATGGAACATGAGTGGAAAGGCCTCAAGAGGAAAAGGGGCAGACAGGGCCAGAGTCATGGGTGTGCTATGGAAGCAGCTGCCCCAGCCCCATGGGGTCATGGGCGTGCTGTGAAAGCAGCTGCCCCAGCCCCATGGGGTCATGGGCGTGCTGTGGAAGCAGCTGCCCCAGCACCAAGGGGTCATGGGCGTGCTGTGGAAGCAGCTGCCACAGCCCCAATAGTTCAGGGGCATGCGGTAAAGCAGCTGCTCCAGCCCCAAGAGGTCAAACCATCCCCCAGGCCACTTGTGGTCTGGTGTCTGGATCCCAAAGTGATCCCAGACATTCAGGGGTGGCACCAACACCCTGTGGTACCAGTGGCAAGAAGTCTAAGACTGAATAGCAGGTACAGGCTCAACCCCTTGACATGGCACAGGACACTGGCACGTTGTGGAAGAAGAACTTCCATGATGAAGAATTCCGATCCTCATGGACTACGTGGCCAGTCACCACCATGATATGTGCCATCATCCAGGGGGTACCCATACAACTGCTCAGTGTATGGTGAATTGGCAGCATATCACGGACAAGATCAATGCTTTAGGGTTTGAGAAGCACACTGCTGCTCAGGTAGTGAAGCACTGGAATTATCTCACCCGTCGCACCAAGTCCAAGCTGGGTGCCAACCTGGCCTCTGCTCTGACAACTGGAGTGGGATCACCTGAGGAGGAGGAGCTGACCCAGCATGAAGAGGCCATGAGCCAATTCATACTACTGGAGCAGGTGCAAGGCATGGGAGGCCTGGAAAATTACAAGGACACATCCGGTGAGTGGCCAACATTGTGCATCCTGAGTATGTGTATTAATGCATCAGCAAGATGTATAATTGCGGTGCACATCTGGCTGCATTTGAATGACTGCCCTGGGTGAACCATGTAATTTGGTGGACACTACTTGTCTCCGAAAAGAATACCCCCCAACATCTGCCACATCATACCATTACATACACAGTTGTTTGCAGCATCCTTCATGCGAGTAACCCTGCTATGCTAGTCATGTGCATGTGTCCCAAATCCTAGTTACACTTAATGCCATTCAGTGTATTGAATCTCTTTTCACACGTGCGTATGTGCTGCCATGCCAGATAGACCATCCAAGCTGACACACAACATGCCTTATGGCATGCCCTGAGTGAATGTGCATATGTTCAGACTGTACACACCCCCGCTTCCCCAATGGCAATGACTCCAGAGGCAAATCATTGTGATGCCTGCTCCCTGTTACCCTTCCACACTCTGTCCACACTGCATATGCCCATGCACCACAATCTCTTGTGGGTCACTGTACCTTGTTCCTATCTACGACTCCATCAACTTACTCTCTCCATTTCAGGGACCTTCCCTAGGTAGCCTCTTATCACCTGGGGCTATTTGCTGTTCCCCAATTTACAGCATGCTCTCTTTGTCTACACTCCCTGTACCAAGTCAACACTGGTGTGGCATGTAATCAATGCAGCATTGTATGTGCATATGTGTGGCTGTCTGTTGCCATGTAATGTAATTGCACGTCACAGAGATGCATGTTCACACACATTTCACTGGTATTAGTCAAAAGTATCCAGTAACATGGGCCCTAACATGCATCTTAACAACCCTGTTGGTTTGCAATATGTCCATTGGTCCCATAACCCTGGTCAGGAAATTTGTTGGCAGTCTGCATATGCCATGCTCACATTGCTTGTTGGCCATAGTGTGTGGATGCTGTATTTTTTCTGATTACATGCCCTGTATTTTGTTGCATGACTAGTATGTTATAAGCATGCTTACTGTAGACACTTTGCACAAGACTCACATGTCTTTTTCTGTCCATGTGCAGGTGAGGATGCACCAGATGCAGAGGAGGAAGATGAAGAAGAGTTTGTGGTGCTTCCAACCACCAGTGGAGAATGTGGCGTGGCAGGCTGTTAGAACCCACTGGTTCTCCAGACCATCCTCAGCTGTGCTGCAGACTCTTTGTAATCTTTGCACTCAGCTGGCTCGGATGCTGAACCGGATGTGCAGTCCTTAATTCTGGTAGAGGGGAGTGTTCCAATGGGTGAAGCAGTTGTGGTCCTTGAGTATGCAGGGGGTCAGGTGCCTTCACAAGGCCAGCCAGTGGTGGCCCCCCATCTGCGGTGGTTACGGCTGATAGGCCACCCTCCCATGTATTGATTTCTGGTCCTGGACAGATGTCCAAGTGAGGGTTGCAGACTGGCAGCCAAGGACAGGGAAATCACAGGAAGGGCCATGCTCCCTTGCTTCAGGCAGGAGTGGGCCACACACACGTGGGGGATATTTTCAGCTTGGGCAGACAGAGTGGGAGCAGCAGATGTTGTGTTCCACACACTGACAGGTTGCTGCCTTTGAGAGTTTAGCTGGGGGCATGGATAGGGTGGCCAGGTGGTGCAACAGCCGCAGGTCATGTGGTCCACATGCCGCTCCCACAGATTGTGCTTTGAGGCCAACATCAGGGGCCACTGGGCAGACCTGCAGTGTCTGCAGGCATCCCTGCTTGCAGAGGTTTGTGCAAACAGGGATACCCTGGGGCATGAGATATTGGACCAAAGGGCTGAAATCCATGAGGAACATGCAGCCACCAGTAGACTGTTCCAACAGGAGGTGGTAGCATTTAGGCAGACAATAGCAGAGGAACTCTGTGCAACCCGTGAGGTTGTGCATAGTGACCTCACAGACCTCAATGGTGCATTCATGAGTGTCACGCATGATGGCTGCCACTGAGGACCAGGCCAGGGCATTGCATGGTCAACCTCCAGCACCACTTCCACCTGCAGATTCAACACAGGATGGGGGTGCTAGCATAGCCATGCCTCCCAATTTTTATTTTTTTATTTTTATTTGGACGTCCACCCATGTGAACATTGACATGCACCCTAGCCCTCCCCCTCCTGGGTGTCCCCCCGTCCTTGATGGACATTTTTGATTTTTCTTTTTATTGTTGCCCCTATTGTGAACCCAAGGCCTGGGTGTTGGCATGTCATTTTTTAGTTGCCCTTTCCAGGTTTATTTTTTTTGGGGGTATAATTTTTACTTGAGTTGCTGTCTTAAGGCCATGACATATGTAGTGGAGGGCATGCAGGCATGCAGAGTGAGGTCAACTTGCATGTTTGCATGGTGGTGCTCAGGATGGCATGTGCAGGTAACTATGGGTTCAGTGTATCCTCACACATATGTGCTGTGTGAATGGTACTTATCTATGCCTGTTGTAATGTTTTGCCCCATGTTGTTTCAGTAATCCATAATGAGGCAGTGACTGCAGCCCGGGGGAGACACCCTGCACCCTTTGACTTCCATGCATGCTCCCCACGCCCTCTGCCAGGCACTAACTCTCCTGTCACTCATTCGGAGGCATAGTTCCTGGTGAAGTTGATGCAGGATTCACACCATGCCGCCTCATTCAGCAGGTAAGCATGAGCACTGTCTTACATGTTCAGCATTCATCATTGTTCCCCTTGTTTGCTGCATGCGGAAGTTTCCTTGCATGTGCTTTGCATGCTACCATGCCAGGGTGGTTTTTTAAGTCGTACTCATGTGACTGTATTCCTCCCTCGGTTAACTCAGCTATGCCCACACCTACTGCGGTGAAGGGCATGTCCTTGGCCATCTCCAATCTAGACAGTTTACTCCTTGATGTGTTTTTCACTTGGCATTCCTTCTCACTGTCACTCTCTCTCTCTGTTGTGCTATGCTGCACTCATGGGCAGAACACAATCTAACTCCTGTCACCCTCTTGCACCCTGTGGTCCTTCTGCAGTGGGTGGTCTCAGCATATGTTCATGCTCCATTCACGTGTTGTCATGGATGTGCAGGTTCTTTCTGTTGTTACTATGCATGTCATTGCCTTTAGGGGATGTGTCTCCGAGTGGGTTGCATCATATGAAAGGCAGGTGGGAACCATGTGCAGGTAAGTGAAGGGCATTTGCAAACACTTGTGTGGTGTTTAGCTGGGAGTCTTGCACTTTGTGTGATCACTTTGAATTGACTTGTCTTGTGGGGCACCAATACTACTTCATGGGTGCATGTGTCACATGATGTGGTTTTGGTCATAGGTCTGGGCACGGTGTGGTTTCTGTGGATTAATGGGGTCACAGGTTTCAGATTCGAAATTGTGAGAGTTCCAACTGTGTGGGCCTTTGTTGGGTGGTTGGGAGTGGGTGGCAGGGCCAGCTGTTTTTGTCCTGTGACTTGTTTTGATGGTTGTGCTGGCATGTGTTTCATTATAGTTTGCACGTGTGCTAATTGACACATTGCATCCCATGCAATGTTTGTGGGGTGATGGTTCAACAGCACAATTGGCCTCTCTTGCTCAGGGTTCCACTTTGATGGTGACGAAACCTAAGTTACTATCCACAAACATGGAACCATTGATGCACATTTTTTGGGATGCTATGTTATGAACAGACACACTATGTTGTGCAGTTTTGCTGTTTTCACATGCATGTCCCATTCATGCTGCACCATGGAGTTTGCGGCTTCAAGTTCACCACAGCTGGGTGCAGCATGATGCTGATGCATTCAATTGAATGCACAATTGCACCATATGCATGCTGTTACAATGAGGTCAGCATTGACATTGCACTTTCCCTTGCATCCATCATTTTGCATGCATGTATCCTTGCTTGAAGTATCACATCGCTTTGCCATGTCTGCTTATGTCTTCAATGGCAGTTGCCTCGGGGGCCAGCCTTCCAGTCTGACATTGGCCTCTGTGAAATGCTGCCTCAAGCATGATCCTGCATGGAGTGTGAGAGGTGATTATATGTGTACAGGCCTTCTTGTGCTTTGCATCATGGTCTACCATGACTGTGTTCACTGCACTCTCCCAATAATATGCTGGTGATGGCATGCCTTGTCATGTCAGTGCTTGTCTTCCAGGGGTGTCCCTGCTTTTTTGGGTGATCAATTAGCTGCATATCTGATGTCTTCTAATTTTCATGCAGAAAGTTGACTGAAGTGTGTGTGTTGTGAATGTGCCATCTGCTTGGAAATGGGTATATGTGACATGCACATTTGCTGCATGTCATTCATGGGGTCAGGCAGTGTGGGGGTTGTTGTTTGTCAGTGTGTGTGTTTTGTTTGTTTGAATTGCATGCAGTGTGGGTGTAGCGGCAAGTGTGCTATGACACGTGTTGAAGGTTGTCTTGTGAGTTGTTGTTTGCATGTGTACTATGTCACTGAGGGGGGCACGTGGGTCTTGACTTTTTGGGTGCATGGATGTGTTGGCTACACTCTGTTTCATTTTGTTTTCATTGTCTGCAGATCCTTCCGTCATGGAATGATGGCTATTTCATCTGATGAATTGTGACTGTCGACTGCATGCTAAGGGCACAGGTAAGATGTGCATTTATCTTGATCCTTATGGAATGGCTACATTAGTTGCTGCATGTCTGGATGTGGCCATTCTGGTGTGTTGCCCTATTCGTCACAATTGTCAATTACCTCTTGGTCTTTGGTTCTTTTGGAATGGGTCTATTGTGATCATGTTGTCAGAATCTGTCACATGTGGATCCTTACTGCACTGCTTTTCAAAACCCTGCAATAGTGACATGTTTGTCCGCATCATGCACTTTCTCGCATATGTGTGCAGCAATATGCCACATTTGGAGGCCATCTATGGCTTGCAGCTCAGACATGATGTTTGATGAGTTTCAGGATTTATCGCTGCTGACACATTTGACAGGTATGTTAGTAGGTCATATGGAATGTATTTGGTGCCAATGGGGTGATTTCATTCAATGGTTGGCAAGTTGGTAGTGGTGTCCTCCCTCTTCAATGTGTTTCTTTTGGAAACACAAAATGGAATGCCTTTTTAGTTTTAAGGGATGCACACACATTTGCACTTCCAAGGGCACTTCTCTGGGTGGTTTTGTGGGCACAGTGGATGGATTGGCCCATTGTCATCATTGAATGGCACCTGGGATTTGGCTGGATCGTATGCACTCCACAGGAAAATGGTTTTAGGTGAAAAAAAGATTACACAAGCTGTGTACGTGACACAAGCAATGTGCCTCTGGATGTGGATAGTGTGCCACCACCATGTCCACTGGGACGTCACACTGTGTTGCACCATTGTGCAGGACACATGCTTCCACAATGATCCTGCAGACTACTGGTGGTAAAATGTATGTAAATGCTCATTGTATTATGTTTTATTATGTTTTATTGTATGTAAACTGTAATGATGTAACTATGACGTAACTCACTTATGTAACCACATTCCGAAGTTTGTATCAGCGCCTAGTTTCCCTTGGGCTCAGAGCGCTTTATAAATGAATAAGTAAATAAATAAATAAACTTGGAAGTTACCTTGGCTGGTGTTTTGCGATTGCGTATGGGCGTCATCATGTATGTGCTCAGAGGGTAGGCACTGTTCCCCTGTAGATGTGAAAATGGTTGTCATTGGCATTTGTTGACAGTGTCTATTGGTCTGTGTGCAACATGTATGCATGCACATGGCCATTTCATACACACCAATGAGCCATGTGTTGCCATTCTTCCCAGCTTCCAGGGTCCGGTGTAGCGGGGTCATCCTGAAGATGTAACTGTCATGTGTGCTACCAGGATAGTTGGCATTCACTTCAGTAATGATGCCATCACACAAAACCTGAACAGAGATGGAGTGCCAATGTGTCCGGTTGCGGTAGATGTGCTCTGTTGCTCTAGGCGGACGTAGAGCAACATGGGTGCAAGCAATAGTATGTAGAACTTTTGGAAAGTTCGCCACCCCATAGAAATCCTGGACAACTGCTTGCCTTTCTGCAAACAGAAGGACACGCAGGTATGATTGCCAACACCTGGTGTAAGCAGCGAGACTGCGTGGCCTAGGAGATGCCACCTACTATTGCGGTGGTCCACTGGAATGACCCCGTGCCCAAATATTGCAAGGGGCTCAGTGCTTGGGAACACATGGTGGGTAATGTAAGGTCATCGTCCCTCCACTGACCAGGTCTAGGATGATACCGGGGGGACCTATACCTGCCATAGAACTGGTGATCAGGCATCCCAAAAAATCTGGTCCGTGGGTGGAAGATTCGGGCCCTGGTCATCCTCCTCTTCCTGAGATGTCCCTGGATGATTGCTGCAACAAATGGTGCAATCATCTTGGCTGTATCCATGCGTTTGTTCGTGCGTGATTTTTATGCATTTGTTAGTGAGCGCTTTGATGTTTATGCCTGCTACCGCGTAGCATAGGTGAATCGGGAATTGTGCTTGCTTTTTCGCGACATGGTATTCCCTGTTCAATTCCATGAATACGTTAGTTTTGTGCACGTATGGGTGGTCGATTGTTTGACGGTGGAACGTCCCTCGTAGCACCTCATTCCATGTGTTTCGCCCCCTTTTTAGGTGGATGTGCAGGCCCGGGCCACCCTCTTCATTCATCAAGTCGCAGTGACAAGGCATCCGGAACGGATTCCTTGCAATTCTCAGCTAAGCCCCGCACTTTGCTTTCCATGAATCGACAAACGTGGATTTGCAAGTGATTCGGCTCGCCAAGTCCATATTTACTGTGCAATTAATTCCATGAATTGGGCTGATAGTGTGCCACTCCCTGACCAAGTCCAAGATGATGTGGGGTAAATCGATATGTGCCGTAATCCTCCTTATCTGGCATCCCAAAAATGGTGGTGCGGGTGTGGAATATCTTGTCTCTCCTCCTCTTCCTTCTCCTCCATTCTTGTGCAAGAACAAGTGCGAGCAATTCATGGTCCACCATTCTGGCTTTGCATTATGATTATGCATGGCTTTTATAGCGTGCGCCTACTCAGCACATTTCTTCCCCTTCGATGTTTGCACGACAGTGCTACATATTTGTGTGAAGTTAGTGTGGTTTGCACTTTGGTGGCCGTGTTTTAGACTTTACAATGTGCGTCCCTAACCACAACCATATTATTCCTTGTATTATTAAGCCAGCTTCTTGCACTTTGCACTGGCGCTTCCTTTGCGCAAAGGCACTTTGTGCTGCACAAAACTTTTTGTAAATCATGCCCAATATGTTCTTTTTTTAAATGCATCATTTCGAATGATTTTCAAATGTTCAACCTTGGAGAATACTTTGGACCTTCATTCTTTGCAATTATTCGGAAATGGCCTTGCAGCGTGTTTACTGCTGGAACGTTAATTTCTGCTCATCAAATTTCTGTTTCAGAACACACTCTCATAAGAATGACATTTTAACGGTAGATATACAATGTTATTATGCCACCTACTTCGACTGTCAGCTTAAATGCAAAGATGGATGCACGCACTCGATGGAGCACAGTGCCTCACCCTGCTCTTTTTTCTCTCAAAGGCTATGCAAAACATTGTTGCCAAACACGTGTGACATTTATTGCAACATTTAACAAAATGAGTTTGGTCCCAGTGCACTCATGCAGTTATATCATTTATATACTTCCCCCACGGTGACGGATGAATAAGTGCAAGCATCCTGTGGGTGGGCCATGCATGCAGAGCCAAAAAACAACTCACCCATACACAATATTAAATATCCTTCATCCACCAGCCATTTCAGCTGTGCGAGTAGTCAGCACCACGGGAACAAAATCACACATTGAAGGCCATCTTTCTTAAGTGGATGTCAGTAACAAATGCTGCACAATGCCTGGCTCAGGGACAAATTGCAAATGCTGCGAGAAAAATAGATGGTAAACTCCACAGATGGATGGCAATCAATGCAGAAAAACTTGCCAAACCAACTGAAGCATATGGGAAATATAGCTGGCATCAGACCAAAGCTCACAGACTATGGCAAAGGTCCTAACTGCTTGGATGTTTTCCCCTCCAAATGTCAAGCATGCAGTGCATGGGGAGTCAGTGAATTTAGAAGTCATCATCCACTAGTGAAATCACAAAATTGTTGGAAGCAACTTTCCTCTCTGACCTTAACGAACTCAGAGGCCGAATGAAAATGTGGAGAAATCCCAAATAATCTAACTGCATAAGACTGAAATGTCTTAGATCAAATATATAAGAAATCCATCATAGGAATTAAGAAAAAAGTGTTGACACAGAAGATAACCGCCTCGGAGCATTCATCTAAAACCCTTTTCAACTTTCTACATGGACAAACTAAGTCTGACTCGAATCTCAGGACCTCCTTCTTCCACTCAAATGATCAATGCAAGCAGATGCAGACAATTGTTAAGACTAAAATAAAAAGAAAGGTCAGCTAAGGTATCTCTGCCAGAACCTAATAGTATGGCATTTGATGCCAGGCCTGGTAGTCAATCAAATGCCCCACCTCATAATTCCAAAACAGATTCTACATCCATCGGTGAGCTACAGCATTCAGATAAGTTTTATTTGAAAGACTTATCAGTCAGAGAGGTCATGAATATCAAAACAAGACATTATTATTACTTTTATTATTATTATTATTATTATTATTATTATTATTATTATTATTATTATTATTATTATTATTATTATTATTATTTGGGTATGTATTGAGCGTGGACCTAGCTTTGAGAAGCAAGGCAACACTTTACAATCATAGGGGGAAGAACAAAGTGAGGGAAGCAGAGAAATAAGGAGAGAACACCAATGATGTTCTTCTTCACGTTGATGCCCCAGTCACAGACTATTAGATCAATAGAAGGTGAACAAGTACTTTATTTCTATACTTTTTCTTTGGGCTGCCAGCCTGCTGTTGTTACCTATCAGAATTCCACCTCAGGAAATATGCAATGAAGGACACAGCATGCATATTCATCAGTATCATGTTAACCATTTGGCAAACACAATCATGCATTATCCGTGATCAGTAAAACACAACCATTGATGTATCGCTGACCTCATAGCTACAATCATGGACATATTTGTGACCTCAAATTACAGGCAGGGCTCATCTTCCAGTTCCTGTTTCCACTACATTGCTTTGAAAACTGAGAATGCAACTTCAGAGGTCATATCTACTATTGTGCATTGGGCAATATGGATAGTGGAGAAAACTGAATACCTAAATATGTAGGAGAAAGATTTCTGCAACTAGCACCTCAGCTTTATGTGAGGTACATGGTCACGGGTCCTCCCATGCTACAATCACACAAACTAGATATGGAGCAGTAAGATTCTTTCAAAGAACAATCCTGCTGTGCTCTTCCTGGTTATTAATTTCTCTATGCATTACATTTGAGTAAGCAATAAATCTGCATTCCCAAATGTTTTAGGGAATCTTTTTCCCCATGTAAACTTGCATGTAGCGCACCATTTTCTGATATGTTGTAATGGGTAGGTAAGCGCAAACAATTCTGTCTTACCTTTATTCTTACAAAAGCATTTCTGACACCTCTCTGCCCTATTTATAACTCTGTTGTTCATACTTAACTACGAACAAATCATCTGACAGGTGGGAAATAATGAAGAGTGCAGGTGCAGGAGGTGAAAGATGAGGATGTAGATGTTCTTTAGGAGGGAAAAAGAAAGGGATGAGGAAGAAGAGTAGCAGCCAAATGAGGTAGAAAGTGAGCCAAAGAACCCTGTTGATGGAGGTATCACCCTTCCTGTGTAGAGGACAAGGTGACCAAAGGCACAGGGAAAAGGGAAGGTCACCACCACATCAATGTCTACAATGTGCCTCCCCTTGTTGGACAGTACTTTTCACTGCCTAATGTCAAGGGTTTTGACCCATGTTGAATCCTTAGACTGGGTAGGTGTGGGGATGAGCTGTCACCGCCCATTATTCTATCCCAGAACAAACTAAATCAATAGACTGGGTGGATGTGGGGATGAGCTGTCGGCGCCCACATTCACGCCAGAATCCAGGAGAACTGTGCAGTTGGCACAAGACCACTCCAAAGATACAACCTTCTTGTGGGGGGTTCCACATCACCACTCTACTGTAAGGATGCCATCAACAATGTTAAGCAAGGGTCCTATACTATCAAGCAAAAGACCACTCTATTGAAATGCAGTAATTCAAGACAGATCCCAAAAATGGATGCAATACCGGTACTCACCACTATCAGAAAGCCGGCGTTTTGAAACCACCAGACTTTTGTGTAAAACTGAACAGAGGAACCCAAACCAGGCCAAGGAAAGACTTGCTAAGAGGTGGACACAATGTAAAACTATATTCTGAAATGACTTGAAGGAAGTAATTATTTAATGTCTATGTAAAAATTGTAAGTTTGATTTAAACTGGGAACTAAAGTGACATTTAGCTGAATTCTGCCTGACAACAACCCCCAACAGGAGAAACCTGCTCAGCCACTCTTCCCAGGCCTAGCTGCATCCTGCTTCCCCACCAAAAGGAGTTGACACCTCTCTGATTAGATTAGGGGAGGGGCACCTGCAGGAGGTTGAACAAAGCCTTGTCCTGGACTCAGGCAAATGTCATATTGGGGGGGCCGTAAAGTGGCTTCCTCTTGGGAGAAGTGGGAGGAGAAGTGCCTCTGAGAGCCACCCGAGCTGGAGGCGGGGGCAGACAGAAGCTTCCCCCATGTGCTTTGGAACCTAAGCTACACCCATCTGGGCCAGAGCATAATTTTAAAAAAGATGGATAATTCATAGTACGGACTTGTCAGAATTATGTAAGTAATATCATTATTCTTGTGATTTTATGTGCACGTTTTAAGAGGTGTTAGGACCCTGTGGTGTATGCTGAGGGGTTGCTAGCGGAAAATAGGGTCTTACTCCAAATGTCTGCATGTTAAAAATCTGACACTTCATCAATTAATGTCCATACTCCTTGCGCACATGTGTGTAATTTTTGGTAAATGTCCGATATTGGTAAACCAGTCAAAAAGCGCAAAATGTTGTCATTTTTGAATGAAAGCCCCCAGGAAGATCAGAGGCGGACAAGCATGGACCATAAGGAATATATAATGTGTACATGTAATTTCACCAAATTGTGTATCTGGGAAATATGTATTTGAATCAAATATAGATTTGTGGGCAAATTGACCAGGGGAGGATCCTCTGACCCATAAACAGACCTCATCATGATGACAATCCATTTCCTTCCCCCAATCATGGGAGAGGGGAGAATTGGGCCAATGACAAGTAGAGAGGGGTAGGCTCAGTTATGCCATGCACACACCCACTTCCAAAACACATAAAAAGAGACTGCTGGGACAGGTAGAGACATTCAATTCCATTTGCTGTGGAGCGTGCTGACCGACGACTTCACATCCAGAGATCCAATACTTAGACTTCCAAGCTAAACAGAGACTACAGAACTTTGAACCAAGAAGGCCCACTGCAAGCAAAAGTATTTGTCAGCAGGCCTCAAAATCGTTTGCAAATTATTCCACAGCCGGGTGAGCTGTCTGAATTCTTTGCCAAGAACATTTGCCAGTACCCAGAAAGCAGTGTTACATCCAGAATCCACTTGATCCGGACCGGAAAGCAGAGCAGTATCCAGAACCAGAGGCCGCTGTATCCAGAGAGGCTAAACCAGCTGAGCAGAGCTGACCCAGACGCTGTGAGCAGAACCGCCCGAATCCAGTCAAGTTGACCAGATCTGTGACGAGGCCCATTCTTTTCAAAATTAGGAGTGAGTATCCGCCAGAAATGTGCAGAACCCAATCTCTTAGTTAGAATAATCTAATCCAAACTATTTTAACCTAATTAGAACAGCCTCCTAGAAATCGTGTCATCTGTCATTTTTAAAGCTGCACAACTGTCACCTGTCAATTCTGCAGCTGCAAGCTGTCACCTGTCATTTTGAGTTTACTTTAAATCTGAAAAACTATCTTTATTAAATCGTCCGTATCTCTGGAACCGTTTGTCCTAGGAACGAGATTTAAAGCGTTCCAACAAGTCTAGAACCGACTTCCTACTCCTTATACTTTTACCGCAATTGCGATTTACGCACTCGCAAAATTTACTGCGATTTGCGATTTGGCCTGATTTCATCATCTGTAAAAAGATAGCCGCTTTTGCCTGAACTGCTAAAATTCGTTTGCAACCTAGTAGCCATCCCTGAACTGATTTAAAGTGTCTACCACTCACCCTGAACCTCCTATAGGGAATTAAAATCAATTTTAACATTTTTCACTTCCTTGCCACCACATTACAAAGCACTCTTGCCCGTGTTTTAAAAAGCATACCTGTTGTCTAAACTTGCTGGGGGGGGAACTGAATTCTGTATTGTATTTGATTGTATTCCTGAAGACTGTGTGTGTTACTTCCATCTCCTTGCATTGCATATAGGGGGGGGGGGTGAATTGCCACCAGGGGAAAAGTGAACATATTATCTCTTGTGAAACCATATCAGTTTTTTTTCTGTACTGCATTTATTCCACCTTGCATTTCCTTCAAACCATAAAGCATTTCAGCTACCTCATCCTCTGTACTACTCCTAAGTAATCAAGTGTACCACTGTAACATTACCCATTGTGGATCCACATCATATGTCTAAGTGTACTATCAGATATTAATTTATTATAAAAGTGTGATATATATATATTGTTTAATTTTTCAAATAAACCTTTTAAATTTGCAAAACAGACCTACTTCTTGGCTCAGTGGGGTCAGGGGGATTCTAAAAGAGGGGTGTTATATAAGGGTTGTCATCCAGAGTACATGAACTGGACCTAAAAATATATCAATAAGGGTTTCCCTCAGCATCCCAGACTAGGCATTGACTTAGCTGTAGTGTTGAAGTGAAGCCGCTTAACACTAAGAAGGGGTTACAAGCAGAAGAGTGAGCAGTTGGGTTCAGGATGTGCAATAAGATATGCTTGTTTTCGCCAATGGGCACAACTGCAATGTGTAACATATTCCTCAGAGGCACACAGCAGCCTGTTAGCCACATGTGCTATCCTACGGTTTTGCTGAGGAATTATCTGTCAGCGATTCTGGAGATGCTTGCCATTGTACACAATAGTTTGAGGAGCACTCCCAATTGCAGCTACTGACACTTTGTGGCATCAGCTATGAATATCAGGCCTCTGTTGGTGGCTACACCTGTGGTGGAAAAGGCAGCATGGCCCCATATGGGGGAATTTGATTGGCATGATCATCAGTTCCAGCACAAAGTAACATATTACCTGCATTGTGGTGTGGAAGTTAGCTGCAAGAGCTAGATGACAGTGCAGTCAAAGATAGAGTTTCATATTCCTGCCCATCATCTCTACATCATGAAGTAAATTGAACACATTTGGTGGAAGACATGTCCGATAAGAATATAGGGAGGAAGCAGCAATCATATACCAGGGAGAACAATAGAAACATGTTGATTACCTCTATTGTGTCCCAAGAGGCTCTGAGAAATACTTTCAGTTACAGTGATTGCATGGGGAGACACGGATAGAGACGTGCATTTGCAGCTATTGCCAAGCGGGGGGACGTGGGGGAGGAGACACAGGAGGAGAATATTATGACTGTAGCAATTTCAATGCCAGTTGTTGCATAGCAGGGAGATGCAATTAAATATATGTAGTGGAAGCTATTATGTATTCGGGACACCCACTTAAACATTCACATGCTGGGTCTCTCGGGTAGCAGTAGCAACCTAAAATACCCACAGGCACATGCGTGTGCTTCTCGTGTAGCAAGGACAACCCGACCACTTCTTGTGTTTGCAGTTCTTGTGGAACAGGGAAAACATGAAACATTCTTATGTTACGTTTTCTCGTGCAGCAGCGCGAAACTGAACAGGTTCATGTTTGCTGTTCTCATGCAGGATGGAGAAAATAAAAACAATCTCAAATATGTGGCTGTCATGTAGCAGGAATGACCTGAAAAATGCTTAGATTGGTGGTCCTCGTATAGCAGAGCGTGCCTGAAATAATTTCATGTTTGAGGAACTCGTGAAGCCTGGAGGAATCCAACAATGTCCATATTTGCAGCTCTAGTGTTGCAGGCATAAACTGAATAGTTTTTGTTTTTGCAGCTCTCATTTTTCAGGTATATCCTAAAAAGTGTCCATGATTGAAGCTCCAATATAGAAGTGGGAACCTGAAGAATTCTCAGGTTTGTGGGTCTTCCCTTGCAGGAAGAGCCTAAAACGTTTGATATGTGTGGCTCTTGTTAAGCAGGGAGAAGCTGCACATGTGTGTGTTTGCTGCTCTCATGCAAAACTGATAACAAGGGGAAAAAGCCAAGAGTCCTCTCACCAGCATTTAAAGCGGAATCTCTGTGCATTATTGTGGTTCTAAAATAACAGAATTGGGACTCTACAACAGAACAATAGTAGCATAAACACTAATGGCATGTCATTATAATTGCAGTTAAAAGTCAGGCCCCTTTCTGTTGCATGTATCCGATATTAAGATGCAGATTTGACATATGCGGTGACTGCCTCCACACGAAATGTCTTTGATCATTTATGTTATTGCCCTAGGTGTCTTGATCTAAGGCTCCCAGTATTGCATAGAGACACTCGAGGCAGGGACGTCATTTAGGGGTCGCCAGGGGTCGCAACTGCGACCTCTGAGCTCTCCCTTGCGACCTCTGTGGTCTCCTTGCGACCTCTACATAAAAATAGCAAAAAAAATATGTTTTTTTTGGGTTTAAAAAAAAAAATTGTAATGTAAGCTCCTGGGATGTGGCCAGCACCATGTGGCTCTTTACTTCTGGAGTAGCTGGCTTTCTTGTTCAGGCCCCTTAAAAAAAAAAAGAAGAAAAATAAGAACTAACACTTTCAGCACTGACTTTACATAAGAAAGAATAGGACTACCAAATGTGCCTTTCTAGAATTCTATAAAATAATTGCTAGAGTCATTAAAGGTTTATTTCAGGCACACTTCAGGGGTGAGTCACTGATTTAACCGGTCCTTAAACGCCTCACTCAGCCGTTCATCCTTCTGAGGTTGATAAATGAGTACCAACACAGGTTGGGTGATATTGGGTGTATATTTTATCTATATAAAGTGCTTAATAATAACACGTCATTATCATTTGGTCATGGACGTCTGCTTGCATTCATAGTAATTTGGTAATATGGGCCTATACACACTGATCTTAACGATACATATGGTGATCCATTCTTGTATGAAATGTACACCACATTATAGTGATATTGTTACCATATTTTTCGTAGTGTACAGTGCTGTGTGATTCCACTTTCTGTTTTGTCAACAGGTGAAAGGTTGTGTTCCATCGCTTCCCCGATATCACTTCAGGGTGGGGTCAAATGGCATCACTTCCTGTGATGTCATCAGGGGGTCAAGGTTCGTGTGTTGTCACTTCCACTACCCCTGGCATTTTGGTGAAATGACGTCCCTGACTCGAGGGCAGTTTGATCCTAGTTTCTACTCATATTCAGACAATTTTCAAAGTGTATTTGGAATCAGGGATTTCTGCAGCATTATCGTAATATACAGGGCTTGCCAGCATTTTGTGGACAGTACTAGACTGGATATTCACCAGCCATAGAAACATAATACCTCTCTAGTACAAGTCGCAGAAACATCATAAGGGTGTTGCCCACTCAATTACAACCCCTGAATGTAATCTTCAGCCGCCAAATAACTCTGAGATTTGGATTTGTATTTCCCTTGTGTTCTCTCCTTGTGAAGTCATGACAAATTGTACATTCAGTTACAGCCTCTGAATGGAAACACCTGCCTTCAAACAATCTATGATTTTCTCTTCACTGGGATTCTCTTTGTGTAACACAAAAGTCGGCACAATCTGTTAAAAAGACAGAATGAAATCTCCTGCCACCAAACATTTCTATGATATTCTCTTCTTTCATAATCTGTCAACTCACAAACTGAAAACGTACAGCCATTAAATGAAAAAAAACTGCTTTCATCCAAACAATTATGGAATTGTTTCCTACTAGTCAGTGACAAGAAATTACATATTATTTTTGGCATGCTAGGTGGTTGCAGGGAATTACAGGTATTCACTTGGCCCCTAAGGGTTCTTTGGGTTTCTATTAATTTTGAATTCTCTTTCAACATAAAGAGATGACATGTTCAATTCCATTCACTGAATGTAATCTAAGTCTACCAAATTATTCCAGTATTTTCTCCTCCCTAGTCACAGACAAGTAACATCATGCACATATGTCATGTAAGGCCTTTCAGAAATGCTATCTCCCAAATATTCACAAGAACCTGGCATACGTCTTCAACTCTTTAGTTATAGATCATAAATGTAATATATTGCCTCCAATTGGTTCTATGATTTCCACGTTACTGTTTTTTACTCTTAATCATTACAAATAGATGGCTCACTCAACTACAGATAAAGATTGCAATCTGCCTGCCACCAACCAATTTCTATTTTATTTTCTCCTATTAGACTCTGAGATGAAATGTCATTTGCATGTATGTTGCACATGGTGGTGACCGGTATTCTCTCTTCCCTAGTACTAGTTACCTCATGAAGATAGCAGCTGTGAATGTAATCTCCAAACAATTCTATGATTTCTTAACTAGTGTTCTCTCCCATTTGTCACAAAAAGATGCAACACTCAGTTACAGCCATTGTATGTAATTCAATTTTGTATACATTTATACTTCTACAGAATTTAAAATAGATTCTAGTCTTTTCCGTTTACTTTTCGGAGTGAAGAACAAAGTTATCAGATGTAATGTCTTCCCAAAAATGTACAATTGTGGTAACCATCTTTCTGTTGTTGCCCATGAGGATTTGGCTCCATTGTTCCTTAGTCTCCAATTCATGAGGGGCGCTTAGGTATTTGCCACTGAATGTTAGTCAATGGTTGAGTGCCTCGAATTCCATTATTATATGGTATATGGTTTCTATTTTCCCAGACATTTTGCAAAATCTACAGTCAATTTTGTTTTGGGTCCATTTTCCTAGGATTTCGCGGGTGGGTAGGATGTTCAACCTAAATCTCAGAAACATGTTGCGAATCCGGCGATCAGGGTAAAGATTGAGGTAGTATGGTAATTGGTTGAGTGCTCTTGATTCTCCCTCACACTTTAGATTAAGGTTGTAGTGTTGTTTATTTTCTTGGGTCTCGATCCAGTCAAGCCTTGCAAGCATCTTTTTGGCATTCTTAGGCCTTTGCGTCAGTGTCTCAAGAGAGATGTCCTTTTGGGTGCATATGCTCATGGCTACTTCTTTCCATTTTGTTAGTGCTGTGTCATTAACCTTCAAATGAGAAGTTTTCAATATATCCAGTGCAGGAATCATTTCTCTACTGTTCAGCTTTCTGTATAAATCGAGAGTTTTCCATGCAACTATTGACTGGAGAGATTGAAGACCCAGCTCATAGCGAATCCGTGACATCGGAGTTGATTGCGGCAAGGTGAGGATTTTCTGCCAATAAATCTCCTCAAGTTGTATCCATATTGATTGATCTAAGTTGATCATGGATTCTCCTCCATATGCTAGTATTGCAGTCATCTTTTGCTTGTAAAAGGCTAACACTGGCTTGAGTGAACATTTGCCACATTTTATGTGGATCATCAGGCCCTGTCTAGCTAGGGCTTTTGCTTTGGATTTCAAATGGTGTGTCCATGGAATTTAATTTACAGATTGATTGATCCAGATTCCTAGATATTTATAGGTTGTAACTTCCACCAATTTTTCCTTTCGGAGATAGAATGCAAAGATATTCTGTTTCTTTTGCTCTTTGCGTGTCAGCATCATAATTTTTGTCTTTTTGATGTTTATTGCCAATTCCTTTTGGTCCATGTATTTGCGTGTTTTGTTAAGTGCAATTTGGAGGCCACAAGGTATTTTTGCCAGGAGGATGATGTTATCTGCGTAAATTAAACAGGGTACAGCAATGGTGTTTAATTTAGGAGGATTTAAAATGTTTGTGTACATGAATGCCTCGAAGTCAGATGTAAACAGACTAAATATTGCTGCAGCAAATGGGCATCCCTGCTTTGAGCCATGCCATTTGTTAATTAAGTTGGTATGATACCATCAGCAGACATTCTTACTTATATTTTGGTGTTAGTTTACATGAGGTTTATAGGATCGAGCATGTTGCTGGGGCAGCCCGATTGTTCAGGTTTCGCCCAAAGTAGATTGCGATTGATTTTGTCAAATGCTAGACTAAGATCTACATACGCAACGTGAATTTGCGTTTTTGTTCCTGTCAGCTTCATGTTTCAGCAAATTCAAGATTATCAAATTAACACTCATGCCTACATTTCAAACAAATCCAGTTTGTCAAACTGTCTGGTGGTTAGTCTGTTTTGACTAGGCATTTAGTTTTGTAAGTAGGACCTGCTTAGTAGGTGATTATCAGATATTTTCTCTAACGGGTCCAAGAGTGGCAACGGTCGATAGTTTATCGGATCCTTGGTTGATCCTCGTTTATATATAGGGATAAGTGTTGCGAGTTGCCATGAATCCGGGATGGTTTTAGTACGGTGGATTAGCTTGAAGATTTCGCTGCAGAAATTAGCCCAGATTTCAGGGTTCTTTTTAAGAGTAGCATTGGACAATCCATCAGACCGGGTGCTCTCGATGCATTCAGTTTTCTGATTGAATTTGTGAGATCCAGGATGTCATAGCTCGCATTCCATTTCTTTTCCGTGGCTGGTATTACTTTGTTCACAATTACAGGACTTTCTAAGTGAAGTATGTTACCCAAGCAGATTGCGGGACATCTATTATCATTACATCCTTCGTATTCCTCTTAGGTTTGAGTAGGTCCCATAAGCATCTGGTATTGTTAGTTTTAAGGGTATTCATCATGAGTTCAGCGTTTTCTTGATCCTGCATCATTTTTGCATTTTTTTGTCAGTTTTTACATTTTTGCTTGGCTATGTGTATGAGTCTCCTTCTTATTTGAGGGGATTCATGTGTGGCTCTCTTTATAGCAGTTTTCTTTTCTTGCTTCTTTTCAGCCATTGTTTTATTGTAAACATATTTGGGTATTTGGTGAAAATGATCTTTCGGCACCATGGTCAGTTTGAATTGATTAAGTAACCATCCGTAGTTAACTTTGCTATTGTCCTCTAGCTTCGAGTTCTTAAATGATTCTGTGATAGTTTTTATCTTAATTTGTGCTATCTTAAGTCGATTCATTCTAGATGACAAGGTCAGCAAAGGGATGTTTATTCTGGGTAGTTCGCTGGTGTGTACTTCCCACGAGCGCTTCAGAATATAATGGTCACTGTGGTCGCTGAATATATTCACTGCTTTGGTCAAGGTTTGAGTAATTCCTTTCATGGTGTAAATGTAATCTATTATTGACTTGCTATTTCCCTGTGACCAAGTGGGAGAGGGTATATCTCTTGTTATGTTTGATCGCTGCAGCATTATCTGAATAGTATTTTGCTTGGAAAACAAATGTTCTTACCTGCCTTATCCCAGCATTGCGAGCCGTGACAGGGCTCTTGCTGGTGCCGTGGTGCCTGTGTCGCTTCCTGGAGGAGGCGGGGCTTACTCGGCACACGTGACGCTTCACGTAACCTGCAACAGCTACTTAACGCCGAGCCATCCGCCCGAGGAGCGATCGCTGCAGCATTATTTGAATAGTATTTTGCTTGGAAAACGAACGTTCTTACCTGCCTTATCCCAGCGTTGCGAGCCATGACGAGGCTCTTGCTGATGCCGTGGTGCCTGTGTCGCTTCCTGGAGGAGACAGGGCTTACTCAGCACACTTGATGCTTCACGTGACCTGCAACAGATACTTAACGCCGAGCCATCCACCCTCGCAGCGTTAAGCCCGGCGGAGAAAAGCCAATCGGCTGTTGTGCGGCTGTTAGGCGCTGGAGGCGAACTGATCCTTCGAAGTACTGATAGTGATAGTGTACAGTCCAACGGAGTTCGGTGCTGAGTTCCAATCAGCCCAGTCCGCCTCTATCCACCGCTGAGGACGCAATGGAACCATCTTCAAATGTTCCCAATGACCGTGAAGTGTCACCAACGGGAGTGGGCCTCCACACGCGAAACCGTCTTCAACAGCTGCGGCGGCTGCAAACCAAAACATCTTACAAAATAAAGGTAAGCGATGAGTGTGTATTGACCGGCTCCTCCCCGTGTAGCACTAAGCTCCGGGAGACGGCAACAACGATTGACTGTTTGCCTAAAGAAGGGAGCATCCTTATGTGCACTCCTACAGCAGCTGTAGCTGTAGTACAACAGCCCCCCCCCGCTGAGAAAACATGTATTCATACCGTCACTAACACATTGACCCAAAGCGCTAGAAGTACATCAGAAGAACAGATGTTGAGGCCAAGTCGGGTCATTGAAAGTGAAAATGAAAAGGAAAATCACATGAAGAGCATGGATGGAATAGAGGCAGTATTAGCTACAACACTAGCTCCTGTTCAGCTATATACAGAACCATTGATTCTGACTACCCTATCTAAACAAGATGTTGACTTGTCGAGGCAAGGTAAAACTCAAGCTGGGAGTGTACCAGTGCTGGATAAGCAATTAACAAATTTGGAAAGAAATACTCCTCCACCAGCTAAAGAATACCTCGATGCCTCAGAGACAACTTTCTCTTTTGATATAACGGACGCAGACATTCTAGCGATAAGGTCACCTGCTGAGGAAGTGCCTCCGCTATTAGACCCAGCCCTCCCTAGCAGATGAACCTGCGAGAAACTGCAAAACATCAGAAAGATGGAAAGCAGCAGAAGCTGCCCCCACCACGCAAGTGGTGATCAAAAAAACCCATTTACATCAGGATGTACAAATCAATCAGGACGAGAACAATGGCTCTAAGAGTAAGGAGCATGTGGTTGAAGCAGGTTCATTCACTGGACATAGTGAGACTTCATTAGAAAAAAAAAAGAATAAAACTGCACAGGCTGAACTCGTAAACACTCCAATACAAAGGACCAAATCAATGGTGGTGGCAAATGCCGCAACAAATTTTGAAGCATGCCTTACCGAAAGGTTAAAGGCAGACTTTATACAAATGAGAGAGCGTCTAAATGAAAGTTTTACTAAGAAAAAAGATCAGAAGCTCACGAACAGATGAAATGTGAGCACTTTGACAAAAGAATTTACACACAGAAACAGTAAAGCAGCTTTTATTACAAAATCCGTCGATAACACTGCGCCCTATTAATCTTGACATCTCAGGTGATGATCAAGAAATAAGTGGCAGTAACCTGGTAACGACCTTGGATCAGCGGGACAAAGAACTAAGGCCAGGAGGAAAATCGCAAACGCAATGTCCAAATGAGGCTCAGCATTCAGTAATTCACCACCTTGAAGACACAGCGACTTCCAAAGGGAATATTTCCAAAGCCGCAGGCATACAGATCCACAACAATGTTCTAACTGCTACATCTATCTCGATGATACAGTTTATGAAATCATATGAATCATTAAACAATGCATTGCGAGACCAGAACTCTGTTCTAGGAACCTTAAACAATAAAGTCTCGGCAATGGAGAAATTGAATGAACATGTAATTTCCCGACTGGACCTGGAAGCAGCAACTTCAAGACAATGGCACTCGCGGCTCAACGAAATAACGGAGCGAGTGGCACATGAAAAATTTGATCTAACGGAAGCCATTGTCGAATGTACAAAGTGGATCAGACACAATGTGGCGGCACAGCCTTTAAGCTGCTATGAGAGAACCAGCTGTAGTTGTCAGCAACATTGCAATAACTCAGGTCTTCTCACCCATCCAAGCAACGCAATGACACAATCGACAAGGGATGCGCCCCAAACTAGTAACGGCGCTAAAAGAGGTGCCTAGAGACCCGGAGTCTGGTAATCTAACAACTATAACCAAAAAGGAAGGCCCCAAAGCGAAGATCTTAAAAACCAAAGAAAGTGCAGTTGTAGTAGTGGAGAACTCTAAAACGCCTCTTTGACAAGAGTCGAGTAAGAATACGGCAGCAGAAACGAAAGATGCTAGTCCACCTATTGAAGTGATAACCACACCACAATCAAATCAAAAGAGTGCTGAAACAACTGAGGAACAAATTGCCTCTTTTGGGATCTTTTCTGGTGCAGCGAAATCAATAAAAGTAGCAGACAGTGCTGCATAAAGGCAAAACAGCAAAAACAACACGAACAAAAGGCAAGGGGCCGGCCTCCAAATGCCCCTGTAAAAATGGAGCAAAAAGGTTTATACGAAACTTGACGACTCCCCCTCGACCAGAAAGTACGAAAAGTAGTAAAACAGCTGTGCAAATCGAGAATCCAGTTAAAGAGCCTAATCCTCTCTTAACGTTACCAAAGGAAACAGTGAAAACTCAACAACTGGCAACAAAACGTCCTCATGAAGAGACTATGTCCGCAGATGAGGTGGACGATAATAACTCAATTGACCTATGTGATGTATCTACTTACACAATTGATGATAAAGCCAACCCTATAAATACGACAAGGGTGAGCGAAGACCATGAAACATCGACAGAAGAAGTGACCATCAATGACTTCAAAATAAAAATTATGTGGCACAGCCGTAATGTGCAGATGCACCCAAAAATGCAACCAGTGAACAGTAATAAGAACCATCCTGTCACTCCAGACGCCCGAGTAAAATCTAACAACAAATTGAAAGAAACATTGCTAAAGGTGCCTCCAAAGTGCAATCCTAGATGCACTACTGCACAGGCACAAAAGCAAAAGCAAAAAAGGCAGAGTGAAACAAAAACTTTGCATCCACAGAAAAAAACAGATGGTGGAAACTGGAATTGGAAAATATACTGGAAGACAACAGTGACCTAAACTTAAACAGAGCCAATGTTATGAGGTTATAACATTATGTACCAGCACTACGTAACATAAGATCGGACGACATTGCTATTGTCGAATACAAATCAGAAATAAGATCAGATTGGGTGGTGCTACATATGAAATCTAAGGATTTAGCTAGACCACTCTTGGAAGCAAAAGAAGACCTCCTGTTCTTTGGGTTTGATCTTACAGTATGTGATGCTCAACATCCAGCAATGGATGAAGCAAACGAGCATAAGCAGAATAGACCCTCAAATAACATCAAAAGGGATGTCTTATGGAAACAGATGAAAACTCAATCATCCAATCCAACAAGAACACAAGATGCCAAGAGCCATGCTTAGGATCATGCAGGGTCAAGAGGATCGACCCAATTTCTAACATCCTGGAACACCCGTGGATTTGCTCATCTATTTAAAGAGGGCAATATACAAGATCTAAAAAGTACTTTCACCTGTCTGCAAGAAACGTGGCTACGTGAACATGAGCCACCATCAAGTGATGGATATACGACATTTCTAAATGCAGCAGGAAAAAATATATTCGGACGCCCCTTTTCTGGCCTATTAACTATGGTAAAGAACTCTGAAGGATGGGAATTGCTACACATCCATAACCCTAATCTGTTCGTTCAGGCCCTAACACTGCAAACAGTAGTTGTAACCGAGGATGGAAAATCCTTAAATCAACAACTACTGTTAATGAATCTATACTGGAATCCAGCGATGATTGCTGAAACCGTATTTCTGGATGCTGTTACATTGGAAATAGATAAATGCCACGCATATTTTTCGGATCCGTTCATAATAGCGTGTGGAGATCTAAACTAGAAATGGTTTGATAAGTTAAAAAGGCGAAAGTCAAGCGAAATACTAAAATGTCCATCAGAGCATGACGACTGTGGCACAAAATGGGAATATCAACTGATGCTGCGGCATTATGTATTGCTGAACGGTGTAATCAATGGTGACATCCCCGCAGCAGACACGTGGCATAGAGGAGATACGTCAAAAACCCTTGATTATATTTGGGCCTCTGAAAATCTTCATCCCTATATTATAAATCTTGCAATAAGGAAGACAACTAAAAGTGACCACGACCCGCTAGTGCTATCGTGGGAGAACCCTTACAATAAGCAGCTGCAAAAATATATATTCCCACTAGGCACCAATAATGCCCAAAATCGAATACGAATTAACAGCGAGCAGATCGGCAAGTTAACAACTGGGTATACCCAAACACAGATGTGGAAGAATCAAGCGGAATATATATCATTACTAAAGAAGTACACCTACACAAACAAACCAAAAGCAGGAAGTGTCTCAAATGTGCATCAATTCAGTCCAGCCTTAGACGAGGCAAAGAAACAGATGCAAAAAGATCTGAAGCAGATAAAGAAAGAAGGTGGACTCAGGGAAAAGTTGTTGTTGATGGGAAGGCGACAGCGATATTGCATTTGGCTGAAGTCATTCAATCACATACGAACACAAGAACAAGCTGAACTGATGCTTCGTCTATTAATTCAAAAAGACAGCCGTAACAAATTACGTGACAAATTATAAACACTGGCAAATTAAACAAGACAAGCGCACTAGCAAATGGGGTAAATGCGGTCAGTTGGGTAAACCATTTCACAGCGGTATTCAACAACGAGGACAGTATGAAGTTATCTAACCCATTGGTCATAGTAGAAAGCTGAAACGTTAGCGAAACTGTGGAAGACATTGAATCAGCAATTCAGAAATTGACATCTTCACGAGCAGCTGGACCAGATGGCATCTCTAACCTAATGCTCAAAGCGAACAAAGAAGATTGGGCAAAATTCATTAAAACACTATTCGAGCACATTGCCTTGACAAAAAAGATCCCTGTATCCTTGACTAGTGCGGTGGTAGTACCAATTTTTAAAAAGGGAAACCGTGGTGATCCAGAGAACTACCGCCCTATTGCGCTGCTAGACACTATGGGGAAAATATTTGCCACTGTTCTCCAAAAAAAAAATTGCTCAATGGGCTGAAGATGCATTGATATCTGGCAGCAGACAAACAGGCTTCACCAAAGGCATTGGAGTGGAATTAAATCTAGTGATATTGAACATGGCCAAACTAAATGCTTTAAAAAAAAGAAGAGACTGTTTCTGGCATTTGTCGATTTAAAACAAGCATTCGACAGCATCAACCGCCAACTCCTCTGGAACAAATTGAAAAACTGGGGCTGTCCAAATCAACTTTTAGCTCCACTTTATGCAAATACCAGCATTCCAGTACATTTAAACATGGAAGGGGACTTAACAGAAGAAATACAAACTACAAAGGGCGTGAAACAAGGCTGTCCCCTAGCTGCTCTACTATTCAAATTGTTTATAGCCGACCTCCCGGTGGCCTTAAGGCAAACAAGGTGCTTCCCTCCAAAAATAAACGGAAATCAGATAAGCCATGTAGTATATGCTGATGATGTAGTACTATTAGACAGCACGGAAATTGGACTTCAAAGATTGTTGTCTTTTCTGCAAGCATATCTTTCGGCAAATATGTTGACAATAAATGTAAAAGTCATTGCATTGGGCCCAAAAACAAATGACAAGACAAAAAAATGTTTTACGTGGAAAATAAATAACGAAGTCCTGTGTAAAGCCGATACAGTCCGCTATTTGGGAGTTGTGTTTAATATCTTGATAAGAGAGTGGAGCTGGACAAATGAAGTAGCTTCGCAAATGAAAATTCTAGCTCTACAAGGAGCAAAACTACACGCCACATACGGGAAGTTTTCTTTACAGCCAATAATCACTTTCTACTCCCAAAAAGTGGTCCCAATAGTATGTTTTGGCAGGGAAACAAGCTGGAATACCGATGCAAAATTTTGGACCCAAATGGAAGGCAAATTTTGGCACAAAGTGCTTAAATTACCACAGTGTACCTCAATGGTAGGAATTCGCCACGAGCTGGGACTCAATTCCTTACACTCTGTAGTTCTGTGGAAGTCAATATGTTTGCTCTGTAAAATGAGGATAACATCCGGAGCCAAACCTTATTCGATTTTAAACAACAAAAGCCAAGATCCATCAGCAGCAATGTATCCATATTTTATCCAGTCTTTTGTTGTCTACGATTTTAGATTAAGTATAGCCTTAAGAAGGCGTAGTGTGTTAGTTCTGTTCATAATGATTTCCGTGTCTTGATTAGTTCTTCCTTCTAATTTCAATCAAATTAGTTTCCCCCTTTGATAAGGATCAACAAATAGGGGACGTGCAAGAGTCAGACATTTTGCAATAGTTTCTTGGTTCGTGCTCAGTTCTGTTCGTTCTAAGTTAGCGCTGGTATGACCATCGTCCTCTAGTCAATGTGATGTTTCTGGAGCTGTCAGAGATCTCATCACTTGATAATACGATGGATATGTGTGATCCTATGAGTGTTTCTTCGTAGCAGTCGAGTATGATCATTGAGGATGAGTTTGTAGGTGGTGATAGTTACTCAGCTCTCGGGATACTTTAGTTCTCAGCATTGTCTGTATCGAGTAGGTGGATAAATTCATTAAATTAATCGATGTTTCCTCGGTTTATGGCTGCAGAGCCTGTTCACTGTGCTGTAGGGCTAGGTCGAGTCGTCTCACGATGTAGTGTGTTTCTTCGTTTGACAGGTTTTTTCATCAGCATCATTCGGTTTCATTTTCCCTGTATTTTGTGCATTCAGTTCAAGATGCTTTGTTTTTTTGTTTTCGTTAGCACTGTGAAGCAGATTTCTGAGAAAGGCTCTTGAGCCTCTTGGTTATTTTTTAGTTTGTTTTTTCGAGACTTCTGTTTTTGCTTTATGTGATAGGGACTGGGGTTGTTGTTCGAAAATGCTGTAGTTCTGGCTCCCTTTATTATGTTGACCTTTGGGGTCGGAATTTCTTTCAATCTGGCCTGGCATAAGGATGGCCTTCTTTTTGTTCACATTATTCTGCAATGTATCAGGGGTCAGATCAATCAACAGGACATCAGAATCTGGGTTTGTGCCATCTATTTGTAGCTTGACATTATTGGTCTGAGAGCGCTTGGCTAGTTGTTTCATTGATTGACACGTCTTTTCATCTTGTATAGGTTCAGCCATTTTTTGAGGTTTGCCCCTTGTATGGTTGTTCGATATGGAGGTCTTTGTGATGGTAATTAGGGATTCCGTTAGTGAAGCTTTGTCCAGTTGATCTTGTCTTGCTATGTCAGCAAGTCGTTGCTGCCAGATGTAGCTGTTTTCTGCTTCTATGCTAAGGCGTTCTTGGATCTTAGATATGAGCTGTTCAAGGCTCTTTTGTTTGGCAAAGATGGAGCCAAGTAGCGTAGAATGTTCTTTGGCAGTTTCGACGTTTGCTTCCTGTAGCTTTACATACGAGATCAATGTTTGCGTTGTTACATCCATCAGCACATTTTGAAGATCAACCATGGAGGTGGCTATGTACTCATGTTGATCTGTTGGATTTGTTGGACAGGAGCAGGTAAATGCTTCCACGTTAGGTGCTTTTTTCTTGCCATTCAAATCCGCATTCAACGTTTGTGTTTTGTTAATTGTTGCATCACCCATTGTTGGAGTGTCCAATGTTGTCGCACCCATTAAGACACTAGGCTCCATGTTGGTGCCAGATGGATAAGCTTGTCTTTTGTTTTTCCTGTTAGTTTCTTGGAGTTCCATCAGAGCTTCAATCTCGGTCAAGTCGAATTAGAGTCGTTCCAAACGTCATTGGCTAATTGGTGCAACTGCCTTTGCATGGATCTCCGATTTTGTCGTTCTTTGGTAGTGATGTTTCCATAGCTCCTTGGCCTTCAAGGCTCTCTCCATTTGAGAGAATGGTGCCATGGAGGGGTCTAATTCAATGGTCTAATTCAATTCAAATGTCTGTTTTAGTAGCCTCTGCACATGTCTCTTGAGCTTCACATTAGAAATGTTCAATCTTGATAGCTTGTTCCTCTCTCACGGAAGGGTGCAGCGTAATATTATCATCAGATTCATTTTTATTAGTACTAGCTGTTATATCAAGAGGAGATTGTGAGGTACTGAGAGTGCTAACATCTTGATTATTTTGTGTGCAGCTAGCTTTTCTGAATGGCATCTTATGGTGAGTTTCATGCAGCATGGTTATTTGATCTTCTTCCTTCATACTATCATGCAAGCGATTGTCAGTAGCTGTCCCTTTAAGAGGAAGGTAGCTAGCAGCATCAGACGCGCAGGGCCTATCGTCCTCCAATAGATTATTGTTGTTAACAATAGATGCTGTTGTCTGCTTTTCAGACATTTTTTTGTTTCAAAGCCTTGTGTGGGGCATAGATTGACTATTCGGTGTCAGGACTTTTTGATTTCCTTTGATTTTAGACATTGCTCTGATTGAGTTAGGAGGGAGCTTGCACGTGCTCAGATTAGCTCACGGCTGTGGATTCGTTCACTACAGGCCGCTTCGTGTCTTCAGGCGACAGTAAACACTTCTTGAGATGGCCGTGAGAGCTCTGCCTCTTCTCCAGCGCTGGGGGGCCACAGGAGACCCAAAGAACGGATCTCTCTAGGAAGGTAAACGGGAGTGAGGGGCAGGGGGTGGAAAGCTGATGGTGCCTTAGGCGTGGGGGTCAAAGGACAGAGTCCCACAGTCCCCCCACGCAATGCGCACACCAGGTTGTTTTAACAGCGATTGCAGGAGGGTTGTTCAATCAATCGATGTAATTCTGGTATGATTGATAGATGTTGTAGGATACGTACTCGAAGATGTAAAGGGAGTGATTGCTGTTACGGGCTGTGCACAAGACACAGCAAGGTTTTCGTACCCGCATGGTCAGCGCCCGCAGTTCCAGCGGACTCCAGTAGACTCCACACTCTGCTTCCACACTCTGCTCCGCAGCCTGGAGTGGTATGTGTAATGTTCAAAAAATGTTCAAAAAAATACTCCTCCTAGTTTGATGAACACTGTAGACTGACGTTATTATAAATCAAGGGGTAGTGTGTCCCTCTTTTTGATCAGGGGGGCCTAAGTTATGAGGGATATAGCAATTAAACAAGGAAAAGGAAAAGAACCTAGGCTACCCCAACCTAGTCTGCAGGGCAACTTCAGTGGACTTGTGATGTCACATTGGTTGGGACATCTGTGGCGTACTTATTTGGTGTGACAGATTTGTTTGATCCTGTGCTTCTAGGATGCGCCGCAGATGTTTTTCAGCGAGCTACAGTTACGGGATGCACAGCACATCCTAGAAGCACAGGATCAAACTAACCCAGCGCACAGACGGCGCCGCCAGCAATGAACTCTCAGCAGATTCAACACTAACCTGTCACACCAAATAAGTACGGCACAGATGTCCCAACCAATGTGACAACACAAGTCCACTGAAGTTGTCCTGAAGATGGCACCAGACACAACAATAACAGCTGAATGCCAGAAACACCATAGATCTGAAGTCAGCTAGACCACATTTGAAGTCACAAACTTTATTAACCCACACTATGAAACAGTGACAGTAAAGAACCAATGTATCAGGTTTTTTTTACAATGCATTAAATGCTGAAACCATCCACGATTATTTAGGGAAAGCAAAAAGGGCTTTTGTCAATAGCAGTGTGATGCAACTTGTTTTAATTTTGAATACAACTAAATGTAATTGTTCTGCATACAGTTTAGGTGGTCTCATATGTGCAGATTAACCAACAGAGATCTGTTAAGTGTGTGCTGGACCCAGAACCGGCCAGTGGGAAACAGGTGGGGTAGCCTAGGTTCTTTTCCTTGTTTAATCACTGTAGACAGACTCCACTCTAGCAGACTCCACACTCTGCCTCCACACTCTGCGGCCCACTTCACGGCCTGGAGTGGTATATGTAATGTTCAAAAAGATACTCCTCCTAGTTTGATGAGCACTGTAGACAGACTCCACTCCAGCAGACTCCACACTCTGCCTCCACACTCCGCGGCCCACTTCACGGCCTGGAGTGGTATATGTAATGTTCACAAAGATACTCCTCCTAGTTTGATGAACACTGTAAACAGACTCCACTCCAGCAGACTCCACACTCTGCCTCCACACTCTGCGGCCCGCTCCGCGGCCTGGAGTGGTATATGTAATGTTCAAAAAGATACTCCTCCTAGTTTGATGAACACTGTAGACAGACTCCACTCCAGCAGACTCCACACTCTGTCTCCACACTCTGCAGCCCGCTCCGCAGCCTGGAGTGGTATATGTAATGTTCAAAAAGATACTCCACCTAGTTTGATGAACACTCATACTTATATGTCATGCAAGGCAATCTCTGGGATTTTCTCACGGGAAGTCGCCGTAGCATCACGAAGATGACATGTGTGCTGCACACATTCACAGTCATTTACAGCCGCTAAATGAAATGTCCTGCCTCCAGCCTCCTCTGGGATGTTCCTCTCTCTAATCACTGTCAAGAAATGTCAAGCATGTGTCTATCACATCTCCTCCCTAGTATAGGTCCCAAAAAACAACACGTGTTTTACAGTCATACCCAGGGATATTTCCTTCCCTAGAATACTCTCCTAAATAGTCACAACAAATGGCAAAGAAATAGCAACACCCTAAATTTCAGCCTCCAAAGAATACTAGGATTTTCTCTTTCCTGGCATTCTTTATTGTCATGAGAGTCACTCGGTGTAACATGCCGGAAATGGGATTTTCTGCTACCAGCCCCTGACAAGAAAGGTTGCATGCATGTATGCCAAGCACATTGCTCACTGGGATTCTCTCTTTCTTAGAACTAGTAGCCACACAAAGACCACACATGTGTTGACCACTCATTATTACATGTTTGAAAATAGCTCTTCAAATAAACTTTTTCAAATATAATCATCAATTTTCTCTACAAATCTCTGGTACGGCCGTGGATGAAACACTCAACTCAAAGTTTGGCTAAAATATGCATGGCCAAATTTGAAGACGTATTCATCTACAGTGACAAGAATTATTTTAAAAATAATTTTAAAGTGTGGAAGCGTTACAGAGATGACATCTTCCTAATTTAGACCAGAGAACCTACAGAATGACTACACTTTCTAGAATGACTTAATCAAGTCATACCTAAGCTTTGCTTCAAGAGACAGTACAACAAAATATCCATAACATTTTTTGATATTCTGATTTTCGCTGAAAACAACCAATTATTATATGGTTTATATTAAATACAAATGGACTGTAACACACTTTTGATGTACATTAGCCACCACCATCAACCTTTGCATGATAACCTGCCTTATGACCAATTTCTGCATATTCATAGAAATTGCCAAATAATGAGGATTAATTAACTGACTCTAGAATTCTGTCTCAATGATTGAAACAATGAGGTTGTCCTTATCATCTCCTTAAGCAGGCCAATTAATGTTTTCTTCACAAAGACCACAGGGAGTTGCTTCAAGTAATACACAAAACCACTATTCAACCTGGAAGTGCTTGCATTACAACATATTGTAAGAATTCTGCATTCATTAAGGGAACTGATAATCCAGCAATGGTCTTTAATGAGAGACTGTATTGGAGAACACAAACCATTATTCACTTTCCAATGTAGTCAACATCTAAGAGACACACCTGTCCATGCAACAAACAGAGACAACGTTTGACACAACAATGTACCTCAGCTGTGAGGTTTACCTGAAATGAAAGGCAGGTTCCCTTGTGGATGTTGCGTAGCCCGTCTTAAATTTCATCTCAACTTTTTTGTGAACTGCAACACCAAAAACAATATATACACGTTAAGATGCCCCTGCAATAACATTTACAGAAGAAAGGTCTAAGAATAGAATTAAGAATATTCATGCGGCTATGGTTCAACATATTTGGAAGTGAACCATAATGAAGACAACACATCCTGGACCATCATTGATGTTTTCCAAAAACTGCAACAAGCCCTCTGAGACAACTTTAGGTTAGATTGATCAAAAATTGATTATACACTTCATGTCACATATTTCTGGTCTTAATGACTGATTGGAATGGACTTCTTTGTTGTAAGCAGTGCTGGATGCATAAATCATCATTTATTTGCTCTATATATTAAGGTACTATTTGCCTGATTACAAAAAGGTTATTGTTACAAAACCTCACAATGTTTTAGCATTGAATCCTATGAATTATTTTAAAAGAATTCATCCATAATGGTAATTATAAACTGACAAGCACTATATATTACCAGAATTCTTCAGGCCAAGAAGTGATTCATTTCTACATGCACTTATCAAAGCATGTACTTACTAGCGCTTTAATGCCATCCTAACATGGTGCCCGCTCTTCACAATACTAATTGTTATCTAAAACAGACTCCAATATTTGCATTTGCATACATAATATTGGCATTTCAGTGATTTGATGCCACTGCAACATTGTGCTCTTGCTTGCATATATCTACTTTTTATAAAATGACGCTGAACATCCCACTTACACCCAATAACATGACCCTTTCTTAAAAGATTTTAACTTATCCAATATGGCGACTCTGTTGTGATACACCGATGCTATGACATTTTGCAGAAGTGTGGAAATAAACTAATAAGGTGAGTAATTTCTTCTTTAGCAGCTCTACCATTAGAGAATCAGGTGCAACTTAGAATTGGAACCTAACTAAATTTTATTTACCCAGTTTCCATAAATTCCCATAGTGAAACACTTACAACCAGCAGACCAAACCCAATTTTTTGTCATTTTGATATTTTACAAAATACTGCAAGCCGCATTTAATGGAGTCTGTAAGCATTATGAAACTTCATAGAGATTAATGTAGAAAGATATGGAATATTCAGAAATTGCAAGTGAGCTCTCTGCATGGTACTCATGTATCAACATTATCTTTATATAGTCACTCTTATCTGGTAGTCTTTTTACCATAACCAAATCCATTTGGATCAGCGATATTTAGCCTTTCTTGTGTCTTAACCAATGGGTGAATTCATTTTTCAATGAGTCATTATCCTTTCTGGTGAAGAGTTTAAGCTTGGGCACTTTTGTCATACAAATAGTTCTTTTATCAAGTGAGTTTAATTCATGCAGGTGGATTACCTTCAAATCCATATATGTGGGCAGGATGTTTATATCATTCTCAGCTCTTGGTCGGGTATTCCCTCTTGTGACGTTACCACCTAGTTTTATTATATTAGCCAATAGTACAACTGGGCTGTTAGCCGAGCACCTTGGGGACTTCTACCCTACTGGTTTTCTACTTGGCCCACTTAAGAGTGTGTTCATACTTAGGTTTGTTTGCCCTCTGCCCAACCATGCATTTTTTGCAGTTTTAACTGCTCCACCACCATCCTTATCCTCCTGTGATGGGTGTGAACCCTTGCTCTTGCCTACTATGGGATCACATTTTTCCGTGTTTATGATATATACTTTATCCAGGGTGGGACTCATTGTTTTGAAGGGTCATATATGTAAAATATCCCTTCAATAAAAATACCTGTTCATTCATCCGATCACACCTGTAACAATTCCCATGACTCATAGCTTCCCATTGCCCACCTTGCTGCTATGTCTTGGTATAGACAACGTGCAAACTTGTAGCAGCTATATCCTCCTTATTGTTAGTCAAACAACCAATATGGTCCAAATTGCCTCTGTCTTTTATGCACTTAGATGTCCCATTAAATATCACATTAGATGTCACGTCACAGATGCCTTGGTGTCCTCTGTGACTCGTTCAGATAGTATAGCATATTTATTTGTGCTGGGTATAGTAGGGTGAACTAAGGTGTTCATAGCAACCTCCACTTGAAAGTTACGCCCGACCTCTTGTCCATCTGAATGAGGAATGTTGTGCTTATTAGGGAGTAAGACCTCCTTAGTTATGTACAGTAGGGCCAAAAACCGATCGAGAAAAAAAAAAAACTGGGTCAATAAGGAGTGCACGTGTTGCAAGAAAAACATGTTTTTATTAACTGCAAATATGGCCAGGAGTGCCAGTCAACTCCATAAAACTAAAAACGGAAAGCTCCCTGACACGCCCCTTTCAGTTACAAATGTTATAGCGGAAAACTGCAAAATCTACATTTGCAACATTTATCAAATACAAACCCAAATCTCCTATTGCCCAGCTCCTATACAGAAATCTAAACATCACCACTATTTTATCTATATCTATATTTTACTGCCCTGTTGGTCAATGAACTATCTGTGACAACATGAACACAACCCTCTGTGAATAACCTAATTGTGCTGTCAGCCGAAAATGCGTTGTTCTAATTGTCCAATTGTATTCAGGTAACTTGTTGCAACAATTGATTTTTCTTATTTACCAAAAAACCTTGAGATTACTTCCAATGTAATCACAGAGCTGATGTGAACAGTGAAGTCAATAAACTATGATAACAAAATGGGCACAATACTACTTTCTCGTGAGATCAGGCACTATGTCAATCCCAAACAACTCTTTTACCATGCAACTGCATTCTTTGGCAACACCTCTTGTGACTCTCATCTTGAAACATGTTGCTTTCCTAGTGCTCATCCTTCCCTATCTCTCTTGAGGACCAGGTGTTCTATATGAACACGACCACACTGCTCTTGGGGATTCATGTATTGTATTTATTTGCTGTATTAGCTTGTCACCTGTAGTTTCAATTAACCTGCAATTTCTCAATGGGGGCAGTATAACCACAACCTAGTTCTATATTCTGACAATAACTCATCCCCATATTTCATTCTCACCAGACTGCCCTTTGCACCCACTGCACTAATCTAACCATGAAAATATAATGCTTTTGAATCTCAGCACCTGTGACTGCTCGGCTTTGGACCATTAACTACTATCCGTGCTGCGCTTCACCCACCCTCCAGGTACCTTGGCTGTCTGATCACTCGCTGGGTGAAAGTATAAAATCTAGTTCAATGAACAAAACAGAAGCTCCAATATGCATCCTAATGTTCTAACAGACGCTGCAACCTCTAATGGGGCCTAATCCAAAATGGCAGAACTCCTGATAACACAGCCAACAGCCCTTAGCTTACTAAACATCAACATCTATCCTATTTTTATTTTTTACTTTTTTATAAAATGTTGCGCTGTTCATCCAGATGGACGGTTCTCCATTTAATACAGATTTCTGTATTTTTCCGTGTAACTGAAAGTAACCCTTTTTGGGAATTGTCTTTTACTCTGGGCCAGTTCACTTGTATTGTAGATGGGCTACTGACAAAATATGTCCTCCCATGTTTCTTTCAAAGTTTTGCATGTGATGGAGTCCATATATTCATTTTTAAATGTAAAGTCACGTTTGCATCCTTTCCATTTGTATAGATTCCCCTACAGTCCCTGAGCCACGTCCTCTCCTTGAGATGTCTCAAGGAAGCCTGCATTACAATTAGGGATATTGGTTGTTCTATACATACCGGGACTGTAAAGCTCAAACGCCCCACAGCCTACTGTGGCAGATCTGCACAGCACCACCATGTACCTGCAATTCACAATGTGTGTTTGGCTGAGCTTGGTACTAAGACACTTGTGTGACAACGAGCGCCACTCTGCTTTCAAATGCAGAATGACGGTTGTGGCTGACACTAGTGCCCGCAGGACTCTCTTCTCAGTCCCTCTACTCCTGGCATCTGAATAATGTCATGTTTATATTTGGTGATTTATATTTCAAAACAAGGGCAGTTTTATGTTTTGACAATGCTGTGTTTTGTTCTTCGCCTCACACTGCAGCCAGTGAATATGAACTGCAATCTCGCCTCTCCTCTTGGCATCCTAGAAGACTTGAGAGTTGATCAGTTCAAATTCATAACAACTGCCAAACGAGGTCCTGAAAATAGATGCATATTTAGCAAGATGACGTAAAGACTTACAGGCCGATTCATGGAATTAATGTGCATGGAAAATCGCAGCGCAAGCGTGCCAAAGCGCACATCGATTCATGGAAGTCAGTGCACGTGTAAATCCTGGGATGTGCGCTAAAATCGTGGGTGGCGCACATGGGCGCACACGTCATCAAACGCATGCGCTACGCGCACAGCGAAAGCGCACATAGCGCAGCGCACACAACAAAAGTGGGCGGAACACGGGGCGGAACACGCGGAATGGGGAACAACTCAGGAAAATGTAGGCGTTACGGAGGAAGTACAGGAGGTAAATGCTCGCAACGCCCACACACACGCCTACAACATGTATTCATGGAATCGAACAGGGGAAACATGTACGCCAAAAAAGATGCACTAATCCGGAAACACATACGCCAGCAGGAAGCAGGCGTACGCGGCCCCGCGCATCATGAAAGTGCACACAAACAACAAAAAAGCTCAGACCCTACGATGAATATACCGTTCCTCGCAGCAGTGGTTGTGGAACACCGCAGGAGGAGGAGGATAGCCAGGCCCCGAATTTTTACACCCAGGACCAGCCTTTTTGGGATGCCTGATGACCAGGTGTATGGGAGGTACAGGTTTCCACCACACATAATACTCGACCTGGTGAGTGAGTGGGAGGATGACTTCACATCACCCACCCTGTGCTCCCAAGCACTGAGCCCTTGCAAAAGGTGCTCAATGTACTGCACTTCTTGGCCACTGGGCACTGGTTCATTTCAGCAGACACGTGCCATAGTGGGAGGGGGTGTCACAGGCCATGCAGTCACGCTGCCTACACCAGGTGTTGGCCATCACGACTGCACGCTCCTCAGTCCGCAGGCACATATACATGCCCAGAACACCTGCAGAAAGGTAGGCTGCCATCCAGGACTTTTATGGGGTGGCACACTTCCCCAAAGTGCACCCAGGGCAACTGAGTACATCTATAGAAACCGCAAGCACTGGCATTCCATCAACGTGCAGGTAGTATGTGTTGCCAAGGGAATCATCACCTCAGTATATGCCAACTATATAGGGTCAACCCATGATAGTTTCATTTTCAGAATGTCACCCCTAAACCGGGACCTAGAAGCTGGGCGGCATGGCGATACATGGCTGCTTGGTGAGTATAAATGCCTCTGCACATGCATGCATGTCAGATACTGAGTAATGTCACAACCCCACTAATGATACCCATCATCACCTCCCCAGGTGACAGTGCCTACACTCTGAGCACCCACATGATGACGCCAATTCGGAACTCCACCACACCACCTGTGGTAAGATACAACACAGCCCATATTGCAACCTGGGCCATCGTGGAGCGCACATTTGGAGTCCTCAAGTCACGCTTTCACTCCCTTAACCGCTCTGGTGGGCAGCTGCTATACGCGCCCCCAGTAGTGTGCAAGATCATAGTGGCAGCATGTGTCCTGCACAACGTTGCAACACGCCCTGGCCTGCCGGTGGACATGGTGGTGCCCCTACATCCCCAACCCCAACCACATGCACGGCCGCTGCGCATGGGAGGTGAAAGGGCATGTTGTGAGGCAGCCCGTACACAGCTGTTGGCTAATTACTTTATCTAAAATCCTACCCCTTTGGAATGCACACAGCCCTGGCACATACCAGCTGACAATCAATGATGATGACATAAGGGACAGTCAACTGTCACAACCATACCAGCCTGAGATTGGTCACTTGGAAGTGTTACATTTTGTGCATCCCTACCTACTTACATACAACCAATGCTGTGTGATAAAAAGTCACATATTCATGCTGCATGAATGACTACCCCCTTGAAAAATACAACATGAAAATAGTGCCATGTCACCCAATCCCTCCCCATCTCAGCTACCCAACACACCATGGCATGTCATGCAATGTGAAAGCAACAAAATGAATACACATTACACAAGTGTCACAAAGTGCACTGTTCCAAATGTAAACAGGCCACAGACAATATGCTCCCAGTAATCAATAAGAAACAGCACACTTGAACAAATACCAGCAACACAGAACAGCAACACAGGATGAAACAGTGTCAAAATTTGACAGTACAAAATCAAAGTAGTGCAAGTCTCACAACCTGACTAAGCCAGCACATCGACCCCTTCCAACTGCAGAGTGTTGCTGTCAGGCAAATGTCTCAGTGTACTGCATACAACATGAACTGCATCTGCAAAGGAGATGGCCTTGTGAAGACATGAAGAAGGTACATGTGAATAAGGAGAAAGACATCGATGTACAAGCACATATCAATACACCATGCAGTGTTCAATCCAACAACAATCCCCACTAGGGATGGACACATAGTTTTGACTACAGACTGCCCACACAGCTCATGGGAACCCAATGTCACTGTGTAAGTTACTGTCACTTGGTCACACCCTTTGCAAGCCCATGGAAAGGGGAAGCAGGAGGGGTGTGTGTCAGGAACCCAAGCATCTAACCCAAAGACAGGACAAGCCTGCTTGTGCCCAGCAGGAATACACAGCGGATGTCCACGGGAGCCACACAAGTCAACACACTGTAAAAAACAAAAACAAAAAAAACAAAAATGGCCATGTGTGGATCGGGGGGGCACCCAGGAGGTTCGAGGACAGGGTGCACCTCAACACCCACATTTGTGGATGTTGCGAAGAAAAATAAAATACCTCCATGGGCTCATGGCCTGAACGGCTACGCTATTGTGGGAGAACTGCTGTCGCTCTCTTCACCCTCTGCTGCTACATCAGGAGGTGGCCGTGCCATGGGAGGCAGCCCACACAAAGCCCTGGTATGGTCCTCCATGGCAGCAAGCATGCGGGCGTGGAAGTTTTCGTTCTGGAGAATGATGGTGCGGAGATCCCCATGCAGCACCTCACGGGTAGCCCGCATTTCTACCTGCAAGGCCTTGCGTGATGCCCGGATCTCCGCACGGGTTGCCTGGAGCTCTGCTGAGAGTGAACATGTGAGCTGCACCAGCTGCTGTTCTGACCGAAAATTTCGGGAAGCCTCAAGTTCACCCACAGTCTCCCTGAGGAAATGGAGTTCTAACCTCAGGGCTTCCCTGTGGCCCTGTGACTCTACAGATATGGCTTTGCACAGAGCCTCCAGTGCCGCCCGTCGGTCCCTGTTGGACTCCAACATGTCTTCCCTGTCTGATTGACAAATGGAGTCTGTTGCCTGCTGTTGGAGCTCCATCTGACTTTCAGGGGGAAGAATGGAAGTGGCCACCCTATCCATTGCCTGAGCCATAATTTCAACCGATGCTCCCTGTTGTGCTGCTATACTGAACATGGAGTTTTCCGATACATTATTGCCTGGTGGCGCACGGCCACTGCGTCAGCGGGCACCACACCTGTTTGGGGCAAGGCGATCTGCACCTTGCTGTGCTGGCACTGCCTGAGGCTGCAGGACTGCATTCCCCCTCTGATCTGCTGGCCCAGGAACAGGATCAGATGTTGTGGAGTGTGACCCTGCACCCGTAACCGCAGAGTTACCAACACTGACATCCCCATAGAGGGGTCTACCCCCGGTGCAGGTGGGTTGGACAGAACAGCATCCCTCCCAGTAACACTCACCTGCGACGCCACATATGTCTCACTGTCCGATTCAGCACCTGAATCATAGAGTTCTGCGGAGGTGAACCCAGAGACACCCATGGACAGTATGGTCTGCAGGAGGATCGGGTTTTCACCCACCACCACCCCACGTCCTCCATTGGTGCCCGGTTGTGGCTGAGATTCCTCCTGGGTCTGCACCATCTCCTCCACCTCAACAGCATCAAGTGCTTCATCACCTGCATAAACATGAAAGACAACAAATGGAAACAGGCATGAGCACCATAGCACACATATAGGCCTGACAAGCCAGAGATCCAGTAAATGAATTACACACGTCCCACATGACTATAGCCCTGGCATGCATGCACTGTCAATGAGTTGGAAGGGGAGGCAAAAAGCAGACACTGAGGACTCCAAGATGATAAAGCAACACATTTGCTGCATGCTGGATAGCACTGGCATCACACATTAGCCTGTGAGTGCCATGTCTGCCATGTCCAGTACACATACATGACACATGCCAGCACACAGATGGCACATAGCAATAGTGTGACAAAATGCGCATGTGCCACACACAGCAACACATCCAGTGTACAATCATACAGTGATGGCAAGCAGATGGACACATCAATGGTTGGTCACTTCAACATGACCGGAAACAACAGTCATGTTCCACATTCAAACAGGCCCCACAAATTAATGTGAGCAGGCCCTTACTCAATCAGCCTGAATGGAGAAATCATTCCCATAACAAGGTAATAAATGTGGGCCATTTTGGGGTGTAATCTATGACAGATGCATGTCACATATTAGGCATTAGGGCAGAAAAATGCATTGCAAAAATGGGAGGATTGAAACAATCAGGCTGAATGAACACTGAACATTTTGAACAATGTTGTTGCAAGATGACAGTTCAAGGGCAACTGCAGTAATGTGGTGCTAATTGGCTACTGTGGTCAGAAGGGATACTGTCATACCCAAATCCAAGGCCGGTGAATGGTTTGGAGGAAGCACATGGGTGACCCATACCACTCAGGAGTACACATCCTCACCTGGCACTCAATCAGAACACATCACCCAAGCAACATACACATGGATTACACACACATGCATGGGCACTCACCGGACAATGCTTTGTAATCTGGTAGGTCTCCCACGCCTTGGATCTGTTCCTCTGTGACGAAGGTTCCAGCAACAGACTCATGTTCAGTGAGTTGGTCATCCTCTGGTGGAGACCCACCGCCAGTATCCAGAGTAGAGGCATGATTAGAAGCCAGCTTGTTGTTTCCTCTGCGTTTCAGGTCATTCCACCGCTTGTAGTAATCATCAGCTGTACGCCTCACAAATCCAAGGGCACTAATGTGGTCTGTGATGGTCTGCCAGTGGGCCCTACGTTGAGCAGGCGTAGTCTTGCAGCCTGAAGTCACCACCATTTCGCGGCCATGTGCCAACACATAGGCCACAAGTGCATCAAGTTTGGCGTCATTGAAGCTAGGCTTCCTTGACGTGCCGGATTGTGTAGACGTGTCTTTGGTCTCAGCCTATAGTGCAAGAACACCCTTCTTCTTCTTCTTCTTCTTCTTCTTCTAAGGTGGTGCGGATCCTGAGTGGTTTACGCCGCTCTGGTCAGTAGGGGCAGAAGTGCAGGTGGACTGGGCACTTGAAGTTTGCGAATGCACAATGACCAAAGGTCTTGGTACAGGCATTGGCTGCAGGATGATGTTGGCAGGGTCAACGTCGGTGTGATGGACCTGGACCGACACTGTCCCGGCTGGGAGACTCAAAGCTGGGGTGGATTGAGCTGCAGCCTCCTCACCCTGGCTACTTGGGGCAGCAGATGACATTGCTGCCCCAGATCCACGTGGCCTGGTGACAGCAACTTTCACCGCCACACGTGGCTTAGACTTGGTGACCTGGAAGTCAGCTTGGGAGTCATCCTGTTCAGTTGACAAAATGGGCCGGTCCAACGAGGGCTGAGCTGGGATGGTGTCAGCTACAATTCCTACAACCATGTGGGGGGGTATAAGTGGCACCGATTGGTCCTCCACACACTGGGCTCTAGGGGCACCCTGCAAATCCTGGCCACGTCCCCTACTGCACCCACCACGCCCACTTCTTTGAGCTGGGCCACCTTTGCCTCCCTTACTGCTTGGTCACCTCCCAACCATGGCACTGATGTTGTTGTGTGTATGGGAGTTGCAGTAAACAATTGGCCTGGGCAATTGGGGTGAAAGGAGTAGGGTACTAGATGGAATTCATACCCTAGTGCTCTAGCAAGGCTATCTGTGACCCCTGGGGGAAGATGATGGGTCATGCAATGCACAGACACCCCAAATACAAAAGTACACGTGCACGCAACCCCTGGTAGACCACGTGCATGGAAAAATGAACACGCACTACGCTGTGGCACCCAGAAACCCAAAAATAAGCGTGCGCTTGTTACACGCAGCCTACAATGACCTCTGAAGGGGTACGCGACCCACGGGGGCAACCACAGTTGGAAAATACTTGCACGACTCACCGTCTGCCTTGAAAAAGAACGTGAAAAAAACACGCTTGTGCGTGTTGGCAACACCCCCGCCAAAAGAAGGAAAGAACGCAGTCTGAGGAAACAGGGATGACGAACTGGAAACGTTGTAAAGTAATCGCTCTATGAATTACACCCTTTGTACTGTGGCAAAAGCTCCAGCTCTCTCCAACTCTCTAAATCAATGTTCAGTGATAGAGTCTACTTTTCTAATCCACACTCTTAACTGGACAGAAACATATGTCATTGTTTTCCAATTTGTGTGAAATATAATGGCTTCGGTTTTAAAATAGGCAACATAGGAAGCAGAATGGAATACATTAATATTGAAGAGAAATGATGTGTACAGTAATCTGTCACACTCAAATAGAGAATAGAGATCCAATACTTTGAAATGTATTTATTTACATACCAGACTACTGCAGATCACCCAATGGATCTATGCATTGAGCTCCAATTTGCACACTCATACCGATCACCACATTCTCATAAGATCATCCACCTGCCACACTGGTGCAGACCACCCACAAAATGTGAACTCATAATTAAGTATGTACAGAGGAATCCCTTTGTATGTTTTTATTGACCTTCCACATCCATGACTGTGTCAAAGCCAGGCCAAAATGCCCCACCCTATATGTGCCCCATACATGCATTAGCCCCCAGTCATGTATGTGCTTTGTACATATATGTACCCCCTTTCATGTTTATCCCACTTCCATGATGTGTTTTTCTTGTTTATCTGCAATGCTTCAGCAACCTCTCCAATGCTTCACCCATGTTTGTAGCCACACTCATGTGTGCACGCACACCAATACCTCCACCCACATAAGCCTACCACGCTCCAATAAAGTATGAGTCTCCTATCCATATAGTTACTCTTCACTTAGTCCACTCTCCTGCACCACGGCTAGGCCCCCACCCATGTACGTGACCCATGTAAGTGATTTCAATCCGGCACATACCCAAGTCATGTCCAGCGTGTAGTGTACAATTGAAACCCTTATTTATTTAACATTTAAGTTCAATATTCTGAACGATATATCACTCGTATCACACCCTTCTCCTGGAACCCCGCCCCCCCGGTCACACTGGACCAGGACAGTTTGCAAAGGTAAATATTTATTTAGGTATTTAAAATGTATATCACAATATATTTTAATAGGTAAACAACAATCACCGAAGCGGTGACAGAACACTGAATAGTATCTTTACTACACTATGAATCAAGGAATGAGCACAAAAACAAATGCAGCACATAATATAATAATTTTGTGTTGGTTTGGTATAAATGGCACTATGGTTAGGGGTTCCCCCTGCAACACCCCTCAACCCACCAATATGCAATGAATACATGTGAAGAGAGAGCAGGTATTCAGGAATAGCACAAATCAAACAGAATATCACTCCCACCTTCCCCCTTCAAGCACAAGAGAAAAATGGAATTGACTTTTCACTGTCAGAATGGCTTTGAAATTGTCTTTGGAATTGACTGAGCAAAAACACCAAATGTGGTCAAAAATACTTAAATTATTATAAATTCCTATGAGAGCCGCTTTGAACAGTTGCACACAATCACAAGCAATGATTTAGTCCAAAGAAAACATTTGAAATCTCAAAATCCAAGTAGGAAACAATTTAAAGCTATTTCACACATGTAAACCTTTCAGAATGTAAAATCATGGCAAACTTTTCCTTATGCGATATTTGCTATAACGGGAGAATTGCACAGTTTTGCAATGCGGTTTTGGGTTCTATGCATAGCTACGGTTAGCTATACATAGAACCCAGGTTCGGTACAAGTAGGAGTTTCGTTTCTATCATAAAAACTGAGGGAGTTATAGAGGTTTTAGTGAAGGTCATTTTTGCAAAAAAGGCGCGAGAATGGAAAACAGAAATGCACTTTGAAACTGACAGCTGGGTTTGATTACACTATATTATGACTAGGAAAAGAGGATGCCACACATGAATCTCCACAGTTACGTTGCCAGCGTAACCCTTCACGTGGTGGATGCTCAATTTTTGGGGGGAATTTACTTGAGTTACTCACTAATGACTTATGATTTTATAAAACAAATGAGACAAAATCAGCGCACGAAAGGTTCTGACAATACTATGATTCTGAATTTACAGCTAGAATGGGTTGAGATTGGGATAAAACAATGCATATATACTATGGGCCACTTTTCTTCCTATTAATACTCACAGAATAAGTTATTAAATTGGACTGTCAGTTCTGGTCATGGATTGGATCTGGTCTAGGAAGAACAGCACATCAGGCACGGGATCGGATTAGCTAGGCTGGTCACCGGATTTGCACAGGATCTGTCCTTCTTATTTGTGGATATTTCAATCAGCTGGATAGTGAGTTCCTCAGGGAAGTCTTGTGGTAGCAAGCCAGAGAATTTCACGATATTAGTTCAAAAGGCCTTCTCACACCACCGCACTTCACTGGGTTGCAAGAATTCGTTTGAGGATTAGGTCTTGCTGAAAGTCAATAGTTCTCTACTGCTTGCAAGAGTCTTGGCATCTGGATCTGGAAGAATGTTGAAGCTGGATGTAGAATGCTGGATCAGAGTGCTTGGCCGGAATCAGGAAATTGAGTGAATCAGTGAGTCCCTATGTGTTGTCAGCTGTCTCTATTTATCCTTTAAAATTACATCACAAAATGGGTGTATGGGCCGGCCCCTGTGAGCTGGGATTGGATCAAAACCTCATCTCCGGCTTGCAACTGAGCGATTGGATCAAGGCCGGATGTTGTCACATTTTATGGCTTGCTTTACAGTGCTAAGAAACCTCCCTTTAGCTACTGGTCTGAAAATCGGATTTGATACTAAGTACATATTTCTACATGGGTCACCTCCACACAAAGATTCCATATTTTATGTAACATCTGTTCCTCAAAATCCCACAGCTGTGGGTTCTTGTTTCAACTTTCTACAGAATTTTGTCCTTTTCGCTATGAACACAATTTCCAAACTTTATGCAAATATCCACAAATGTGTGTGTTTAACATAGGGATGTGTGTGTGTAAATGTTCACAATTCTAGGATTAATACATTTCACATAAAACCACATATATTGCCATTCCTGTCTAGAACATTTCACGCAGTTCTGCCACCTCTTAAAACGTGCAGCCAGAAATTAGATTAACAACTCTGTCCTTTTTGTATTTTTCATCACTTTGAATCACAAGTTATGAGTCTCTGAAAATTGTTCATTGTTCATTCTTAACAGCAGATGGCCGCTTGGCTCCACCCCTGTGTCTCTCCTGGGAGTCCAGGAGCATCTTCCTCCTTAGGGAAGATCCTTCCAGGAGCCATTTATGGCCCTCTCACACCTCTGTTTCCTGGGCTGAAGGGTCTGGTATTGTTCATTCTCTTCCTGTAGACAAAGTAACCCACAATTGTCATCTCCCCGTGAGTTTGAGCTGAGAGGATATACCTCCCCCTTGGAGAAACCTGTTTGTCCACTTCCAAAGGATTGCAGCTTAGCCAAGCAAATTTATTCTTCATTAAAAATCCAGGAAAAAACAAATTTGCTGCATCAAACATAAATACATTACTTTCTTAGCTTTAACTCTGTGGGATAAAAGCAACTGAGATCTGTATTCTTTTTAGCCACAATCGTTTTTATGTTTGCTAATCTGGCAGACTTTTTAGTTTAGATCACTTTGAAGTTTCATCAGTGACTTATCTGACAGTTGTTATTCAGGTAGCCCAAGGTACTGCACCCAGATTTCGACAGGGGCTGTCAGTTTACAGACAATCCAGTTTGTCTGATGAAGATTTTGCTCTTCACATTAGGACTTTGTATGTTCGCAATGCTTCATTAGATTACATGAATTTTAGCACTGAGCAAGATTTTGGATGTTAAAAGTGTTGTGTTATAGGAATTTTGGAGTTTTTAGCACCAAAGCAAATGTCATTTGTAGGCACATTTTGGAGTTTAATTTTCAAAGTGCTGCTTCTCTCTCTGTACTCTGTTTGCTGGTCATGGAGCCCAGGGGCACATTTTATGCAGTGTATGCTTTATTCCACCACACATGCACCATGGGTGTCTGGTTGTGCATCCATCTTTTTCAGTGGTTTTTGTAGGTTTTTGTAGGTTTTTGGCACGCACAAGAGTTTTGCTGCCATTGTTGCTGCTTCCTGCACCATAACTAGCAGGGTGATGCTGCATAGAACAGCAGCAAAGGGGGTCAGTACATCCCTCACCCATCTCTCATCTTTGTTCTATGCCTTTAACTTTAGACCCATGTCTCTGCGGCCCCATCCCTATTTGTGATTCTGCCATGCCTGCGTCCTTTGAACATGGTGGTTTACTGTGTTCCATCACTCCCACCTGTGTTGTCCTTCCCTATAAGAGTGTTCCCTCTTATCTATACTTGTGCCCAATTCATGCCATGATCCACATCTGTAACACTCTTAATCATGCATGTTCCCTCAACGTCATGCATCCCTATTCTTCATTTGCATCCTCCAACATGTTAGTTGTTTCTCCTCCCTTTAATTACTCTTACAAGATGGTAATCCCTTGTTTCCATCTTAAGTAATATACTGAACTAATTTGCCAGTTCTGTAAATGCCAGCAAAGGTCAGTCTCTCGATACAGCACATCACCTCACCGCGACTGCCTTTTCTGAGTGGCAAAGAATTATCTGACTGCAACTGGGCACATTGGTGGCTGGTTTTCCTGTCCCATTCTACGGTGCTCATAATTTTAAGAAAGTAATACCATATTTCATAGTGAGTGTTCAAATATAAAATATTGGTTGGCAAATGAAACAGACTAGAGCTCTGTTGACATTAATCTTAATGTGTAGTACTGTCTGTTGCCCACTTGATGCCACCCCCAAACAGTTTTTGGAGACTGAGGCACTGAGGTAGAATTTAGATACTTTGGAGTCATCTATTTGTTTGCATTAAGATCGTGGGACACCATCTTTCTTTCCAGCACACTTGCTAGCAAGCCAGATTGCAAGAGTTGGTATTTGCAATCGTCTTTAGAGAATCAGTGAATTTCTTTTCACAGATAACATTTTATCCAGCATCTTGGGGGAGGAAGGATAGCTCAGTGGCATTTCGTAAACGTGTTATAAAAGAACAATTGAAAACAATCTTCGTATTTGTCCCACTTACAAAACGTTCCCATGTTTCAAGAAAGGTTCTACGGGATTGTATCACACTCCATCGAGTATATCTTTGGCTGTTAGGAGAAAATGCATCCAAACAGTAGTCACCAATTGCTTTCCGAGCAATATAGCCATGAACATCAGAACATCTGTTGCAGAAATATGGCTATAACCAGAGTTCCCATTTAAAGACTGATTCCTCAGAAACAGATGGATCTGCTGCAGCACTCAAAGCAGATAAGATAGCTTATCCAATACAATAGGGTATGCTGCAATGATTAGTGTGTAACCTTCAGATGACAGGTTAAGAACTTGACATAATCGATTTGGCCCGTCAACTGAAATATGTGCTCGTTTAAATCGTCATCTCCAGGTTTCTTGACTTGGCTAAAATGTGTGATTTTGGGAAATCCCTATCTACGTGTGTGTCTGATCACATTTTTGTCAGCATTGGTAGGGCTGTTTATAGCTACAACATACAAGTGCAGATGTAACATTCTGCCATCTAAAGTGCAGTAATTAAAAGCAGCTTGATGTATGAAATCAGAAGACAGATTAAAGTCACAATAACTTCACATTAGAACCCTGTGGGTGGGAGCCGGCCAATCAGGAGGCTTGAAATGTGGGCTGATACTCTTAATCTAGCCAGAGTTCCAAGCCGCCTGATTGCCGGCTCCCCAGCCCGCCGATATTCCCCCACGTTGCTGTCATTTTGCACCCCACCCCCAAATCCCCACTTGTCTGTTTGCTGGGGCAGCAGTTGCTGTTGCAGTTGCTGCAGCTTCTCTCCTTGTTCCGTTTGGCCACCATGGATAGGAAAGAGAGGATCCGTACAGAGCCCCGCCTTCCTCAACCATGGCGGCCGTGTTTGCACAGTATTTTCATTCAATGAACGGGACGCTTTGCGCGTCCCATTCTTTGAATGAAAATACTTTTTCTTTTAGCAGCTAGGCTGCCGCTTTAGTAACCCGATGTGCTAATGGCATTATTAACACGTTCCATGGGCTATTCCGGGGGTAACGTCCTGGTGTTTTTGTTAAACGCACTTGCTTCACTCTGGGATTTAACTACCAGGCTGTTACTCCCTGTATAGCCTGTGGAAAGGCTTAATAATGCCATATTGATGACACGTGTTATTAGAGACAGCTCTGACAATAAAGAAAGCCTTCAGTTTTATAAACCAGCAGTACACACCTGAAATAACGCTGCCCTTCCTAGACAAACCTAAAGTGTTATACACTTAGGAAGTTGCAGCCTAGTTTCAGTTGAACTGGGATTCATATAAAGTCCAAGTAATTCTATTGAATCCACTGAAAATGTATCCCTGACAAGCCATAAGCATGTACTTGTACTTTCATTGCTAAAAAGACATGTGTCATTGGATGTGAAAACAATGGGTCTACGACTGAGTGGCAAACACATGCCCATTGACAAAGAGGCCCATTGGAAATGATTGTAGCACACAATGCCTCAAATTATCATTCTAGGTGCTGCAAGTAGGCTCAGGATTATTAAAGAATAAGGTGCTACTCCTCCCACTGTAAGTAACAGCTCGATGGCCTCAGCATGTTTTCTGGGGCACAGTGCCTCAATGCTTGGGAGCATCACATTTCAGATTAGGTGGCAGGCAAATCCACTCAGAGCAATACAGTGATCCAGCCAGAACTTACATCAAAATAGTAATGCTGCTACTTTGAATATTGGGATAAAACGTGGATCTGTGTTACCTTCAGCAAATCTCAAGAAGGTGTGATTTTTAAGAACGTCTTCATCTGTGTTTTTCTGGTCAAACTATTCTTTCATCAAGAGTACTAGTATTTTCACAAGAATGTGTGTCAGTGGACCAGACAATCGTGGCACTCTGAGTGCAGAACAGCCTGTGCTTTAACAGTCTCTGAACCAGCAGAATGATGTGTTCAAAGAATGCACATACCCATTTCACGATGAGCTCCTCATTCTGACAGATATTCCAGAGAAGTTGACTTGTGTGAGCTGTTTCAACATGTATTTATTTTTTTATTTATTTGTCCATTCATAATGCGCCGGAGCCCGCAGGCATCACACATTCTGGCACTGTGCTCTTTTCTAAAATGCTAGTGTCCACATTCACCAGGAGCCAGGCTGACAGGATGTTGTGAATGTATTCACGGCACAGTGCGCAAGGGCCAGAGAAATAATGTTCAACTTAAGTTAATAACAGTCGGAGTAGGGCAGCGGGGGAAGGGTATGAGATGTCCGAGAAGATAGACCATTTTTCACTTCCTAGGTCGAAAATGACTTTGAAGAGGATGTGTTTTCATTCACATGCAGCAACCTTTGCCAAAAGTTGGACGGGCCCTGCAAATGGTGTGACCAGAAACAAATCACAGTGCGGGGAAACTAATGACAACGTGAACATGCTGTGCGCCACACCACATATACACTAATTTCATATCAAATTAGAATATCTCGAAATAAGGGTTTCTGCCACCATTCAGTTGTGCTTTAAGAATGAAACATCTGAGCCGTGGGTGGTAACGCTCATGGTTTCCTATAAACCGTGTGCAGAGCACCGCCACGTGCCCGCAAGGACAGCAGCTGGCAGGGGCACACGTGCAGCTGATTGCTCACTCATGGGAACATGGGCATGCATGCCAATCTGCCTACAGTCGCGAGCAGGTTGCCTCGGCTGCAAAAGCGTCGAGAAAGGGACACACGCGGCCCAGGTTTCCCTCCTATAGTTCGTAGCATATCACACACTGAAAAAATATTTTGTAGGCCCGTGACCATGTACTCCAATCACGCATGCTCGTAATTGCAACATCATGGAGTGCGTGCACACAATGACGTGGTCATTGCCTTAAATTACATGCGTTGATGACGGGAGAAACACTATTGAAAGGGAAATATGTTGTAAACAGAAATGTACATACCAGTATGCATTATATATACATCGAGGGAATACACTAATTTACATAGATCAGTCAGCACGATCAATTTAATACACAATTTCATAGACGTGCATCTGTGGTGTATTTGAAGGTGGGGTCGATTGAAAGGTCATACGTTTCGGAACAGTTGGGGTGCTGCTTGATGGCCAATGAATTCCTAACCCAAGGGGCACCGCTAAAGGAGACAAGACATATTTATTTATATTCGGTCTGTTGCAACACGTCACAGGCAGAACGATTGCTTTTCACAGCTCCCAAAGCAATAAAGGGGGGAAGGGAAAGCAAGAAAGGGAGAGGGTGAGTAAAAGTGGCAGGTAGGAGCAGTTCACAGCAAGAAAGTCATGGCATTCCAGTAACATGCAATATTGCCATTCGTATTATTTTATTTACATTTGGCGAGTTGTTACATGAACCAGTGTTAATGTGTCCCATTTGTAGAAAGACCGGCCGCCAGACATTGTGGGATAATTATTACAGCAGAGGGGGTCTTGGGAATTGTAAGTGAGAGGCCCCCAGAAATACAGTTAATTCTCCCATTGGAGTCAATAAAAACGCACCCCAGGAGGGAATGAGACCAAGACCAAGTGCTGGTGGTATCAAAGGCTTTTATCTAAAATAGGGCAAGCAGAATGTACTCTGCTCACGCTGAGAGCGCTCTGCAGAAAACATGTTAAAATTTACTTTTATACATGAATGTCACCATCAGGCTGTGGGAAGGCCTAGAGGGCACATGAATAATTGGGATTGCCCACTAAGTGTGGGCACCTATAGATGCCATAGGGTCAGAGGCACTTGTTTGGCTTGAGGGCACGTGGTGAGCTGACGCCGTGTCCTGGGTCAATCGGTCAGCTGGGCTCATCGAGTTGGTATGTAGAGTGACACTTGTTTTGTCCATCTGTTACACTAACCATTTGAAATTTGCCCTTGTGGCCGCACACTCTCATTCATTCATGCATTCATTAATTCATTCATTCATTACCATAATCTGTTTGTCCAGTGAGCTGAAAGACCTGTATCTTAAACACTTGTGAAAACATAGTTCAAAGGCAGGTTATTTATTACTGGCCATAGATTAAACGTCATCCATTGATACTGCGCTTGAGCTGTTTAGATAAGTCAGGATTACTGACTGAGGGGTAGAGCTCAAGGGGTCGTTGTATGGTCTGGGGTGTCCATCTGGTAACAACAAAGAGAAATCTAAATATATGGCTAAAATGACTAGGTCACAAGAGGCACATATCATCATGGGCATACATTTCGTTGGGGGGGGGTTAGTGGTCGGGTGTCCAAACATCATTAAATCTCCGCTAAGCTACTTTTACACCATAGAGGGTAGAAAAGACTTGAAACGTCTTTGCTGTATGGTTCCTTGCTACAGAAACAGGGCCTTTAAAACACAGTCTTACATGCAGGCTTTTACACGTGGCTTACTACGTTGCATTCAGGTCATACTGGTTTAAGGTATACTCTGTTATCTGTCTGGCTAAACACTCTCATCATAACAAAGGAAACAAAGAACTCATCAAGTAATAAAATCGTGCTTGAATCAATGTTCATCTTTCATTAAAAAGCAATTCATAGCTTGGGGTCTGTGGATGCAGCCTAGGCAGGGATTGTGGCTTGTTGAGTGTGATTATCTATTGTATTATGTTTACACGATATTATACATATGTTTACATTTAAACTTATGAGAATGAAGTAGCTTGGTGCTGGCGTGTACAGTATTAGGCTGGTTGTACCTTACATTGTTGCGATCTATATCTTTAAGCATTTTTGTACCATGTATTAATACATATCACACTTTCATTGTTTACATTTTAACATGAGAGGTTCTACTTACACATACAAGTTATATTGTTCACTCATATACACATTGCCCCATCATTCAGTTTATATGATCTCGCATGCAAAAAGACATGTTGGCTCTGTCCACATTAGAGCGTGAACGATCAAACGGACTCAAGGGTCTCTTTTAACTGTTGATTCTATCTTAAGGGGTATGGGGATTATGTTCTTTATGGCTGGGGTCTGTTGGGTGTGGGGCAGGTTTATAGAGACAGATAGTTTTTGCTCTGGCCCCTGCTCAGGGCTGTATCTGGGTCAATGAAGTAAGACGGAAGACAGAAGATACAGTGTGGGTTTTGTTGCATTCTCGCAGCCAGTCTTCTCATGGGAACCGAACAACTGCAGAGACAGCAAGGGGGGGTCACAGTTCCTAGGGGTGTTCCTGCACGAGTGCTCCTGGGCCGGGCCCTGAACCCAAACCAGCCGTTACTGGGCCTACCCAGGAAGAGTAGGAATAGGGGAGGGGGTTTCAAAATGCCCCCTCCTTCCACTCAGAATGATATTGGAACCAGCCGCATTGTGGACTGAAAAGACCTACTCTTGAGGGTGCGGTCTTGTGGAACAGATACATTCAAAGGACTTTTATGAATTGATGGTGGAGTTCTTGGAGTCAAAGTTTTCTAAGAAGGTACCCCAAAGCTTGGAACCAATATGCACCAGCATTCAACTTGAGTTTTTTTCAGTTTGATCAAACCGAGCTGGCCTGATCTAGAGGATCAGAGTGGGCGTGTAAGTGTGTCATATCACTGTCATAATGTTAAATAATATACACTGGGTACGGAACCCATATTACACTGTGTAATATGAACACACTTGTACAGGTTATTTTCTGTTCAATTGCTAGGCAGTGCATTTATTTAGACATTGAGGAGTTGTACCAGGCATGCTGTTCAGTTCTGTATATCGACTGGAGTAGTCTCAAAGTGTTTCTGGGAGCACCACCTAGACACAGTTGCATTAGTCCAACTATCTCAGCACTAAGGCCCTGCTGGTTACACTCTGTCACAGAATATCAGAATATAATGAATGGGATGGTCATTCTCAGAATATGAAGGTGGTACAAGCATTATGGATATTGTATTGAACCATTTGCAGAAAAGAAAGAGTAGTTGTTGTAAAAAATGACCCATGGGTTCCTTGCTGACTCAGCTTGCTTTCATCGGACTCATGGGTTCTGACCAGATGAAACGAGGGTGGCTCATTACAGGAGTAGCAAACAGTAAGATGTTTGATAGAGATTGCTGCAGGACATCCAATCCTTAATCGAATTTAGCTGTATTCAATAATCTTTTCGGCTGCTTTCATTTGGTCAAGATGAACCAACATGTCTGTGGAATGGAATGACAAGGTACAGGGTTAGGTAGGTCTATATCCTGCATATGTTTAATGAACAATAAGGGTGATACCACTGAGCCTTATGGCACCCTAAGGATCAGATCAGAGAGGTTAGAGGAAAAAAGACCCCGAGTTATATGCTCCAAAAGGAATGTAGTAACCCACATCAGAATCAGCATTTGCTTGTACTTTTTTCTTTTTCTACATTTATTAATGTTTTTCCTTTTATCTTTTCCTCTTTCTCCCTTCATAATGGATTTCTTCATCTATTTACATGTACTGCAATTACAATTAATTAGAACTTCTTATGGACTAACCTTCTTTTGATTCCTCTTCCAGGTTCCTTTCTATATTATTTATTTTTTATTTTATATTATTATATTTTTATTTTATATTATTTTATTACATGCCAGTAAATTATTGAAGCTAAATGAATAGTGCAAAAAGTGAACAATAAAGGACACAAAACTGAACCTTAAAGCACACCATAAAACAAAGAATGAGAAGGTGAAGTAGAATCTTTCGAAGAATCTGAAAAGTGGAGATTTGATAAGAAGAAAACCTTCACTTCACCTGACGATAATGCATATTCTATAAGAGACCTTTACATTAGGGCGCCGTAATGTCATTGGAAGAATACACTTGAGACTCAGAGTTCTGTCAATCGCAGAGTGGGAACTCACAAAGAATCAGCCTCATTGACACGCGTAATGCACATGAGAAAATACACACCTGCAAATACACTGGTTTACAAAATGGAAACCTGCAGTCACCATCATCATTGTTCCATAAAAACAGTACACAATACAAAAATATCTAAAAATTAGTACACAATAAAAACAACCACCGAAAGATAATACACATGACATCTTAAAACATTGTGAATTCAGTTCATTGGAGGGTATATGTTAGCTCATTTCAGGGCACCATATTCATCAAACATTTTCTTTGATGCAATGCTTTTTTAAAAGAATGAATGTAGGGACAAACCCACACGTGCAGCGCCCCCCCCATAGCAGGTATATTAGTGCAGGTTGATACTGTACGAAACCCTGTTCCTGCAATAGGAGTCATATAAGCCACCTCCTAAGTGGTGATAAACAGGTCAAAAAAAGAGCAAGTGAGCTAAATCCTCATAACAAGCATCACATTCCGGACATGATCGATCCGCTCCTCCACTGGACCATGCTGCCACCACGGCCCTCAGGTGGATACAGTTAAACCTTGCCTTGGCTATAAGCACAGGATATGCGTGGAATTCTGCCCAGAGCAAATAGCACTGAACACCCAAAGACATTATAGTCATTAGGCCATGATTCTTGGGTTTTGCAATTTCTGATCTTTCGCTCTAATCTCCCGGATTCAACTAGACATACAGTCCAATGATTTATCTATCTCAGGGAGAGTATATTGCTTGGAAGGTACAAATGTATGGTATGGATCCCCCTCAACTCTGTCTTAATATTAAGCAGCCATGGAATCGTATCTCCCAGTTACATATCTAATAGAGAAATGATCAGCTAATGAGTTAGAGTAGCTTTAACATAACCCAATAGCCTAAGCCAGAGTAATACTGGCTGCAGCAAGATCGCATCCACAAGCGCTGTATGCACTCCACAATTTGGGGCCGAAGTGGGCAACCCCAGCAGATTATTCAAGAAATGGTTCACCAGAGTCTGGACCACACCCACATTTGAAGCTCCCCAAAGTTCCATCCCAAATCTAGCTACCGAGGCTGCTTTACCCTTATACACCTATAGAAACGGGGCAATGGGGTTAGCTTTGAACATAGACATGGCCCTAGAGACCCCGCCCAAAGCCTACTTAAACTTCAATGCCTGCTCGGACATCTGGGCCGTGACACCAATACTTGCTGAGAATTTGACCCCCAAGTAGTCAAAGAAGTAGACTCTTGGGATGACTTTATTCCTGCAATGCATGGTCCTTAAGATTATCCTCCTTTTCCCCTTCCAGCAAGCCATCACTGCGGATTTAACTGCATTTACTTCCAGGTCTAGCCCTTCCAAAAAGGTGGCATACTCCAAAATGAGTGCCTGTAAAGCCCTTGGCATGCAGGCCATCAGGACAGAGTCATATATCCGCATATACTAAAACTGGTAGCGGGCGACCCGCCATTTTTGGGACATCAGGAGTAGCCTTTAGGAGATGGTTATGTAGCCCATTTATGTATAAACAATAGAGCAGGGGTGCTAACACACATCCCTGGCGAACTCCCAGTTCAACTGGAAAAGAACCTGTGCATTGCCCATTAACACCACACCTAACACATGCGTCCACAGAGCCATGCAACCTGGCCAGCAGATTTACTAAGCAACCTGGACAATTCATGGACTTGATCATATCCCACAACTTGGTGCGATTAACTTTATTAAATGCCGTGCTCAGGTCCATAAAGGCCAGGTAGATGTGCTATTCCTTCAGGTAGACAGAATGTGCCATTACCAAATAAATGTTGAATGCCTGCTCTGTTGTGCCCAACCCCGGCCTAAAACCTACCTCGACCGGTGAGAGGATTCCATTACTCATAACCCAATCCTCCAGTCGCGCCAAAATGGCACAATCTAATATTTTAAATAGAGAGTGCAAGAGAAATAATTGACTGTATGAGACAGGAGAAGGCTGGGGACCCTTTTTATAGATTGGTTGAAAAACTGTCTTACGCCACGACGGCGGAATGGGCCTAACCGCACAAATTGCATTAAAACTTTCAGTCAGTACGGGAGGCCACAAATCTGGAGCCATGACAAATAAATCAGGCAGCACGTTTTCCAGGCCAGGAGCGCATTTACAGCGCTGTTGGCCGATGACCTTCTTTACTTCATCCACTGAGAAAACAATAGTTGACTCAGTGACCATTCCCTCACTACATCCCATACTAGTCTTAGATGCTAATCCTCTACGTCAGCTGTGTGGCCTAAACTAAACAGTCTTGAGAAATCATCCACCCAGACCTTTTCTGAGACATTACTGACCGGTGTGTTCATATTACGGTTATAATAAGGGCCCTTCTGGGATATGTCATAGAACAATTTAGAATCATTGTTCTTGCCAGGTACTACCCAGGCTTCCCATGCCTCTTCCTCTATTACCCATTTTCTATTTGCCAGGATCTCCTTGTAAATGGATCTAGCCCCCATAATAGCAGTTTTTGAGTTCCCGTACTCCCCAATGCTATCAAGAGAATTTTCCTAACTCTTGAGCAATTAGAGTCAAACCAGCCCCCACTTCTTTGCCCCCCTTTTTTACCTGGTTCACGCAAAAACACATGCAATAATTGGGTAAGCAGCCTTCCAAACTCCTCCGATATATCAATACTTTCCATATTCCCTGAGAGTAGATTCTCAAGTTCAAATAGGCTTGATAATACTGCCTTTCTCAATAGTTCCTCCTTCTTGTCCTCCTCCCATTTAAGCCTTCACCGTGAGGAGTCCAGGGCTACCTCTGAGGAATTTACTCTATTCGACCTGTCCATCCTAGGCGCTGACTTAATCTCTAACATAATAAGGAAATGGTCAATGCATATAATATCCAAAACCCCAAACCCTTTTATAAGGCACCAATGACTCGGAAGGATAGCTCAGGGGCAACATGCTTGCCTGGAAGCAAGACGACACGGAGCAAAACAGGTTTGATTCCTGGGTCCGCGCTTAGAAACCTCTGGGTATTAAAGCATGTTATAAATGACCTATCATATCATATCATGCCCGACTGACACACAAAAGTAATCAATCATCAAGCTACTTATTGACGACTGTTGGGTGAGAATTGGTGTAGTTACACTGTGTGAGACTACACAACACTTATCTGCTTGGTATTAGGTAACCCAACTTTATATAGGTATAGGTATAGGTCTGTACTACACAAGTTGGTAGTGTGACTGAGCAGGCAGGCCTATCTCAAGAGGGGTAAATGTGAGCTGTAGCAATGACATTTCTTTCACAAAAGAACACTTACAGTCAAGGTTTCAGCTACAAATAATTATTTATTTATTTAACATCAATTTTTAAATAAACATTCTTTAAAAAGGGCAATGTGTGTAGCAATCAAATATACTTTAAACATACTTTACTGGATCAGCATAGGTTAGTGGACAGGTTAAAGGAAGCAGAAAGGTTAAACAGGTTCTCAGTATAAGTGAGGACAATTAAATCTTCCAATGAGACCTAAGCAAGCCTTTCCCAGCAATAACAGTCTTAAACAAGTTACCACCTATGAGGGACAGAAATATCAAAGTCAATGGGCTAGAAGAGTCTGAAAAGAGCCCGGACAGCCAATGTTAATTGGAGCTCAGCCTATGGAGCTGAGGCACGTCTTAGATAAAAAAAAGTCTCGCACAAAGTTAGAGAGTTTGTAGAAAATCACTTGTAGGGTCACAAGCTGTAAGCCTGTGAAAAGAGAGTTGGAATCAACTCTCAAAAGCAGCCAATGCCAAACTCAACTGAGACGAGCACAGCCAAAAGACGATGCTGTAAGTACCCCAAGTCGAAAAAGTACCTCTGGTTTGAAGGAGCACTCTCAGCTGGATTCTGTCCTGTTGCAGGGGAGCAGACCCTGGGTTCCAGAGCCTCAGTCATGGGGACAAGAGGGAGGACATCTGGAGGGCTCCTGCGGCAGCGATTTGGAGGTCGTCAGCAGCTACGAGCTCTTTTGGGATCAGCAGAACTTTGCGGTTTCAGCACTTGGTAAACAGCACCACCGCGGATCTAGGATAATGGTTGGGCTTCCTTCAATTCTTGGGTCGTGCACTCTGGTGTCTGGACTCAAGCTTGGGTCGTCCTGCTTCTGAGGGTCCTTAGTAGACTCCTGGAGCGTCTGGCTGGATTCCTGACGTTGCACTTGACTATGGATTTTTCAACCCCTGGCACTCGGTTCCTGCAGCAACGAAGAAGTACAGCCAATCAGGGAATATGGAGTTCATCTCAGGGTTAGTTGGTCCCACTAACCCAAGGGTAGAAGTCATCCCTTCTGGAGCTTCCCTTGTCTTTTAGAAAAAGGAATTTCAGGGCTTTACCGGGTAATTCAAAGGTCCAGGAGGATGCAGCAAGCTTTGTTCAGGGTTTCTTCGTCGGGTATTTCTCCCAGTGGTGGACTCTGCCTCTAGTCTCAAAACCCTCGCCTTCTAAGCAGGTTTCTCCCATTCATGCACAGCCCAGGCTATCAATCAAACAGCAGGGTGCCTGTTCTGAGAGGACAGCCAGCCAGCCAATCAGGACTGGTTGCATTCATGCACTTCTAGAGACAAAGGACAGGGGAGTTTCAGGAACCCCGCTCACATCTTGTCTTTCCAGACACACTGAAGCCAGAGGCAGGCTTCAAGGCTTAAGCCTGTCAAAGGCAAAATAAACAACGGGCTTAAATCTGTCTCGACGCAAAGAGTAAAACCCAAGAAAGACTTCACAAACACAAAATGACGTAAAAAGAAGATTGTGGCCATTTGGACAGAAATGGTCACCCATGGGTGCTATACAGCTGCTGAGGATTCAGCCTGCCGTAGAAAAGTACAAGGGTAGGAAAATTAAATCACTGCCACCAGCCATTTAAGTTGTGAGGGTAATATACATTTTTTTACATTAAAATGTAGGATAAGGGGCTACTAGGTGACCCCCTAGCACTCCACATTCGATGGGGTGGGCTGGACCTCCAAAGAAAAAAGTGAGTAAAGTCAATTTCACTTTACAATTCTTGGGAATAGAGGTTCACACAAGAAAAAAGTAGTTAAACCTTCTGAGAAATCTAAAGGATTTCTCTGTGACACTGCACTGTTGTGTGTCACCATACAAATAGTAGATGCCTATGGAGTTTGTCAGACTCCAAAAGAAGTAAAAACACATAATCCAAATTAGGTCAAAACACATGAGAGATTGAGAAAAAGGTCTCACTCACTCCAGGGTTAAAATTAAAAAGTCATAAAGTCCAGCAAAAGAGCTGGGGGCCTCTAAGGTTGATGGGAATTAGCACAGAAATGAGAATTCTCCCTAACACTGACTAGATGTGATTTTGCCGTGAATATATCCACCTAGACACCCACTTGTTGACCATACCCCCATTCATGAAAATAGTGCCAAAGACGCATCCCTTCTCGACAGCACCTGGTATTCATCATAACCGGGAGAGGCATTCCTGACACTGTATCTTCAGTGCTATCATATAGATGTTCTTCCGGGCCGGAATTGCATTAAAACCTGCACCCAGAACTACACACTCATTGCCCATAAAGAACCTGGCGGATAGTTCTTCCAGGTCTAGGGCCAGCCCACCCATGCAGTTTTTCCCGTGCTGTCTGTGGGCTGTTATAAACATGTTTAACTACAAGGTCCATCTGACCTGGTCTAAGAATTTTGACAACCAATATGTATTGCACCGGGGTTGTCAAATTCACCTGTGTGCTTCCTAAGTGGGTTTTAACCTGTATACACAGCCCGCCATAACTTCTCCCTTGCATGTTTATCTCTGCCATGCACTTATATGAGACATAACCATCAACATTGATCTCATCCTGTGACCATGTTTCCGGAAGCAATATAACATCTACCTCAGTCAATACAATCTCTGTCTTTGCATGGGCTAGCTTTGTTTCAATTCCAACCACATTCCATGACAATAAAGACAGTTTCTTTCACCCTCCCAAAATCCCACCTCGGGGCGGGGGGGGCACAATTGCACCTAGTGGCACATCCTGACACTGTTCATGCCCCCCAGGGGGTTCACATCATTCAATATCATCTTTATCGGACACATATATTGGTTCTGAGTAAGTACCGGAACATATACACTGCCATTTTGCCCAGACATTCCCACCCTCTTAGAGACCACGCCATGTGGCTACCGAGCCACTTGTGATGTGGACCAACCTGCCCCTGAGGGCATTGTTACATTATTATGACCTCTCTGGTAGGTACCCATCCTCTAGATCTATCTTGGGGGTAAAATATTTTTAGTGGAACTAACCAGGCACTACGATCATGGCTAGGCATACGTAGGTTAGACTCCACCAGAAACGTGGCCATCTGAATATTCTTAAAATTTAACACCACACAGTCCCTTGTGATAGATTACTTAATAGAGACCCCCCCCGCCCTCCCCCACCCATGGTACTCTGCAGGCCATTAGGATCGAACAGGGATCTATAAAGCACCCCTGGATATGTGAGTTGACCCATTGTGCTGATTTATTAACCAGAGTCCCGCAGTTCTCACTATTCCCAGCCCCCGGTATTGGCACATTTAATATTAATGCTACCAATGGTAAAGCTTCCGGGGACAACTAAAGGGCGGTACCCCTTGGGACTGCCCTTCCATGAACCAACAAACCTGCAGTCCCCTGGAGATGGGACTCAGGCCCCTAATTTGTTTGTTTCAGATTTCTCCTGGTATATTTGTTCTCCGCTAGAACTCTGTCTGTCTAAATGAAGACAAGGAATGTTCACCTTAACAGGGATTGATTTTTGTTTATGAGATTCTGATAAACATCGCTGTACCCGAAAACTACACAATCATCAGAGCAGAAAGAGCGACAGGGATAGGGGAGGACTTGCCATCATAGCTAAAACAAACTTAAATGTTAGAGAAGTTAAAAATATAGACATATCATCTGCAGAACTACTCTCGTTCAAACTTCCACTATCTAGCTCCGAAACAATACTCTTTCACTTGATCTATAGACCACCAGGGGCCATTACCTCCTTTGAGGAGGATATCACCCACCTTCTAACAACCAACACTAAACCTGGATCCCAAATCACATTACTATGTGATTTTAACCTTGGCCTATCAGACCCTAATGATACAAACGCCTCTTCAATCAGCAATACTATTACACAATTAGGCTTGACACAACACGTTAACAAACCTACACACACCATAGGCAGAACACTAGACTGGCTCGCCGAAGCTAACTGCAACATCTCGGTGACCAACATCACACCATGTGCCTGGTCAGACCACCACCTTATCACATTTACTATACCTTAAACCAGTCAAAAAAAGGAACACACACTTGAGGGTCCGAAAACCCTAGCCAGAAACAAACGTAATATTACCATTGAGAATTTGAGACCATTGATAACGCCCATTACTTCAGAAACGGGCATCACCCCCAACACTAACCCCACAACATTAGTCAACCTTTACAATAATACACTAGAACAGGTCATGAATCTAATAGCGCCCTACAAATTGAGAAAGCCTGAACCCACCGCACACGTGAACAAATGGTCCTCGGCAGTACTTAAGTCATTGTGCAACCTCAACGTAACAGCTGAATCCAGTTGGAGAAAAGCACCACCAATCACCTCCAAGAAAAAATTAAACCTATCAGCAGCCACATATAAAGCTGCTATTATAAATGCTAAAAAAGAGATCTTCAACAAAATAATACACAGAGCTCTTCTCCATTCTACGAGAACTGGAATCTCCGATACCCCCCACAGAGGACTGCATCAAGGACAAAACCTGGTGCAATAATATCCAAAAAGCGCTCTCAAATAAAGTAGCCCTCCTGCAAGCTAAAATAGAATCCAAAAAAGCCACTCTCACACCTAAGAACCACCCTGACAAACAGCACAACCATCCACCCCCTGACTGCCCTCTTTTCCACTTCTCACCGATTACTGAGGACGATGTAATAAACATAATTGCCAGCTTAAAACTTTCCAATTGTCTCGGTGACCTATGTCCTGCTTCAGTCATCAAGGACGGTGCCAGAGACCTGGCCCCATTCATCACTGCACTTGTTAATGCCTCATTCGAAAATTCGGAAGTCCCCAATAACCTTAAAGAGGCTTGGGTTCTACCCTTGCTCAAAAAACCTAACTTAGACACCAACATTCCCACTAATTATAGGCCCATCACTACGGTCCCATTCCTCCTAAATATTTTAGACAGAGTAGCATACCTCCAAATCCAAAAACATTTGGAAGACTACAACTTTTTAGGACTGCGACAATTCTGGCTTTAGACCTAGGCACGGGACAGAAACAGCCCACATGGATCTAAAAATCCAAATGGATGAAGCCAAAGACAATGGCAAGTTGGCCTTTCTGCTCTTGTTGGATCTGTCTGCAGCCTTCGACTTAGTCGATCACCAAGTTCCCACCGTGCATCTCTCATCCGCTGTCGCATTCTCCCAGCATGCCACCAATTGGATTCAGTATTTCCTCTCGGACAGAACAGCAAGGGTCTTTGTCCCCTCAGGTGGCGCCACTGAGGACCCGGTCCCAATCCAATCTGGAGTCTCCCAAGGTTCTTGTATCTCCCCCACACTTTACAACATCTTCGACCGCCTTGATGACCTGGGCATCACATACACCAACTATGCTGACGACACCCAGGTCCTCATCAACCTCACAGGGAATTATGACGAGGATGTTGCTAAACTGAACGAGTTCTACCTACAAATACAAGCATGGATGGCCACTCACAGCCCTTGCTTAAATGACGATAAAACGGAACTGCTTAATCTTCCTCGAAAGGCCCACATCTCCACATTCAGAAAGGAAGCCCACTGGCTCCCTATCCGAGATAGAATCAAACTCCTGGCACTTGTCATTACACACAAATGCCTACATCTGACTGGCCCACAGTATCTTTCAGACAAATTCATGAGACAACACTCCACCGTACCAACCAGAACACCCTACCTCCACCAACTCACCATATCAAAGTACAACTTGAAAATGGCTGGACGAGCCAGCTTTCCACTATGGGCAGCTAAATACTGGAATGCACTACCAATGATTATTAGAGCAGACACTTCATTTTGGTCGTTTAGAGCCAAAGTCAAGGATCTGCTCTTCACCCAACATTAGAATGAATACAAGTCATAACAGAGCTAGCCAAACTGTATTTTGATCATGTTATGATTTACTGTACCCCACCTGGACCAAGCTGTAACAGGATCTATTGTAACATTTATTGTAATGCTTCTTTTTCTGTTCATATTCTGTTTGTGCAACATTATGTAACCACTGTTGAGCTGAAGGTTTCCTAGCACCCAGTTACCCGAGGGTTGGGTTGCGCTTTACAAATAAACAAACTAAACTAAACTAAACTCAGGAATTTAGAGAATGATAGATCATTTTAGACATTAATCAGAGGTTTTACCATTGTGGTTCACTTAATCTGTAGACAGTATTTTCGTACAAAGTGTAGATGCGCAACATTAATGAAAGCATGCAAAACAAGGTGTCATTTATGGAATTTGGGTGTTCTGGCACATTTTTTCTAATATCACAAAATTAACATATTCGACCTACTGTTTTCGCATGCATCTTCATGTCATTCCTTCAACTGACGCTCCAATACAAGGCCCAAATATCTCTCTCAATGTAATTTTCTACTGTTTTCCACCAATTTGTGGTAGAAATGTCTTTTATTTCCTTCTTCGGAAAGCAAAAGCAGATATTTTTGGACCATGCTCTTTAAACATAGGCGGATCAAGTGATACTCCATGAAGATATTCCATTTGGGGCCAAATTCCATTCCTCATTTCCACCAGTGAAGAAATATGATTTGGAGTAGCGTGTTTGACAAGACCAATGCCATCTCTTCTAAAGAACAAGTTGAGGCATAATTATGTTCCAAAAATATTGTTACCAAACTACACGGCAAAGACTCTTGAGGTAGAATGGCCATCAACCATCAGTATACAACTTTAAAGCTGATTATCCCAGTGTGCATGGATCTAGACAGCCTGCAATAATTTAACTGTATGGATACCAGCACCAAAGATACCAGCACGTTCCTGGTAATTCTGAGTTTGTATTCTTTCATATGTACAAATAGGGGGATCCATTAGATGTTGTTCAATGCTTGTGCACTTCAACCTTCTTGTACCTGTTGATGTAGACAATGATGGAAGTCCACCTGCTTGTGTTGCTAAAATGCATGCATCAGGTTATTCAGGCATAGGTGGAGATAAGTAATGCAATCAGTATTGATCACTAGGTACAGGGTGACGACATATCCATACCTGTACCCACAGCCAATGTCGTCAGGTTGTAGGTGAGAAACAATGTGAGGACACTTACTTCCTCATAGATCATCTTGAACACTAAAGGCGTTAATGTGCATGTCTATGGGAAGAGCAGAGACACACATATATTGTGAGGTCAAACCATTGGAGCTTAAACTGCGAAAGGGGTCTGAGGTTTATCAAGACACAATACAAGAAAAAAAAAAACCTTTAAGCCACTACATCAATTTCAAATAGAAATTTAATGCAAAAGTTATGAACATTTATTTAGATTCCATGGTAAAATTGTCATACAGCCTTTTCAAAGTGACCGTGCAAGTGCTTAAACCCTATCAACCTAACCCAAAACTGCACAGTCACACTAACCAATCGCACACCCCTCAATCATATTCCATTCAGACAAACATAGAAAAAACAAATGAATAAACTGGGGTCATTTAATGAACCTTAATGAACTATGCACAATTTATCTTCACAACATCCTATATAGCACGTTTATTGGGGCGCACCTTATGCCTCATGATACCTGATATCATAACAAATTTTGAAACAAAACATGATTTTCCAATGTCGACTCGAGTTTTGGCTCTGTGGTCTTCCTCAATTACAACGACCAGCCTTGGCCAGGACAGTCAAGATTTGGTCAACAATGGTGGCATCACACAGTTTTTAAAAAGAAATGTGGAGACCATTAACATTTACCCTTTTTGCTGACTTCCATTGAACATGTTTAAACCTATTATTTTTAGCCAACTACAGAAATGGCATTGCCACTTTTCAACCTACATCGTTCCCCCACTTACACAGTCTCCCCCTATCAAAATAGGAGATGGGCCCCTATAAATAACTGTTTGATTAATTGGCCTGGGCAATTATGCATGTCACTTTTGTGAATGTCCATTAATTATTACCTGTTACCCGATGGTACGGTACGGTCAAGAGCCTCACAACCACGGGTTACAGGATGCCTAAAGCTCTGTGGGACCCAAACCAGGTAGGTATTAGTTGTAACGAATAAAGTCCTACCATGACTAACTCCGATATTCATCCCAGGCTAAAATGGATCTCAGGACTGGAACACTGTCCATGGTCCTACTTGATTTATTTTGCCTCATTTAGTCATTTGAATGCAGTGCATATTTTAAATTTACCAATGTGATTTTCCAACTTTATGGACATTGAGATTTTTAGCTGGACTTTTTAGGTTTCTGTATTTTATAGGATGTGCAATAATATTAAAATGGAATTGTACCATTTTTATGAACTTTTAAGACTTCTTAGCCGAAATAAAGTATTTTGACTGACTGACTTTACACTCTATTAACAATTATTAATGCAGCATGGATTTTACATTAAAGGCATTAATACAATTAATACATTACATTATATTGGCACGTCTCTGCAATCATTTCAAGAAGTGGGGTGTTTGAAGGAATGTTTTTTGTGTGGTAGCTGCAATATCAGTGGAGCGGAGTTGTTGACAGTTGAATACATATGTGCAGACATATGAGGCAACACCTTGCCAGAATAATGGGGTAGGGCTTGTGAAGCTCTAGAATGGCATGGGAGCAATGATTCTGTATTTTGGCCCTCATAAACCCATGTATTTCATTCTTGCAGTGCTGCATGTGATGACAAACGACTCTCTGGTGAGCTGAGCAAAGGACAGGATTCAGAGGCAGTGGTGGTTTTCTGTCTCACCCTCCACACTTTCTTTCACCACTTCTGATACTGTTCTAAATGCAGCAACTATTTGAAAAGAATGAAGAGCGTCTCACCCAGACAGTGTTTGGAGTGCTAACAATTGTTTACCCTGCAGTAATGTCTCTCAAATGGTAGTTGGGACACGAGGGCACCACTATCCCTTTTTAATAGAAGCATGAGGGCACTTTGCAATATTTTATTGAATTTAATGTTCTACTTTAAATAAGATAACTTAGAATGGCTTTACACTGAAATATAATATCTGAAATATATCTGAAATAAAATATAAGCAATATATTATATCTCATTGTAAAGCAATTTGTAACCATAGCATGTCCAAATAAGAAAAGCAAACTTTATTTGTTGTACCCTTGACTGAAAATTAACTTAGCCAATGCAAGGGATCTGCCACGTGAAAGGGATCTTGTAGAATTATATATCTTTAATTTTAATATCCTACAACGAAATTACAAACAGAAAGTTATTACAAATGATACAAGAGGTATATTATATTGAGAAAAGAAAGGATTTAAACAGCATATTTCTGTTACATAGGAGGACATATATTTAACATAGCCTTTATAGTGTGTGAACCCAAGTTGTGACCTTGAGATCACTTGAAATTGTATACATATGCCAAAGTCAGCTCTTTTGAAAAGAGGAAAGCTCAGAAAGTATTCATCCGTGTGATTGAAGGAATAGATGCACTCAAATGAGAAAACATGTCTATCAAAATATAAAATGTGTACCCCCCCCCCCCTTGGAATAGTTTTTGGTCGACATTAGTTACAACTTCAAAATAAGCAGATGCTCACACAGGCCCAACTTTGCAGAACATCTAGTCTCGATAACGAATATGTCTGATCTATTTGGCTATGTTAAATGACAAAGTTAAAACAGATAGTTTCTTTTGTTATAGGGAAAATCAACCTAAAATAAACTCAGATATTGTATGTCTAAAAAATGACCTTTTTAAAACGTTGTATTCTGTAGTAATATATATAGCGCTTTATAATATTTATAGCACTTTAGGGTATATAGCGCTTCAATAAATGTGATGGCATTTTGTTGCCAGCAATAATGTGGCACACACATATAGCCATTTTTATGTTGCCAGTATAACATGTGAATAGGTTGCGGGTGGCATGCAAGGTACAGGATTCATAATGCAGCAAAAAACTCAATGTGAAACTGCAGAGAGTAAAAGTGCACCAATTTTTTTTTCTTCTCTTGAATACCTCATGCATAGAAGACTACATTATTGAACATTATTTATATAACTGACTGACTTTTCAAATGTGCACTGGCATTTTTTTTTCTTCTTTCTCTTTCTGTGTTTGCAGAAAGCAGAAAGTATGCGTGAAAAGAAATAATAATTGAAACAGTTGCTCACTCAGCAAAGATTCTATTGTGTAAAAGTGAAGGGTGATGCTGCCTTTCAACCTGATTGGAGTAAAGTGTCTGCAGCTATATCACGTAGGCAAAGTGGGTAGGTGCAGAAGTCTGCTAAGGCAAAAACTGACAGAGGGAAGTTAGTTCGTGTTGGCTGGGCTCTGGAGATAGATGTTCTTGGTGTCACTGGCACTGGCTTGGAAGTTTTGCCGTGCATCCCAGAAACCAAGATTACAGGGACAGCTCATGCTGACTGGGCCTGTTCTTCGGAGGCGAGTGAAGGAAGGTTGTGTGTGGCAGAGAGCCACAAATATTTCTGGTAAGCAGACACAGTTTAAGTGAGGTTACTGTGTGCTGCTGTACGAATGACCAATCTAAAAATCTCACGTAGGCAGAGTAGCAAGGGAAGTTTTCTGCATCTTGATTCGTCATGTGTATAATGTTAAAAAGCAATTCATATTTTTAAAAAGAAAAAAGCTTGTTTGCTCTGTTTCTGTATTTTTCTTCTATTCTCTTTGTTACAGATAATGGGAAAATGCACACAGTAAGATTTTTATGGTGACTTGTATTTGTTTGCAATATGAATAATATATAAAAGCAGATTGAGTAGAGTTTTTCTTTTTTACATTGCATTTGCGATTGTATTTGTGACACAGGGGAGATTCATTCTCTTTGGTAATACATTTGTCAATTTGCCCATGCAGATAGAATAATAACCCAGAATAAGCAGTGAAAACAGGTGTGTGCGTGTGTGTCCTCCTTGCATGTTGTTGGAGGGTGTCTAATGTAATATAGATTGCTGGAGGTCTATGAGCCAGCAATGCCTATGGGCACCTAGATCGCTGGTGTAGATAAGCCAGTGATACCGGCCACGAGTTGTGGTTGGCACTCTATATAAAAGCGTTGGGTCCCCTTTTTTGTATAGGTCCAAGACCCTCTCTATAGATCACTAGGAGGTATTCTAATATAAAGGAAGGTTTTGTTTATGGTAGAGTTATAATGTAGGGAAGGAAACTATGCTCACCACTTAATAACCTATTACCGCCAAATACCACCAGTAGTATATATTACTAGATTATCCAATATAATATAAGAAGGTATGATCACTATAGTGATATGAGGCCAATCCCAAACTAAATGCAAGGATAAGTATTACCAAACTACCGCTCACCTTTTAGCTATAAGGAAATACATCCAAACCCCAAATGTACACAAAATATCCTACATATATGGTGCGTTGGCCGTGAAAGTGGCTATAGGGCTCCTACAAGGCATGGCAAGTGTGTTTCACACTACCATACGTGCATTAGAGGGAACCCATTTCATGATAGCAGTGTGACACTAAAAGTACATTTTAGAATGTCTCAAATGGAGGCCACATTCCCAGAGCTAGTGTAATATCTGAAGGCAAAGCGATATGCACATGGGACATGGTCATCAAATAATGCACAGAATGGCATGACCGCATCTATGGTGAAGTACAGAAAGAACCATTAGACAGCATTTTTGCAGAAGGCAGCATAATTCGGGTCTGCCTTTTGAGACTACTAAATGCAGCTGACAAACATGCAGAGAAAGATTGTCTGATACGGCTATGTGCCAAGATATGGTTTATCCTAAATAGATCCCTGCGAATGCAAGAAAATGATGCCAAGTTGATTAGCAGGTTAAAAGCTGATCTGGATGGAGCAAGTGACAAAGAGGAAATGTTAAGAGCAGAATTGGAGGTATGTCAAAAGGACATGCAGTCAAAATTTAGAGATCTCAACACTCAATTGTCTCAAAGCAAGAAGCAGCTTGAGGATAGTGAACAAGAATTGAAACACTTGAAAGGGTTGGTAGATCATGTTATACAAGATAAAGATGAGGTTGTTCTGGAAATGCAGGTTTAGCAAAAAGAACATTTTGAGAAAGAAAGTGATCTCCAAAATGCTGAACAGGAAATGGTTAAAATGTTTCAAGAAAGAGACAAGAGAAAGAAAGAATTCAATGAATGCCAAATGCAAATGGGTGATATGCAGGAGGTAATTAATAAGATGAGTGATGAAAACAACTGTTTGCGTAAGGAGGCAGATATGCTCTTTAAAAAGTGCAAGGATTTGGAACAGCAAATATGCATTTCCAGGTCCCAGGATAGAAGGCAGGGCACCACATTCAATGGAGTTGAGGTGAATCCTATTTCTACACAGAGAGCTAGTGCCCCAGTGACTCGGCTGGTGACTGAATTTGGCTGCAGCACCCTTGGGGGATTTGATACATCCATCGGGGGCTGCTACCAATCCCATAGACCTCAAACCAGGGTTGAATCACAAAGTAGTGCAATTCCTTGCATAGCAACGAGTAGCCCATCAAAATAATGAAATCAATCAAAGCTCTGATCAAACCATTTAAAAAAGTGGGGGAGTGTTGTATAGAGGACCACTTAGAAGCGGTGCATGATATATTTAAAGCCCTCCAGATACCTAAGGAACAATACAGGCAATACTTTCACTTACATCTAAATGCTCCCACAGCCAGCATCATTAGAGGGTTCAATGAACAGCAGAACACGACGTGGGCAGAGTTTGAAAAAGAGATTAGACGTCATTTCTCTCCTTTCCAATCATTGCAAGAGGCAAAAAAGGTTGCATACACAATTACGGCTGGGCCTAACACGTCACCTCACCGTTTTTTTCAAGACTTAAAAACAGCTTTTTCTCGCTTTGATGTATCTTTTGAACCCAATTCTAATGAGTTTAAAACTGCCTACTTCTATGGACTACAGAAAGACATTATATCACAGTTAGTCCGAGAATTTGACCATGACAAGTCCTTTGAATGGATTGTACACCAATGTACGAAACTATATGAAGTATTCTATTTTCCGGGTAGAGAAAATGATAAAATGAAAGACACTAGACCAAAATCTAAAGAACCCTCAGCAACAGTGATGGAGATCATGTCAGCCAAAATGTCCCTTGAGTCTGCTCAAAGTCCAGGTAAAAATAATTTGGCACCTGAACAAAGAGGTCATCAACAGAGATCGTCACTCCCGCCAACAATGTTTCAATCACATGATCCTAGTAATAGGGAGAGCTACATTAGCCCTACGTACTAAGGAGACAGGCCTCGGGCAGGATATTGGCCTGATATGTCAGGTATGAACAATAATCAGAGACAAAGTCAGGATCAAAGAAATAATGGTCCCTACCAGACATTGGGGACACAGAGCAGATTTGACCCTAACACCATGATATATGGTAATCAGGATAGACCCCGATATGTGGATCGCTTTACTGAAAATGGGAATCAACATAAGGGTCAGTACCCACAAAATGAGAGACAGGACATGAGGCAGAATATAAATTATGCTCCACGTCAATACAATGAATCACCACCACCAGGGGACTTCAACCAAAGGATGGGTGCACCTCGCTCCCCTCCACATATGAATCAAGAGTTCAGAAGTAATCCCAACAGAAATCATTCTCCTGAGAGATATCAGAATAGATTAAATCAGGAGGAAAATAACCAATATCGACCTCAGCCACAGAGAGATGATTCTAGAGAAATGGAAAGATTCCAGTGTCTCGAGGCCCAAGTGAACATGTTGGCTGAGCAAATTGGAAAGCTCTGTACAGCACAAAAACAGTCATCAAAGGAGGGGGCAGAAGGCCATAGCAATGACCGGGTTGTTTCTGACAAGTGACTAAATATTAATGATACCTGCAATGCTAAGAAAACAGATTGCCCTGATGTAATTTTGCATAATGACTCCGAGATGCCTGATTTAAAAATGAAAGTACCGGCAAATGAACATGTGACAGAAAGTGCAAATATATCTAAAAAAGAAGTTTGGTTTAATCTGTATCTAAATCAAACAGTAGAAATTTGCACAAATGCAAAAGAAAAACATGAATTTCCAAAAGAACAAAGGGACAGATTTATTTAGAAAGACAGCTCATGTACGGGTGATACAAGTGAACAGGGAGTAAGTGGGGATGCTAGAACCCCTTCTCTGGGCAATCAAAACACATACCAAACACAAGCAGAAAGAATAGATATTCAAAAGGAGGGTGAAGATCAATCACCTGAAAAGTTCTTTGAGCCACAGATTTTCGAATAAGTTAAAAAGACTGGTACCATACCAAATAACCACAAATGCACACAATTAGAAAATGGCAGATTACCAAGTGATGATTTTATCCATGTTCAGTTGGAGAATTGGAGTGTGACCTCTGATGATCCCCGGATGGATGGGCGAACAGTGGCCACACTCCAAAAGACCTCTGAACATGGGGAAATTTCTCTTTTCTGTATAAAGTCTCCCACACAGAAATGGACAGAAAGGAGGGAAAAAGGTCTTTCCATTTACCAATGTGTTTAGCCAAACATGAAAAGGGCCTGAGAAAGGTGAGTCCTGAAATCAGTAAGAATTCACTCTTTTTATGTGCATTAGAGGAAATTGCAAACAGGTATTATGCTCCCATCACTGTGGAAGAGAAATGCAATACATTTGCAATAATTGACACCGGCGCACAGGCCACGATTATGTCCAAAGAATTGGTAAAAAGTATCAATCAAGGGAGATCTCCACAGAATCAGATCTCAATGAGGCAAAGTGAAGGTCCAGTGCATCATTTTAATGGTGAATAGGTGCCTATTATAGGTGTTACCGAAGTTGACATAAATATAGGAAAACACAGAATGAAACAGGAAGTACTGAACACATCTGTTTGTGAAATTCCATTTTTGATGGGGATAGATTGCCTGAAAAGATTATCTCCTTTCATAGATAGGGTGAACGGAGTACTGTGGTGCTTAACCAAAAAACCGTTGAGACCTAAGAAAATGAAATCACAAAACAGCAGTATAAATGAATGCCACACCGTTTCCAAAACAAATGAT